>NC_142589.1:29230095-29887595 GCF_965207765.1 Zootoca vivipara
TGCGAGAAGCAAAGCTACAGGGAACCAGGCAGAGGGCCTTCTCGGTAGTGGCACCCGCCCTGTGGAACGCCCTCCCTGTCAAAGAGATAAACAACTACCTGACATTTAGAAGACACCCGAAGGCAGCCTTGTTTAGAGAAGCTTTTAATGTGTGACATTTTAATGTATTTTTAATTTTTGTTGGAAGTCGCCCAAAGTGGCTGGGGAAACCCAGCCAGATGGGTTGGGTCGGGTATGTATGTATGTATGTATGTATGTATGTATGTATGTATAAATAAATATTGTTATTATTATTATCTCCCTTCTGTCACAGACACCATTACAACCAACTTCCCTGTGAACATGAGGAGGAGCCAGCAAGGCAACTGTCAGCATCCGCACCTCTCCAGATGGGCTATTTAAATACCACACACGTTTTACTGCTCTTAAAGGTATGCCACTGCTCTTAATTCACCTTAGGTTGGGATTGCAAAATGGTGCCTGCGGGCACCATGCATCCTTGAGTACTTTCCTGGTGCCCACAAAACCTCAGTGCCTCCTGCATTCACCAGCCTCTTTATGATGAGGTGGCAAGGGTGGTTACTTTTTCCTTTCAAAGCACAAAAAGGTGCCAGAGGAAGTAGGGTAAGCAATACTATTTGCCACTTCCTCTTTTAGCTCTGTGTGCTTCTCAAGGCTCAGATAGGCCTCATAATTTTACAAAGAATTCTCTCAAACCACAGGTCACCTCTGTATTTATATATGCATTTTTAGTTTGCCATTGGTTTATTGTCATCTTATCTAAAAACCACAATTATCCATGTTTTAGTGGTGCTAGCAAGCAGTGAATCTGTGGGGTTTTTTTTACAGTGTAGTCTACTAATGTGAGCTTTAATTTGATGGTGATGAGGGCCCTGTGTAAAATCATGTATATTCAAGTGAACCTGTTTTAATTCTATTGGATCCATCTTTTACCCAACCTCCATGGAAACACAAATAATTTATATATTCATTCAAGTGGGGGGTGGGAGAAGCTATCACGGCAGTTGCTCAAAATGCCAAACGTACCCATGGGTCTCAAAAGATTAGTGATCCAAAACATTATGTATGCTGTTCTGCGTGCCTTATTAGATTGAGTGTGGGGTTAACATAATTAAAACCAACTTATTTTCCATTGCATTTGATTTTATTGTTACCTCTTCTAATGGTGCTATTTAGTTATCATTTTATGTTTTAATATTGCTAATGAGGATTTTATTGTCTAAATGATTTGTATTGTAAGCTACCTTGGTGGCAGAAATCAGAAAGACAGGGTAGAGATATTTTGAAACAAACCATCCAATAACCTAACTCAGGCATCCCCAAACTGCGACCCTCCAGATGTTTTGGCCTACAACTCCCATCATCCCTAGCTAACAGGACCAGTGGTTGGGGATGATGGGAATTCTAGTCCAAAACATCTGGAGGGCCGAAGTTTGGGGGTGCCTGACCTTACTCTTTAGAATTTTCCATATTACCACAGAACAACCTACACCTGAGCAAAAATTCCTTTGAACATGCAGGGAATCTCTCCCCAATCCAGTCTTAAGGCCATTTCCCGCAACACATTTATGTTGATTTACAAACTAACATGTAAAGCGTAAGCATGGAAAGTGTAAGCATGCTTGTAAATTTGTACTACACAGCTATGCTTATCAGCACATTAAGGTATATTTCTGTGGCATTCCTGTGTTTGCCTCTCCTTAATGTGTGAAAGGGCCCTTCCTGAAGATCTGAGCAGCTCTGCTGCTGATCTAGAATGAGTCTGGGTTTGAACTCAAACTTACATACAGTCGTACCTTGGTTTTCCGACAGCTTACTAGTTCTTGAATGTTTTGGCTCCCGAACACCACAAACCCGGTTTGCAAACTATTTTTGGAAGCCAAACGCTCGATGGGGCTTCTGATTGGCTGCAGGAGCTTCCTGCAGCCAATCAGAAGCTGCGCTTTGGTTTCCAAATGTTTTGGAAGTCAAACGGACTTCTGGAACGGATTCCGTTCGACTTCCAAGGAGGTACGGCTAGAATTGACAAAAAATGCACAAGCCTCAGACACACTGAATATTTTTAAGGAGTAAAACAAGTGTCATTCTGTGGATTTTGAAAGAAGTTGCATGTGACTATAAATATATCCTCTGTAAAACTTTTTTGTGCTTTAGGCATATCATTACTTTGTGGGCTGATCACCTTTCCTATTTCCCACAATCCAGAGACATTACAACAGCTCACACTGAAAGAGAATTGCTTAACCCTGTGGAAGCAAAGCAATTCTCATACTTTGGTCCAGGGCTGGAAAAGTATTTCCAAACTAAGAATGGACATTTATGTGGCCAGGCCTGAGGATTATAAATTCAAACTTATGGAGTCTGCCTGCCTCCCTCCCTCCCTGTCCTTCCATCTGAACAATAAAGCACACAATTCTATGTCAAAAAGAATTTTTTAATCCTCGCTTGACACAAGGAAGGGGAGAAATATTCATCTCACCTTATTTTTGGTAGGTAGAAGGATTGTAGTTCAGTGATTTTGCATGCAGAAAGCCCAGGTTCAATCACCTGCCTGAAACCCCAGAAAGCCACTGGAGTCAGTGCAGAACAACCTTCAGCAACCTAGAGCCCTCCAGATGATTTAGACACCTGCTGCCCTTGACTACTGACTATGCTTTGTGCCTATGCTGAGTGGTAGAGGGGTGTGTATGGAGAAAACTGCTGTCTAGGGAAACAGATTCCCATTTCAGGGTACATGCAACTATTTCTATAATGCTTTGGATGCCAAATGCTTAGGCTCTTAGGCAAACCAGGGGTCTAACAATTCTCAAAACCTGATCACAAAGGCAAACACTAAAGGGTTTTTTTGGGGGGGGGGAAGGAAAGAGTGGAATGTATACTTCCTACCCACAAAATGTACACTTCCCCCACTGCTAAAAGTCCTAAGGCAACTCCCCCCATTATGTTATTTCCAAACACTTGAATAAGTTGTATGAAGGGAAAGGAATTTACTTGCCTGATAGGAAAGCAAGACACACTCATAAGGATGTATGACCAAGTTTGTCCCCTATATAAAGCACTAAGTGGCTTCTCTATAATTCTTTTATTTTTTTTAAAGGGACATATAAACATATTTCTTTCCATACATTCAAAAACAGTACCATTTAAGGAAAATCTTTTTATTTGGTTGAAGCAAAAAAAAAAAAATCTTATTCCATGCATAAAAGGTAAAGAGACCCCTGACCATTAGGTCCAGTTGTGACTGACTCTGGGGTTGCGGCGCTCAACTTGCATTATTGGACGAGGGAGCCAGCGTACAGCTTCCAGGTCATGTGGCCAGCATGACAAAGCCGCTTCTGGCGAACCAGAGCAGCACACGGAAACGCTGTTTACCTTCCCACTGGAGCGGTACCTATTTATCTACTTGCACTTTGACGTGCTTTCTAACTGCTAGGTTGGCAGAAGCTGGGACTGAGCAATGGGAGCTCACCCCGTTGCGGAGATTCGAACCACCGACCTTCTGATCGGCAAGCCCTAGGCTCTGTGGTTTACCCCACAGCACCACCCGCACCCCCATTTTTATGCATTCCATGCATAAAAACATATAAATAACCATTTTGCAAACTGAAGTGATGGGTGGCCCAAATTTCAAGCCCCTCCAACCTAACAATTGGCAATCACTCCAAAGCTTTTCCTGTCTCCCTCGGCTCCTTCATTTTGGGCACTGTGTGTTGGCAGTTCTCTCTTTTCTTATTGGGTTGGCACCATTTCCACAACCCACAAATTGCTACTAACAAGGTTCTACAACTAATTGGAAGGTGCTGGCCTCATGTCTTTGGAAATTCATAATGGGCCAGGATTTGCCAGTTAATTGTGGAACTAGAAATGACTATGCAATACTGCTGAAGGGCAGCACCATCAAGGCCACATGTTTCTCTCCTTCCATCTGTCACCCACATGCTTATTTCTTGTGACAGTGGCACCCTAAGTACATGCTGGCCAGTCACCAACTCAGGCTCCTGTTCCACTGCATTTAAAAAAAATAAATCTCTTCCTCCTCCCTCTATACAGTATACTCAAATATTTGTGTAACTGAGAAGTACAAAGAAGGTATCAAGCAACGTACACTGAGTCCCCAGATTGATGGTCAGCGTCTTGCTAGTATCAGCACATCATATGCCCAGGGGGATACAGTCCTGACTGAGGGCAACATTATACATCTCAAAAAGTCTAGCAGAAGAAAACAGTCTTTTGATGATTTTGAAGATTGCAATAGAGAAGGCTTGGCAGTTCCCCTGAAAGCAACTCCCTTTACAGCAAGCTAAAGTTCAGGTGGCAGCAGCACCTGAATTTGCAGATCATGCTGTTGAGGTCCCCAGAAAAAGATATAAGTTAACATGGTGCCAACTGAGTGTTAACATTTTAAAATTGTTAAAATTGATGGGATGACCTTTGTCCATTACAAAATTTTACATAGCAACAGCTCATCCTGAAACAGCAGGCTTCTCACACTTGTTGAGTGGCTCTAACTCACCCTGAGCCCTCAGAATACAGCATGCTAAAGCAAATATATCCCTCTTGTGCTTATTTTCTACACACCCAAATACATATAGTTCGCCTTAACTAAAGAGCCTCGTTTTGCGTGAGGATCATGCTCCTGACCCCCTTGCGTGTCAGCAGAGAATGCATCAGTCCGCCCGTTGACACACATACTGGATAAGCATAAAACAGTTGTTGCCTGCATTTTTAGATACACACAATAAGATGCACAAGCATTTTGTTAACACACATTGTACACAAGAGAAATACTCTATCTCAAGGCCTTAAGGCCACTGAGTTATAATCATGTTCTATTGTACCTGAAGCTATTAACCTCCTTGAGCCCTTATGATAAGGATGGGCAAATACCTTGTCAGGTGTAAAATATATACAGCTCACCCGAGTACTTAGGATAGGGTGTTCTATAAATCCCTTTACTGCATGTCTATATGTGCAAGAACATATGCACACACATACTTGAATGAGGAAGAAGGAAACTAATTTACACCCCACCCTATCTCATGAACTCAAAATGAGTAATATTCTATTATTTGTGTGTGCACAGACAGACAAATCTGAATGTGTATGTGGGTGCTATATGAAAGGAAATTAATGTCCCAATGAAGATTGGCTTGTTAACCTTACTTTCATATACAGTACTGTAAACCAGTATAAGATAGTATCCCACTAGGACAGGCATAGGCAAACTTGGCCCTCCATGTTTTGGGACTACAACTCCCATCATCCCTAGCTAACTGGACCAGTGGTCAGGGATGATGGAAATTGTAGTCCCAAAACATATGGAGGGCTGAGTTTGACTATACCTGCACTAGGATCATAACCTACTTGTTAGCAGAGCTGTTTGGTTGCTTTAATGCTATGATATAATAACAGGTGTTACATCACACACACACACACACACACACACACACACACAGTAAGGCTATCAACAACAACTAGTCAAAATGGCTATGTATAGCCTCCAGGTTCAGATACCATAATGCCTCTATTTTTTCCCCAGGAATCCTTTGGATCATCCCCCTAAACTATACCTTAATGCACGGGTGTCAAACACAAGGCCCGGGGGCCAAATCCGGCCCGCCAGACCTCGTCATGTGGCCCGCCGAGCGCCCCAGCCAGCGGGACCCAGCAGTGGGACCTTGCTGCTGAAGCGCCGTGCCAACAAAGCGCCGACAAACAGCTGGGGGCGGGGAAATGCTTTATGCCCCTGGGTCCCTTCGCGCTCTTTTCTGGTGCTGAATCAAGGCGGCGACCCCCCTTCCCTTTCTTTCTTCCTCTCTCTCGTTCTTATTCTTTCTTTCCCTCTCCTTCCTTCCTTCTTTATCTCTGTCTTCTCTCCCTCTTTCTTTTTCTTTCCTTCTTTATTCCTTCTTTCCTACTCTTCTTTCTCTCACCTCTTTCCTTCCTCTCTCCCTCCTGCTCCCTCTTTTCTTTCTTTCTTCCTTCCTTCCTTCCTTCCTTCCCAACTTTCTTCCTCTCCCTCATTCTTATTCTTTCTTTCCCTCTACTTCCTTCCTTCTTTCTCCCTTTCCGTCTTCTCTCCCTCTTTCTTTTTCTTTCCTTCTTTTTTCTCTTCCTCATTTCCAACTCTTCTTTCTCTCCCCTCTTTCCTTCCTTCCTTCCTTCCTATCTCCCTCCCACTCCCTCTTTTCTTTCTTTCTTTCTTTCTTTCTTTCTTTCTTTCTTTCTTTCTTTCTTTCTTTCTTTCTTTCTTTCTTTCTTTCTTTCTTTCTTTCTTTCTTTCTTCCTTCCTTCCTTCCTTCCTTCCTTCCTTCCTTCCTTCCTTCCTTCCTTCCTTCCTTCCTTCCTTCCTTCCTTCCTTCCTCCCTCCCTCCCTCCCTCCCTCCCTCCCTCCCTCCCTCCCTCCCTCCCTCCCTCCCTCCCTTACTCCCTCTCCCTCTCCCTCTCCTCAGAAACATAGGATGCTGCTTTATACTTCTGGCCCTTAAACCCTGGAACCAGGAGAGCAGCTCCAGTGAGTCAACCTCAGCCAGTCCCTTTGGTAAAGGGTGGTGGCTCACTGGCAGAACATCTGTCCTGCATGCAGAAGGACCCCAGCATCTCCAGGTACTAGTAGCTCTGCAAAGGTCCTGCATGAAACCCTAGCGAGCCTCCACCACCCAGTGCAGTTACCAAAAATCATTTTTCAATAAATTGTACAATAATTGTACATTTGAATATCTACTTGCCATTATTCTGACTATGTTTCCGCTTTCAGAGCTAGTTATTACTTACATTATTACAAAAAACAGTAATAATTGAATGCAGTGACAATAATTTATGATAATAAAGAGTGGACACATAGTCCTACAGATACAACCGGCCCTTTGAGGGTGACCAAACTGCTGATGCGGCCCCCGATGAATTTGAGTTTGACACCCCTGCCTTAATGTAACATGCTGTTGAAATATCACAATCTTCCCCGGCCTTCATTCCTCCCTATCCTCCGTTCCCTGTGTAGTTTAGATTTTAAGCCCCCAGGAGAGGAAGCTGTCATATCTATTTTTAAAAAAGAGAACCATTTACACACAAGGTGCCATAACAATATCAATTGCTGGGGAGCAACAACAGGAAAGGGTTCCTGCCTTCATGAATAAGGAGAAGGGATGTAGCCCAGTGGTAGACCATCTGCTTTGGACGCAGAAGGTCCCAAGTTCTGCCTGTAGGCTTCTCAGAGACAAGGCGGGGAATACTGGACTAGAGAGACATTTGGTCTTACCCAGCATGGCTTGCGCTTTCTCTCATGTTTCACACACAATATACCAAGGACGGGGGAGCCTGTGACTGTCCATACATTGTTGGACTCCAACTCCCATCAGCCTACTCAACACGGACAACAGCCAGGGGTTGTGGGAGCTGTAGTGCAACAACATCTTCAAGGCTACAGCCTCCCTACCTCAGCTATATACAAATACAGGAAGCTGCCTTATACTGAGTCAGATCATTCATCCATCTGGTTCTGTATTGTCAACACTGACTGTTAGTACCACGGTTTCAGTTGGAGGTCTTTCTCACCCCTGCTTTGTGATGCAAGGGTTTGAAGATGGGAGCTTTTACATGAAGGCAAATGTTCTGCAACTGAATCAAAGTCATTTTCCTATATACACAAAAATATATCACAGCCCTATTAAAACAGAAGCCATCCAGAGTTGTTGTGGTGCAGTGTTGGACTAAGAGCTGGGAGGCCAATTTCCCCACTCAGCCATGAAGCTCTCACTAAGTGACCTGGGGCGAGTCACTCACTCTCAGCCCAACCTAACTCACAGGGTTATTGGGCAGGAAGTCATGTAAAATTTAAATATATAAGCACATACACCCTCCCTTGCCTGCCTACTACTATGCGCTGCATGGTGAAGAAGCCCTTTATTTCATCTGCCCTGAACCCTCCGACATTCAGCTGCACTGGATGTCCTCTGCTTCTACAACCTCACCTGGTTGTTGCGAGGACAAAGGGCAGGAGGAGTGCAGTGGTGTGTCAGGCAGAAGCCTGGAAGAGACTAGGGTTCAAATCCCCCGACTTGGTCATGAAACTTACTGGGTGACTTGGGGACACAGTCACTCCCTCTCAGCCTAACCTACCTCCCGGGGTTGTTGCTACGGGGATTAAAGGAGGAGGGGAGAAGGACAACTCCTTGGGAGTAGAAAAAGGTGGTCTGTAAAGGAAATAAACAAACCAACGAACAATGGATAAGCTGCCTTGAACTGCTTTGGAGGGATGATGGGAGTTGGGACATGAATGCATTAAAACAAATAAGCGATTAACTCCCCCCCCCACTTCCCTCTGCCTGCTCCTTACCTTGGCGGCCCGAACGTCCTCCCGCTGGCCTTGGAGGCTCAGCCAGATCCTGCGCCCGGCGGCGGCGTTTTGCTGCTGCCCGAGATCTAGAGCGGCCCAACCGCCGCTGCTCAGCGACCCCAGGATGGCCAGGCGGACCCGGAACAGGCGCTCGATGCTGGCGCGGCTGCGCTCCAGGCAGCCGCTCTTCTCCGCCGGCGCCGTGAACTCGTCCAGCACCGGCTCGGCTCCGGGACCCACCGGCGGCAGGGGCGGCGGTGCGCCTGCGGCAGCGGCGGCTTCGTTGCTGGTCGTAGTGAAGGCCGCCATTACAGCGGCGAGGAGCGGTCGGAGGAGCGGTGGCGGCGGGAGCGTTGCTGGCGGCAGCCGCCCCTGCCGCTTCCCATCGCTTCGGGCCTTGCGAGGGAGTCAGGACAACAACCCCGTCGGGGAAACTCCCCCCGCCGCCCTGCCCCACACCCCGGAAGCGCTAATGCCTCATCGCTATGCAACGGCGACGTCACCATGAGGCGCCGGCGCGACACACAGAGCTGTGGCGGGCGGAGGCGGCGGTGCGCGTTTCTCAGTTACTGCTCTGTGATGGGTAAGGGCTGGCTGGGTGCAGCGGGGCTCCGTTGCTCTGCCCATAAGCGCAGCCTCCGGCCGCCATTTTAAGTGAGGGCGAAGTGACTCTTGGGAGAGCCGCAAACTGGCGCCCTGTTTGAAGCAGGCAATATTATTTGGGTGGATGAGAATGGTGGCGATGATTAATCTTAATTAATCTAATATGTTACAGCTATTCCACAGCTTCCACACCCCTGTCAGCCATTTCCCATATATTTACTTTGTTATTTTTATCTATTTATTTATTTCTATTCCTACTTCGTTGTTGTTTAGTCGTGTCCGACTCTTCGTGACCCCATGGACCAGAGCACGCCGGGCACTCCTGTCTTCCTACTACTATTTATTAAATTTGAATACCAACCTCTACCCGCGGTCTCGGGCGGTTACAACATAAAACCACAAAATACATAATAAAAACAAAAACAAGAACCCCTTTTCCCCAACACATTTTAAAAGGGCACTGGATGTCAATCAGCCAAAGGGGTGGTTAAAGAGGAACGTTTTTGTCTGGCACCTAAAGGTGTATAATGAAAGCGCCCGCCGAACCTCTCTGGGGAGAACGTTCTACAAACAGCCACTGCAGAAAAGGCCCATTTTCTATTACTACTACTACTACAATTCATTATCACCCCCCCCCAAGGTATTTGTTTGATATTATTATTATCATTATCATCATCATCTGATACGGAACCATCGTTGTAAACGTTAGTTTTGTACAGTAGGCTAGTTTCGACACACCCCTCTCTATCTTCCATCCAGGCAAGCAAGAAACATTATAAAAATTCCAATGCACCTTGCATCCAGGCAAAAACATTCAAGGCGGGGGCAAACCAGAGTTGGTGGCCTGCAAAGAAAAAGTGTGGCATCTTGGGGAGAGGGCTAGGTAGAGAGACCTGAAGGCCGGGCTGTGTTTGGGCCCAATGCTGCAGTTCCCCAGCCACTAATTTCTGGTTGTAAAGATAAGCACCAGCACTTTGGACTGAGCCGGGAAATGAATAGACAGTCAATGTATTTAGTCTGGAATGGATGCAATATGGGTGCTACCTAGCTCTGTGTTACTCACAGTGGTGGTTTGTGAGTCAGGGCTTGCCCCCAGTAACTCCACCACAGCCCAGGTTAGGTGGGAGTCGGACAATTTGGGGACTGAATATGGAACCATGCCCTGACACATTTGTGGGGCTGGGATTGCTGGTCCATGACATCAGATAGCTTGAGAAGCACTGGACTAGATAAATTATCAATTCTCTAGGGCAAAATAGTTAGTTGTGTTCTGTATTGCCATACACCATTGGTTCCCAAAGTGGATGGTACTGCTGCTCCTGGCAGGGGGATGACCTGGGGGGGGGGGGTGTCGCTAAGAGGCAAGGGGACGGTGGGAGGGGGGAATGGAGATGCAAAAAATACCAAAGCTGGTTTCACTGGATCAAGTTCATCAGCTTTGTTGACTTAATTAAGTTGACCAGTTTTAATTCGATTTTGAATCCGATAATTAATGAATTGTTACTGTTTTCAATTATATTGTGCTATTATCTTCCTTAGTGAGTTGTGCAAACTGCTATTCCGAGTAGTGCTTTTTATAGGGTGGGGTAAGGTGCACTGGGGATGAGCTTATGCAACCATGGTGGTCCAAACTTTTTTTGGGGGGGGACCACTAGTACACACAATCTCTTGCTTCCTCAGCAATGCACAATTGTTTGTAAATAAGCAGGTAAATGGCACGACTCGTATTTCTTGATTGTTTTACAGTCCATGTGCATCTGCCTTTAAAAACAAAACCCTACACACTTTTCCTTGTTGGGTATCTTGAGGTTATTGGTGCCATCAGCTGGTTGAATGAAGCCAGTGCAACTTTTAGAAATAAAACAGATCCACGCTATACTGTACAGTACATTTAAAACATACTCAATTCACATTTAAAGCACATGGCTCCCCTCCCTTCCCCAAAAAGAATCACGGGGATGGTACAGTAGTCTGTTAAGGGTATTGGAAATGGTAGCTCTGTGAGTGGGAAACCACAGGCCCCAGGGTTCTTGGGGGAGGGGGGAGTCATGTGCTTTAAATGTGCTTTGGGCATGCTTTAAGTGCGAGGGTGATTCCTGACGGGAGCTTAAGATGGTGAATGGGCCATTCAGATTTCACCAATGAGTCGTTAGTAACAGGTTTTTGTTAAATTATTGTATTTTTCCTAGAAAGGAGAAATTCAGATTAAGTGGGCAGGAAATGAGCTGGCATCAGAAACCATACATTTAGGGGTTTAGACACACTGTTTGTGATCTGGAGAATAATACTTGCTCAAATTAGGAACATTATAAGTGCATGTATTCTTCTATGGTATATTAATTCCAAGCATCACAATGTTATAAACTTTTAAATCCTGTTATAAATGCACCCCCCTTCAAATAGGAACTACTCCCTCAGAAAATTGCACTTCATTTTAGCACATGGAACAATCCAAAAAGCCACATTGGCTCTCCTAATGATTAAACATTTCCTCTGCAGAAGGAAATACCTTGGAGAAACTTTTCCCAGTAGTACTTTTCACTTACAAATCCTGTCTTAAGGACATATTTTGTGTATGAATAGGGTAGCCCTGTGACCTGTGTTCAAAAACTAAGGTATTTACCATCTCAAAAGACTGGCCTAGATTAACCAGGTAATGCAATCAGTGACCATTGTCAGGTACAGTATCTTGTCAAACAGGAGACAATCCACGCTCTCAAATTTCTGTTGTAGACTGCCTCATTCTGTGTCATTCTATGTTGTTTTTGGGTGGTCTTTGGCTAAGCGGCTGGGCAATTTTTTAAAGTTCTTGCACACCTTTGTTCTGGGTCCTCACCTCCTTGCAGAGGTGGGAGGTGAACTCTGTTGCAACAGGAAATTAAATATCTTACTTGCTTCTACAGTGGTACCTCGGGTTACAAACGCTTCGGGTTACAAACGCTTCAGGTTACAAAGTCTGGTAACCCAGAAATAGTACCTCAGGTTAAGAACTTTGCTTCAGAATGAGAACAGAAATCGTGCTCTGGCAGCGCGGCGGCAGCAGGAGGCCTCATTGCTTCAGGTTAAGAACAGTTTCAGGTTAAGAACAGACCTCCGGAACGAATTAAGTTCTTAACCAGAGGTACCACTGTACAGTACTGGTCCCTGGCTCCATCCATTCTCCTCTGACCAGTCATGGACTTAAACGACTCAGAGTCCCTTGGGGAGTTGGGCTGCAAAAGCAAACTTTTTTTTCATCAACAACATCCACTGACATCTAAAAACATACAAGATTGGGATGCCAGCCCTCCCTGCTGCCTCTGGACTCCTCCCACTCTATATTGGGTTGCCAACTGGTTTTTTTTCCTGGCAAGCACCCTGTGCCTTTAACAGCTGCCAATCAAACCGAAATTCAGCAGGGGAAGTTTTTTTCTGGCAGGCAGATATGCTGATGGGAAATGCTTGACTGCCATTTTTTTGCCCATTGTGAATTGGTTAAAGGCAGAGGAGCCCCACCAGCAAAAGGATTAGTTGGCAACCCTCACACAGAAAGCCCCTAAACCTTTAGTCTCACTGCTTGACTCATGCTGTACAGTAAAGCCGATACTTAGATATTTCAGAAAACTGAACTCTTTTGGAGCATCACATATGTGTAACATTTGTGTGTACAATTTAAAAGCGATATGGAACTAAAAAACCTTGCAGGGTTGTAGTTTCTCATCCTGCGGTTTGAATCTTTGCTCAGCTTGTGCTCTGATTCACTTAGTACAGCATGAGCCCTCTTCAGGCTATACCACGTGCAGAAAGTATAAAAAGGGTGGTGGCTGAGTCACACTGCCTAATAGTAGGGTTGATGCTGATCTAAGTGAAAAAATGGGGTGTGTGGGGGGGTGATGAGATACTTTTATGCTCTGATTTTCCAATATTATACTTCCAATTTATCACACTGCATTTATCCGATTTTATTGTGCTTTATTGCCCTAAGACTATTTTATAGCAATTGGCTGGTGTAGAATTTTTTTTATAAAAGGAACAACTTTTTCTTGGGGCTGGGTGGGTTAATTTTGGATTGGAGAAGCAGGGAAGGACAACGTGCTTTAACCTTTTGATGCCTGCATTCCTCTGCACTCACCTATCCACAAGATCTCAAAAGCATGATTGGCTTATGGCTGACAGATGCACCTAACTTTGCTGGACTAAAATAGGCGAGATGGAGTGCAGCCTAACAGTAGAACCCACACCCCGATAAATTTAGTGGCAGTGCTTCATTTATTATTAGATTTATAGACCATATTTTCCTCATAAGGAGGAGCTCAAGGCGGCTTAAGACCACCGAACCCGACAACAAAAGGACTTGGACTCCTTGGCAGGTTTTGAATAAACATTCACAAATTTATTGGTAGAACACATGACTGATAAAATATGTACAAATATGTACAAATTTATAACATGCAGAAAATATGTATTAACAAATCAGAAAGGGGAGTTGAGGGAAGTCCCAAGGGGGTGGGAGAGGGAGGGAGGGAGGGAGGGGAGGGAATAAAAAAAGGGGGGAAATGTAATTGATTATATTGATTGATAACTTGTTTCACTAAATTTGTTTAATAATATATGTAATATATGCCTGCTTCTTGGGAGAAAAGCAATGACAAACCTAGACAGCATCTTAAAAAGCAGAGACATGACCTTGCCGACAAAGGTCCGTATAGTTAAAGCTATGGTTTTCCCAGTAGTGATGTATGGAAGTGAGAGCTGGACGATAAAGAAGGCTGATCGTCGAAGAATTGATGCTTTTGAATTATGGTGCTGGAGGAGACTCTTGAGAGTCCCATGGACTACAAGAAGATCAAACCTATCCATTCAGAAGGAAATCAGCCCTGAGTGCTCACTGGAAGGACAGATCGTGAAGTTGAGGCTCCAATACTTTGGCCACCACATGAGAAGAGAAGACTCCCTGGAAAAGACCCTGATGTTGGGAAAGATTGAGGGCACTAGGAGAAGGGGACGACAGAGGACGAGATGGTTGGACAGTGTTCTCGAAGGTACCAACGTGAGTCTGACCAAACTGCGGGAGGCAGTGCAAGACAGGAGTGCCTGGCGTGCTCTGGTCCATGGGGTCACAAAGAGCCGGACGCGACTAAACGACTAAACAACAACAACAAATATATATACAGTATATATAAAAGACCACCGAACCCAGTGGGACATGCACCTTTTTCATGTGCTCAGAAGAGCAGCCCTGAGCATAAAGTATTAAAATTGTTGGTTGGTAAAATAAAAAACATATTGGGAGATACTTTGGGAGAGATTTTGCCTGCCAAGGGGCCTCCACAGGGTTTAATCTGGCACTGGGGCTAGTTTCTGCGCACACACAGACACCCTTCTCTATGCTCTATCCAAACAACCGAGAGTAGAGAACGGTATTCTCCAGCCACCAAATGCTTAGGTAACCAGGAATGTTTTCAGATTCCTCCTTTGCAGGTGCATCTCACCAGGGAGGGCATTCCACAACCGGGGAACCTACCACTGAAAAGCCATGTGCCAACCAGTGGAGACACCACCAAGCCCTCATCAAGATGGTTGGCAATGAGGAAGGTGCTCTTTTAAGTACTTGGCCTTTATATGCTAGTACTAACACTTGGAATGTGGGCCGGTAGCTGACTGGTAGCCAAAGCAGTGCTTTCAGGAGCAGTGTCACATGGTCCCATTGGGTTGCCCCACTTATCAACCTAGCAGCCATGTTCTGCACTAACTGCACCTTCCAGAGCATCTTCAAGGGCAGCCCCACATAGAGAATAGTCCAAGCAGAAGGTCACTAGATTGTGGATAACTGAGGCTAGGCTAACTTGGTCCAGGAATGGTCGTAACTGGTGAACCTGCCTAAGCTAGGCATAAGCACTCCTAGCCACAGATGCAACCTGGGACTCCAGTTGGACAAGTTGGAGTCCAGAAATCCTCCCAAGGTATGAACTTGATCCTTGGCAGAATCTTTCACCCCCATCCCGTCTGGCAGGACTCCCTTTGCTGCTACCCCATTGCTAATAAAGCCTTCTTTTTTTTAAAAAAAAAAAAAAGTACAAAACAAGACAGAAGCCAGACATTTCTCAATTACAGTCTCAGTGGCCACAGAAGCTGGGTGTTTGGAATTTTAATTAATGGGTTTTGCATTTGTTTTTGAAGCCCCCGTTTTGAGTGTTTGCTAGAATTCCTTAATTAGTTCCAAAAAACCCGCAGGTGTACTGGCATGGGTTTGTTTGGCTGTGAGAGAGTCAAGCAGCGATTTTTTTTATCAATATTTTGTTGTATGATAATGAGTCGTATTCAATTTCCCGGCGATCGTATTTGCTTCCAAATGGAACGAAGACACAGAAAGGGGATTGCTTCCATTAGGAGAGAGAGTGTGTGTTAAACACTGTTAGAGTACTAGCATAGAGTACTAGCATGAATGACAACTGGTGGTGCCATTGTAAAGCAGATGTCATTTAGAAACCATTGCCCCAAATACAGCTGAAACATTGCATGCAAAATGTGCCGGGATCTTAATTGCTGCACTCCAAACAGAGATGAAAAGAGAGTTGCATGGTTCAGAAACTCTGCCAGGAAAGGAAATAGCCTTGGATGTGTGGATGGTGGAGGAAATGTTGGCTGGGATCCAAAGAGATGTTTAGACTTCTCCAAGGGACTTGAGGGAGAATTTTTTTGACTTTTGTCCTTTTGAACAGCTAAGCTCCCTCTCCTATTCATTGCAAATGGCTTTCCAAACTTCATGATGATAATAATAATAATAATAATAATAATAATAATAATAATAATAAACTTGTCACATTACTTTTTTTTAAAAAAAGGAGATTATATAGGGAGAGGTTCAGTGCATACATCAGTGATGGGCAACCTTTTGAGCTTGGTGTGTCAAAATTTGCCAAAAAACTGAGCATAACTCGGGTGGTGTATCACATCGAGAAAAAACTCATAATTTCGTGATATTTATAGTTTAAATAACAAAAATGTATAATTGTAATATATAACTGTATTTAATAAACCAAAAACTAATTATTTAACCAAACCAAACCAAAAACCCTTTATTTATCACAAAGTGCCCAGAGTTGTTGAGCTTTCGGGGGGAGCTGTTGACCAAAGTTTTGGAGGTTTTTTAGGGGGTGCAAAAGTTGCTTTGCTTTTTTGGGGGGGGATGCCCCAAAGCTGCTGCACTTTTTTGGAGGGGAAAAAAAAGAGAACAGAAATAAATGATGAATAATACCTTCGCAAGAACTAACATGCAGCACTGACATAGTCTGCCAATGTGCCAAAAAACCTAGCACAGAATGGGTTAAAAAATGAACACTGTTACACCCAATCATAGTCAGCCAAAGTGCCAGAAAAAACAGCACAGAAAGGGTTAAAAAAACCAATCTCTGGCTACCAGCAGCAGCAGCAACAACAACAACAACAAAAGGATCCGGGTTTTAACAGCGGAGACAAGCTGTAGTAGGAGCGGGAGAACAAATGGGGGGGAGGGACAACAACAACAGCACGAATGGGCCGATGGGGCACGTGCCAGCAGTGAGGGCTCTGCATGTCACGTCTGACATGCATGTCATAGGTTCGCCATCACTGGCATACATCATTACCCAAATGGAGCCACTGGCAGCAGCGGAGCAAGCCAATCAGGTGCCTGGGGCGGCACGCGTGCCTTGCTCCCAGGGGCGGGGCCAGCTGGGATAGGATGCTACGCAGGGCCTCCGAGGAATCTGCTTGCCTCCTCCCACTCAGCCACCCTACAGCTGAGGGGAAGGTGGCGGACAGACCGTTTGGGGTAGTGCAGAGCCTGCGGGCACCTAAGCCACCGCGTCACTCCCAGGAGAGATGCATGGCTCGGGCGCGCTGCAGGCCCCGCAGTGAGTGCTGCCCGGCATTTTGTTACCCCCCTCAGTGGTGACACCCGGGGCGGGCTGCCCCCACCGCCCCCCCTTCCTCTGTCCCTGGCCACTGGCCAAATGGAGAGGCCTAGAATGTATCCTTGTTGATAATACCTCTCGCTTGCGTGGCTGGAGGGTGTTAGGGATACAGTTGTACCTTGGTCCTCGAATGGAATCTGTTCAGGAAGTCCGTTCGACTTCTGAAAATGTTTGACAACCAAGGTGCGGCTTCTGATTGGCTGTAGGAGCTTCCTGCACTCAATCGGAAGTTGCGTCGGACATTCGGCTTCCAAAGAATGTTTGCACACTGGAACACTCACTTCCAGGTTTGCGGCATTTGGGAGCCAAAACGGACAAGTACTTGCAAGGCGTTCGACAACCAAGGTACGTCTGTATGTGTGTAGAAACCTCTGGCTTTTTTGGTGTGGCTTTTTTGTAGAGTGGCGTTATTGCTATGTTTTATTCTTTTCTTTGTCGACAACATGCACAGCACTTGGAGAACTGTACCAATGGGATGTAATTCAATGGTAGAACATCTGCTTTGAATGAAGAAGGTCCTAGCTTCAATCCCTGACATCTCAAAGTAGGGCTGGGAGAGAACCCTGTTTGAAACCCAGGTGGCGCTGTGGTTAAACCACTGAGCCTAGGGCTTGCTGATCAGAAGGTCGGCGGTTCAAATCCCTGCGACGGGGTGAACTCCTGTTGCTTGGTCCTAGCTCCTGCCAACCTAGCAGTTCGAAAGCACGTCAAAATGCAAGTAGATAAATAGGAACCGCTACAGCGGGAAGGTAAACGGCGTTTCCATGTGCTGCTCTGGTTCGCCAAAAGCGGCTTTGTCATGCTGGCCACATGACCTGGAAGCTATACGCCGGCTCCCTCGGCCAATAATGCGAGATGAGCGCGCAACCCCAGAGTCGGTCACAACTGGACCTAATGGTCAGGGGTCCCTTTACCTTTACCTTTTAGAGCCACTGCCGGTCAGTGCAGACAGTACTGAGCTAGGTGTGCCAACAGTCTGACTCAGTATAAGGCAGATTCCTGTGTGAATTTATGAGGAACATCAAAAACAGGATAAAATTAAGTAAATAAAAACCTAGAATAAGGCACTTGTCTTCTTCTGGCCTATGCTAAGTTCTAAGACTCAGCAAGCATAGCACACAGGAAGCTGTCTTATTGGTCCATCTAGCTCAGACATAGGCAAACTCGGCCCTCCAGATGTTTTGGGACTACAATTCCCATCATCCCTGACCACTGGTCCTGTTAGCTAGGGATCATGGGAGTTGTAGTCCCAAAACATCTGGAGGGCCGAGTTTGCCTATGCCTGAATCTAGCTCAGTATTGCATACACTGACTGGCAGCGATTTCTAGGGTTTGAGGCAGAGAACATTCCCAGCCCTACCTGGAAATGCCGGGGAACCTGAGACCTGCCTCATGCAAAACTGATGCTCTGCCAGCCACTGAGCTGCAGCCTTTCCTTACATTTAAGACGACATCACCCAGAGTGCTGATCAGAATGGAGGAAGTTCCGGTATCTAGCTCAGTATTGTCTGCACAGACTGGCAGCAGCTCTCCAGTGTTTCAGACAGAGACTTTCCCCCTTCCCAGCCCTGTCCTGACTGGAGATGCCAGGGATTGAACCTGGGACCTTCTGCATGCAAAGCAGATTCTTTACCACTGAGCGGCTGTCCTCCCCCCTAATTGGGATTCGCAGCGGTTGACATAATCTCTTTGTTCACACTATGATTAGCGACGTTCCTGTAATTAAGGCAGGAGTTCACAACATCTATGGTTTAGAAAAGGCGAGCGTTGCTTTCAAAATGACAAGTCCTCTTAATCCCACATTAGCGAGCGTGCAGAACCTTTCAAAGCATTGAAGGAGGGAAAGCGTGCTCTGCTTCACATATTCCTGCTTCAGATAACTTTGCAAAATCACATTTTGTTTAGAAAAAGGGATGGAGAAATAGACCGTCTTTGGGACAAATAATAAACATGGACAAATTAGGAAATGGTTTGGGTGTTTTGATGCATGGATTTATGTTTTTTAAAAGATCAATCGGACTGATAGAGTGTAAAGAAGAAAAAATACCATTAGGGGGCATCCTTTCACTTTTGTAATCCTTTGGAGACATTTTGTATTGTGGCTGCAACCTGCATTTCTTTTTTTGTTTACGGCATTAATTCTGAGGTTAAGGTTGGCCTGCGGTGGGCAATAATAAGTTTAACCTTTGACTTAATACAATAAGACGTAATTTATCATTTCTTGGTTCTTTTGTAAGTGTGTTGCTACCCTCAACTCCACTTACGATAAATAAAGGGACAGGATCACGTGATATTTGGAGCAGTGTGTGTGTGTGTTTGTGTGTGTGCGTGCAAAACAAAATCTAGATTGAGAAGACTCTTTAAAAAATCCCTACGTATTTTAAGATATCCAAACATTCTGCTTTTGCTACAAAAATGAAACAATGCACTAGTTCAGTAAAAAAACTTAGGCCTTCCTCCTAGGATGTCAGCAATCAAATGGATATTAAAATAAGAATTCAGTTTAGAGATAAGTTTGTCAAAAACACGAGGCAACTAGATCAGCATTTTTGGCTAGGTACCAGAAAAGCAGGAAAGGGCAAGAAAACTTTAGTCTTTTTATCTTTTTTTAAAAAAAGATGGTGCACCTTAGATAAATATTTATTTATACTTGTATCCTACCTTTCCTCTAAGGAACTCTAGGAAGCATAAGTTCCCTGCCCTCAATTTGGTTTTCACAACAGCCCTGTGAGGTCGGTCCGGCCAAGAGATGAGACCAACGTGACTGTGAGGATCCTTACCTTTCCTCCTTGGGGATCCCAAGTGCCTTCAGAGATCCAGCCGATCTCTTCACTATTCACTTCGTCTATTGCATTTGCATCCCACCTTTTTCTCCAAGGAGCTCAGAGTGGTGCACATACATGGTAAATGTGAATTGGCTGCAACCCATAATAGATATTAACCCTTACTGACAGAAGATGCCACCCCCTTCAACCTCAATAATACCCTGTCCCGTCCCCCCCGCCATTTTCTTCTGTGTTAATTGTTTTTCAAATTTAAGCCTCTCTTCTTTTGAGGAAGAAAATATGTCTCCTGGAGGTGGGGTGTTGACAAGGAACGGGAGCTCAGATGAAAACGGCCAGGTCATTACATAAGATGCACATTAATGCAAGCTCCAGGAATTGTAAAGGTAAAGGGACCCCTGACCATTAGGTCCAGTCGTGACCGACTCTGGGGTTACGGCGCTCATCTCACATTACTGGCCGAGGGAGCCAGCATACAGCTTTCAGGTCATGTGGCCAGCACGACAAAGCCACTTCTGGCAAACCAGAGCAAGACACGGAAACGCCATTTACCTTCCCTCTTGGAGCGGTACCTATTTATCTACAGGTATTTGCACTTTGACGTGCTTTCAAACTGCTAGGAAGTGTACTGCCAGGAAGTGTACACCATAACAAATATCACAAAAGTTTGGATATTCCTTCATGATACCAATAGGATTTTTCAAAGGTAGGTGGTCATTGGTCATTTGCTCTTTAAGTTTTTCAAGGATACGTCAGCTAAATGAACCATCATTCCAACTTCTTATGGCAGTTCTTAAGTCCTTACAGAATCCAACCCTGCAGCCGTGCTGTCTTTCTTTTCAAAGATCCTGTATCCTTCCTTTAAGAATTTGTGGGTGTCCGAATGACAGCTGGGTGTTTTAAGCCACTCTGGCGTCATTTGAGGGTAACTCTGATGACTTCAAGAGTCGGGGAGATTCTGATCACGCTGTCCTAGTCTCTCTTTCCGTTCTTGGGGAATGGTACACTCAAACCCCACCCTTCCGATGCATTTTGCAGAGTTCAAGACGGATTGCAAGAGTAAAACAAAATGACCCCTTAAAAGTGGTAAAAGCAAGACAGAAGTAGAGGAATGATGGGGAATCCCCGTCATGTAAGGATGGGAATGTCCCATTCCTGAAACCCTGGAAAGACGTTGCTGGTCAGTGAGACAATACCAAACTAGATGGAACAACAGCCTAGCTACCTGAGATAACTATCCTAAGGCAAGGTGCCTACAGAATAGGTGTGACGGTGGAGCCACCTATAAAAGGCATAGGAAGGGTGTGTTGGAGGAGAGGAGGAGGGTCATAGCTCAGTGACAGAGTACATGGTTCAATCCCTGGTGGCATCTCCAGGTAGAATTGGGAACATCCCCTGCCTCAAACCCTGGAGAGCTTCTGTAAGTCAGTGTTAACAATATTGAGCTCGATGGACCAATGGTCTGGCTTGGGAGAAGGCAGCTTTTGATGTTCCTACTTTATTGCCTAGTAGACTCTCTCCCTCCCTCCCTCCATATATATATGGATTTAAAAAATCCCATCTTGATATTTGCCAGGAACACAGCCCATCTCTTTCTCAGCTGTCAATAGAGCTGACAGCATACGGCTGTGCCGTGAATAAATTATTCAGAGGCTCACACCTAAAACAAAAGCAGCTTTGCCTCGTGTGTGTGTTGTGTGTGTGTGTTTAAAGCTGACATTTTACATTTATATTGAGGCTAATATCACCTTGATGCACACCATGAAGAAGCAGACTGCTCAGAATAAATTATTAACTCTCAGCGATTACCCTTTCTTGAGATGTCCTGAAATTGCTGGGTAGGCTAGCGGGACGATAGCATCGGAGGGAGTGCATACTATAGCCACAAGATCTAACATAAATCTATCTGTAGTTTTGGGAAGCAGTCCAGTCTCCTTAGGAGATGCTCCAGCCCAGCTGGTCATTCAGGACCAAATGAGATTCAATAGAATGGTGAATCTAAAAATAGCCATAGCTCCCCCCCCTGCTTTTTCACAGAAGTGGATGAAATTTGCAGGTGCAGATGTGGATAAGCATACAAAAATGTGGGCCGATACACCCTGGGGTTTTCGTGCAAGGAACATTTAAAATTTGATTTTTGATTTTTTAAAAAGTGTATTTCATTTCGTATCAGAATTGGATGTGATTTGCCAGCATGGTCAAATCCTGACAGATTTCAGAATGATAGCTTTGCCAGTTCTCTTGCAAAGGGAGGCCATACTGCTTTAGGGTGGGTAAAAGAGGAATCATAGAGGGGTTGGATAATGGTGGGGAAAGCTGCAACAGATACCCAGGAAAGACTGGCGTGGAGAAAATGTCAAGGACCCAGCAAGGACCTGCTATCCCAAGCATCAAGGATGGACTGGACTTCTACCTCCACTATGCTGTTTTTTTAAAAAAGATAATAGCTTTTTCTCCCAGAGGGCTATCTATCTATCTATCTATCTATCTATCTATCTATCTATCTATCTATCTATCTATGTATCTATCTATCATCTATCTATCTATCTATCTATCTATCTATCTAATCTATCATTGGTAGTACTGGAAGATTGGAGTAACCTAGGAAAATAATGAACTGCAATTAAAACCTGGACTTGTCGTCAAATTGAAAGTTTCTCTGCACCTCTTTAGCCCCTCTGCACTTGAGTTCAGGGCGTTTCCCAAGTCAGCCTGTGTGTTTTTATATTTAAAAATAAATAGCTATTGCAGCAGTTCCCTAAAAAATGCAGGATTGAGAGGCAGTGAGTTGACAGAGTGGCTCAGAACTTCATGAAGTCCCTTGGCCAACTGAGATACTTAGTTAAAGGTGTGCTCTGACTCCAGCATGTGAACACCTAGATCTGTATGTAATTTGGGAAGAGTGCAAAGGCGATGTACAGCCTTAGGGTTTACTGAGGCCTGTTTAGTCATCTCAAATAAAGGGTTGTATCTGACTAGCAATGGTCCTATTCAGATCAGGCTTACAGCTTCATTAATTTCATTGATCTACTGTGATACCATGATCCCACTTTAAACCATCACAGCTTCCCCAAAATTATTCTGGGAACTGTAGTTTGTTAAGAGTGCTGAGAGTTGTTAGGCATAGCTGCCAAGTTCTCCCTTTTTTAAAGGGAAATTCCCTTATGCTGAATAGGCTTCCTCGCGAGAAAAGGGAAAACTTGGCAGCTATGTTGTTAGGAGACCCCCTATTCCCTCACAGGGCTAGAGTTCACGGAGCGGTTTAACAGTCAATCCCTCTTTCTGGGGAACTCTGGGAATCGTAGCTCTGTGAGGGGAATAGGTGCCCCCTAACAACTCTCTCAGCACCCTTAACAAACTACAGCTCCCAGAACACTTTGAGTGGAGCCATTGCTGTTTAAAACGGCATCAGAGTGTTTCAAATGTATACTGTGAATGTGGCCTTAGATACAACTATGAGAGCCATTATTGATAAAAAGTAGTAAATACATGCTGTAAATAATAACCACCATCCTAATCATCAATAAATTTATCTGGAGTGCTCCTTTAATTAAGGGCCATTTTTTCTTTCATCTCCATGTCTGTGATGCCCCTCAGGCTGCAGAAAGTGTCTTGATACCCCCTCCCACTGGCTTCCAGTTTTTACGTAACAGATTGGTTCATCTCTATACAGTACTTGCCATCCATAACCTGTTATTTCAATAAAAAACAGCCCTTCCCCAAACAGCTGGCTTGAGAGGCTTGCTTGCTATGACATCCCACCACCAAATATGCAAAATTATTTTTAGAATACACCCCCCCCCCAAATAAATGCAGGGGTGTTCTAACCTTTTGGGCGTTTGAAGTACCCATCAATCACAGTGCTCCATTTCCAACAGTCAAGTGCATATCATTTGAAAGGGGTGGGTGTGGTTAGAGCGATGAAAATATCCCACTCCACAAGATTCCAAGGACAGGAACATTCGGAAGAACAATGCAAAACCACAGCTGCTGCAGGAAGCTTTTAGGGATGAAATATGGCCAGCTCCTCCTCCTCCTCCTTTTTTTTTTTTTTTAGATTCTTCTGTAAATGAATCCTGAGCCGGTCAGGATGGCAGTGTGGCACACTGCATGTGATCCTGAAAGCCTGCCAGAGGTGTGATTTGCTCCTCGCAATGTTGGTGGTGGGAAAACTGGCTGCTGCTTTCCCCAGTTCTATAAATGTACGAGAAGCGACTGACACAGAACAGCCTCTCCAAGATTTCTCCATCTGCATTTCTTTTTCTTTTGGCTTTCAAGGAAATGCAACCTGTATCATGCACAATATTCCCATGTGCGTTAAGTGATGCACCAATATGCTTTCTGTTTGTGTTCTCATGGAGGTATTGGGGGCTTCGCGGCGCTCTGTTTGTTATCTGTGGTCATAATTCCACATGTAATTGTGGCCAGGTGAGAAATGGGTTATTAAAGACAGGGGGAGCTGTAGTCGTTTTCTTTTGCTGTCCAGCCATATATAAATTATATTTGTGGCCACCTATATTTCTGATCAGTTTGCCGGTTCTATACACAACTACCAACAACTAACAACTTGTGTGTGTGTACTATATATTGTGTGCGTTTGTATGCATGTGTGTGTGCTCAATGCCACCCACTTAACCAATGAAAAGCCATAGCTAACACAAAAAAGGCCTACATTTCCCAGAGTGGTTTAGCAATCAATCCTTCTTCCCAGGGAACCCTGGGAATTGTAGCTCTGTGAGGGGGGAAAGGGGTCTCCTAACAACTCTCAGCATTCTTAATGAACTACAGCTCCCAGGATTCTTTGGGGGAAGCCATGACTATTAAAGTGGTACAGTATAAGAGTGTTTTAAATGTCAGGTGCAGATGTGACCTAAATAATCTTTAGCTAAGGGCCAGCTTGTTCTCACATCCTGTTTGCTGGCTATGAAGTGGTACAATAACACTTTTAAAATGTACAGCACAAATGGGGCCTAGATTTCTCAAGCCCAAACGATGTTGATGCTTGGAGTAGACTTTGGACCACATTGGTTCAAATCCCACGTTTATTTCTTTTATGTTCAAGGCATATAAGCTGATTATTTGCTTATGTTACAAAAAACAATTTCAAAATAGGGATCAGGCTTTGAAACAACAGATTTCAACACTATAAAGTGTTCACACACACACACACACACACACACACGAACAGTATACCATGTCACCTCTCCATCTTCATATTATTGCCAGTTCCACATTTTCAAGTACTTATTATGGCACATCTTTGTTTATTTTCCCTGGCTCAATTAGGTTCTCCCTGGATTGCGAAACTGGCAAATGCTAAGTGTGTGTGTGTGTGTATATATATTCACTCTCTCACACACTTTTTTGTCTGCCAAGCTGGTTTCCTCTAAGTTTGCTTAGATCTGTCTTTATTTACTTTCGAAAGGACAAAGGCCATGGGTGTGTGGTAGCCTCAGGAGCGATCAAAAGGCAGGATCTGACACCTCTAGCTAATTAAGGGAAGGGATGGAGGAGATTCACCAGGGATATTGGGGAGGGAGGGGTGCCAAGACGCCGCTGTCAGATATTGATTGGATGCTGAACAGATGCTTCTTCTTGGCATCCCACGAAGCCTCTCGTCGGTGTGACTTTTCAAAAGGATGGTTTGCTAAATATTACTTGTGTTTTCATAAATAGCTGAAGAGCGCGGCTTGTTCTGCGGCGTGTGGGCAGAAAGCCTTGCTGTAAATCTTACTGGAGAGAGGGAAAGCGCAGGTTTGCTGTTTCAACTGGGGATTCCTTGAAGTCGCCCCCCCCCCCATGATAGGAATAGAAGAGAAAAATCGTCAACAGTGTGAGATTGGGGATTCACAGGAAATTTCAGCTGCTTGCTTTTGGATATGGTCTGTATTAAATGGAGGGAAACACAGAATGTCATACATGCAAAACATGCTTAAAAGTCCCCTTTGGCAGAACCCATATCCAGTCCCGCCTTGGTGGTGGTGGTGATGTTCATGGTGGTGTGGGGTGTGTTTGTTGCTATCCTGCCCTTCCCAGCTGTCTCTGAGGAGGCAGTAATGCCTCCTCTGTAACCTGGTTTACAGAGATGTTAATGCAGGTGTGAGCAAATGGGAAAGGTTTAGCTTTCTCGGAGAAGTGTCAAGTTGCTTGCCCAGTCTAAGGATTGGACCTGTGGCCTGTGCTAAGTTGTTGTTAAGGATAATGGTTTAATTTCCTGAAATGGGAATGTTTACTTACAAACGCTGACTCCCTCGGCCTGTAAAGCGAGATGAGTGCTGCAACCCCAGAGTCGTTCGCGACTGGACTTAACTTTCAGGGGTCTCTTTACCTTTTTACTTATGTTAAATTACTGTGTATTTTTTAACACGGGGTTTTTTCCTTTGGCAGAAGCTCTCATGTGATTGGCTGACTTTGAATCACATAAGAGAAGCATTTCATTCTGTTGTGATTGTTATTCCAGTAACTGTTGTTTTTAACTGCTTTCTGTTCTCTCTCTCTCTCTCTCTCTCTCTCTCTCTCTCTCTCTCTCTCTGTGTGTGTGTGTGTGTGTGTGTGTGGTGTGTGTGAGAGAGAGAGAGAGAGAAAATGGCTGCTGAAAGAGGCTTCTCAGGATACAGCTGTGGACAGTATGTGTCAGTGTGATCTGTCTGAAGTGAAACAGACAGAGGAAGATCCCTAAACGTTAATAGGGAGAAACCTGTGTAGAAGCTCTCTATAAAGAACAGAGAGAACACTGCTGAAGTGAAAGTAAAAACCTTTTAAAGACCTGAGTGAGATCTACTATTTCAAGTGAGAATGCATCCATGCTTGAATAAGCATGAGATTCTAAATACATTCTTCTTGGTTATATGTTTATGACATCACCTTGCCTTCTGCTGAAACAGACCATTGGTCCATGTCCCCAAGAACTGCCTGACTGGCTGTGGCTCTTCCCCAGTTCCGCTGATCCTTTTAACTGGAGGTGCTTGGGCTGAACCAGAAACTTTATGCTTGCAAACCATGCGCTCTGTTGCAGGGTTTTTGCATCCATTAAGGGCAGTTAACCCCCCCCCCGCCAAACACCGAGCTTATGGCTCGTTAAAAATATATATATTAAATAAGAATCACCACAGAGAGGAAGGGGGAATAAGCTCATCTCTCCTCTTTTTGCTTCTGTTGCTTTATATTTAGATTACAGTAGCTAGGAGTTAATTATCCTAACTTGCCTTTTCCTTTCAGGCTAATTAGGAAGAAAAGTGAATATAAAGAAATCTGCAGCTATTTCAAGATGGGGAGGGTGAAGGGGGGGGAGCGAAGGTCTGTAATATTTTCCTGCATTAACAGCCCCTTTGGAGGATATTATCTCTGTAATGACCATAAGGCCCTTTTTCCCCGTTTGGAGAGAATGCAGTTCTGCTGTCTCGGGCCTCAATTAAGCCCCATTGAAGGCAACAACACACTCAGGACTAGCAACTCTTGCGGCGGCCAGATGAAGCCACCTGATGCACTGTTTAATTATGCAGCGATCGGCAGCCTTTTATGTTTTAATTAGGGCGCCGTGTAAAATGGCGCTCACCCACTCCTCGTGTGCTGGAGGGGGGAAAGGGCTGAAAGGTTGTCCGTATTAATTGGTTGTTTGGAAATGCTGAGCAAGACGCAGCTATGAAGGCGGTTAGCTTCCTCCACAACACATTTGCTGGTCGTCTTGTTGTTGTTGTTGATCTGGCTAATTAGCGCAAATGATTTAAAAGCTGCACATCAATCCCTAGCTCCTGCTGCTTGCTATACATATTCCCGTTTCATTAATGGATCTAAAGTGCCCCTGTATTGGGGTAATGTACTGTTCACAACTAGCCACCTTCGTCATCCCCAGGAGCACCACCACTGCCACCAAATCGGGAGAGGGCCATATCGATTATTCCTGCTTTCCTCCCTCAACTGTTCTCACATCAAGCCACATGAACAAAGGTGGAGTAAAACATCATCAAAGCAGAGAGACAACATGGATGAAATGTTCATGGGTTGGGGCTCAGGGAGTTTGTTGTGCCCAGTCTGCTTTTGAGGCAACAGAGGGGTGTTTGTGGGTGTCCTTCCTTTCATTAACAAAATTATCACAATGGTTGCTGGAACTCTGCAGCCTCCCTGGGTGCCTGTGCTCCAGTTAAAGCTCAAGGGAAGATAACTTTTGGTAACCTCTCCTATGGGACTTTATCAGGTTAGGGCATGGGGGATATTGAGTTCTTTTTCCTTATTACAGTGCTAGCACCTCTGTCCCATTTTCTAATCTTTCACACAGCAGGACCTGTTGCTCAAGGCAAGTGTGGTTCGTTGACCAATATACTGGCATATCACGCTACATTTCATTCACACCGGTGGGCATGGTGTGACACAACAGCATCAATGTCATTGGACAGCATTACTACTTCCTCTCTTTCTGCACATGGATGCTACTGTTCCCGCATGAAAACAGCAGGGAAGAACCGTATGCCAGCATACTGCCCCAAAGTTCATTACCTTACTCCCACGATTTCCCAGGTTAAGGGAACTGCAAACGGATTTCTTCCTGAGATCCAATGACATGGAAACGGATGCTAAACATGCACCATATTTCATTAGTTTTCTGGAAGTGGATTTTATGTCATGTGAAAGCTCAAAGAAAATGTGGAAACTAACACTTAGGGAAATGGGGGAATTGAATACAATGTTGTGTGAATGCAGCCCTGGAGGCACCTAGCTGCAGTCGTTCTGGTGCTTCCTGGAGGGTTGCACCCAGAGGTGGAGCTGGGGGGGGACGACGACGTTTGCTCTCCTCCATGGTCTTCTGCTGTGCAGTTCCACAGGGATCTGTGTTCTTCCTCATGATGTTCAGCGTTTACATGAAACCCATGGAATAATTCATCTGAAAGCTTGGGAGACAATGTCATCAATATGTAGATGGCGCTCCATCTTTGCCATTCAACTCCATCCTCAGATGCCAGGGTATTAATAACAATGGGCCACCCACCTTGTTGAACTAGGGGTTGGGCACACCAGGCAAGCATCCAAAGGAAATCTTAAGGGTTGGGCGCAGATAGTCCAACAAAGGGCTTCTTACCTGTATATCTATCACATAGGTCAGCAGTGCATTTTGGATACAGTTCAAAGGGCCGATTTTGACCTTTAAAGCCCTGCATTTTATTTACCGGTATTTACTCGACAGGATCTATATACCACTTTATTGACCAAACCACTAAGAAGTTTTACCCTCCTTTCCTGGGCGCAAACCCCATTGAACTCAATGGGATTTGCTTCTGAGGAGACACGTGTAGGACATGTTTTTAGGCTGAGCTGCTTGACCAGTTTAATTTGCCGTATTGTTTTCTTGATATTTAGCTGTTTCTCGTTTCCCTCAGCTTTAATACGCAATAGTGCACTTTAGGTAATTTTAGACTGTAGACTTAATGCTCTCCGTACAACCGTCCTCTTTAGATAGTAATGTGCATTACTTCACTTACTCCAAAGGTTTTTTTTGTGTGGTCCCCTCTCTTCAGCCAATGGCATATGACCTCACTTATTCCACAATGTGCTAAGTCAGCTCTGCTTGCTTTGTTGAGTGGCGCCCTGGACTTCTGCCCTAAAGTCCTGCGGTTACGGTGCAAGGGTGTTACATCTGCGCACGCAGTGTCTACATTTATATATAAATATAAATATAAATATAAAAATATATATATATAAATGCTGGTGATGTTGAAAACCCGATATTGCTCAATGTGTGAGGAGGGCAGAGGAACAGGATTGCCTGCACTGCTTGTGCGATTGAGCTCCAGGGGTTCATTTCCATATCTGCACTGTACCCTATGCACAGACTCCGATGCAAGATGAATGATAAGGCTGTCAGCATAGGGAATAGGGCTAGTGGTGCCTACCAGCCATGAGGGCTATGTTCTACCTCCACTGACAGAGGCAGTATAACCCTAAAAAACAGTGGGTGGGAATTGCAAGCAGTAAGAGGGCTATTGCATTCAGGTTCCACTTGCAGGCTTCCCATGGACTAGATGGGCCACTGACCTGATCCAACAGGGATCTTCTCATATTCTTTCTGCAGGTGACCAAAAGGCAGCCCTACCTAGGGATGTCGGAGAATTCTGATGGAACTGGGAAAGGAAGCGGAAATTGCCGCAGTTTGCATGTTTGTCTGTGGATGTCAGCAATGGGAATCAGTCAAAGGAAAACAATTGGCATTATTGTTGGGTTTTTATTGTAAGTTTGCAACTTTTGTGTGATTATTCCTTTTTTGCATTGCTTTGATGTTTCATTTTCGTTGACATGAATGTAAGTTACATAAATAGTTCGACAACTTACACATTAATTGCAGACGGCGAGACAAATAGCATAGTATTTGGTGGAAACCGAACTGCAGAAGAGCGGAAGCAGCGCCGATTGTGAGGAATGCAGGCCAGAATAGATATTGCTACTTTATCCTATCCCTTGTCCAGCATGCATGTAATTATGCAGTCATCTATGTAGATCGTAAATGGACCTATCAGGAGAGGGGAAAGTACATGTAATCCTGCTCCCTCTCCATTCAATCCCATTTCCTTCTAATTCTAATGTTCAGGCTGTGAGTCCCATCACTTATATTGTCAAAAAGCACCACACATGCAAAAAAGGGAGGTTCTCAACAGGTTCAAGGGAACTCCAAGTTTTGCAGAAGTACAAAAAAAAGAAACCCAAGTTTTTTTGGGGGAGGGGGACCCACCCACTAATGAGGACTGCTGATGCTCAATAGTCGCAAGACTGGGTGTGAACAGGATGGTGGTGGAAAAACTAGGAGGGAGGAGAATGGAACAATGCCATGGAAGATGGGAATGGCTGTAGCTCAGCAGTAGAGCATCTGCTTCACATGCAGACGGTCCCAGGTTCAATTGTCAGTGGCATAAGAACATAAAGATCAATAGCCTTCTCCTCCATGGCATCTACAGGAACGGCTGGGAGAGACCCCTGGTTGAAATCCTGAAGAGCCTCTGCTTGTCAGTGTGGACAATGCTGAGCTAGATGGATTAATCATCAGTTTAAGTACAGTGGTACCTCAGGTTACAGACGCTTCAGGTTACAGATGCTTCAGGTTACAGACTCCGCTAACCCAGAAATAGTACCTCGGGTTAAGAACTTTGCTTCAGGATGAGAACAGAAATTGTGCGGCGGCGATGCAGTAGCAGCGGGAGGCCCCATTAGCTAAAGTAGTACCTCAGGTTAATAAGAAAGAAAGAAAGAAAGAAAGAAAGAAAGAAAGAAAGAAAGAAAGAACAGTTTCAGGTTAAGAACGGACCTCCAAAACGAAATAAGTTCTTAACCCGAGGTACCACCGTACAAGGCATCTTCCTATGTTCCTAAGATAGCATGATTGGCTGACTGGAACTCTGAACAGGAGCACTTCACACTGCAAGATTCTGTGCATTCAGAAACCACATCTTTGCACTCCTCTTCAGTCATTGGATAAAGGACTCTTTAGTCCAAGGGAACCTCATACCACAGCGAGCCATTTAGTCCTCAGTGCCATGAAACATCTCAGCTTTCTGATCCACATGCAAGACCTTTCAGAATGCTGACTATTAATAACCATTTGTGACCCTCTTTTTGTCATGTCAGCACCGAAAAGAGCTCTGTTTATTTTTGCACTTAAGGTTTCTCCATGATTAATTCATGAACTGAACCACAAAGTATACCAAGGTCCCCCCATTTAATGAAAACCTATCCTTTGGTGCTCGCTGTCTGTTTTTTAACATTTTGCATCAAAGCTATCTGTCTTGTTTAAAGTGGGGAGGGGGGGAAGAATTAGACTGTTCCTTCCTCTAGAATCTTGATAGCATTTTGACAAGTAAACAAGTTAATTTGCATCTAGCCAGCCAGCTAGAGAAGGATTCCATTTTTCTTCTCTGCTCTGCGATGATTTCAAAGGCAACCAACCGGTCTTATTTGAACCTCGTCCACATGTTATGTGGGCATCAAATTCTCTCTCTTTTTCATAAATTCAATCCCTTCTGCTCCATTTCTTCTATACTGTCATTGGAAACTGAACAGACTATTTATTAGGGGCGTTTAGGGGTATAATACAGATACAATGCTGGGCTTGGAGATGAGAGGTTCAGATCCCCATGTAAAGATCTTGGCTTGCCTTTGAGCGTGTGCCTCCCTCTGTAAGTCATAAGAACTTAAGAAGAGTCTGCTGGATCAGGCCAGTGGCCCATCTAGTCCAGTATCCTGTTCTCACAGTGGCTGAATGGTTGCCTCTGAGAAACCAGCATGCAGGATTTGAGCATAGGAGCCCCTCCTGCAGTTTTCAGCAACTGGTATTCAGAGCCATTGCTGCCTCCAATTGTGGAGGTGCAGGATAGCCACCACGCCTAGTAGCCATTGATTTCCACTGCTCTTTTAAAGCAATCTAGGTTGGTGGCCATATCTGCTTCCCGTGGGAGTGAGTTTTATAGTTTAGCTTTAAAAAAATCCACCCCGAACCTTCCAGGGCTCAAATTCATCGGATGTCCAATAGTTCTCGTGTTAGGAGAGAGGGAGAATTTTGTTGTTTGTCCTTAATAGTAATTTCTCCACACCTGCTGGCTGTATTAAACACACACACACACACACACACACACACACACACACGTCTTCCATGAACTCTTCATTTAAATGAATGGAAGGGCACTTCCTTAGTTTCAAAGGGATCAAACGAGTCTTGAAGGAACCTCATGTCTTTAAGCAGCTGAGCTTGGGCATGGAAGCCGAGCCTGACAACGTCCTTGTCGAAACAAAAGCTTTGTGCAAGGAGGAAGAACATGGCGAGATGTCGTTGGTATGAGATAAGTGCTTCGCATGCTGCGGATGTTGCTTATTGATGTGCTATTGTTCATCGGTACCGCGTCAAACACCACAAGCTGTTGCCTTGGATCTCCTGCCCTCGAATCCTTGACGTTTCCAAGGTACCCCTCTCCTCTTGCTTTCCACTGGGAGCACACACCCCTGCATGGCAGCAGCTACACACTCAACTTCTCATTGTCTCCGGACCCACACCGAGCAAATCACTCCAGCATATTTCACATTTCGAACACAAAGGAGAAGTAGGTCATTTCCCGCATCCCTGTTAATATTGCCATTGGTATAGAACCAATGGCTTCCTTGTTTATCTGTAGATGTGGTCAGCAACAACATTTTAGGGCTGGAGTTTAATACCTGGAGCTAAAGAGCTAGCCTAAGAACATACTATTTAAGGGTTCCCCTCCCCCTTAAAGAAAGGAAAGAATGTTGTTTTATAATGTTAATGTGTATTTTATTTCACTGGTCTTCCTAGGAATGTTTGATATTAGATAGATAGATAGATAGATAGATAGATAGATAATAATGATGATGATAGATAGATAGATAGATATTAGGTTGGATCCAAACACTGATTTCCTCTGTAGGAAAGATTTTTTTCCAGGTCAAGGGTCACATCCCCTTCTGCACAGGACCACCCCACCCATGTGGCTCAATGAGGCAGTTGCCTCAGGTAGCAGAGCTGTGGACGCTGGGAAGGGTGGCAGACCCACACCCTGAGGAGCACGCTGCTCGCCACCTCCTGCACTTGTCCTCCTCCTCTTACTCCACTGCTCCTCCTCCACTGCCACCCGCTCCACTGGCCTCCATCAGCACCCCAGGACTTCTCAGACCAACCCCAACCTCCTTCTCGGCCACTACCTGAAGTGGCTGGAGGTGGGCACTGAAGGAGGCTGGAGAGGAGCAGGTGGTAGCGGCAGCAGGGCAACATTTTCTGTTTTGCCTCAAGCAGCAAAACATCTTGGGCCAGCCCTGATTCTGGGCAACCTTCCAGGGGCCACATGCCAGTCACGGGTGGGCAGAACAATGTGTGTAAATTTTAACTTTGTACAGTTGGCCAATTCCCTTGGGAGGTGGTGGACTCTCCTTCCTTGGAAGTTTTAAAGCATGGATGCTTTAGCTGAGATTCCTGCATTGTATGGGGGTTGGGCTAGATCAGGCCCAGCTCTAGATGTAGTCCCGGTAGCGCAGGGCGCCGGGCTGGCAGGGGGGGTGCTGCACGGCAAAGCCATGCGGAAGCCGTGCTGTGCGCTGCGAGGGCGGGGGCGCCGGAGCAATCTCTGCGCCTCAGCGCCAGGGCACCCGACCTGCTTGAGACCGCCCTGGGCTAGATGACTCTTGGGGTCTTGTCCAACTCTATGATTCTAGATGCCACACACATGCACCCCTTTCTATCCTCCATCCAGGCAAGAAAAAAGTCATCATCAAATCTGAAGGACAAATCCCAGCCGGGCAAAAACACTCAAGGAGAAGGTGAAGCAATGAGGGGTGGGGCCTGGGGGAGTGGCTCAAGGGCCAGGGAGCTGTGGGGGGCTGCATTTGGCCCCTGGGGCTGAGGTTCCACACCCCCTGCTTAAACGTGTGCTATGACCAGTGCCTGCACCCCTCCAGCATGCATCCACCGGATGTCCAAAATGGGTCTGTGTGCAGAATGTCCAACTGGAATGGAACAGCAAATCGTAATGGAAAAGCATGGGAAGATCTTTTACTGCTTGCAGTAAATGCAGGATCTGAACCCAGCCATAGGAAGGATGGCTTGAATGATTGCACCGTTTATTTATTTAAAGAACCTTTCCAGTTCTCTCTCAAAGTTGTTGTTGTTGTTTTTAAAAGCATTAACATGAGAATCTGGCATCGTTTTGTTTGCATGGAATGCTGAATGCCAGATATAAATAATAGCTGCATCTCTCAGTAAAGGAAGCTCTGTGGAGAGTGACCTTTGGAGCACGGAGTAGTCTTTGCAGAAGTGCCCTCAAGGTCTTTGGAAATGGTAGGAGACAAGTCATCTGTATTAGTGAGAGAGGGCCATTCTAATCAGAATCCTATCAGCCTCGTGCCACCTCACAGAGGAGCAGCGAATGGGGAACGCATCTCTTTCCAAAGAGGAAATGCTGAAGGAACCAATTTGTGAAAGAGAAGGCTATCCATGGCTGCATTCTACTTCCAGGGTTAGAGGTAGCATGCCTCTGAGTGCCAGTTTCTGGGATTCAAAAGTGAGGAAAGTTGGTGTTGTGCTCAGGACCTGCTTGTGGGCTTCCCCAAAGAGTCTCCTGGTCGGCCACTGTGATAGCAGGATGCTTGACTAGATGGGCATTTGCTGGATCCCCCCAGGGTTGCATGCCGAGGTACCAAGATATCCCCCCCCCCAATAACTCACACATCACACGATATTTAAGTTTGAGGCTTTTGGCATTAATTTTGGCCACAACTTTATTTAAATACAACTGAATGTGCGTGGTTGCTTAGGCATTGGTTCTTGCCATCTGTCCCCCACCTGGGACAGATCTGACTCCCACTAGCCTAGTATGGGAGCCAGTAGGTGAGCACCCTCTGGGAGAGATCGGGGCAGGGGCCCAAGCCGATGCTCCCCGGGGCTCATGCACGGTCCTGGCCCCTAACGGGGATAAATGGACAAACATGTAGAGCCCCAGGATTCCTTTAACGGAATACCCCTAAAGGCAGCAGCAACCATGAGGGGCAGGCCCAGCCAACACCCGTACCCCTCCACCAATTAATTTGAACCAAAGCCTAACCGCCAACCTTACAAGTTGTGACTTGTTGCAGCGTGGTAGGCAAAAACCACCTGGCACAAGACAATCAGCCAAGTGGCAAAATTCCTACCAGGCTCCTGATGCAAAACAGGCACAGCAAGGTCAAGCGAGAACACCTAAAATAAGAGGAAGGCGGGCAGGAGATTCGATGCAAGCAGCAAAAGTGGGGGGAAGCTGCTTGCTCAACCTATTTAAATGCAGAAGCTGTCCATCAATCATTTGCTACATGCTAAATGCCCCAGCAACAGCTCAACCCACCAATCAACCATGTGGCCATCCAAACTGACCCACCTCTCCAACCCTGGGATATCTTGGTAACCCTTCCGCAACCCATATTCTACTTTAAGGGTAGAACCTGCTTTATTCTTGTGCTCTTATGGGTATGTATAGCCTGAGAAGGGAAGACTGAGAGGGGACACCATAGCACTCCTAAGATTCTTAAGTTAAGAACATAAGAATTGCCATGTGTGAGGCACATGGTGTGGAGGCCTGGGAAACGGCCTTCTCAGTGGTGGCTCCTCATATGCAGAATTCAGTGCTGGCCAGGTGCCTCCACATTTTGCACCAGCTATCAGCCACTTGCAACCAAGTGAAGATGCCTGGGTGCCAGGATGGCACCTGCCGCCTCCACCATCTGGAGGTGCATGCCTGGAGATCCTAGGATCTGGACTGTTTTCGCACATTAGCAACACATCCTGTAGAATTTCATCCATTCATTATATTTTATCTGCACAATCAGAATGGATTTCAAGAACCAAAAAGTCGCATTGAAAAATCTGACTTTCGAGCCGGTGGGTCCCCCAAATGGCAAGTAGGCATTCCATTTTGATGACTGCAACCCTGGTTTAAGGAGCTATTTGGGGCCTAGCTTATATATCTGAGTTTCTAACACCGGTAGAACTTTCTACAAGTCTGGACTCTGGACCCATCTCTCTGTAGTTGTTAGTTAAGGAGATGATTCTTTTTCAGTCAGTTGTTGCTGCAATCATCTAAACAAACATCCCCAATGTTACTTTCAGGGACTGCCATTGCCAGTTTGCTGCATGGTACACTTGTTATGACTTGGGATATCAATGAGATCAGGATATCCCATCTTTTTCTACTCACACAGGCCTCCCAACATTCATTTCAGAGTAGCAAAAGCTTCTGACACTTCCTAAAATAGCAGTCGACATAAAGAAATTGATGTGAAGCCACTACTGTGCCAAGCTGTGTTTATGTGCGAATCTTTGAAGCAAAGATTTTGCTTGGATAGGGATTTCCACTTGTTTTTAAACACGTCTTCGTATTTTTCTGTGTCATGTTTTTAGAAACGAGCGCGCACACAGCCTCTCCTTCCCTGTCTCTAAAGACAAAAGCATCTTTGCTTGGTGGTTTGATGGCTAGAACAAATGTACATATTTTAAAATGCAATTTTGATGTCGGGCTAAAAGGTGCTGAATTCTAAACAGATTATACCCCCCCCCCGAAAAGGGCCTGAATGTGATGAAAAACAATCCTGCTTCTGCTCATATTATATTGGATTTGATTGATAAACAGGCCATCATTTATTCTATTGTTACGTTTAGATTTTAAAATCAATTTACAACCCTTGTTAATAATTCAGCCTTTCCACATCCATTTGAGGCTATCTTCTCATCAGGTGTATGAGAGCCAGTGTGGTGTAGTGGTTAGAGTGATGGACTAGGACCTGGGAGACCAGGGTTCAAATCCCCACTCAGCCATGAAGCTCAGTGGGTGACTTGGGCCAGTCACTGATTCTCAGCCTAACCTCCTTCTCAGGGTGGTTGTGAGGATAAGAATGGAGATGAGGAAAAGCTCCTTGGAGTAAAGATGGAATATAAATGAAATAATAATAATAATTTATTTTTTATACCCCGCCCATTTGGCTGGGTTTCCCCAGGCACTCTGGGTGGCTGCCAACAGAACATTAAAATACAATAATCTATTAAACATTAAAAGCTTCCCTAAACAGGGCTGCCTTCAGATGTCTCCTAAAAGTCTGGTAGTTGTTTTTTCCTTGACATCTGGTGGGAGGACGTTCCACAGGGCGGGCGCCACTACCGAGAAGGCCCTCTGCCTGGTTCCCTGTAACTTGGCTTCTCACAGCGAGGGAACCGTCAGAAGGCCCTCGGCACTGGACCTCAGTGGAGACGCTCCTTCAGGTATACTAGACCAAGGCCGTTTAGGGCTTTAAAGGTCAGCACCAACACTTGGAATTTGTGCTCGGAAATGTACTGGGAGCCAATGTAGATCTTTCAAGACCGGTGTTACATGGTCTTGGCGGCCGCTCCCAATCACCAGTCTAGCTGCTGCATTCTGGATTGGTATTGATATTGGAATTGGTAGTATTGGTAATACAGAACTTCCCCTATCATAATACAAGAACCAGGGGTCATGCAATAATACTGAATAGTGAGATGTTCAGAACAGACAAAAGGAAGTACTTCTTTGCACACCGAGGAATGTGGTGGCCACCAGTGTAGTTTGTTTCTGAGTAAACATGCCTTTGGAGTTTTCCACCAGTCCCTTCCAACGGTACAGTTTTTGCTATGGCCCAGGCGGCAGGTGAGGTAGCCACCATGCCTGCGTTGAAGGTCTACTCCGCCGCCATAATTGATTTACACCAGATGCATTTGGAATTCAAAGCAAGAACTCACTCGAAAACAGTGCACTGAAATTTTAGTGGTTGCATTAGAATTTTTATAGCCCTGAATTTTAATTATGCTACCTCAGCAGAGCTGGTGAAGGAACCACAGAAAACCGGGGGTGGGGGGAGAGGAGGAGGGCAGGTTGGAATCATTATTTCCCATGGCTAGTTTACAACGCAGCAAGTGTTTCATTCGATAGCGTGGTTATTTCGGTGCTGCTGCTGCAGCACAGGGGAACAAAATTAGTGAATCCCATGCCTAACGCTTGTACGGTTTATTAGTTTTAGAGAATGTTGAGCCTGAAATGAAAGAAGAAGGAGCTGTGAGATTTGCTGTGAAATATATGTGCTTTGTTATATATTTATTACAGGGACAGACAAAACTGAAATTTTACATTTCTATAGAAAAACGTTTAATCTTCTGCCTTCATCAGTTGCTCTGATAAAACCGATGCTGTTTCCAAGGTGGGAGATCCTAGAGGTTTGAGGCTGGGATGTTCAGAATGGCTTCATTCGCTGAAGCAGAGTGAAGCAGTTTCAGGTCAAGCGGTGTTTATGTCCAGTGTCAACATCCAGAAATTCTACCTTTTTCCTAACATGGTTGGATCTGCTAACAGATGTGGAAAAAAGTGAGACAACCTGCTAACACGGCAGGTCTTTCCACTTTTTTTGTCATACATGTTACATAGGATATGCATACATAGTGTACGTATTTAATCCAAAGCAATCAGCAGAATCACTTGGTGAAAGCTATCCTGAATTGTGCGCCCTAAGGTTGCAGGAGGGCAATAGGAAATTCCCTGGGGGCAGAAAGTTAGCATCTCAGGCAGAAGGCATCAGCTTAGCCTTCTCCCTGGCATGATGGCTTTCTTTATCTGCCAAGTAAGCCTTACGGGGGTTATCAAGAGAGGAGGGGTCCTACCAGAGGTCACCTGGAACTGACCCTGCAGGGAAGATTTCTCTTGGTTCTGATGAAGCAATGGTGGCTGGTCCATTAGGGCAAATGGGGTACTGCCTGTTGCGATCGTCTGCCTGGTGATCGTCTTCCAAAGCAAGTACTCTATTCCGAACTTAAAAATGGAAAGCGTGATGCTGGTGGTCAACAAAAGAGGTTTAAAGACTGTCTCAAGGCAAATCTTTAAAAAATGTAGTGTATAAACACTGACAACAGGGAAACACTGGCCTGCGAGCGCTCCAGTTGGAGAACAGCCTTTACCAACGGTGTCACGGGCTTTGAAGAAACTCGATCTCAGGATACAAGGGAGAAACGTGCTAAGAGGAAGGCACGCTTGGCAAATCCACAACGTGATCAGCTCCCGCCTGGAAACCAATGTCCCCACCGTGGAAGGACGTGTGGATCCAGAATTGGCCTCCACAGTCACTTACGGACCCATTGTTAAAATCGTGTTTATGGAAGACAATCTTGCTCGGCTACGAGTGATCGCCAAAGAAGAAGAAGAAGTCTGTTGGGAATTCCATTCCACCCTTTGCTGCAGACATGGGATTGTTGCATGTCATATGTCTGTTTACATTCCAGCACAGATTACTGCCCCACCAACCTCAGTCTGACCCCACCCAGTCAGCCTGCACCTACCTTCCTTCTTACTTGTAACTAGCAGGCAGGCAGCATGGACTGTCATCTTCCTCCTCCTTAGTCTTGGTGTTGCTGCCCTTGTAGAACTCAACGCAAAGGAGGACGGGGGTGGAACTAGAATGTCTTAGCTCTGTGGGTCTCCCTGCCTTCCATCCCATCCATCTCAATGGGCACCAGGCAGAGCACGGGCTGAATGTGTAACTGAGCACAATATTCCATTTAGGACTGAGCTTTAGGTGGGCAAATATTTCTGCTGGGTTTTTTTCCCTTTAGTCTCACAGTGGTCTATCAGTTGCTGAGCCATCTAGTTGTGGCTTTGTTGTTGTTTAGTCGTTTAGTCGTGTCCGACTCTTCGTGACCCCATGGACCATAGCACGCCAGGCACTCCTGTCTTGTGCTGCCTCCCGCAGTTTGGTCAAACTCATGTTCGTAGCTTCGAGAACACTGTCCAACCATCTTGTCCTCTGACGTGGCTTTAGTGTCCTTATTTTATAATGGCATGCTCTCAGACCTTGTTTGTTTATATTGATGTGATTTCGATATTCCATTAAGCTCCATTGAATGTCAAATATGGCAGAACTGGGTCCCCACCCTTTAAACAAAAGAACCCACATAAACACAAAAAAGCTATGTTATTTTATGCTCACAACAGTCCTGCAAGGCTGGTTAGGCTGAGAATTAGTGACGATTTAAGGTCTGTAGCCGAACAGGGATACAAAGTCAGGTCTTGCTGGTAAAAATCTAGCACTTGATCTGCTCCTACACACTCTCATGCAAGCTTGCTTTTTGCAGAAAGGAAGGAACAAACACTTATGGTTACTTAGAAAAATGGTGGCTAATTTGATATTGGCATTCCATGGGGAATTTTTAATTGGATAATTGAAGAAATGCTTTTTAAATGAAACCAATTTAGCCTCTAGGTCTCTTCCCGCACCCCTCCCCCCCCAGAAAGTTACAAAGAGAACAAGAGGAGAAGGATTTTTTTTCTCATTCGCTCCAAGCTTATCACTGCTATGGCAATGGAAGTATTTGGTGCATCTTGTGTTTTGTGACACTGTGCAAAACAAAGATGCTATAAAAGGAAAATGACACCTTTTCCAGAAGTGATAATGGGAGGAACAATGCAGGGTCAGAGAACTGCTACAGCAGTCTTTAGCTAAATCACCAATTAGGAATGCTTGATTTAGCAGCTGTTATACACTTGTTAGGATTTCTCTCTCTCTCATTCGCACTTGCAGCTTTAGCCTTAATAATGAAATTGTCTGTTCTTCAGTTATTTGTTTATTTCCAAAAGCGGGGTGGGGTGGGGGTGGGGATTCTATGGGAAGATGTTGTCAACATCTCTTGTTCCCAAGAAAGACAAAAATTGGGGAGGAAACAACAGCCTGATTTACGTGGAAAGAAGAAGAAGAAGAATGTACTTTGCATGTATTCTGTTTATTACATTTATATACCTCCTTTTCTTCCAAGGAGTTCAAGGTCGTGTGCATGGTGGTGTGCACAATTCTTTGTCTGTACATAGTGTGTAAATAAATACGTAGATTAGCTCTACGATGTCTCACGTTTCATTCTGCTTTTTCCTTGCCTCCGAGCCCTCTGCAGACTGTCTCGCCAGAGTGGTACATGCTCTGGTTATCTCTTGCTTGGACTACTGCAACACGCTCTACGCTTCTCTCTGTGAATATTGAATAAAAGACATTGGTAAGAGCTTTCCTTGTCTATCTATTCCTAGCAGCCTACCGTGGGGGGTGGGTGGGGTGGGAATCGGATTCCTTGACGCCTGACACCTATACCGCCACCGCTTCCCTGGCAGAGGTGGGGGCGTGGCACTCACTCCAAACTAGATAAAGACTTGGAGTGAAGCATATTGAAAATCATTCAAAGTACTCAATTTTCTGAGGTTCTGCAACCCCCTCCCCTCCCCACCCCACCCCACTCAGAAGCCCGTTCCCTGCAATGTCCTAATTATGGGGTATTTTTACCTGTGATTTCCATAGGAACGCTCAACAACTTGATTTCCTAAAAGAGGCTCAACAACTTGGGATGCCCGCCCCCTAACAAAAATCCTGGCTACGCCCATGCCTCTACCTGCAAGGGAAACTTTTTATTTTTAATAAAACAGATACCTGATGAGACTCCCGCAAACCAGAGATCTTCCATCCCTGTGAGAATTTAGATGAAATAGGAGGTTTGCACGTGGCTTCATAGTGTTACAGCCAGCATCCCTTCTATACCTGAAGTTCAGAAGTGAGTGTGGCGATTCAAACATAGTCAATTCAGCATCAATGCAATCTCACATTTTACAGAAGTACAGCCCCACCATTAGGGGGGAAAAGCAGCGGTGGGTGGGATCCCTCGAAACAGCCCCGCTTGCTCTGTTATCACAGAATACTGGTTGAGTGATGGGAGCAGTGATAGGAGAAACTGGGTAAGCAGACCTTCCTGGAATCTGAATCTCACAACTTTGAGTCTTAATATTAATGGGTAAATGGACAATCCTTGTCCAAGAGAGCTGTACGGACAGGAAATCACTAATTTTCAACCAAACTGGCATACTTTTGTGACACAGGCAACTTCAATAGAATGTGATTAAAGGCCCCTGACACATGACAACTTATGGAATGAGACCTTTGTTCAAAAACTAACACTGTTTAGAAGTTAAATGTAATTCAACATACATTTGGTGCTTCTGTGGGTCGGGTGGGATTGTTGAATACGGATTGTTGCTTCTTGAAGAGAAAGTAAAAGCCCTAAAAGAAAACTGGGTGGGTGGGTGGGTGGGTGGGGGAACAGCATGGGATGTTTTGCAGAAAAAGGCATCGCTGATGGAGAAGCGCATTGAACAGCAGCACACGACGCTGCAGCTTTTTTTTCTTTTTAAATATATTTATTGATTTTATAAAACATATAAAACACAAAAATACAAAGGATCACATAAAACACAAAAATACAAAAAGCAAAAGCAAACCATATTTATCATTCCATGTGTTCTGACATTGTTGACTTCCTCATGTCCCTCCTAACTGCGTTTCATTGTATATCATCCTTAGTAATTTCTATATCATACTTCAAATCATCTTATTTTTACTTTGACTAACATATTTCACCTCTTATTACTTCCTTAACAAACATTTCAATTCTTATTTAACACTTATCTCTAAATCTTAATATACTATAATACCTCTACAAATCCTCCTCTACAACCTCCATGTACTTCCAAATCTTATATTAAACATTTCCAATATTGCAATTATTTCTTAAATAAACTTTAAATTTCTTCCAATCTTCTTCTACCGACTCTTCCCTCTGGTCACGAAGTCTCCCGGTCAGCTCGGCCAGTTCCATATATTCAATCATCTTCATCTGCCATTCATCCACTGTAGGTAGATCTTCACTCTGCCAATTCTTAGCCAATAAAATTCTCGCTGCTGTTGTGGCATACAGAAAAAACGTGGTATCTTTTTTAGGTATTTCCTCTCTAACTATCCCAAGTAAAAAAGCTTCTGGTTTCTTAACAAAGGTGTTTTTCAACACTTTTTTCATTTCATTGTAAATCTTTTCCCATAAATTCTTTACTTGGGGGCAAGTCCACCACATATGGTTAAAGGTTCCTTCTGCTTTCTTACATTTCCAGCATTTGTTATCATGTTTATGATATATCTTAGCTAGTTTTACCGGTGTGAGATACCATCTATACATCATTTTCATCATATTTTCTCTTAAAGCATTACACGCGGTAAACTTTATATTCTTCTCGACGCTGCAGCTTTGAGTTGCTGGTCCCATCTGTTATGCTTAAATAATCCCTAGTCAGTCTTCAGATTCGTCCCGCCTCACTTTCTGATCTGCAAAATGGAAAGAATGACGGGTGAACGAGAGGCACTTTTTGCCTGCAAAGCTTAAGAAATCAGTGACGTGACAATATGATGTAGGGAAAAGCGTGAAAAGAACCCTCGGAAAAGGCATTGTGGTTGCATCTTCAGTTAGTTAATTTACACGTTTTGAAGGAGTGGAGCAGAGCTTAACGCTGCAGCCATATTGGCAATTCTTCAGCAAATGGTCTTGTCTCGCTCCCCCGCTCCCCATTTTATATTGGGGGCAGGGAGGAGGAGAGTGCCTCCTATTATATATCATTGGCCTTGAGATGCTTTTCTGCAAGCTGTTGTGGGGGCCATTTGTAGTGATAAAGCTTCGGGGTCATCAGGAGAGTGGGGAGATATCAGAGCAAAACGAAATGCTTTGTTAGAAAGTCCTTGCACAGAAAGATGTAGGTAGTCTTTTGAAAATCTAAATTCCGTGGCCGCTTATTCATCCTTATGTCAGAATTAACCATCAGCGGTTACAGGAGAGGGAGTGTGTATGTGTTTCTTTGTCTTTTTGCACAGGCTGTGACAGGTGAGGGAGAACAAAGTCCTTCCCTCTACCCCTTGCATTATCTGCTCCCTCCAACTCGAGAAAAGTACCAGCTGGTCTAAAAATTGATTTTTTTAAAAACCAACTGACTTGGGTCTGGTTAAAGGATGGGAGAGAAAACATGCTCAACTAACATGTGGCGGATAAAACTTGTTTTTATTGTCTCAAGCTGTAAGACGCACAGTTAATTATACTGTGGCCATTTAGATGGTTCACTTCATGTTAATCCAATTATAATTTTTTAAAGAGTGACTTATTAAAATACTGTTTCCCTTCCAGCACAGCTGCCCTGTGGCGCGGTGCAGTTATTGGGGAGCGTTGTTTGTATACAAAGGCAGCTCATCTGCAGCTTTAGCCTGTCCATACCTTTAGCTTATTTCTTTTTTGCACGATTGCTGGCCATCCGTATCACGTGCTACAGGGAGATTTCTTTCTATGTGGCAATACGGAGAGTTGCCTGGGAAAAGGCATGAAATATCTCGAGCTGGCTAAGGGTGTGATCCGGAAAGGAATGGATTCAAATGCTGCCATGCTATGAACTCCGTACACAGTGTTATTAGGGATGGGCGAATTTAGTCAATTTCTGTTTCCCTCCATTTCTCATTCCGCTCCCCTAATCTTGAATTAAACTCTCTGCATTCTCATTTCATGTCCTCCGCCCCCCCCATGGTGCCCCACCAAGAAAAGTGCTCATCATGGAAGTGCACCTGTGGGTTTCAGCCAATATACACCGGTTTCTATGGAATTTTGCCTGATGTACCGTACTCATTTCTGTATACAATTTTGCCTAATATGCTTATTTTTGCAAAGCCGCCTTCCCTTCCGCAATGCTATTCTGTATGTGCTGTTTCCACAAATATATGCTCCCGTATGCACATTATATGGGACACAGGTGGCGCTGTGGGTTAAACCACTGAGCCTAGGGCTTGCCGATCGGGAGGTTGGCGGTTTGAATCCCTGTGACGGGGTGAGCTCCTGTTGCTCTGTTCCAGCTCCTGCCAACCTAGCAGTTCAAAAGCACGTCAAAGTGCAAGTAGATAAATAGGTACCACTCTGGCGGGAAGGTAAACGGTATTTCCATGTGCTGCTCTGGTTTTGCCAGAAGCGGCATAGTCATGCTGGCCACATGACCTGGAAAAACTGTCTGCGGACAAACGTCGGCTCCCTTGGCCAGTAAAGCGAGATGAGCACCACAACCCCAAAGTCGTTTGTGACTGGACTTAACTGTCAGGGGTCCTTTACCTTTATGCACATTATATATCAGTATGCACATTATATCTCAGTACATGCATTGCTGTAGACATGACTTGGCTGGATGACTGTATTGAAATATGCAGAGAAATGCAAATTTCAACAGACGGCTGTGTTTCAGCTTTCACATTATTTATGCCATTTCCTCTCCCTGAGTGCTCACTGGAAGGACAAATCCTGAAGCTGAGGCTCCACATCATGAGAAGAGAAGACTCCCTGGAAAAGACCCTGATGTTGGGAAAGATTGAGGGCACAAGGAGAAGGGGACAACAGAGGATGAGATGGTTGGACAGTGTTCTCGAAGCCAGCAACATGAGTCTGACCAAACTGCGGGAGGCAGTGCAAGACAGGAGTGCCTGGCGTGCTATGGTCCATGGGGTCACGAAGAGTCGGACATGACTAAATGACTAAACAACAACAACTAATGTAATGCATTATTTGCATACCATTTCCACAAAGTTATCAATCATTTGTTTATTTCTTTGCTTTTTCCACCTTAGGCTGGAGAAACGCATTTCAAAATGTCGAAGTCAGCAGATTGTGAAAAATACAGCCATGGCTTTTGGTTCAGGTATGGTTTCGGGAATGGCAAATTTGGTAGGTTCACCTTTCAAGGTGGACCGAATTCATGTTCTCCTGCATCCCTCTATATCCTTGATATTTCAGCCAGGATATCACTTCCCAGGAGGAAAACACCAGTAAACCCATTGCTTTTGAAGGCTAGCATTTTAAAACGGGGTAGGGGAGGAGGGGAAAAGCATGTCTCCCCTTTCCTCTTTGGCATTATTGTCACCGAATAAGGCTCACCCGCCTCCTGCGGTCTTCAAAAGACTGTCTTCACCAGGCTGGCTGAGCACATCTTTGATCCATAAACAAGCACATTGGGCATGGTCTTTGATGAACTTTGGGCGATTTAAACACTCTCCGTTAATTACCTCTCCTTTTATCTGCTGTTGCAGTAAAGGCGGACCTGCTGCTTCCCTAAATCAAGGAAATGTGACTGAAGGCCTCCCGATCCAATTGTTCTCATTTAGACCAAGTCCTCACAAACACGCCTCTAAAATATTATCGCGGCTTCGGCTGACATGAAACACCATTGTCGTCAATCAAACACACACACACACACACACACACACACACACACGGAAAGGGAAAGGAAGGGGGGAAGAGGGAGCCATTGCAAGTGTGAGAATCGATCTATAATACACGCATGGAGCCTGCAACCACTTAATCATCAATTGCACACGTTCCGCAGTGGCACTCTCGCCAGGTTCTCCCCCACCTTCCTCTCAACACTTGTCATTCTGCTATCTGCCGAGATTTAGCAGCTGCGGAGATAGATGGATCAATATTGCCCAGCCTCAGAAAGGCACAGTTTTTCTTTCAATCTAACCAGAGGACTAAAAACAACACACTCAGGCTCCTGTGCCTGATTTAGCTAATCAGTTATTAAAAGAAGGAGCAGGGGGGGGGGAGAAAGTAATGTGATCACCATATTTGGCCTCAAACCCCCCACCCCACCCCCGGTGATCAAATTATGCACAATATATCGAGCGCGGTTACGATGCTGTCGCTTGATGGCCTTCCTTGGTCTCTGCCAAAGACCCTGGTATGTATAAAACACATTCGGAGCACTGAGGCGGGTTTAATGGGGAAGTTGGATGAAGGAGGAGGCCAGCTGGTATCAGCTGCCTCTAACTACAATAATGTGTATCAATCACTCAGCGTGGGACTTTTTGGTGTGAGGTGTGTGTGTGTGTATCATGCTTCCATCCAATAAAATCAGGTTCAGTGTGTTTTAAAGAGGCAGCCCTTTAAAAGAAAAACCTTGTGGAAGAAAAGGATGTTCCAGAACGTTTATTAAAGCAGTAATGAAGGGTGAAGAAAGCCGTTACCATAATTAGGATTTTGTTTTTACTTTTCCTCCCTTCATAACAAGGTTCCCAGGGCAGTTTACAACATTAAAATACAATATGAAAACAACTTGCCTTCACAGAAATAAGGTGGGTTTTTCTGAAAATATATACCTCTCAAGTGTCAAACACCAAGAAAAAAAGGTGTGCCATCGCAATTCGGAGAGGCTTTGGCCATGCTTGTTTTAATGGATGTATAGTCTGCTCAGCTCCGACTCCAGTGCGAACTCACCTGATTGGATCTGGGCCACGTACATTTAAAGCAGTATGATATCACTTGAATCAGTCATGGCTTCCTCCAAAGAATTCTGGGAGCTGCAGTTTGTCCTGGCTCCTGCCTGTTAGCCAACGCAAACTCAGGTGATGGTTTCTCCCAAACAATGCTCAGATCAGTGTGATACATATGCAAACCACTGTTCAAAAGCACAGCAAGTGATGCACGCAGGTACACACAGGCACAGCTACACACAGACATGGCAGGTGATGTGGCTACTCAAGTGAAGGCGTTGATCCAGGCGTTGACATGCCCCCTGCAACACTGTCATAATGAAAAGGCAGAGCTCAGCGCTGTAAGTGGTTCTGACCCTCTAACTGGGCACACAACCTAGTTGTCAGGGACTGGGCAGAGGAGGAATGGTGGAGACCACCTCGCCAGCCTGACCCTTCCAGAGAAGAGGAAGGCAGTTCAGAATTACAACAGGGGTTTGAGGGAAGTCAAAGCTCAGAGGCAGATGAGGGGAAAAGCTGGGAAATAATGGGAGAGGAGTAGGAGGAAAAGGAAGCACCGGGGAGGGGGGTGGCAGCTAATGGACACAGTGTCTCTAGAAAGCATTCCAGACCCCTCCCCCTTTCCCAGAACCTGGTGAGCCTTGAAAGTAGGAGAGCAAAGAGCTTGGAGACAGAGAGCACTAAGCAGCACCTGTACAGGAGGTGATGATGATGAATGAGGAAATGGGAGAGAAAGGGGTGGAGATGCACTCAGGACAATGCCACTATCCAAGAGTCTTCCAAGCCTCTCTCTGTAAATATTGAATAAAAAGCGGGTGGTAAGAAACTTTTCCTTGTCTTTGAATGTTCCTGGCAACTGTCCGTGGGAGTTGCTTACAGCAGCCTGACACTAGTACTTCTCCAAGAAGGCTGAACCAACCCCGGTTGTTGAAGCCTGCATTGGTGTCTCAATGACCTAAGTGATGGAGGAGGTGCTACTGCTTCATTAGATGCAGCTAATAATTATTATCCACCCTTCATCTGCAGGTCTCTGGGTGGGATATAACAATTTAAAACTCAGTATTGAAAAGAGTAGTAAAACAATCACAGGGATTGGGTGGCTCCTTAGAGCACATTTCAGATCTCAAACCACAGGGTTAAGAGGTGCGTTTTCAAGATTTACAGGTTTTAGATGGATAGCCCACCTAGGCCAGTGGTGACCTCTCCAAGGCTATTCCAGAATCTTTATAGGATCCATGTGTGCTCAAATGACAGCCACGGTCTGACCTTCAAAAGCAGCAAATGTGAGTGAAAAATTGAAATTCCATTCTTAGTATCTCGTATGTAATGTGCTAGGTATTACTGGAGAGAGAGACTTGGATCAGCCACTCCTAGGAGACATTTGCAATTCTTAGGTGCCTCAAGAGGGAACAAGAATGGGATTTTAGCCTGCTAATTCTTAATATCACTCACAGGTTCCTACTATAGGATTTACTTTGGTGGATGTGTTTTTACTAAGCTGAAAAGTGGAAGGTTCAGTGTCTCCCCAGTGGAGATTTTAGACTTGGGAGCGAGATGAACCATCCTTGGAAAGCAGCGCAAATTGATGTGATGAGCTGCAGCCTCTTTTAATTATGCAGTCTAATGTAGAACGACAGAGTTGGAAGGGATGTTGACGATCATCTAGTCAACCCCTCTACTGATGCAGGAAATCCAAAGCATCCCTGATAGGTGGCTATCAAGGTAAAGGTAAAAAGGTGAGTCCAGTCAAAGGTGACTATGGGATACGCCGCCCATCTCACTTCAGGCCAGGGGAGCTGCCATTTGTCCGCAGCTTTCCGAGTCATGTGGCCAGCATGACTAAACCACTTCTGGCAGAATAGGACGCTGTGCAGAATACGAGAGTGCACGGGAACACCATTTACTTTCCCACAACAGCAGTACCTATTTATCTACTCATGCTGGTATGTTTTTGAACTGCTAGGTTGGCAGGAGCTGGGACAGAGCAATGGGAGCTCACCCCATTTCAACCACCAACCTTACAACTGGCAAGCCCAAGGGGCTCAGTGGTTTAGACCACAGCGCCATTTGCGTCCTTGGGTGACCTGGTACTTCGTTCTGGCTCATCCTGTGTTTCTATGGTTTTTATTAATGTAAAAATTAATGTAAAATCAAAAGCACAGACAAAATAAACAAAAACATCCACAATCAAAGTTACAAAACATAGGAGCAGTATAGAAGTTGTATTTTCCAAGCGGATAGAAAACAGATAAGGTAGATGAATAAAACCAGCAAATCACATCATGGAAGCCAAATTTCATGATTTGCTGGAGAAAAAGGTTTTTGTTTATCTGAATTTAACACATGAGAAATGAAATCCTACCAAATGACATTGAAATGCTCTGGGTTTTCCTTACCCTTAGAAGTGTGTAATTTATGAGTTATTTTCCTTGCAGTAGACAGAGTCCACACATTCTTGTAGCACAATGAGAGGTTTTAAGCCCTGTAGTGTCCATTTCCATTTCTGGGCCAAAGAAGTTCTCATTGGATCCAGCACTCACAAAAGAAGTTCATAAAATTGCTGTTTAATCATCCCATGCCACGAATTCAAAAGTGCCAGTTGTGGGGATGTTTGGATGGGGGCATTTACCACTTTTTGCTATTTATTCAAAAACATCAGTTCAATATTTGGGTGCCAAAGGGCATTCCTGCCATGAGTAGGAAAATGTCCCCCTTCTACTGAAACCAAACCAACAACCCTGTGGAGTATTTGATGTGTTTCTACCATCCTAAGAATTTTCCTACACTCATACCAACCAGATGTGAGCATAAGCCGAGAATACAGCTAGCCTTCTGACTTTGACTTGTATACTCAATAAAATAAAAAAAATTCCTTCAGTAGCACCTTAAAGACCAACTAAGTTTTTATTTTGGTATGAGCTTTCGTGTGCATGCACACGAAAGCTCATACCAAAATAAAAACTTAGTTGGTCTTTAAGGTGCTACTGAAGGAATTTTTTTATTTTACTTCGATCCAGACCAACACGGCTACCTACCTATACTCAATAAAAGTAATATTATTACTGTATGTATTAAATTTGTATACTGCCCCTTCACCTGCAGGTCTCAGCGTGTGTCACAACCTGAAAATACAAGATAGAAACACAAAATACACAATCAGAACAAGAACAAACCAAACCAATAACAGGACCAAATGCGTCTTTCCCCACTTGTTAGCCTTCTCTTTCCAGTCATTTTCCCGCCTAAAAGAGTCCCCTGCCACACTTGGGAACACCTGAACCCCCTTTCCTCACAATTTGACCTTGTTGACTCTGGTCCTATCATCTAGAGCAGGCATGCCCAACCTTCGGCCCTCCAGATGTTTTGGACTACAATTCTCACCATCCCTGACCACTGGTCCTGTTAGCTAGGGATCATGGGAGTTGTAGGCCAAAACATCTGGAGGGCCGCAGGTTGGGCATGCCTGATCTAGAGGAATGGAAATTGGGTTTGCTCTGTCCTGCATGCGACAGCCTTCAAATATTCCCACTGAACATGCCATCTTTTCCCCACCCCTGAAATGGCATGTGGCAGACTCGCCATATCAGAATGTGACAGAAAAAACAGTACAGGTCCGTGTGGTTCCTCTGAATCGGAAACCGCTGTGACAGCAGTCATGCCTCTGTTGCATTAAGCAATTGAACTGTACTTATGTAGTTATTTATAATAGTGCTCTAGCGGTTTGTCAGGGATAACCAATCTGACTTTCGTCTCAGGCGAGGGCTGGAGCTCTACCGTGTTGCCATCTTTGCTGACTGGCTGGTTGTCTTGTTTCAGGGTGGCAAAATGGTTCTGTGGGCAGAAATCAAGCATTCCCAAAGTACCGTTGCTTGTTCCCTTTTCCAGGGGCGTAGCCAGGATCAAAACTAGGGGGGGGGGGCAAGCCATGGTCGTTCAGGGGTGGGGCCAAGGCACGGAAGGGGAGGGGCCACAAAGTGGGCGGGGCTAAAGGGCCAGCGGGCCTGATGACATCGTGGCGGTGGCAGCAGCGGCCACCTTGTGCTTCTGGGGCTGGTAGCGTTGGCGGCTACCCTGCTTGGCTGGAGAGGACGGGAGGGTCAGGCAGGCGAGAGGGGGTGGCAGGGCGGGCGAGGGCGAGGCAAGACACGGCCGCAGCCACGACGGCTCCGAGGCATTGCTGCATATCAGCATAATATTTCAACCATGGTTCAAGCCCCACCTTAGGAAAAAAATCCTGCATTGCAGGGGGTTGGACTAGATGACCCTTGTGGTCCCTTCCGACTACAATTCTATGATTCTATTGATATATTACCATAGCATATGCATCATTCTGCTTTCTTGAATTGTCCTACTCCTAGGCATAGCATCCAACTCCTAGAGGCCTAGGTGCCCCCCCCCCAATTACTGGTAAATACCGTATTTGAAAGAGTCATCCCCCCATGTTGATGGGCTTTCTATGTGGGGCTTATCTGCCCCCCCGTATTTTATTAAGGATGGAAGAGGGAGGGAAGGAAGGAGGAAATAGAGAGAGAGATAACTCATATTTGTGGGTGTCTCTGGATGACGCTGTGATGCTGGAACTCTGCAGCAAGAGGACAGGAGGGTCGGGCAGGCGAGAGGGGGTGGAAGGGCGGGCGAGGGCGGGGCAAGGCATGGCCGCAGCCACAACGGCTCCAAGGCGTTGCTGCATATCAGCATAATATTTCAACCATGGTTCAAGCCCCACCTTAGGAAAAAAATCCTGCATTGCAGCGGGTTGGACTAGATGACCCTTGTGGTCCCTTCCGACTACAATTCTACAATTCTATTGATATATTACCATACCATATGCATCGTTCTGCTTTCTTGAATTGTCCTACTCCTAGGCATAGCAGCCAACTCCTAGAGGCCTAGGTGCCTCCCCCCCCCAATTACTGGTAAATACCATATTTGAAAGAGTCATCCCTCCATGTTGATGGGCTTTCTATGTGGGGCTTATCTGCCTCCCCCCGTATTTTATTAAGGATGGAAGAGGGAGGGAAGGAAGGAAGAAATAGAGAGAGAGATAACTCATATTTGTGGGTGTCTCTGGATGACGATGTGATGCTGGAACTCTGCAGCAAGAGGACGGGAGGGTCAGGCAGGCGAGAGGGGGTGGCAGGGCCGGCGAGGGCGAGGCAAGGCATGGCCGCAGCCACGACGGCTCTGAGGCATTGCTGCATATCAGCATAATATTTCAACCATGGTTCAAGCCCCACCTTAGGAAAAAAATCCTGCATTGCAGCGGGTTGGACTAGATGACCCTTGTGGTCCCTTCCGACTACAATTCTACGATTCTATTGATATATTACCATACCATATGCATCGTTCTGCTTTCTTGAATTGTCCTACTCCTAGGCATAGCAGCCAACTCCTAGAGGCCTAGGTGCCTCTCCCCACCCCCAATTACTGGTAAATACCGTATTTGAAAGAGTCATCCCCCCATGTTGATGGGCTTTCTTTGTGGGGCTTATCTGCCCCCCCCCCCGTATTTTATTAAGGATGGAAGAGGGAGGGAAGGAAGGAAGAAATAGAGAGAGGGATAACTCATATTTGTGGGTGCCTCTGGGTGACGCTGTGATGCTGGAACTCTGCATGTACAGGAGCCTTGTAAGCAGCTTTCCCTCTGCTTGATTTACAGCAGGCACGTCCAACAGGTAGATTGTGATCTACCAGTAGATCACTGGATGTCTGTGGTAGATCACTGGTAGGTCACTGGCACCCCTAAAAAAAGCTCACCCAAAATTTTCCTCCTCCCTCAAAAAAGTTGAACTATGACCTGAAGCCCTAAACAAAAATGGGCCTCCCTCCCTCCTAAAAGAAGCTCAACAAGTTTGACCTAAACCCCAAAAAACAGGGCTTCCCTTCCTTTAAAAAAAACTCAACAGCTTTGACCTGAACCCCCCAAAAGGGGGTAGATCACCCCCAGTTTTAAACTCTGAGTAGATCAGAGTCTCTTGGGAGGTGGCCACCCCTGATTTACAGTATACAGATGCAGGAGGAGGGGCAGACTGGAACACCAATGCTTTTTATAAACATCACTGTGTCTGTCAAAGCTACAGCCCCCCCTTTCTTATTCACTTCTTTTTAGCCTTGCAGAGCCACCTTAGTCAAATTGAATCCTCTGAGTCTGCACCCTCATTAAATCACCAATAGAACTCTTAATGCTCCTGAATGCTCATTAACAACTCCCACTTAAGAACAATAGGGTGAAATGGTCAGCTATCGAATCTTGCCTGGGGATATATGCTCCATTGTCTTAACTGCTTAACTACTGGTAGCCACTTTGCTTTATTTATTTGATGTGTTTTTGTTACTGCTGTGTCCCCCCCCCCCCCAGCAAGTGGAGACTTAGCTGCTCTTGCTAAAGCAAAGCCCTTTCCACTTCAGTTTTTGGAGGGGAAAAGTGCTGGTTATGGTCTGTAAAATACATTAATTTTTTTGCTTCTGGGGGGGGCAGCTGCCCCCTCCTGCCCCCCCTGCCTACACCCATGCCCTTTTCTCTTTGGTTCTGCTGGTGTCTGTCAAAAGGAGCGTCAGTCTTGTAAGTGGCAAGTGGGATTCTTTCTGATATTAATGTCTGAGGCCGAATAAGACAGGGAAGCTAGGCTGTATTATTTCAAACTGAAGAGTGATGTCAAGACTGGGCTGCAAGGCATCAGTCTGGAGTGACCCAGGAAGTTGAGAACTGTGGGAGAAATCAGGAATCCAGGACCAAAAAGGACTGAGCTAGGAGGCAGAAAGGAGGAGGAGGAATACGAGACCTGAGTAATAATTTTCTTCCTGATGTGTTTTGATTCCTGCTTGGCTCTGAGCGTTGGCTCTTAATTCCTGGCTCCAGCCAGGCAGGTGATTATGCCTCACCTTTAACAGTTAAATGAGGGAGTCTCTGTGATGCAGTTGGTTAGAATGTCAGAACAGGACCTGGGAGACCAGGGCTGAAATCGCTGCTCAGTCATGAAGCACACTTGGCGACTTTGGGCCAGGCGTGGTCGCTCAGTCTGACCTACCTCACAGGGTTGTTGTGGGGGATTAAATGGGGAAGGGGAGAACTACGTATGCCACCTTGAACTCCTTGACTGCAGAGTCAAAAGACAACATACTCTGGCCTCTGCCTGTACAGGGAAGTGGGGTAGCTCAGTGGTGGAACATCTGCCTTCCATGCAGGAGGTCTCAGGTTGAATCACCAATGGCATCTCCAGGTAGAGCCAGAAAAGGCACTTCCCTGAATTCCTGGAAAGCCACTGTTGGTCGGTATAGACCAGGCATGGCCAAACTAGGCCCTCCAGCTGTTTTGGAACTACAGTTCCCACCATCCCTGACCACTGGTCCTGTTAGCTGGGATGATGGGAGTTGTAGTTCCAAAACAGCTGGAGGGCCAAGTTTGGTCATGCCTGGTGTAGACAGTGTACCATCAAGCCCGGGCAGTGTGTATGGAGGTCCTGGGCTGATCAGATGACAAAAACTCCTCTCAGCCTTGCTGATGTGGTCCAAAGGAAAGCAAAGCAACACATTTGGCACTTGCTTGGCTGCAGGAGTTGCCAGAAGGAGGCGTACAAGACACCATCCAACTGCCTTAGGGATCCATTGGCTACCCTCACCTTGTTTAGCCAGCCAGTCAACGCTGTTCCTGGCGTGTGGCCGCTGTTGCATGCCGACAGCTTCTGAGAGCCACAGGTGAGAGCTGAGTACGGGGATGTGGGCGGGGGGAGACACAAACTACCCAAAAAGGAGCATGGTGTGTCCCCCTCCCTTAACAGTGTTGGATTGTGTGGTTTTGAGTGCATATATAGGGATGTGGCATTGCAGTTTATTGAAAGCCATCTTGAAGATCAGCCAACATTTATTACAAATAATAATTAATAATAAGTGAAATCATGTGTAAATATAAATGCAATTGTCTTCACAACCTTTTGACATTTGTTTTGTAAGGGGTCCTTTCCCCATGTCAGTTTCCCATGTGCCCCCACTCACATGGCTCCTGCCCTCCTGATATAATGTGAGAAGGGAGCTAGTTTTCAAAACACTGGACCATAGATGGGGAACTGGTGGCTTTTCAGGGGTTCTTGGACTTCCACCTCCCATCATCCCCAACTGTCATGGCCAATGGTCTGGAATGATAGGAGTCATGGCCAGCAGCGTGTGGGAGGGTCAAAGACCCCTTCCCTTGCCCTAGATAACCAGTAAAATTGAAGAGTAGCTATCTAATTCAATGGCAATCTTCAGTGTCCTTCCATAGTCTTCTACTCCCCACTTTTAGAGGAGGGGAAAAATTCAAAGAGGGTAAATATTTTAGCCAATTAGTGAAAATGTTACAGTGGATGCATTTGAAGCGTGATGGGCTCATTAAGCATTAAAACTCCCTGACATTTTCTGCATGTAGTGAGAAATGCTTGTTTTCTGTTTGCCTTTTATATTTCTGCATCTTTTCTTTATCTTTGTCATGTTTTAGCAGCTTCCACTGAAAGTATTTTGGATTTTATTTTTTCTTACAAAGTCAGTACTCATTTCCTTCTTCTACAGCTTATTATTCCCCACGCCCACCCACCCCACTTTGGGACATACCCCTCTTATCAATTGTATTGTCTCCTTCCAGAGCTAATACTCACTTAAAAAAAAAATTGCCAAAAGGCGATGGGCTAATGTGACTTGTCCTTTCCATTTGATGAAAATGCCATCATTACTGATCCATAAGTTGGGTTGGGAGTCAGGAGAGAAGAGGAAAGGAGGCCAAGAGTATTATTAATATCTGAAATGTTTTCAGTTCAACAGAAAAAAAATTGAACAGAAAAAAAGGAAAAATAATTCAACAAGCAGAAACGTGAAAGCGGAAGCAGAGAATAACTTGCTTGATCAGCTCAACGGCCCATCTAATCCAGCATCCTATTATCACAGTGACCACCCAGATGCTTGTGGGAGCACAAGATCCCTCTCCTCACTTGCAGTTTTCAGCAACTGGTGTTCAGAACCATTGCTACTTTTGAACATGGAGGCAGAGCATAGCCATCATGGCTAGAAAATAATCATACATAAGCTTCACTACCCTTTCACGGATCACTGCCTTGCCGCGGCGAAGGGGCTTGAATAACTCGGAGAAGCTATGAGCTATGCCGTGCAGGGCCACCCAAGATGGACAGGTCATAGTGGAGAGTTTTGACTAAACGTGATCCACCTGGAGCAGGAACTGGCAAGCCACTCCAGTATCCCTTGCCAAGAAAACTCCATGGACAAAGACAACAGGCAGATAGAAGTTATGACGCTGGAAGATGAGCCCCTCAGGTCGGAAGGTGTCCAACATGCTACTGAGGAAGAGCGGGGGACAAGTACAAGTAGATTCAGAGCTGATGAAGCGGCTGGGCCAAAGCCGGAAGGTCGCTCAGTTGCGGATATGCCTGGAAGCCAAAGGAAAGTCCAATGCTGTAAAGAAAAATAAAGATGGAGGGCACAAGCAGAAGGGGATGACAGAGGACGAGATGGTTGGACAGTGTTCTCGAAGCTACCAACATGAGTCTGACCAAACTGCGGGAGGCAGTGCAAGACAGGAGTGCCTGGCATGCTCTGGTCCATGGGGTCACGAAGAGCCGGACACGACTAAACGACTAAACAACAACAACAACAAGCTTCACTAGCATGGATTTTTTGCAGCGTTTGACTTGGGTGCACTAGTAACACAGAGCAGTAAAAGGTAAAGGTAAAGGACCCCTGGTCGGTTAAGGCCTGTCAAAGGTGACTATGGGGTTGTGGCGCTCATCTTGCTTCAGGCTGAGGGAGCCAGTATTTGTCCACAGACAGCTTTCCAGGTTATGCAGCCAGCATGACTAAATCGCTTCTGGTGCAACGGGACACCGTGACAGAAACCAGAGTGCACGGAAACGCAGTTTACCTTACTGCCACAGCAGTACCAATTTAGCTACTTGCACTGGTGTGTTTTCAAACTGCTAGGTTGGCAGGAGCTGGGACAGAGCAACGGGAGCTCACCCCATCACGGGGATTCGAACCGCCGACCTTCTGATTGGCAAGCCCAAGAGGCTCAGTGGTTTAGACCATAGTGCCACTCACATCCAGAGCAGTAGCTGCCAGCAAGGCTATTCTTTTTGGCAACTGCCCCTTTATTGACAGTGTTGAACTTACAGTGCATTTTGGGAAAGTGGTATTTGTTATTATTTTTTTGTGTGTTATTCAACTCTTAATCTGAGTGGGTTTGTAAACGGCATTTGTTATTTTCAAAGACTGGATTAACCTAATGCTAAAGCAAAAGTAAAAAAACAAAAAACAAAACACTTTTCATGCCAAAGAGATCTCTCGATTGAGCATCTGTTAGAACTCCATTGATCTCTTAACCCTAGTATCTATTAGTGCAGGGGTGTCAAACTCAAATTAATCGAGGGCCGCATCAGCAGTTTGGTCACCCTCAAAGGGCCGGTTGTATCTGTAGGACTATGTGTCCACTGCTGCCAAGACCACATAACACTGGTCCTACATTGGCTCCCAGTACGTTTCCGAGCACAATTCAAAGTGTTGGTGCTGACCTTGAAAGCCCTAAATGGCCTCGGTCCAGTATACCTGAAGGAGCGTCTCCACCCCCATCGTTCAGCCCAGACACTGAGGTCCAGCGCCGAGGGCCTTCTGGCGGTTCCCTCATTGCGAGAAGCCAAGTTACAGGGAACCAGGCAGAGAGCCTTCTCAGCAGTGGCGCCCACCCTGTGGAACGCCTTCCCATCAGATGTCAGAGAGATAAACAACTACCTGACATTTAGAAGACATCTGTCAAGGAAATAAGCAGCTATCCTATTTTCAAAAGACATCTGAAGGCAGCCCTGTTTAGGGAAGTTTTTAATATGTGACATTTTAATGTATTTTTAATCTTTGTTGGAAGCCGCCCAGAGTGGCTGGGGAAACCTAACCAGATGGGCAGGGTACAAATAATAAATTATTATTATTATTATTATTATTATTATTATTATTATTATTATGACACTGTTTCAATTGTATAGTGCAGACTGAGTCCTTGAAGAGTCTCTGGCAGAGTAGGCAGTGGATCAATTGTCTGACTCGGTATAAGGCAGTTGCATGTGTTCACCCTGACTTGTATGCTGAACATTCTCCAGGACGTGAACCACAGTGACTTAGTGGGGATTCAGAAGACCAGTTGCTATGAGAAAAATAATAGCTCACAACTGCTCTATCACACAGTCATCACTATGTAAAAACAAGTGTGTGAATCATCCTTTTTTTTCTAGCTCCAACAAAGGCTGTAGTCAAGTGTCACTTTCTGAAAGTCTCAGTGATTACTATCAAATTGATATTGGCTGGACAAATAAAGAAATAATGTAGCAAAATTATTTCTGGACTGCAGATGGGATATTGTGTGCTTGACTATTCCTCCATGGGAATGGGGAAGAGATAATCAAATATTAAAAACAAACACACACTAGAAACCATCTTCTTCACTTTTAAATTTCTGTCTTGGGGTATTATTTTAAAAGTGGAGGAGCATTCAGTCATGTAATTTCCCACAAAGCTGCAGTCTAATGGAAGTCCAGTTACCTGGACTTCCTGTTATCTGCTACTGGTGGGCTGGGTTTTTTTTTCCTTTTTCTTATCTATAATCTGAACTTTGTTTGGCTTTCTGCTTTATTTGGTAAACTGGTTTTTAACATTTTGTATGAATTGCTGTGAATCTTTCAAAAACTCGCAAAACAGTAGACTGGGGTGGGGAAGATGAACATAAATTATCTCTGTATCTCTTCAGACAGCCACATATTTAATGTACGGCCAGCATTGTGATAAAGAAAAGCCATGTGGAACTGGGAGACCACACTAGGTTACACCTGTGCTAACCACTGGGCTAGGCTGCTTCTCAAAGTGCACCTTGAGATGCTTCAGGAACGCTGGGTTGACCTTGTAATTTCTACCTCTCGGCCAGCAAGAGGGGGGAAAAAGAGCAAAGGGAGAGGAGCTTCCCCCCCCCCCCACGGCGGCGGCGGCGCCACACGCGCAAACTGACCAAAGAGGAGAAAAACAAAATCTGAGCAGAGAAAGGTGGGGGGAGAGGCAGGAGGCTGCAGAATCGCTGCAGAGATGGGCAAACAAGCCCTGCTTCCTAAAAGCTTGGATGCTGTTGGATTCAACAAGGCTAGGAAGGCAACTGAGAACAACCGGGGAGTGGGGGGGAACCTCCACCCTGTTGGAAAAGAACACAGGAGAGAGACGGTGGGTGGGGTGGGGGATGCTGTTTCCTGTGAAAACCCTCCTTCCTCCATCACCACGCAGATTCCCCACCGCTGGCTGGGGCAGATGCAGGCAGCGGATCCCAAGGGCGCCGTGCAGAGGTGCCTCGGGTGGCACATACCTCCACCTGGCCCTCTCCCCAAAGCTCCATCCAGATGGTGGCAAAGGGCAAAGTCCGCCGCCCAGAGTTTCCGGTCTTTCAGCTGCACCCCTAAATCAGCCACCTCCCCGAGTTTACCCCCCACCCCAAAGCCCTGATTCCAAAGAAGCGCGTGGGGCTTACTTCCAAGTAGACTCGTAAGGATTGCACTGCAGGGCTGAGATCGTAAGTGCGCGCACACACAGCGGGTGGTGGCCAGTGAGACATACTCTCGAGTAAATCTACACACCCTTGCGCGGGGGTGGGAGCCGGGGGCAAACCTGGTCCTGTGCTCGGAGGTAGCCCCCGAAGAAGTTAACAAAGATTGAGGAGGGGGGGTTCGGGCTCGCTCGCCTCCCTCCCCGGTACTCTGGCGGCGGCGTCCTCTTCCTCTTCAGCCAACCCTCGACGGCGATGCCTAGCAGGGGGCACTTTCTCCTTCAGCATTGCTCGTCAGTCGCCTCCCTCGCCGGGGCGCTTCGCCCCGGGAGGGTTTGGGCGCCGAAGGAGAGACAGCGCCGCTCTCTCTCAAAAAGAAAGGCGCACAGGGGCACCGTGGGAGGGCGGCGGGCGGCGGCGGGGGTTGTGGGGGCAGGCCCAGGCCCTCCCTCAGTGCCGAAAAACTCCATGCTGGAGCATGGAGGCGAGGGGCGGGCCAGCTAGGAGGGAGGGGCGCCAGCGGCATGCCAGCCAATAACGCGTCGCCATGCTAGCCTAGCCCGCCCCTCACCTCCCAGGCCCCTAGCCCGGCAGCTTAAAAAAAAAAAAGGCGCGCCGGGGGAAAAATCAAAAAGAAAGGCACACAGGGGCGCCGTGGGAGGGCGGCGGGGGTTGGGGGGCAGGCTGAGCAGCGCCCCCAACCTAAGTGAGCCCGCCGGCCCTGGTCCCGCCCTTTCCTCCGGAAGCGGCGCCCAGGCGACCGTGAGCGGCAGGCAGGCGGGCGGGCGGCGGGCCACATCGCGAGGTCTGGCGGCGGGCCACATCGCGAGGTCTGGCAGCGGGCAGGTGGCGGGCCACATCACGAGGTCTGGCGGGCCGGATTAGGCCCCCGGGCCTTGTCCTTGACACCCGTGTATTAGTGGATTACTCTGGCTCTGCATAGAATCATAGAAATGTTGTGTCGGATGGGACCCATAGAGCCATCTGGTCCAACCCCCTGCAATTCTGGAATCAAAGCTAAAGAATCCCCTTCAGATGGCCACCCAACCTCTGTTTAAACACCTCCAATGAAGGAGAGCCCGCCATGTTCTGAGGTCAACTTGTTCTACCCCCAGGAAATTCTTCATAATTGTAAGTCAGAATCTCCTTTCTTGTCATTTGAGTCTATTGGCTTGGGCTGTACCCTCTGGAGCAGCAGAAAACAAGACCCTTTCAAAAGTTACAATGAAATAACCCAAGTGAGGAATGGTACTTGGAAATAAGCTCCACAGTTTTGTTCTACATTTTCTTCAATTGCTTCCCCTCGCCACTTTCCACAAATACACTTCTCAGATATACTCTCCATGGGCTGCCTTCATAAGGCTGTTTGTTGAAATGGGGTGGTAGTGAAAAGGACACTACAAATCACGAACTGAGGAGTTCCCTTCCCTTCCCTGTTTTAATGGGCTATTTTCGAGCACTGGACAGCTTCTCAACGGTTGCTTTCATCTGTCATTCTGCTTAAGCGATCGTTCTTTAGGCCTTGATTAGCCTTGCTCTGGGCAAGCCCATCGCTTTGGGATAGTACGAGGAAAAGCAGAAGCAGTCAGGCTTGCACAACAAGACCTTTCAGGCTGCTGCTCAATCTTACTTAGTCTAGTTGAGGCAGATATTGGTTTTTTCCCTTTGCGGAAGCAATGATCACCAGCCTGGGTTGTCATAATATTTGCCAGAGACTGCATGCCATTAAAGAATGATTAACCATATTGATGCACAATTCAGATTGCTTTGTTTTTACTAAGCTATAGAAAAGGCATGGCTGTGAGATACTGAAAGGTTTCTCATTCTTTATGGCAGAAAATGGACTGTGTTTTCAGGATTGTGGGTATGAGTGCATGAGGGGTAGAGGGCAAAGATATATTGTTCCACCTTAGCTGTGCTGTTCTCAGATGCAAAGTATCTCCTTGAAGATAGGCTGGCAATGATGGGTAGGATGGGTTAATCTGTCAATTTCAGTTTCTCTTCCTTTCTAATTTTTTCTGTTTGGTTCTCCACACTTCCGCATCAGTTTACAATTCTAAAAAAAAAAAAGTCCTCATGGAAACTCAGCAAAATTTAGTGCGCCAAAATACAACACTGTGTAGTCCTAATATACACACCATTTTTATGCAGTTTTCCATAATATGCACATCATAGCTTCCTCCTTGCTCTCGCGAGGAAGCCTATTCAGCATAAGGGAAAATCCCTTAAAAAAGGGATAACTTGGCAGCTATGATGCACATTTCTGCAAAGCAATTTCCCCTAATTGACATAATTTTGCAAAGCAAATTTTCCTAATATAATGCATTTGTATGCTATTATCATCCATCTATTCCCATATCTATATCACCTATACCTATACGTATACCTATTTCTAGCTAGTTAGATACCTGCACACTTTATCCTAGTATATGCATTTTGGTAGGCATTCACTGGAGAACTACACTGCAAAAATTAAGAGCAGTGCAACTCTTGAAGAGTGGCTGCATTTTGGTCCACATATTGTTTAGAAAAGCGCAGCTTGGGGAGGCTTGCCTTTCAATGTGAACGGAATTGATTCCCCCCCCCCCACCTTCCCTATTAACGGGCAACAAAAGATGCGATATTAAACTGCTCCAAGGCTGAACTAAAGATGGCATGGGGGAGGGTCTGCAAGAAGGACAGACAAAATAAAGCACTTCAACACATAGCACACAGTTACCGGTAAACTGTGAAATTTGCTCCCACAATAAGCAGCGATGAAAAAACAGCACGTATGACTTTAAATGATGATCAGACAGATTCATGGAGGAGAAGGCTATCAATGGCTACTAGTCCTGATGGTTATGCACTTCTTCCACAGTTGGAGGGCAGTGATGCTTCTGAATACCACCTGCAGGATGGGAGAGTGCTGGAGTGCTTCTTCCCATACACATCTGGTTGGCCACTGTGAGAACACCCAATGCTGATTTACAATGATTTACAGATAGGGGGGACTTGAGGAAGTCACCAGAATGTGAAGAAATAAGAATTACAAGTATGATTTTTTTTGGTGTTTTTCTTTTTGTTGCATTTTTTGCATTTTGTTGTTTATTATTGTTCTGTTTTTATGTGTATGTTCTGTGTTTATACTCAAAATGAATAAAATGAAAGGCACAAATACAGGATGGGTGACACCTGGCTTGAGAGCAGTACATGGGGAAAGGATCTAGGAGTCTTGGTAGACCACAAACTTGACATGAGTCAACAGTGTGATGCAGCAGCTAAAAAAGCCAATGCAATTCTGGGCTGCATCAATAGGAGTATAGCATCTAGATCAAAGGAAGTAATAGTACCACTGTATTCCGCTCTGGTCAGACCTCACCTGGAGTACTGTGTCCAGTTCTGGGCACCACAGTTCAAGAAGGATATTGACAAGCTGGACCGTGTCCAGAGGAGGGCAACCAAAATGGTCAAAGGCCTGGAAACGATGCCTTATGAGGAACGGCTTAGGGAGCTGGGTATGTTTAGCCTGGAGAAAAGAAGGTTAAGGGGTGATACGATAGCTATGTTCAAATATATAAAAGGATGTCATATAGAAGAGGGTGAAAGGTTGTTTTCTGCTGCTCCAGAGAAGCAGACATGGAGCAATGGATTCAAGCTATAAGAAAGAAGATTTCACCTAAACATTAGGAAGGAGTTCCTGACAGTAAGAGCTGTTCAACAGTGGAATTTGCTGCCAAGGAGTGTGGTGGAGTCTCCTTCTTTGGAGGTCTTTAAGCAGAGGCTTGACAGCCATATGTCAGGAATGCTTTGATGGTGTTTCCTGCTTGGCAGGGGGTTGGATTGGATGGCCCATGTGGTCTCTTCCAACTCTATGATTCTATGATTTTTGAAGGAAAAAAAAATGCTGGACTAGCTGAGTCACTGGCCTGGTCCAGCAGGCTCTCATGTTCTTATTTTCTTCATAAGTAAATGCAGTTGTGCAGTAGACATGAATGATACTGTTTCTTCTCTGCATCTCATTTTTGCAATATTCAGTTCATTCACCCTCATTTCTGCATCGGTTTGCACTTTATATTTTAAAGCCTGAACAAAGGTTCTTAGACATTTCCATGTATGTTTTACCTGATGCACATATTTTTGCAAGCAGCTTCCTCAAATATGGTGATGCCTTCAAAACTGATATACTCATTTTTGTACACATGTTTTGCTTGGAGAATATCTCAAAATTAGAAGGCATGCCAATTTCAAAAGAGAGCTCCATTTCAGTTTATATATTGGGCTCTATCTGCACTATACATTTATAGCAATACCATACCGCTGTAAACAGTCAGGCTTCTTCCAAAGAATTCTGGGACCTGTAGGGTCCTGAGAGTTGTTAGGCGGCCCCTATTCCACTCCCAGAGTTCCCTTTTGGGTTGATTGATTGTTAATCCACTTTGAAAATTGTAGCTCTGTGGTCAGCAGGGAAAAGTCTCCTAACAAGTAGCTTGGATTGGGATCATGATGCTTAGAGATTTTCTATTTTTGCTGTTTTTAATTGCTGCAGCTCGAACTCACTGACGTGCCCTGAAGAAGTATTTGTATGTGGAAATTAGGGCTGTCACCCAATTAAAGAAATTAGTTTTAGCAGATTAATCAAGTGAGTTTGAGTCAATTGATTAAACCTACTATATTTGCATATGGAATTGTTTCAAAGAGTAAAATCTTGCGTTAGAAATTTTTAAGATGATTTTGCATATGCTACAGCAAACACCGCCATAGAAGGGACATTCTTTCATCTCTCTTGTACGGAAGGGAATCCCTCTTTTAACACAGCCTTTGCCAGCTGTTGTTATAGGTACATTCCAGAAAATAAATCAGGGACACTATTCTGGGTGATTCTCATGTTTGAAACACATTGGGGGAGAGGCCTTGGATCAGTGGTAGATGGGAATGGGCAAATTCATCAATTTCAATACCTCATTTTTCCTATCTTCAGTTCTTTACATTTCCACATCAGGTTTACATTTTTGTTTTTAAAGCTTCTGCTGAAAATGTGTCACAATTTTTGTGTGGATTTGTCCTGCAATAAACATTTTGATATGCAATTTTGCCTAATAAACACATTTTTTGCAATGTGCGCATATTGTTTGCATGTAGTTTCAGAAAGTCAGATTAAGTAAGTTTGCATTTAAATGTGAACGAAATTCAATTTCTCCTCCATGCCTAGAGGTAGAGCCTCTGCTTTGCATGCAAGAAGTCCCTGGTTTAATCCCTGGCAGTAGGACTGCGAAATACCCCAGTCTAAAACCCGAGAGACCTGCGGTGCTGCCAGACAGTGTGGGCAATACTGAGTAAGTACAAGGCATCCTCTTATTGTTCCTATGAAAATCTAAGCTCATTAGGACTAAACATTACAGCCTGAATTAAAGCACAGTGAACATCTGCTTGCTACAAAATGATTTCTTTTTGCAACCTGTGGTTTGAGTTTTTGCCTTCTGCAAAGGGGTTCCAGGGATGAATGGAGCATATGGGGCCTACTCTGTTTTTGTCTATTTCACCAGTTCACAAAGCCTAAAGCATGGAATTCGAAAGGGAACTCTTGCTGCAGCAGTGAAGAAGCTTAGACTGGGTCTCCGCCCATTCCTGGCTCTTCGCCCTACCCAGATCCAGGCAGGTGCTTACACGTACAGACCCTCCAAGCATTCCTACTTTCCAGGGACAGTCCTGGATTTATAGAAGCCACCCTGGTTTCTGATTTGATCCCAGAATGTCCCACTTTTCCTTAGGACGTCCCTATTTTCATCAGAGAAATGTCGGAGGGTGTGGAGTTATGCGACCCCTGAACCAAGGAGATAAGGAACTATATAACCTTTAGAGGACATCTGAAGGCAGCCCTGTATAGTTTTGTTATGTTTTTATATATGTTGGACACCAGCCAGAGTGGCTGGGGCAACCCAGTCAGATGGGTGGGGTAATAATAACAATAACAATCATAATAATATAATCACCATCATGGAATAGGACGTCCCTATTTTCAGGGGAGAAATTTGGGAGGGTGTGCATATATTCCCTCCCCCACCATAAGACACACAGGGAACCACATGGGCAATAATTTTTACCTTTGTACAGTAGGGTTGTTTCTATATGTGTTCCTCTCCATCCTCCATCCAGATATGCCAGAAGCATAGAGTTCCAGGACACATTCCAGCCGGGCAAAAACACCCAAGGAGGTGTGTGAATCTTTTTTTTAAAAAAATTAAAATTCATTTTTCCAAGTAAACAAAACAAATTACATTCCATAATATATTCACCCTTCTTGTTACCATTTGCTCTGCCATGCTTGTGACTTCCCTTCCTCCTGCCATTTGGCTTCGTTTCTCAATCTGAGTCTCACAGTTCCCTCTTATAAATCAAGTTCACATCGTAGGATTTATTTCGATCCCGCAAGTGTTTTCAAACTTCTACAGTTATTATTGATGTAGTCAATAAATTTACTCCAGTCTCTCTGGAACTTTGTCTCGCCCTGATTTCGGATCCTGCAGGTCAGCTTTGCCAGTTCAGCATAGTCCATCACCTTTGTTTGCCACTCCTCAACCATCAGTATCTCCTGTAATTTTGGGCTAGTAAAGTCCTCGCTGCAGTCGTTGCATACATAAATAGTCTCTATTCGCAATTTCCTCTCCCATCAAGCCTAGCAAAAATGCTTCTCGCTTTTTGGGAAAGGTATATTTAAACATCTTTTTCAGTTCATTATAGATCATTTCCCAAAACCCTTTAACCTTCTCGCATGTCCAGTGTGAATCATGGCCAATGAAGGGTGTAACCTCAGAAGAGTCCCAAGGAAGGCAGATAGAGAGGTCTAAAGGGCTGAATCTGACCTATAGGCCTGAGTTTTCCCATCCCTGATTCAGAACTACAAACAAGAAGTGTGTGTGTGGTGTGTGTGTGTGTATGCATGCACGCACACAAAGACACACACCAGCCAAATATCCCAGCAGACAAATAAGTTGAAATGTGCTAGTGTCATTTGCAAAGTGGGGCTCTCAAAGCACAAAGTGGCACCTCCGCTTTTTAATGTGTGACACCTGCCACCATCTGTCTCCGGCCACCTTCCTCTTGAAAATGCCTATTCACTGGAAAGGAAGGAAAGGTCAGCAGTCTCCCATTGTCTGACAATAAACATGGATTTCCTGAGATTGGCAACTGGCAGCATCTTGCGTGGGCGGGGGGAAGACGTGCCAGCCTGGACGGATCGGCTTGCATAGATCAGCATTTCATTACAAAAATAGCAAATGACTCTGATCTTATTACCTAGCTTTTTCAGGTCAAGGTGGAAGGAGCTTGGCAGATAAGGATGCTGATGAGTTTGGGAGGGGAAGGAAGCAGAAAGCAATGAGGATGACTGACTGTCAAGCCAGGTGCAGATGGAAGCAACTTGGGAAGAATTCACCTTTGTTTCACTTTGGGCTGTTTTACACAGGAACATAAGGAGAGCGTTGCTGGATCAGGCCCACGGCCCATCTAGTCCACCACTCTGTTCTTACAGTGGCTGACCAGAAGCTTGTGGGAAACCTGCAGACAGGACCCGAGCACAAGATCCCCCTCCCCTCCTGCAGTTTCCAGCAAATGGCATTCAGAAGCATTGCTGCCTCCAACTGTGGAGGCAGAGCAGAGCCATCATGGCTGGTAGCTGTTTAGAGATAGCCTTATCCTCCATGAATTTGTCTTATCCTTGTTTAAAGCCATGTAGGTTGGTGGCCATTACTGCTGCATAAAGCAGCCAGTTCCATCATTTATGCACCACAGTAAGAAGTACTTTCTTTTATCTGTCCCAAATTTTTCAATATTCAACTGGGAATTGTAACTCTATGAGGTATAAACTCAGGGCCAGCTTACCCATAGGTGCTAGGGGTGTGGGGCACCCAGGCCCCGGGCTCTCAGGGCCGCCAGGCCGAGAGTCCGGGGCCTGAGAGTTGAGCTGTGGCGGGCTCTTCTGCTGCTGGCAGCTCTGTGCCGTGAGTTCGGGAGGGGAGATCGAGCCAGCGAGACGCTGAGGCGGCCAGCCGGCTCCACCCTCCTGTGCACCTGGGACTGGGTGCACCTGGGACTCCTGTGCAACCTGAGGGGGGGGGCTCCGGGCGGATCTTTGCACCCCATAACTGCATATGCTTAAGACAGCCCTGGGTAAACTATTGTCAGGAGTATGGGCAGGAGCCAGGCCCTGGGACTCGTAGGGCTTTGCAGGACTGGGGCCCTCCTAAGCTAGTTCTAGAGAAGCAAGGCGCGGCCGCTCAGGTGAGGCCACTTGGTAACTCACTGCACCTTGTGGCAGGATCCGGGAAGGGATATAAGCTCAGCATTTCCCTTCGGCTCTTTGCCATAGCAATGTGATCCCTGCCTAGTTGCATCTGGCCTCTTGCTCCTCGACCCTCAGACCTTCGCCTTTGGGACGCCTTGCTCCTCAACCCTCAGACCTTCGCCTTCGTGACGCCTTGCTCTTCGACCTCTGGACCCTCACCTTCATGACACCCTGCTTCCCGACCTTCGGCTCTTCGACTTCGCAACTCCCTGCTGCTTGACCCTCAGCCCCCACTCCACCCAGACTCTCGTTCCTGCTTCCACACTGCCATCTTGCCCCCAGTCCTGACGTCTTCAGTCGGGACTGCTACCTCCTGCTGACCGGACCGTGACAAATACATTACTCAGAATTTGAGAGAAATAATTTGTTTCTAATGTGCTTGAAAAGTCTCAAGGAGTGAGAGTGATTGCCCCCCCCCCCCAAGGTTACCAAGTGAGCTTTATGGACAAGGGGAATTTAAACCCTTGATCTCCCCATTATGCTAACCACCACTGGCTTTCCACTGGATAGCAGGAGAAAAATCAGCTTACAATCAGAGACTTTCACTTTGTGTTTCAAGAGAGACAAAAGAAACTACTCCGCACATAGCGCAGTGTAATTATGGAATCTGCTTCTGCGAGATGTAGCAATGGCCACCAACTTGGATGGCTTTAAAAGAAGATTAGACAAATCCGTGGAGGACAAGGCTGTCAAAAACTGCTGGCCAGGATGGCTATGTTTTACCTCCACTGATACAGACAGTGCAAACCACTGAATGCTAATTGGGAGAGTTGGTGTTGTGCTTGTGTCCTGCTTGGGAGCTTCCCATTGAGGCACCTGGTTGGCCACTGTGAGAACAGGATGCTGGATTAGATGGGCTACTGGCCTGATCCGGCAAGACATTTCTTATGTTCTTAGTAAAAACAACAACAACCCGGCAACACCCTGATCAGACGGATGTCTAACCTTTACCGAAAAACACATGTATTTACTGTAATTCCAAGAACAATATTTTGCATTATAATGATATCTTTTGTTTCCCTTTTTAAAATAATAATAAAAAAGGCCAAGAGAAAGATGAGCCTCTCTCTGCAAGACGACTTAGCTTGTCACTGAGCTCCCAGATAACAAGCATATATTGTTCAGGAATTTTTTTTAAAAAAATTACAGTTTTATCTACTTGTACTGTTCAATAAAACATTAGTATCTCAGCATTTTTATTTAACAATAGGCAACCTTAGGCCAGTAATTATGCAACAATTATAATCATAAAAAACCTCTCTCCCCTGCTGCTCACCTAGAAACAGGAATATATTAAACTGGGACTACCATCGGAAAAAAGGCAAGCCACAAACTATGCTCATTTTTTAATGCCCCTGCAGTGCACCATGGGAAACTAATAATTCACCGTCTAATTAGTATCCCTTCTGCCACTGTTGGCACAGGGACAGACAAAGAGGTATCCGCTTCATTACAAACTTGCCTCAGTAATCTTTAAATGTCTTTCTTCTCTGCAGGTTGAATGCACAGATCAGGGGCAAATAGGATGCACAATTAAAGAAGCTTTGCTCAGGTTGCTGGTCTGATCGTGCATTCTTAGCCCTAATGAGTATGCTAGGGAGAGGCTGGGGAGGGGGGCATCTAAATGCACTGTGTCTTCTTCTTGGCTATGTGATAAGTCTTGCTTGTTGTCCTTCATTAACTTCTGCAACTACCAGGAAGAAAGAAAAAGTGGAAGTGCTGGAAGGACGTGGAAGCTCAAGGCACTGCAAGGAGGGCTGGATATTTGGTAAACGGTAAACACTCTGGTCTTTTTCAAACCATTGCCTCTGCAGTGCCTTCTAGAGGTTCTGGACAACAACTCCCATCAGCTCCAGCCAGCGTTGCCAGTGGTCAAGGTGGATGAGAGTTGCAGTTCAACGTCTAGAGCAGGCAGAGGCAAACTCAGCCCTCCAGATGTTTTGAGACTACAATTCCCATAATCCCTGACCACTGGTCCTGTTAGCTAGGGATGATTGGAGTTGTAGTCCCAAAACATCTGGAGGGCCGAGTTTGCCTATACCTGATCTAGAAGACCCAGGTTGGGAGGAGGCTGGTTTAGAGGAGCATCCCTAGGGCCATTTTTGTTTATCCTTATGACAACTCTGTAAAGGATGCTGATAGAGAAGCAAAATGTTAGTTGAAGAGCTATTAGGCCAGGGCTAGTATCTGCCCTGCCCTATCCCCTGGTTCTGGCCCAGTCAGCTATGTGGCAGAGCATGATTCCCAGCAGTGAAGTCATCATCAGTGGACACTATTAGATCAGACTCATTTGGAAAGAGGAAGGAATCCTGGAGGATCAGTGGGATCAGAGGAAAGAGGAATGAATCCCAGAGGATCAGTGGGATCAGAGGATCATAGGGCATGAGGAGTAACATAGGGCATGAAGGAACAGGAATATTTCCTTCTCTTCTGGAGGAACAAAGCCCATAGATTGTGGGAGTTCCAAACCTGTGCTAATGCTCTTAGCAGTAGGGGCAACCTAGCAAGGCTGGAAGGGTGCTGGGAATGAGACCTATTCTTTGCCTGGTCCTATAAGGCAGGTGGACATGGTTTGGGGGAAACAACCTCACCGGCCAAATGAATAGGTCTGGTGAGCCAAACTTGGCCTGTGGACCAGAGGTTTCCTACTCCTGAAGTAAAGCATCTGGCTGATGCTAGAGAGTGGAATGACACTTTCGGTTTTTTAAAAAAAGTTTAAAGGGGGAACATAGCTCAGCTGCCTCGTCCACTATGGGGGGGGGACCATATTTTTTCCAGAACTAAAGTTCTTAAGCTGGTTGTGCATTTCATGACACTTCACAATTTTGGGGTACAGTTTCTTTTCATTTCTCCCTGGATGGCCAGAAATAAGTTGACTGAAATATCAATCCAGCATTAGTATTTACACCTATTCTCCACCAAAGTCACATTAGAAGCAGCATGTTCTTAGTTAAAAAAAGATTTCAGAGGAAAACGGCACTGATTAAGAGTTATCTCCTTCCTTTCCCCCCTTTCTTGCCATGAATAGCAGCGAGCAGTGGAATTATGATGGCAATCAATGGATCGGAATTCAGAATTGCTTATAAAGAAATTTGTATTGATTCGGCACTCATTACACTTTGCTGTTTTGATCACCTTACATTATTTAATTTCCAGCTCTAACTCTTGTAGAATGATGAGTTTTGCACAAATTAATCATCAAGATCAAATTAACATTGATTGTGTTTTGAATCCAGAGAAACTCTTCCTAAATTTCTTTGCAGTCTTTCATTATGGTGAAAGACAAAAAGTTAATAGACTGTGTCATTCTGGAAGACATGATAAGTTTCCCTCCCTCTTCCAGTGTGTAACTGCAGCTCAGCTTGTCAGACTGGAATTAACCCAGTGAAACCAATCATTTTGTTCCACTGTGTAAAACCCAGTGCACCCTCGGAGCTTGTTAAGAAGGAGAGCGGATTGCTCAGTGTCTCTGATGAGGTTGTGAGCTTGCCACTTAATAGTACTGAAAACTGCAGTGGTGAAGCAGCAGTGATCTCTTACAGCAGTGACATCTTCAATCTATCATGAATCCTCCCCATCATTAACTCCCACTGTTCCTGAATCTTGGTCATCTTGGCTGGGGCTGATGGGAGTTTTAGTCCAAAACATCTGGAGGGCACCAGGTTGTGGGAGACTGTGTTGGTGAGTTCAAATGGCAATTCATTTCTTCACTCTGGCATTCCAAAACTGATCTCCCCCTTCAACATTTTTATGTGTATGTATATCTACATCTCATTTACTGTATTCATATCTTGCCTCTCTTCCATCATGCACTTTGGGATGTTCCCATGAGGTCTCTCATCTAGGCACTGACCAGACCTGGACCTGCTGAGCTTCAGCAAAGTAGCTGCATCATTTATCTTCAGACCATGCTTGGCCAACATTATAGGTGCCTCTATGATGATGATGATCATGATAACACACAAACGTAAGAAGGGCCTGCTGGATCAGGCCAATGGTCCAACTAGTTCAACATCCTCTTCTCACAGTGGCCAATCAGATGCCTGGAGGAACCTGGTAAGAAGGATTTGAGCACAAGAGCCCTCTCCCCTCCTGTGGTTTTCAGCAACTGGTATTCAGAAGCATTGCTGCCTTCAACCATGGAGGCAGAGTGTAGCCATCATGGCCTATATGATTTTTTTTTTACCCATCTCCAATAATTTGTGCTATCCTCTTTTAAAGCCATCACTGTGACCATCACTGTTTCCTGTGAGAGTGATTTCCATAGTTTAAACTATGTGCCGTGTGAAGATGCACTTTCTTTTATTGGTCCTGAATCTTCCGACATTCTGTTTCACTGGATGTCCATGAGTTCTAGTGATATAAAAGTGTGTGTGTGTGTGTGTGACTTTTCTCTGTCTAGTTTATCCACTGATGATGTTCAACAACAACAACAACATTATTCTAACATGGAAGTGGTGAAATAATACTATTGAAAATAAAATAGATATACTGTATTATTAAAAACAATAAATATATATTAAAATATATCTAAAACAATCAAAAGTTCTAAAAGCATTAAGATAATCTAATAACATGTAAAGGATGTAAAACAAGTCACAAATCTCCACAGGTTGTAATTTCAAGGTTGCTTCGGCAAACAGGAATCTTTTTAAATTCTTGAAAGTTAATAATGAGGGAGGCAGATGCATCTCATTGAGAAGGACATCCCCCACACATCTCAACATGCCTTTGTGCAATTGTACCATCATACTGGTTGGACAGTGTTCTTGAAGCTACCAACATGAGTCTGACCAAGCTGCGAGAGGCAGTGGAAGACAGGAGTGCCTGGCGTGCTCTGGTCCATGGGGTCACGAAGAGTCGGACATGACTAAACGACTAAACAACAACAACAACAACCATCATATACTTTATGTCTTTCTCTCTTTTGGACACCTATCCATTATGGACTAAATGTTCTCTCAAGGCATTCAGCTGAAATTGCATTGGGAAAGTTCCATTCTAACTGCACACAGAGAAATAAAAGACCACCGACACCGAAAGTGACACCCACTCAAGTACATAAAAGCCCAGAAAAGCTTCATGTAAGGCACATCAGTTGGATCTCCTTAATACCTTTCTTTATTGGAACGTGCAGTTCAACTTGTCAGGCTTTGTCCATCACATGAAAGTTGCCCCCGCTGTAAACAGCAGACACACTAATGCAATACATGTACTCATTAGCTTCCAAACTGTTACTCTTGATACAGAAGTGAAATGCAGTTGTAAGAGTTGCAGATGAAAGCTTAGTTTTCCATCTGAAATGTTACTCTTTTATATAAAAAAACCATTTGTTTTAAAACAGGTATTTTTTATTTATTGGCATGTTGGATTCTTTTATTATAAGTTGAAATATATGATTAGCTTTGCGCCAAAATTTCCACTCACTTTTGCCCTACCTTACTCTGTCAAGTAGTACAACAGCTCCCAATGCCATGTGTCGAAACAGAGTGCCTGCATACAAACGTAGGCTGCTGGGGCTTGGGGTTCACAGGGAAAGTGGAAAGTAACAGGGGCCAGCAAACTTTTTCAGCAGGGGGCCGGTCCACCGTCCCTCAGACCTTGTGGGGAGCCGGACTATATTTTGGGGAAAAAAATCAATGAATTCCTATGCCCCACAAATAACCCAGAGATGCATTTTAAATAAAAGGACACATTCTAGTCATGTAAAAACATGCTGATTCCTGGACCGTCCGAGGGCCGGATTTAGGAGGTGATTGTGCCTTAGTTTGGTGACCCTGGTATATACTGTACTGTAGTCTCTTTCAAGCAGGTCCAGACAATGCAGGTCAGGACCCTGGACAGCTCTCTGTGAATCCTGCTGAGCGAGCTATGAGAAATGTTGTCTCAGGAAAGGGTCAGAGTCATCTGGAGGCTTAAAAATGCTGGTAGAACTTCCTTTTACAGTGACCTCCACCTTCCAGTGGAGGTGTTTGCAAACCTTGAAGGGCGTAGAGCTGATGATGTAAAGCCATGCTGCTTTGTGACTCTGGAGCAGAAGAAGCTACAAAGGAGTAATTCCTGTAGTGTGAGGATGATGGGAGGGTACAGAAGAGAGTGCTGAGGGCTTTCCTGCCCCTCCAAGAGGGGTCATCTGTCATTTGTCCAAATATGAATCCTCTTCAAGGGAACACTTGGACTCACCTGTAGGGAACATTAGATGGTATTTCCTGGCAGATTAGCTACGGTATATAGTAGCTAATACCTGCAAGGCCCTCCTTATTGTCCGTCCCCCCCTCAAACTCCTTGCACCTTTCTGTGTATGCTGTTCATGGATGAGCCCAAGGTATATAATACATTGTTGCAGCCTCCTTGGAATTATTGGCTGCATGAAAATGAACCATGAAGCCATGTGATCAAGATGCACATCACACCTGGAGAAGGATCCTTGGTGAGTTTTCACTGCTGAATTTACACCTTGCAATTACTGTAACGGCACTGTGCTTGCATATTTCTTTCTTAGACTTCACTAACTGTCAGGGAGTAACGAGAGAAGATATAAGATGGAAGCACTGATTAGAACCGTGGACAGCAGCAGGAGGATCAATAGAGGCATTTTTTTTAAAGCACCTTAGGTGCTCCTGGATTTAAGAAGACACTTTGTTTTGGTTTTTCTGCTGTCTACTAGTTAGCACTGGGCTGATGTGAGAATCCTGGCATGAACAGAACCAGAGAGAGAGAGAGAGAGAGAGAGAGAGAGAGAGAGAGAGAGAGAGAGAGAGAGAGAGAAAGAGAGAGAGAGAGAGATTCGTCCTCCAGAGTCTGAGCTGAGAAATCTATCCAGAGTATAGCTGGAATGAAGATGTCAGCAATCAAAGGGCAGAATGATATGGCTTGGGCCCAGGCTACTTGAAAGATTACATCTCCATCTATGAACCCGCTCAGGTGCTAAGATCCACAGGCGAGCACCTTCTTTTGGTCCCACCAGCATCAGAGGCATGGTTGGAGGTGACAAAGAAAGAGCCTTTTCAGTGACTGCTCTCATATTGCGGAATTCCCTCCCAAGGGAGGTTAGACTGGCTCTCTCCTTGTTATCCTTCTGCCAGCAAGTCGAGACCTTTCTGTTCAAACAGGCCCTTGAAAAAGAAGGTGCAGATAATGCTGCCCGCTGGGCTGTTGTCAGGGCAAGCTGCATTTTAATTGCTGGTTCCCAATGTGTTTTGATGTATTTTAATTATTGTTTTTAACCAGCCCACAGAAAGGTTGTCAGGGACAGAGTCTGAATGCTACCCTGGAAAAAAGTTGGACTGACCCAGAGACATCTAGGGCTAGGTCAGAGGGAACCAATGCCTTTCCGGAAGGGTTGGATACCAGCAGAGGGAGGAACAGGCAGAATCATCTGAGAGCAAATAGGGAAGCTAGAAGAGTCAGGGAAGTTCTGACTGATCAGAAGAGGCACCTGGAGCAAGGCCAAGGTGTCAGAGGTCCAGAAGCAGGAGGAACCAATGGGTTGCGTGGTTTGGGGTGTGTATGTATTAATAATGGGGAAGAGTTTCAACTGCATGGCTGTGAGAATGTTTTTCATCTCCAGGGTGACATTCCCTTTGGGACAGCCTTCTGGGGGCTGCATGGCAATGCTGGGCGGGGCCAGAGGCAAAAGTGGGTGGAGCAACAAGTGTGACGTCTACCTTTGTAGACTTGCTTCTATAGCTGCTCATAGCCACCCTCTATCCACCCAGAGAACAAAAGGCATTATCTGAGTTCAAGGCCATATTGCAACCAGACACAAACACTCGAGGGTAAAAGGCAGCTTCCTATGTTTCCTGGATCAGAAGTGAGTGAGGTAATGCTTGCTTAAAAGGGAAAGAAAAAGGAAGAAAGTAAGGAACCAGGTTGGGAGGAAAGGCTGTTTTTCAGAGATGGGTTTGTGCCAAGGGATGCTAGTGAGATCTTGGATGCAACTCCTCAGTACAGGACCTTCAGGTGGGCTTCATGATGTGAGATGGAGCCAGAATGTGAGTTAGAGTTGCAATTTCTCCCCCATTGTGTAGGCTTCCGATTCTGGGCACCACGGGATATGTCCTATGCTGCTTCTTTCCATGTCCTGACTTGTGTCCTCTGGTGGGAGCTATCCGGATGATGCAATCTAGTATATGCTGCTAGCAAACTCAGGGCCACTCCAACTGACTCATTTTGATGAGCATTTGCCCTGATTTGCTTACAAAAAGCCAACGTGGAGGTTCATCCCCATCCAGTTGTTTCTTGGTAGATGATGGCCCCAATGCATGGCACTCATTGCAGATGCTTAAGGAAGCTGCAATTCTTCAGAACAGGGGTAGGGGTGGGCTTTAACAGCTGAGGGCCACATTCCTTCTGGGGGCCACATGCCAGAGGTGGGAGGGGCCAGCAGCAAAACTGGACAGAGCAATAGATGTGGCTTTTACCAGCATCTTCCATTCATTCGTTCCCTGCAACACCCTACAAGGTCTCCTTCTCTCACAGTGTTAGAAGAAATTGGGAAAGGCTCACATGAAAAAGCTTCTCCCACAACTACACCAAGTTACGATTTTTGACTCTGTTCCATTTTAATGCTCAGGAAAAGAGTAAATTTAAGAGCACTGTGCAGCTACTACAATAACTTAGGGGTGTAAAAAAACGGCATCTAACCCTACCCCCCGCCAACATGTTAATGGTTAATTGGCAAACTGGAGATCTGCACAAGGAAAGCAGTTTTTATTAACCACCGGTAGTTTTGCCGGGGGGCCTATTTCTGGCTTCTGAGCACTCTAAATACGAATAAATTATTCAGCCTAAATGAGTTACACCCTCTTCTTACCATACCAAACTCCAAGCTACGCCACAGATCAGGGAACAGCAGCTGCATGAATGAATTTAGAGAAAGAGCTGCCTGTTTTGCTTCATTTGATTTTGCAAAGCAAAACCCACTCTCGTCTGGGCTGGAGCTGAGAAAAGTGCTGCGGCTGTAAAATCCAAAGTGAGGAGAACTCTTAAGAAATGAATCTTTGTTTATCAGAGGCAGTGAACAGAGCAAGGTTCCAATTGGCAGGTTTACTTATTTTTGTTCTGTTTATTTGTTACATTTATATGCCACATTTTCCCTCAAGGAGTTTAAGGTGGTTGTAGAATCGTAGAATTGCAGAAGCTGGAAGGGCCCCAAGCAGACATTTAACCCAACCCCCTGCAATGCAGGAATCACAGGAATCATGGTATAAATGGTTTTCATCCTCCCCCATTTTAGACTCACAACAACCCTGGTAGGTAGGTAGGTAGGTAGGTAGGTAGGTAGGTAGGTAGGTAAGGCTGAGAAACAGTGACAGGCCCAAGGTCACCCATTGAGCTTCATGGCTGAATGGGGATTCAAACCCTGGTTGCCCAGGTCCAAATCCAGTAATCTAACCACCACACCCTATTGGCTCTCTAGGCTGTTGTTGTTTAGTCGTTTAGTCGTGTCCGACTCTTCGTGACCCCATGGACCATAGTATGTAACAATCACTTGTACATCTTGCTAGATTTTACAGCACATAGGACTAATCTACACTGGTCAGTTATAATGTTAAAAATACGTTATAAAAATGTGACACAAGAGGGCGCTATAGAGCAATGATACATCATTAATGGAAAATTGCATTGAGAGCTATATCACGGGGTTTTTTTAAAAAGCGTTTTTACAGATCAGAGTAGATCCAGTCATAGTTAAACTATGGAACTTACTCCCAAAGGAGGCATTGATGGCCCCCAACTTGGAAGCCTTTAAAAGAGGATTGGACGAATTAGTGGCAGACAAGTCTATCAATGGCCACTAGCCACTTTCCCTCCAAAGTCAGAGGCAGCATTGCTTCTGAATACCACTTGCAGGAGACCACAGGGAAGCAGAAAGCTCTTGTGCTTGGGTCGTGCTTGCCTGTTTCCCACGGGCATCTGGGTGTGAGAACAGGATGCTGAACTAGATGGGCCGTTGGCTTGGTTGGTCCAGGAGGGCTCTTCTTATCTTCTGAAGTTCTTACAATATCACCTTGTAATTCTGTCGGTGACTAAAGTGATAATAGAATTTTAGGATTCTTGTCTAAACAAAATTGACTAAACCACATAAGACTACATAGGTGGTAATTTGTTCCAGAGGTGGGGGAGGACACTTCTTTAAGCCCAAGGGCCATTTCCCCATCTAGGCAATCTTTTGAGGGCCACATAAACTTTAAACAGCCATGGTCTCCCCCCCCCCCAAGTATTCTGGGAGCTGTAGTATATTATGGGTGCTTAGAGTTGTTAGAAGACCCCCCCCCTATTGCCTTCACAAAGCTACAGTCTGCGGAGTGATTTAACCATCAATTTATCTTCTCAGGAACCTCTGGGGATCGTAAATATCTGAAACAGGGGTCTCTTCCTAACCACTCTCAGCACCCCTAAAAAACTACAGTTCCCCAAATCCTTGGTGCAGGGAGGTGTGACTGTTTAAAGTTGTACCACAGTGCTTTAAATATGTGGTGTGAATGTGGCTATGGAGAGGCCTGGAAACTGTAGTTTATTAAGGATGCTGGGATCTGTAGCTCTGCAAGGTCAGTGGCGCTTTTAACAGACTATGGTGCCCAAGATTCTTTTGGGGGAAGCCATGACTATTCAAAGCGGTAGTGTGCTTTCAGTGCACGGTGCAAACGAGACCTTGGTACAAGGCAGCTCCCAGCGTTCCTGCCCGTTTGTTTTTACGATGAGATGGCCATCAATTTTTGGAAACTGGTCCTGAAGTGGGAGTTTTGTTGTGCTTGCATGGTGAGCTAAGCAGCACCGTGTGGGAAGGGATCCTGATTGCGGTTCCACCATTGCAGGACATGACAAATTCGGCGGCAGCTGCAGAATCAGCATGCTCCTCACACTTTGCTCGAGCGGATCTAATGAGTGGTTTTGGCAAGACAGAAGGCCCACCGGGTGTCAGGCTGGCACAAAGCCCCTTCTATCTCATTCCTTTTTAGGATGGTTTCGCCCCCTCCGCCTCCTCTTATTTCATAACAAGCAGCAAGCAGCTTGTGATGGAGAAGGCTGGGCGAGGGCCGGAATGGGAGGCAGGGAGGGATGGCCAATGACTCATGCTTATTAAGGAGCCACTCTCCTCCCGCAATCTCTTGCCCTTGCACCTCCTAATTCTCCATCATAACTAATTAGAGAAAACACCCAGAGGACAGAAGTCAAGGACTGTCTCCAAAAAAACCGCAAACGGAGGGGAAGAATGAAAAGTGTTAAGGGCTTCCTCCTTTGTATCATTATCCTGCAGCTGCTCACACAGGGCGGCTAGTGCAGAGGAGAAGGGCAAGGAGAGGGAACAAGTTTCTAGTCCTCGGTGAGGAATGGAAAAATGGTAACAAAAGTCTGAGAGCCAAAACAAGGTCAGTCCAATACATTTTCCTGCCTGAGGCAAAAGACAAAATAGCGCATGGAGACAGGCACACACACACACACACAAACACACAGTAGTGAATTCTACTTCAGTGCTAGCAGTGGGGCACCACACTGCCCCTGAAGGGGGTCGGTAGGACTTGTAAGGTCAGAGAACAAGATGCATGACACACAGCTCTCTTTTCCCACAGAAGGGTATGGTCAGGAAGCTCAGGGTCACCAGCACTTCCCAGCATATGTCACCTGAGGCAGTGGCCTTGCTCTGCCTAATGGTTGGGCCGACCCTAAGCTAGAGAACACTTATTATGTGGTCTCGTTAGATTCTCATCCTGTCCTCACTGTTGGCATTTCCAATCTGAGTATTTCTTTATTTCTTTATTTTGTATGTGCCTGATCCCACCTTTCCAACGCATTTGCAACACTCAGTACAGCTTACAAGAATAAAACAACCCATTGAAAAGAATACAAAACCAACACCACAGAATAGAAAACAGTCTCAGAAGATTTAAATATTCAATGATGGGAAAGGGCTCTGGCTGAGTAGTACTGTAAGCATCTGTTTTTGGATGCAGGCAGTCTCAAGTTGAAATCCAGAGAGTTGGTAGGGGATCCCTCACAGAGCTACAGCTCCTATCACCCTTAACCAGGCATCCCCAAACTTCAGCCCTCCAGATGTTTTGTACTACAATTCCCATCATCCCTGACCACTGGTCCTCTTAGCTAGGGATCATGGGAGTTGTAGGCCAAAACATCTGGAGGGCCGCAGTTTGGGGATGCCTGCCCTTAACTAACTACAGTTCCCAGGATTATTTGTGCTTTTAAATGTATGGTGTGGATGTAGCCTTTGGCAGAGGGCTACAACCAGGATGTAGCTAACCAAAGCGGAATTTCCAGAAGGAAGAAAGCAGGTTCCTTGCCAAATGAGGTGTGGAGGATGCTACAACGAACAGAGCCTTTTCAGTGGTGGTGCCCCAAATCTGAATATGTCCCCCTAGATACTCACCTAGAGCATCCACTATGGAGGATAAGGCCACAATGGCTGTGTTCCACCTCCAGTGTTGAAGATAGTATGTATCTGAATACCTCGATTCTTGTTGAGAATCACAAGTGGGGAAAGCACATCTTGAACTCGGGCCCTGCTTGCAGGTTTCTCACAAGCAGCTGTTGGGCAACTTGAGAACAGGATGCTGGACTAGATGGGTCATTGGCCTGATCCAGCTAGGCTCTCCTTATGTTCCTAAACCTAGGAAGAAAAGGCATACATTTGGGCATGAGTTGTCAAAACGGTGGGATTCATACTCATGCTTTGATCTTGCAATAATTTAACTCATCCCTATCTTGCATAAAGAAAGGCATGCTCATCATTCTCTTTACAGCCAGAATGCAGAACCAGTGGCTTCTCCAGGTGCCGCTGAACTACAACTCCCATCATCCTTGGACATTGGCCACACTGCCTGGGGCTGATGGGAGTTGGGAGTCCAGCAACATCTGGAACTTACTCAAACAAGAGTGTGCATAGAAATGCAGCCTAAAGTGTCTATAAACACTGACTATTATTATTTTATTCTAGTTATTTTAATATTAGCAAGCAGCACTCAAAAGAGAGGGTTCTTGGGTCCATTATTCAATCAAAGCATACAGCAAAGAGGAACGGAAGTAAAGCTGGTTGTTGTGTGTTTCATGCACATCCGCAGAACCTCCCAGACAATGCAGACTATTAAGAAGTCATGGCTGATTAATTCTTCAGTTGGATATTTGGGAGATTACTGTATTCAGCATCCTTCATGCTTGTCAGCCAAACTGAATGACTGGTGGAAAAGAGATGAGCAGTCATTTTTTTTTAGAAGGACTCGAACACTGTCCATAGAGTGTGGACCCTAGTTAAATGAATTTTTAAAAGTGAAACAGCATTGGACTATAAATTCTACCATATTGCCTCCCAATACGGAGTACTGCTATTCCCTGATTAATCCCTATATATTATGTGTCTGTCCAAGCTATCGCCTGGTGTGTGTGTGTGTGTCAGTTGACGAGTGTATCTTGTTCTTATTGACTGATTCATTGCATTTATAATGAACCATTTTTCTTTTGGCCAAGGAGCTCAAGGCGGCATATGTGCTTCCCACGCTCCTTGATCAATCCCCACAACAACCCTGTGAGGTGGTTGGGCTGAGAGGCAGTGACTGTGCCCAAGGTCACCCAGTGAGTTTCATGGCACAGTGGGGATTTGAACCCTGGTCTCCCAGGGCCTAGTCCAGCAGTCTAACCACTACACCATGCTGATTCTCATTTAGCGCTAAGTGGATGACAGAGAAGAAGCTGGAGAACAAGGCTGGGGAAGCTCAAGCACAGGAGCTGAATGCAGTATCCCCAGTCTCTCTACCCCCCCCCCAATGCTCCTCAGGCCACACCACACCCCTCAACAACATTGCTCCACCCTCACCTGGAGTGCTTCTGTCTGATTGCAATGTATCCTTGGACTGTTACCATGTCTCTAGCTTGTTTGCATGGAGAATAGAGAGATGTAAGCAATTGGGGGTGATGTTTGCATGGCTGAAATGTTCCCCAATAAACAAAGTTAAGAGGCAAACCCATTGATCTGCCCATTTTGGCCTTTGACTGGTCGCACTACTGGTTTGGAGTCCTCAGAAGGTTGCCTCCATGCAGAATACATCCTCCGGGCTGAAATCAAGATTCCTGGCTCTTATCATGAAACCTTCTTTAATCCCAGGTGCCTTTGTGTGACAACAGAGCTTCCCCAGTTTCTGACTGGCTAGAATTTTCATCTGCCTATCTTGGTGGTGCTAAGTCCTGAGCTACCTTTTTTTACAGGTTTTCCTTGGCTTCCATCGCTGCCTTCTTGACTTCTGTCCTGATGCCTGCCTGAAGTAACACTTGGAATTGTTTCTGCTTGCTGGCTGGGCTTCTCGTGGCGTCCAGAGTTGACATTCTCTACCCTTGTGGTTCCATTGATTTACTTGCTCGTTGGTGAGGGTCATTTGAGGTAACAGGAGAATAAGAATTCCCAGTTGTGTGGAGCCATCTTCTCCTGTGGACTCCAAGCAACAAGGACTCAACACTAGCCTCAAGCAGCTTCCTATTTTGGAGGAGATGGAGCTAACTGAGGCTGAAGGCACGGTATAAAGCACACACTTTGCCCCAAAGAATTCTGGGCACTGTAGTTTGTTAAGGGCTACTGGGAATTGTAACCCTGTGAGAGATAAACTACAGTGCCCAGAATTCTTTGAGGGAAAGAATGTGTTTCAAATGTGCACACAGCTAGGCTGCTGTTCATAGGTCTGAAAGGTCTTTTTTCCTTTCGTAAAGGAAATGAAAAGAAGATATTGTTGAGTGCCTGCAGATCTGACCCTCTCAACACTGCTCCCTGGGTAAGCAACTTCCATGGATAAATTGCCAGTTGGGCATCTTATGCAAATTTGTGCTTGTTCGTCCTGGTTTGCTTGACATTGTAAATGTCTTGATGGTCCACAGAGGTCAAAAAAGCATAATCAGGCCATTGCATCTCACAGTTTGCTTTATGACCCTTAGTCATAGCTGGTTTCACTTCAGTGATTCCCCCCATCTCTCTTTTAACTGGGCTAATTATTCCCCCCACCCCCAACTGCCCTCTGGTTGTCTCTGACCTTACATATCAGTCTCTTAGAAGTTACTTTTCATTGTATGTGTTCCTAGTTATCAATTCAGTGGCTTCCTGCCTGCTTTAAGGAAACCCTTGTCCTTACTTTCAGAGCCTTTGATGGACTTTTCAGGAGAAAGGCCCTTAGCTGAGTGGTAGAGCATCTGCTTTGTATGCAGAAGGTCCCAGGTTCAATCCCTGGCATCTCTAGGTAAGGACTGGGAGAGAGAACTCTGCCTGAGACCCAACTTACAACTTGTTGGAGTTTAGTAAGTATTGAATCAGGGTGCAGGAATAAATAGCCTGGTAAGACTCATTGTTGAAAGGATGTAAGAAAACTCAGGTTTATTAATGCCAGGTTATTGAAGCCATTCTGAGCACATGCTGTCTGAATAGGACCTGTCTGATTAGGAAGTTCTTAGCCTGATGGCGGAAGGATAGCAAAGAGGGAGCCAGTCTAACCTCTCTTGGGAGGGAATTCCACAATATGGGAGTCTTCTGTTTCTTCAAGCACCTCTACCCTTCCTGCTCTTTGTGCCTCCACTGCCTCCATCAACATCTGCATGGTGCCATCTTTCTTAATTCTAGTCCCTCCTGAAATTTCCACTTTTCCACAAACACTATTACAAAATCCCCGCAGGAACACACCAAAACCTCAGAAGAGCCTGAAGAAGGCTCAGCTTGCAACAGGAAGTGCTCACGTTCCTTCCTCTCCAGCAGGATCCAATGACTAGCCTGGGTGGGGAGAGTCACTCACCATCATTTGGACAACAGAGACGTTCACGAACAAGTCTGCATGATGCCGTCTCTCTTAAGTGGCTTCAACCCCTGCCAGTTTGTCCTTGCAGCCTTGGATACACTGTTTTTCTCTTATATTCTCTTGTATTCTCTTGTACTCTTGTATTCATTCTCTGTGATGGCTGTATGCTGCAAAGCAGTCTATAAATTATGCTGTGAAGCATTTTCTATTTTTTAATAATAATAATGATAGTAATAATAATAATATGATCCCTGAACTTCTCCGCGACCCTTCCCCTCTGCAGGGAGGTGGGACCAATTCGAATGGTCCGCCCTGCCACTTAATAGATCCAAATGGTTTCCAGAGAGTGGTAGGGGGTGCTTTATTCCATGTTGATGGCCTTTCAGCTGATTCCCTGGTGACCCGTTGGAATATGGAGTTAACCAGGGCTATTGACTGTCTGGCTCCAAAGCACCCTCTCCAATTGCATGGAGCCTGGACAGCCCCATGGTTTCCCCTGGAGCTGAGGGTGATGAAACAATCGCTGAGACGGCTGGAGCGCCAGTGGTGGAAAACTCACTCTGAATCGGACCGGACACGGGTTAGAGCTCAACGTTGAGGCTACCAAGTGGCGATGGCGATGGCGAAGAAGCCTTTCTTCATCGCCTCTATTGCATCTGCAGAAAATAGTAGCAGGAGACTCTTTCAGGTGGTTTGCAATTTAACAGAACCACCTTTACCATCGGGGCCTTGTAAAGACCCCAAGATCTCCTGCAACGATTTTGCAAAGTTTTTTTGCAGATAAAGTCGCTCAGATTCGGAAGGAGGTAGACACCACCGTGGGAGCAGGACCGGGGCGGAAGAGTGCTGGAGCTCTGTCTGGTCGAGTTGCATGGAATCAATTTCAATCCATTACCCCCGAGGATGTGGACAGGCTGCTTGTACGCGTGAAACCAACCACCTGTCTCCTTGATCCTTGCCCATCCTGGCTAATAAAAGCAAGCCGGGAAGAGCTGGGCGATGGGCTCTGTGGGGTGGTGAATGTTTCTCTCTGCGAGGGAGCATTCCCAGACCCGTTGAAAGAGGCAGTCATTAAACCGCTTCTTAAAAAAACACCTTTAGACAATATGGCCAACTATCGCCCAGTTTCAAATCTCCCATTCTTGGGCAAGGTGATTGAGTGGGTGGTTGCTGAACAACTCCAGGCACGCCTGGAAGAAGCGGACCATTTGGATCTCTTCCAGTCGGGATTCAGGCCTCATCATGGGACTGAAACTGCCTTGGTTGTGCTGGTTGATGATCTCCGGCGGGCTAGGGACAAAGGTGAGAGCTGTTTCCTAGTTCTTCTAGATCTCTCAGCGGCGTTAACACCATCGACCATAACATCCTTCTGGCCCATCTAAAGGGGTTGGGAGTTGGGGGCACTGTTATACAGTGGTTCCGCTCCTTCCTCCTGGGCCGTGTCCAGAAAGTGGTGGTGGGGGATGAGTGTTCAGACCCCTGGGCTCTCACTTGTGGGGTGCCTCAAGGTTCTGTCTTCTCCCCAATGCTTTTTAACATCTACATGCAGCCAATGGGAGAGATCATCGGGGGGTTTGGGCTGGGTGTTCATCAGTATGCGGATGATACCCAGCTCTACCTCTCTTTCAAATCAGAACCAGGGAAGGCGGTGAAGGTCCTGTGTGAGTGCCTGAAGGTGGTTGACGGTTGGGTGGTGGCTAATGGATTGAGGTTGAATCCTGACAAGACAGAAGTACTGTTTGTGGGGGACAGGAGGCGGGCGGGTGCGGTCCTGGATGGGGTAACTGTGCCCCTGAAGGACCAGGTGCGCAGCATGGGAGTCATTTTGGACTCACAGCTGTCCATGGAGGCACAGGTCAGTTCTGTATACAGGGCAGCTGTCTACCAGCTCCATCTGGTACGCAGGCTGAGACCCTACCTGCCTGCAGACTGTCTAGCCAGAGTGGTGCATGCTCTAGTTATCTCCCGCTTGGACTACTGCAATGCGCTCTACGTGGGGCTACCTTTGAAGGTGACTCAGAAACTACAACTAATCCAGAATGCGGCAGCTAGACTGGTGACTGGGAGTGGCCGCCGAGACCACATAACACCGGTCTTGAAAGATCTACATTGGCTCCCAGTACGTTTCTGAGCACAATTCAAAGTGTTAAAGCCCTAAATGGCTTCGGTCCAGTATACCTGAAGGAGCGTCTCCACCTCCATCATTCTGCCTGGATACTGAGGTCCAGCACCGAGGGCCTTCTGGTGGTTCCCTCATTGCGAGAAGCCAAGTTGCAGGGAACTAGACAGAGGGCCTTCTTGGTGGTGGCACCTGCCCTGTGGAATGCCCTTCCATCGGAGGTCAAGGAGATAAACAACTACCAGACTTTTAGAAGACATCTGAAGGCAGCCCTGTTCAGGGAGGCTTTTAATGTTTAATAGATTATTGTGTTTTATTTTTCTGTTGGAAGCCGCCCAGAGTGGCTGGGGAAACCCAGCCAGATGGGCGGGGTATAAATAATAGTAATAATAATAATAATAATAATATATTATTATTATTATTATTATTATTATTATTATTATTATTATTAGTCATGGCACACTGTAAATAAGGTCACATCCATACCATAGACTGGTTTAACAAACAATCCCTCTTCCCAAAGAACACTGGGAATTGTAGTTCTTTGAGAGGGATAGCAAACAATCCCCAGCACTCACAGCAAACTATAGTTCCCAGGATTCAGTAGGGGCAGGGCGGGGGAGAGAACCATGACTTAAAAGTGGCACAAAATCATGATAAATGCATTGTGTGGCTGAGGCTTCCCTTTAAATATGTAAACATTATATGAGCATATTTGTTCTCTTTTAAAAGGCTACTTCTGCTCCAAAGTCACCCTATCATTCTTCGCCACTCTTCGCTGATCTGAGTTCCTTTCCACAAACTCCCAGTTTCTTTTACAGCTTTGTAGCTTCCAAACCCCCAGTTATGTTTCCTTCCCATCCTGCTGAACTGTCAAGTGCAAATTGCTTGAGGGGCTTTCTGTATATCAGATGATCGCTGGGAACTCCTTTTGCTATTTGCTAACTTGTAGCCTATTTGTTTAGAATTTCTTTTCCAGAGACTTGCTTTGCAAGTGCCCCTGATAAGGTTAGTGTTGGAGCGAACCAGAAGCGTGAAGTGCACACATATTTCCCACCACTTGACAATTTTCATGACAGTCAGTGGTTCCAAATTTCCCCTGCGATGCAAGCTAACAGCCAGGTATTTGTAGAAATCTCATTCGTCTGTGTAAGTATTGGTTTAGCTATTGATACACACTTGGCTTACATTGTTCATCCTGGCCTATATCTTGACATCATTCCCCTGACTTCTGTCGCAATGTGAATAGAGAAAGTATTTCTCCCTCTCTCATAACACTAGACATCCCATGAAGCTGAATGTTGGAAGATTCGGGATAGAGGGAAGGGGGAGGGAAAGGATTTATTTATGCATGGTTAGACAATGGAACTCCCTCCAACAGGAGGCACTGATGGCCACCAACTTGGATGGCTTTAAAAGAGGATTAGACAATTTCATGGAGGAGAGGGGTATCAATGTCTAATCACTATGATGACTATGCTCTGCTGCCACAATTGGAGGCAGGAAATGCTTCTGCATTCCAGTTACAGGTAGGTAGCCGTGTTGGTCTGGTGTAGTCGAAACAAAATAAATGTTTCCCCCTTCCAGTAGCACCTTAGAGACCAAGTAAGTTTGTCATCGGTATGAGCCCATCAGCTCTCTATATCGGACAAACAGGCCAAACCCTACGCCAAAGGATAAATGGACATAAATCTGACACCAGGAATCACAAGATAGAGAAACCAGTAGGAGAACACTTGCATCTCCCAGGACATTCTATACAAGATCTCAAAGTAGCTGTCTTCTTACAAAAGAATTTCAGAAATAGACTGGAAAGAGAAGTTGCTGAACTGCAATTTATCACCAAACTTAAAACCATGGGGAGACCTGGTCTGAATAAAGACATTGGATTCTTATCTCATTATACATGATAAAGCTATCTTTAGCCCTCTCACCCCTTGCTTTTCCCGTGGGACCAATTTACAGTCGTAAATTCTTCCTGCAAGACCAAATGCGGTCATAAACAGTCCAGTTTCCCGCCACCCTTTTGAGTGGTGCCCCTCCCCACCCTCTCACTATATATAAGGGTCTGGTGACTTCTGTTTCAGTGTGTCTGAAGAAGTGTGCATGCAAACACAAAAGCTCATACCAATGACAAACTTAGTTGGTCTCTGGTGCTACTGAAAGAAATTTATTTTTTTAAAACAAAATTTTGTTCTGAATTGCAGTTGCTGGAAACCACAGGAGGGGAGAGTGCTTGTGTTTGAATCCTGCATAGTAATTCACAGCGGATGCCAAGTCTATCCACTGAAACACATGGGTTTTGGTGGGTAAATCATTTGTATAGATCAACGGTGAGGCAAACCTACCATCCTTCAGTCAACAGGAGCACTCAGAGCAGGTTTTTCTCAGAAGTTATGAGAGCCCTGGAGGAAGCAAAGGAGGCTTTGCTTTGTGGATGTGAACAGGCTGAGATTTCAGACAGGAGCCTGACAATTGAGCCTTGCGGATTTTTAAAATCCTTGCACGTTGACATCTCCCCTCGTTTAACTCTCTCCGCTTAATATCTGAACAGCTTTCTTACATCCTGTTCTCCAACACGGTAAAAAAAAAGGCCTTGTTTTCATTTGCGAGCTCTCTGTTTGGGTGAGCCCCCAGTAATCTGTTTCATCACACAGCTTTTACGGCCATCTGCTTGCACGGCTGGATTTTGGATTTCCTCGCGTATCTGCAGGAGTTTGTTGACATTATTTCTCCTGATTTGTCTACTTTTCCTACACACTCTCCCGGGTTCCCCTCCTTTCTTTTGTGGTGGTTGCTGTTCCATTCATTCAGCTGCCAGCAATTCCATCTTGGATGCTCCCAATTTACTCTCTGCAAATGGGAGGTTCTTTGGGGAATGGGGAAACCCAGCGAGATGGGTGGGGTATAAATAATAAATATTATTTATTTATTTATTTATACCCCACCCATCTCGCTGGGTTTCCCCAGCCACCCCGGGCGGCTTCCAACAGAAAAATAAAATAAAATAATCGATTAAACATTAAAAGCCTCCCTAAACAGGGCTGCCTTCAAATGTCCTCTAAAAGTCTGGTAGTTATTTCTCTTTTTGACATCTGGTGGGAGGGCGTTCCACAGGACAGGTGCCACTACCGAGAAGGCCCTCTGCCTGGTTCCCTGTAACTTGGCTTCTCGCAGCGAGGGAACCACCAGAAGGCCCTCGGCACTGGACCTTAGTGTCCGCGCAGAGCGATGGAGGTGGAGACGCTCCTTCAGGTATACTGGACCGAGGCCGTTTAGGGCTTTAAAGGTCAGCACCAACACTTTGAATTGTGCTTGGTGAAGAAGAGCACCAGGCATTTTTTTACGAGATGCAAACCTTGGTTGGGATGAGCGGTGATGAGTGCAAGGCCACATACCCCCCCCCCAAAAGCCACACCTCTCATCAGCAGTGCTTTGCACCCTCCATGGGTGTTTATGCCTGGCTGGAATATGTCCTTGATCACTGATACTGCCTTTTGCTTGCCTAGGTAGAGGGGTGTGTAACAAACTTCAGATTGACATGATCCTTCAGGGGATGTCAGGGCTGTTTAAAGTGGTGTGATACTGCTTTGAATGTAAAGTGCTGATGGGGCCTATGTGAAATCCACAATACAGAACTTTGGAGATCACCACCACTCATTTCTCACCATGGTGAAACTTTTAAACTTATTATTTCCTCTGCTCCCTGCTCCTATTCATATGCATGCAACTTCATCTCTGTGCAATACTTTTCTTTTTTTTAAGCGCTGTCAGTTATCTGAACTTTTGAAATTTATGTTAAATGTTTTGACAGTCTTCTAGACTACAGGGGGAAAACTTAAACTGCAATCTATTCATATTTTTGTTTGTTTGCTTCCTTGCCAAAACAACAACAAAAACACCATTCTGCACCCATCTGAAAGAAGCAGCAAAGATCACTAAAAATGGCTTTCAACCTTTTAAAATTCCAGAGTAAGTGCAATGCTTAATCTTTGCCCCCCCCCCACTTTTTTGCACAAAATTACATTCACTCACTTGGCATCTCTCAGAACAACAGAATTCTGTCACCTAATAATACTCTGCTATTCCTGTCATTCCAAAATGATCCCAGATGGACATATCAAATCAGCTCCCAGCCTTTCCTTGCTTCTTTTATATTCTTTAATAAGTGAATATTGGACATCAGTCAGTGCTTCCTGTCAGATCCGTTTGTCTGCTGTTTTTAATGCTGTTTCAGAACCCAGAGAGAAATCTCTCTTTGAACTGTCAGTATGTGAATGCCCTCCCCCCCGTACCAAAAAAAACAAGAACAAAAGCAGTTTACCCAACACTCTAAAAGGCAGCACAATTAAAACATCACACTTATTTTAGCCCCTTTTCTCCCTACGTAAGGTGATTTAAAATATAAGAACTGCTTCATAAAAGAAAACCTTATAGAATTATCCCAATCACCTTTTCATCAATAAAGGCCAAATGACCTGGTGACAAGAGGCAAAGGTGTATTTTCCTGTGTCTACCGCAGTCACACATAAAGTAGGGGAGATGGAGTCTTAGGCCACACCACAGTGCATATTAAAAGTTCTACGATATAACATTTTAAACTGTCATTGCTTCCCTCAAAGAATTATGGGAGCTGTGGTTTGTTAAGGGTGCTGGGAGTTATGAGGAGACCTCTGTTCCACTCCCAGAGCTACAATTCCCAGAGTGGTTAAACAATTGATCCCTCTACACAGAGATTTACAAGTGGGGCAGGAGGTTTAAGCAATGTTTCCCCATTTACCCTGCAACCAACTGTTAACTTCTGCTCATATGCAAGTTGGCTTGGGCTGCTTTTTATTTTTAAAAAAACTGCAGTGTCAAGGAATCATGGAGTCTACATAGTGAATAGTTTGTGCCTATCTTTATCAGATCTGTCTGTGTGTGTGTGTGTGTGTGTTGGTGCTGAAGAGAGCAGAGCCTTTGCAGATGGTTTCTTAACCACTGGTGAGACCCTGACGCTTTTTCCACATTTTTCCTCCTTAGCAATGTCCAAGGCTCTTTCATTTCACACTCCGGGCTCTTCCTCTGTGAAATTGAGGGTGTGCACATGACAGTTCCCATGAAGACAGATCACCCCCCAGCACAAGGTCAGCCTTCCACGAGCCTCTGATTCTTGGCAGATGCATCAGTCAAAAGCGACAGCCGACAATCACTTTAGAGTCTCTCAGCTACCTAGTTTGTCAAGGCTCCCCGCCCTGCCCCCCTGAGTTGCATATTAGCCTTTTCAAGGCATTTCTGAAAACACAAACACATGCATGCTGTTGGAACAGACACAGGCCTAATCATTGATTTGCTTATTACATTTATGCCCCACCTTTTTCTCCAAGGAGCTCAAGGTGGTGTACATCGTTCTCCCTCCTCTCCATTTTATCCTCACAACAATTCTCTGGTTAGCCTGAGAGGCATACTCACCCTGTGGGCTTAATGGCTGAGTGGGGATTCGAACCCTAGCCTCCCAAGGCCTAGTCTGACATGCTGATCACTATGCCACGCTGGCTCTCATGCATTGATTCAGGCTCCTTGAGGATTCTGCATAGCAGGGAAGACAACACTGCAAGAAAGTGGGTGTCAGAGAATGAGACTCTCTCAGGCAGGACAGAGACAGAGACAGTGGAAGAACAGAGAGAGTTCCTTAGAGAATTTGACCTTTGCAGAGGACGCAGGTGGCGCTGTGGTCTAAACCACTGAGCCTAGGGCTTGCCGATCAGAAGGTCGGCGGTTTGAATCCCCGCAACGGGTTGAGCTCCCATTGCTCGGTCCCAGCTCCTGCCAACCTAGCAGTTTGAAAGCACGTCAAAGTGCAAGTAGATAAATAGGTACCACTTCGGCGGGAAGGTAAACGGTGTTTCCTTCTGGTTCGCCAGAAGCGGCTTAGTCATGTTAGCCACATGACCTGGAAGCTGTCTGCAGACAAACGCCGGCTCCCTTGGCCTATAGAGTGAGATGAGCACCACAACCCCAGAGTTGTCCGCGACTGGACCTAACGGTCAGGGGTACCTTTACCTTTACACACAGAGGAAAGCGGAGAGACACAGAGAGCAGGAATACAGCTGCAGAACTCAGATAGTGACGCAGACACAGAAATAGTGGGAGTGCAATCTCCAAGATCTCGTAGAATCACGAGATTAAAAAAGAAGCGTGAAACTAATCGGAAGAGAAGGTGGCATTTTTCCTGTTGGGGAAAAAGGGGGCGGAGCTTAGTTCAGGCAACTGTACCATCGGAAGAAGACTGAAATTAGCTGAGCTCCAACCGGGGCTTTTTAAAGTCCCAATAAATCTGAAATAATTAACTGCCAGAGCTGTCTCGTGTGTGTGGGAGAGACCCAAGTCTGATAGTCGGACAGTTGCTGAAAATGGCAGGCTTGTGTTATTTATCCTTGCCCCTTCCACAACACCCAGTTCAATCTATCCCATGTTTTGACATCCTTTTACTGGCCAAATTCAGATGATCACATCTCAGCTTAATAAGGTGAAATATGCGCAAGCCTTTGGGTGGTGCATGCAGCCCCTTTGCTTCTCCCTCCTTTTGTTTGAGCCAGCAATGAAACCAAGCAGTCTTCAGCTAACCATTGTTTCCTGTGTGGTGCATGTCCAGGAAGCTAGGGTTTTAGAACAAAAATATGAAAACATGGTTTGAAGTTGGTAAAATATCCTGGCTTGTTCTAAAACTGGTAACTGTAGTTTCCCAGTTCTGATGAAATGGGAATCTGTAATTAATTTGAGAATTCCTGGTTTAATTATGGGACATTGGAGAGAGTAGGAAAGCACACAGGGAAAAGGCTCACAATTCAGTCTAACTCTGCATTTTTCTGCCCTCTGTGTATTTTTGTTTTTTTGCAGCGGGGTATGTGTCCTGTTTTTGAGGGAAAGTTCTGAGCACTGCCAGATTTTCTTTTGTCTTTTTGAGTTTCTTACTTTCACCCAAACTGAAACCCAGCCAACCTTCAAACTTTGCACTTCTCTGAATTTTATAGTACAGTTTTCCAGCCAAGTAATGTGAGCAAAAATCTATATACTAAAGTGTGCATAGGAATGCATATATTAGTAAAAACAACATTAAAAATGCATTATATGAGGAGAAATGGTATTTTTATTCATTTTAAGTATAAACATACAACATACATCTAAAAACACATACACATAAAAACATAGAAACCGTATACAACAATACAACAATAAACAACAAAATTCCAAAAATATAACAATAATAAAGAAAAAAGAAAAGAAAAAGAAAAATTTCATACTTATAATTCTCATTTCTTAACATTCTGACTTCCTCAAGTCCCCCCTTACTGTGTTTCACTGTAAATCATCTTTAGTATTTTCTATATCATGCTTTCAATCAACTTTTCTAATTTTTTATCATTCTTTTCAAATATTCTTACTTAACACTTATACCTATAAATCCTAAAATGCTGAACATATTTCTCTCTACAGCCTATATCAACTTCCACATCTGTGTATCTTAGCCAACATCAGGAGAAGTTTTCACTAAATGTTGTTGGGTTTTCATGAGGATTTTGAAAAAGAAAGCACAAGCTGTAGGTGGAGAACTCAAGTTAAGAGTGGGAAAATGAGAAACTGTCAGAAAACGAATTTGGCAGATTCACTCATCCCCACAGGTGACCTACTGTGATTGAACCTATTGCTTTCCAAAGGAATGCTGCAGCAGGAGGGGAGATGTTTGATTCCCAGAAGACCAGTTCTGGATAAATACATAAGTCAAAGGATTAAGTATTTAACATTTGCATTTCATTGTATGCCCTGACTGAGTTAGTTTCCTTGTAGTACTGAGCAGAATGAAGTCCAATGATTCAATACACTTAATCATTTAATGGAATGTCCCAGTCTTTGAATGTTGAGGGGGAAAAACAGCAATGCTCTAAATGTGTAGATGTAATTAGCTGTTCTGTTCTAAGACAAATCCTTCATAATCCTATGGCATGCAGTGAGTGAAAGATGGGATTTGCTGGGTTACACGCCTTCTGAAACAGAGCTAATTTGTGCTGGTTACACTAATTTGACTTATCCTTGTAAGACATTCCTACAACACGTGAGTGCCGTTTGTAGACTTTCAAAGGGCCCTGATTAATTTTCAGCTGGAGCATGTTGCAACAACAAATTGATTATCAACATGGGGAAGAGTGTAGTGGATTGGGAAAAAGACTCCAGGGAACAAAATCTTAATGGGAGGAGAATATTTATAAATTGGCTAAAAGTAAGAGGACAATGCTGTGCGGCAAATGCAGAAGTAAATAATAATAATAATAATAATAATAATAATAATAATAATAATAATAATAATGTATGTATGTATTTATTTATACATACCCTGCCCATCTGGCTGGGTTTCCCCAGCCACTCTGGGCGGCTTCCAGCAGAAATATTAAAATACAAAAATTTATTAAACATTAAAATCTTCCCTAAACAGGGCTGCCTTCAGATGTCCTCTAAAAGTCTGGTAGTTGTTTTTCTCTTTGGCATCTGGTGGGAGGGCATTCCACAGGGCGGGTGCCACTACCGAGAAGGCCCTCTGCCTGGTTCCCTGTAACTTGGCTTCTCGCAGCGAGGGAACCACCAGAAGACCCTCGGCACTGAACCTCAGTGTCCGGGCAGAACGATAGAGGTGGAGACGCTCCTTCAGGTATACTGGACCGAGGCCGTTTAGGGCTTTAAAGGTCAGCACCAACATTTTGAATTGTGCTTGGAAACATACTGGGAGCCAGTGTAGGTCTTTCAAGACCGGTGTTATGTGGTCTCGACGGCTGCTCCCAGTCACCAGTCTAGCTGCTTCATTCTGGATTAATTGTAGTTTCCGGGTCACCTTCAAAGGTAGCCCCATGTAGAGTGCATTGCAGTAGTCCAAGCGGGAGATAACTAGAGCATGCACCACTCTGGCGAGACAGTCCGTGGGCAGGTAGGGTCTCAGTCTGTGTACCAGATGGTGCTGATAAACAGCTGCCCTGGATTCAGAATTAACCTGCGCCTCCATGGACAGCTGTGAGTCCAAAATGACTCCCAGGCTGTGCACCTGGTCCTTCAGGGGCACAGTTACCCCATTCAGGACCAGGGAGTCCTCCACACCTGCCCGCCTCCTGTCCCCCACAAACAGTACTTCTGTCTTGTCAGGATTCAACCTCAATCTGTTAGCCGCCATCCAACCTCCAACCGTTATTACTCATTAGAAATATTTGGGTTGCTGCCAACTAAGTCCTACTCAGAGTGGACTCATTGAAATTCATGACCCTAAGTTAGCCATGCCCATTAATTTCAGTGAGTCTGCTCTGTTTAGGACTAGTATTGAGTACCACCCTTGATTCAGGATGGCTCTGTCCATTAGATAAGAAAACCAGAACAAGGATCCATTTCATCCACCAACCAGATCCCTATGGGAAGGACACACACAGGACATGAGTGCAATAGGAAACTCTTGCTATTCTCCACTGCAGCTGACATTCAGAGTGGAAATTCAGTTAAGCTTGTATTATTATTACTTAATGTATTTATATCCCTCCTTTCTCCCAAGCTGGGTTTTGAGGCAACTTCCAGCATTTAAAAACAACATTGTAAAACCAGATTAATAAAAACAAACTAGTTATAAACAATAGTTAAATTAGAAAAACACACACACACACATTTAGAACCAGCAATTAAAACTCAGTTTGTCCTGACAGCAACCCAGTGTCCAGCGTCATCTGCACTTTAGTTTTCAAAGGTTTGTCTGAATAGGAAGGTCTTAGACCAGAGGTCAGCAAACTTTTTCAGCAGGGGGCCAGTTCACTGTCCCTCAGACCTTGGGGGGGGGGGGGCCTGGACTATATTTTGAAAGGAAAAAAAAGAACAAATTCCTATGCCCCACAAATAACTCAGAGATGCATTTAAAATAAAAGCACACATTCTACTCATGTAAAAACACGCGATTGGGCCGGATCCGGCCCCTGGGCCTTAGTTTGCCTTAGACTGCTGTTGGAAGGATAACAAAGAAGAAGCTGGTCTAACTTCTTTTGGGAAGGAATCCCATAATCTGGGAGCAACCACAGTAGAGGCTGTCTCTCATGTCATGGGACTGAGAGAAGTTGCTCACCCAAGGATCCTAGCACCTGGATAGGTTCATATAGGGAGATAATATCTTTCAGGTAGCCTAGGCCCAAGACATTTAGTGCCTGATTAGTCCTAAGTAGCACCAAAGTAATACTTTCTGAAACAATATTAAAAATGCCCACTTCTCTGAATTCTACCATGCACTTTTCCTGCCAAGTAATGCGCACAAAAATGAGTATGATACTATAAAGTGTGTATAAAAATGCACGTGTTTGTGAAAATAGCATATGGAAATATATTTTACAAGGGGAAATCGCTGTGCAAAAATTCACATATTAGGCAAAATTGCATAGAAGGATTGTGGACAAAATTGCACGCTTGTTGAATTTTCATGCAAACTTGATTTGCTGTTGTTTTTAATTGCAAACAGATGTGGAAATGTAGAGATCAGAACTTAAGAGTGGTGTGGGGAAAATGAAAAATGCAGAAAAAACTGAAATTGACCGATTTGCCCACCCCTAATTCAGACGCATGCTCCCTTTGATCCTGGAGGCCATGCAAAGCCACCTTAAATTCTCACAGTCAAATACAATCTACCAGCCTTGCTTTGTGGTCTGCTAGGTTCTCAAAGGGAAAAAAACCAACAACCACAAAGTCCCAGGAAGCTCAGTCTCAGGAAGACCCTAAACACGGCTTTCCTCAGCTCACATCTATAGCTAGTGGGCTGTGCTTGCCTGGCCAGGATTAGTGATTCCTATTTAATGGCAGTAAAAGTTTCATTCGTCGGTGAATTAAAAAGGGAGGCAAATATATGCTGATCTCTTAAACACAAATGTTCAAACAACAGCAACAAGAAGAATACAACATCTAAATGATTCAAGGGAGTTGATGTCTAAGCTCTTCATTATTTTAAAGACACAGAAGTGTGCCACTGTTTTATTTCATAGCATGGTTATTATTTGCCAGGAATTGTTTCACTGCGGATGATACATTATTGGAGCATTTGCATTGGTGTTTACTGCCAGCATAGGTCACTTCTGAAATACTGTGCCATTGACAGGTTTATAATTCCGCTGACACAGGATGGCAGATAGATGAGCTTCTCCCTTAGTAAAGATACATAAATTTCATGCCGTAAATAGAACCCGGTCTGTTAGTGCAATTGTCAGAAGAGAAAACCAAATTAAAGGAAAATAACTAGGGTGCTCCATCCTTTAAATTACAATGCGGCTGGGGGAGAAAAAAATAAGCTGACTTCTTTCACCCCAAAGCTCCCAGGCTATGCTTAGAGCAGGAATGGGGACCTCAGGTCTAGAGGTCAAATGTGACCCATCATTCATCTCTATCAGGCTTCTGGGCCTCTTCCCAGATCATACCCCTTCCCATGCCACACTCCTAAATCTGGGTGGTGAGAACAATGCGTGCTCAGTCCTGCTTCCTGATTTGCCTTCTGGTTCTGCCTTAAGTCTACGACTTTGTCACATGGTTCATGGCTCACCACAGTCTGTTGCTCACTGTCCAGATCTGACACCCTCTAAATTGTATGTATATTTTTCAAAGTTACAATATTTTTCCAGCCAGGAAAAAAAAGGACTGGTGTGTGTGTGTGTGTGTGTGTGTGTGTGTGTGTGTGTGTTGTGGAACAGGCTGTCCCTCCTCCAAGCCCTCTTTTGTACTTGTAAATAGAGGACGCGGGGGAAGCCTATTATAGGCAACCCCCTTCCCCAAGTCTATTGGCCAAAACAGGCCACATAGTGGGGAACAAATGTCCCCTCTCCTCAAGAGAAAACATGAGTCAACAGTGAGTTGTAGCAGCAAAAAAGTGAATGGGATTCTAGGCTGCATCAACAGAGGTATAGTGTCTAAGTCAGACACCACCTGGAGTCCTGTGTCCAGTTCTGAGCACCATAGTTTTAGAAGGATTTTGACAAGCTGACATGTATTCAAAGGAGGGTGAAAGATGATCAAGGGTCTGGAAACCAAGCCTTATGAGGATTGTCACATGGAGGATAGAGCAAGCTTGCTTTCTGCTGCTTTAGAGTGTAGGACATTAACCACTGGATTCAAATTACAATCAATAAAGGAGATTCCAACTAAATATTAGGAAGAGCTTTCTGATGGTAAGAGCTGCTTGACAGTGGAATGGACTATCTCAGAAGGTTGTGGATTCTTCTTCATTGGGGTTTTTTAAACAGGCGTTGGATGACCACCTGTCAGGGATTTTTAAAGCTGTGATTCCTGCATTGCAGGGGGTTGGACAAGATGAAGCTTGGGAATGATGTTATCATCCAAAACCAGAGTTTCTTCTTGTGGCTACTCACTGGTGGCCACAATTTTTCTTCCCTGACAGCCACCAGGAACGATGCTGTGTGAGATTAGTTTTGATAATGACAACAGCAGCATTGCAAGAATTCAGCTGACTGTCTGCTATCCATCTACCCTTTGAGTTACTGTGATGTCACGAAGTCTATGGGGAGGAGCTGGGGAGATCAGGTAATTAAATCCAAAAGAATAGAAAATCCTGTGTCAAAATGGCCAGATGAAAATATGAATGTGATGCTTTTACAAGAGTATTGAAGTTGAGTGAATTTGCCTGTGAATGTCCTCTTCCCAATTCGTTTTAGCTTCAAGTGGGGTTGGAGGAAAAATCTATAAATGCAAATGTTGAAGAGCGAGTTGCACATATTTTCCAAGAGTCCATTCTACACCCTGTGCCAAGTATCAAGGTTCTGAACTCTTTGCCTTTTTGGAATAAATATGGAGACGCAGCATCTGTGCAATTTAAACCCAAATCCAATTTACCCAGAGGTCAAAGGTAATAACAAGGTGATAAGAGAGAGGAGAAAAGAGATGAATCTATCATACCTCCTGGCGGGAGATCATTGTACTGTACCTGTGCGTAAGCTCTAGGGGTAAACAAAAGGAGAATAACGAAAGGCATCCACCAGTCTAGAGCGGAAAAATCCACGCACTGTCGTGTAGCCAGACAGCCAAAGATGGGTTGCGCTCCTGAATTCCTTATTTTCATTTGAAGTTAACACAATCCATCCCTTTTGTTTCACCTCACAGCCTGCCCTGCTTCAAAGATTTCCCAAGCCGTTCACAGGTTCCTTTGACCCAAACATAATCCAGGCACCAGTTTTGTCAGCGTGTGGCTTTAATTACACCGTCTGAAACGTGCGCAGATGGAAGAAACCCAGGCACCACGCAGATCATGCAATAGAAGAGGAAGAACCTCAATTTTTGCACCTGGCCAGCCTTCCTGATTCGTAAGCCCTTTAAAATTCTATTGGCTCATGCATGGAGATTTTTCTCAGACAAGCAAAGCTCCAATCCAGGAAACAGTTTAGGGGCATTGCATACAGAAAAGAACCATGCTTCAGACCCAAGCCTGTACTGGAGCCTGAAAGCTGAAGGCACAAATGGTCATTCATTTATGAGAAATTTATTGGCTGTCCTTTGTCAAAAGACAACAGGGTGGTTTACAACATAGTACTGTAATAAACCACAGAATGAACACACATCCTGTAATATCCATAAAAATCCATGAAAATTAAAAGTTCTATAAATGCAATTCAATTCAATAAACACATAATAATACCTTAAAAAGCGATACACCACGAGCAGCGGTGTCAAATTATTCACAGTGTCAAGACAGCAACTGCAACACAGCAGGTCTTTGTTACACAAGAAATGGATGTAGCGGTACTTTTGCTTTTCCATTACATAAAATGTATTTCTTCTTGAAATGGAAGGTGGTATATAAATTATTTTAATGATGATGATGATGATGGTGGTGGTGAAATAACACCTGAAGCTGTTCAGTGAAAAATAGTGGATGTAAGCCATGGGTGGGGGAACATCGTTTAGCATGAAAACCAAGCTCCCTCCTCGGTAATTTTTGGGGAGGCTATGGGGCAGTAGTGGGCAGAGACAGAGGCAAAAGTGGTTAGAGCACTGAACATAAATGGTGACTTTCTATGATAGGCTAGTTCCTCGGGCGGATCCCAGGGGAGCAAACAGTCAAACAACAAACCAATAAAAAACATTTTAAAAGCAACCAAACATCTTCATAGATCAATCATTTCAAGGCTGCCTGAAACAGTTTGTGAAAGCCACCCAATGCCTGGGGGGACACCAATGTCTTTAAATTCCACATGAATGTTAATAATGAAGGAGGCAGGCAGCACACCTCACCAGGGAGGGCAAACAGGGAGCCACTACCAAGAAGGCCCTGCCATGAGTCAGGACCATCCAGGCAACCCTCAGCAGCAACACCAATAGGACATCTCCTGCCAATTGAAAGACCTGAGTTGATAGATAACTAGGGGAGGTACTCTTAGGTCCTGGCCTCCTGAGCCATTTACAGCTCTGCAAGCTAAAACTCACACCTTGGCATGGACCTAGTGGCTCACTGGCAGTCAGTGCAGCACTTTTAGGACTGGTTACACATGGTCCCATCAAGATGCTGCACTCACCAACCCAGCCACTGCATTATGCACTGGCTGCAGCTTCTGGACCACCTTAGAATAGTAGATAGAGCAGTAGATATAAGGCAGCTTCCAGTTTTCCTTTAATTCCACCATGAATTCTCATAGGAACATTGGAGTTGCCTTCTGCTAAGCCAGACCATTGGTCCATCTAGGCACTGCCTGTCCGGTTTTCAGACAATGAGTCTTTTCTAGCCCTATTTGGAAGTGCCGGGGATTGAACCTAGGACCTTCTGCATGCAAAGCAGATGCTCTGCTATTGAGCTATGGCCTTTCTCCTAAAATTCTTCCCCATGGACCTGTATTCTCCACCAGGAACCTACCTCCTCCACCCTCCTCCATCTATGCTCTGCCTCCATAGCTGGAGGCAGTAATGCTTCTGAATAGCAGTTGCTGGAAACTGCAAAAGAGGAGAATGTTGTTGTGCTCAAATCCTGAATCCCCATTTTGCACAGGCATCTGGGTGGCTACTGTGAAAACAGGATGCTGGACTAGATTAGCCATTGACCTGATCAAGCAGGGCTCCTTATGTTTTCCTGTTCATAGGATTTCTTTTTAAAAGAAAGAAAGAAAGAAAGAAAGAAAGAAAGAAAGAAAGAAAGAAAGAGGTCTTAAACAACTTCTATGCTTTTTTCTTTTTAAAATGGATCTGGAATAGCCTGCAACAAGGTTTTCCAACAACTGTGTCCCTTCATTGTGTAGCTGACAGGAGCATCAGATAATAATGGAGAGAGGTGTTGTGATTGGGCTGGTTAAACCACTACAACAGTTGTGTCCCTTCTTCTCTTTCTGCCCCCTCCTGACAGTTTACACTCTCCTTTTAAAAGGCACATTCCCAGTGATCCTAAAATCCATTTATATGGCATTATTTATTATGGAGTGGCAAGCAGATGGAGCCGTTTTTCCTTGCAGCAATTTGAAAGGGACACATTACTTTTCTACATACTGGCTCCTGCACTGATTTATGGTTTCCACAGCAGGCGAAACATCCTGGACCTGCCTCTGTTGTTCCACCCAATTAAAAACTGAAAATGGTTTCGTTTGGTTCTCACTTTTACGACTCAACTTCCAAATTAACTCATTACGCAGTGAAATATTCTCGTGGCCAAACCATTAACACACACTAAAATTTAAATGCTCCGATATTTTAAGGGCCTGTTTCCAGAGGTGATGAATTTAAGAATCTCACAGTGCACCTTAAAAATGATCTCTCTTGAGGGCGGATGCGGGATACATGTAAACAGGTGCAGTTTCCTAGTGCCAATACTCTGTCTTTAAGCATATGCATCAATGAATAGTTTCAAAACGTTGTCCTTTAGAAGTCACTTTACTGGCCTGTTTTAATCTAGGATGACAAAACGTTTAGGTCCTTGCTTCAGAAACAACAGGTAAATGGTCCAAAACCAATGCATAAACTTTATGTGTCCAGTGCTATAAAATGTTTAAAATATATAATGGCTCGAATCCTAACTAGGCATCTGTTTAGAGAAGGGCTCCTTCTCTTCCTTCGTGGGTGGAACAGATATCCAATGGAGGAATCTGCTGATGGATGGGAGAGAGGAAAAACAATTTATACCAGTTTCCCCTGTACTGCCTTTCATACTCCTCCAGAGCCCTTCCAACCCTCCCAGAGCAGATTTCACTAAGGTGAAAGTTACTCCCCTCCTTCTGCTGGTGAAAGCATCCTGTGGGTGGATTTCAGTCTGGGGATTCTCACACCAGTAGAAGCTGACTTAGAATCCATGCACTGGTGTGTGTGTGTGTGTGTGTGTGTGTGTGTGTGTGTGTGTTAAAAACAAAATATAAAATTCTCAGAGTGGCTTAACAATCAGTCCCTTTGGTAAGAAACTCTGGAAATTGTAGCTCTGTAGGGCAAATAGGGGTTTCCTACCAGAACCCTTGCCATGCTACCATTTCTAGGATTTGGGGGAGGAATCCATGACTGTTTAAATGTTTAGCGCAGACGAGGGTCTAGGACTTGGGAAACCTGGGCCCAAACCCCCACTTAGCCATGAAGATCACTGGGTAACCTTGGGCCAGTTTCTAACTTACCTCGCAGGGTTGTTGTGAGAATAAAATGGAGAGGGGGAGAACCATCTTGAGCTCCTTGGAGGAAAGGCAGGACAGAAATGTGGTAAACAAACAAACAAACAAACAAACAAACAAACAAACAAACAAACAAACCAGGAGTGACAAAAGAAAGAAACACTCAGTGGCAGCAGCTTCCAAAGGAGTAGCATTAAGGTGAGTGGGAGGAGAGGGCTCTCCAAAGGGAATGTCTTTTGAAAGTGAAAGCACACCTTGTCCCAGAACTTCCAGTGTCTGAAACTCTCTGTCCCATTCTCTCCTGCCAGTCACATTTAATTTGCACGATGGGAGGCTAAGCAGAGGTGACAGCTGCATACAGTGTATCGGCAAAGGAGAGACTTTACAGTGCATCCTGTCAGGTTGCGATGTGGCGCTGGCAGAAGTCCAGAGCTGCAAGATATAATGATCAGAGAGGATCAGAGTGTGCAGCTTAAAGTAAGATGAGGGATGTCTCCAGAACTGATTGTACATTCCAAATGAGAGATCCTCTCGTAGGTCAACCACAGTCACCACCTGGAACAATATCAGCCAAGGTTGGGTGACTTGCCCCTAGTAGGTAAGGCCCATAGTGTGGACTTAAATTGGCTTAGGTGTCATGGCTTTCCCTCATGGAGGTTTTTGGGTGGTGGAGCACTTTGATTCTTGGGATTTCCAGGTAGGGCTGGGTGAGAATCCGTCCTGAAACCCTAGAGTCAATGTGCATAAGAATAAAGAAGTACCCTGCTGGAACAGGCCAATAGCCCATTTAGTTCAGCATCCTCTTCTCAAAGTGGCCAACCAGGTGCCTGTGGGAAACTGGAAAGTAGGACCAGAGCAGGAGCCATTTCCCTTTCTGTGGTTTTTAGCAACAGGAATTCAGAAGCATTGCTGCCTCTGATCATGGAGGCAGAGCATCACCAACATGGCTAGTAGCCATGTAAACAATACTGAGCTATATGGAGCAATGGTCTAACTCATCATAAGGGAGCTTCCTATCTTCCTAGGTAAGTCTGTCTGGCCCTACCTTGGCAATGATGCCCATATTTAAGATATGTTGAAGCTGGGCCAAACAATCGTCAGAAACTAAGGATCAGCCACAGTGAAAAATTATTTGCATATTCATATTTATGATACACTCTTCCTCCAAGGACCTCAGGGTGCTGCATACAGTCCTCTCCACCCATTTTATCTTCACAATAGCTCTCTGTCTTGTCTGTATCGGGGACCTATGGGGTCAAGGCAGCCAGGCAGCCAGGTTGTTTCAGCACCATGGAGAGTTCCATGGTGAAGGATTGTAAACCTGCCTTTTGGTATAATCAAATCAAATCTGACCATTAAAGGGACAACTACCTGTGAGAATTAACACACACACACACACACACACCGCCCCACTGGTTAGGCATACTTTTACCAAGCTTAGATTCTAAACTATTTCTACTAATGTATTTGGCTGATGGATTTTCTAATAAGCCGGTAAAGGAAGGTTTTTTGCATATGCAGAAGAGGCCAAATTGGAGATGTAGTGCATTGCATTTTATGCTGTACATTCCATAACTCACCAAGGGTTAAGTTTCTTCTTATTTCAAGGCCAACCAGATAATTTAAAACTATACATGTGTGTGTGTGTGTGTGTGAGAGAGAGAGAGAGAGAGAGATTCATTCGTGGTGGCTTGGATTTAACTGGATTATGAACGTGGCAACAGAATGGAGCAGACTTAAGAGTGAACAAATGGGGGAAAGATCTGGCTAAAGTGATCTGCCTATCTCTGCTGTAATGCTGAAATGGTGGCAGATATTTCTAACTAAACAGGAAGTTGCATCCAACATCATTCATACTCAGAGTATTAGACCCATTGAAATTAATGGGGATGAATAACATAGGTCTACTAATTTCAGTGGATTTACCCTTGAGTAGAACTTGGCTGGAGACAACCTAGGGAGTCTGGGCTGAGTTGGTTACCTGCTCATCCCCTCACAGATCCTCAGGTCTGATCCCAGGGTGCCTGGGATGTCTAGAGGGTCCAAAACAAATAATAAAATCATAGAAGCATAGAGCTGTAAATATGGAAGGGACCCTGAGGGTCATCTAGTCCAAACCCCTGCAATGCAGAAATCCCAACTAGATTATATATGACAGATGGCCATCCAACTGTATAAGGGATAGCAAAATAAACACCCACTAAACATATCTGTTTAGGAGACTGGCTACATCATTTTCAGTTCAAGTCCTCATTTTCAGTGGTACCCAAATGAAGGCCGGGGCAAAATGACAATCTTATGAAATGCAGCCAGACAGGGTTCATCATTATTCATAAGTTATTAATAATCAATCATTTAATGAAATTTCAGCTTGCTGCACATTTTTATTCATTGATTCCTTTATTCAAATTTCATAATTAAAAAAAATTCTAAAAATGAAAAGTATGTTTTTGGAATATTTGTAGTTAATTTGTTTTAGATCAGCTGCCTATTTACATGCTTTGTTTAATTGCATCTCAAGGCGCGTATTGGCAGGAAACCAATGAACTACTTTAGGCCAAATTGAGGGTTTGGGAATGCGTGATCTGTGGGATTATAGATCAGACCCACACCATATCACCAACTGCTTATCCATCCACCTTCGGAGGGGGTTGTGCATAGCTTGAAGATGCTCCTGGATCCATTTTTGTTGCTAGAGGACCATGTGACCTCAGTGGCTAGGAGTTCCTCCTACAAAATTTGGCTGATAAGACAGCTATTCCTACTCATCTCACAGAAGTACAACCCCCAGAATTCCCAGGGAAAGAGGATGGATGGATAAACGCTCTGGGAATTGTAGCTCTCTGAGAGGATTAGGGGCCTCCTAGGAACTCTCAGCACCCTTAAAAACCTACAGTTCCCAGGATTCTTTGGGAGGAGCCGGGATTGTTTAAAGTGGTATGATACTGCTTTATAGTACAGATGGGGCCTTGTCCTGTACTGCTGACCATCTTTGTTGCCCTTCCCTGAATGCATTCTATTGTTGATAGATCCTGCTTTAAAGTGTGGCAACCGACACTGACCACAGACGAGGCCTAGCTAAAATGGAACTGTTACTTCCTTTGACTTGAAAACTATGCTTCTATTAACGGAGCATAGAATCACATTAGCCTTTTAGGAAGGTGCATCACACACCTGGCTGAGTTCTTAGCTTGTATTATTGGTATATAATCCACACATCCTTTTCACATTTACTAAGGTCAAGCCAAGTTTCCATTGTCCCAGTGTATTTGATCCCCCACAGCCTGCTCCCCCAAAATGCGGAACCTTCAATTCTCTCCACTGCATTTCAGTGTGGTCGGTTGGGTTCTGTTTCCCATTCTTTCATGGCCTGTTTGAATTTTCTTATTTTGCATTTCCAGTACGGAGTTGCTGCACTGGCAACAGGCTCTGATGCTAATCCCTAGTTCAAAAGCAGTCTTCGATGCACTGTGCCAGAGGCACCTGAAGCATAGATTATCCCAGATAAATTCAACCCAAATGTGATATGTGTAGAAAAACAAACAAATTAAACTTCAGCAGTGAGGATGGGGTGGGTGGGTGGGAGGGGGAACAATCAGTTTTACCAAAAATTAGAGTCAACCTGCGTTGGAACAGGTAAGTAAATGGCAGGTCTGATTCACACATGCATTTCTGCCTCTCGAAGACCTCAACATCAGGTGATGTTTTGCATGCGGGAAAGGGGCATTGCTGATCAAGCAAAACAGACAGACCTTTCATATTTCCTCAAGGTGATATACAGAGGAATATGTCCATGAATTCATGTCTGCTTCACAAATGGAAGTTCACCATGTAATCACTTGACAAAGGCTCTGTTGGTGTGATTTGATCTGTGATGGAGGTAGAGACAGGCCTTCAAGCTGAATGAAAGAATCTCTCCACCCATACTCTAAATTAGGGATGGGGAACCTGTGGTTCTCCAGATGCTGCTGGACTACAGCTCTCATCACCCTTGACCTTTAGCCATGCTAGCTAGGGGTGATGGTTGCCCGAATACAACAACATCTGGAAGGCCACTTGTTTCCCTTCCTTGCTATAGACTGATTTGCAAACCCGACAACAAATTAAGAGCATAAGAACTTGAGAAGAACCCGCAGGATCCAGCCCAGCATCCTGTTCTCACAGTGGCCAACCAATTACTATTATTGCAATTAATCTATTAATTTCCTTCTAAACCACCATCTCAAGGCAACATATACCTAATTTACAAACACACAAACATTTACAGCAAGGCTAAAACCCTGATAAGTGGATGCTTGTGACAAAGACCCATTTATCCAGCTGCCGGCCCAAAAATGTCTTCAACAGATCGGGCGTGCCTGTCTCATCTCAACTGGGATGCTGATCCACAGAATATCTGGGGTTGGCACACTCACACCTGCAGGTCACCACCAGAGGCTGGTGATAAAACATGTATGCCTAAAGCAGGCACCCCCAAACTTCAGCCCTCCAGATGTTTTGGACTACAATTCCCATCTTCCCCGACCACTGGTCCTGTTAGCTAGGGATCATGGGAGTTGTAGGCCAAAACATCTGGAGGGCCGCAGTTTGGGGATGCCTGGCCTAAAGCTCCCTCCACACCGTACAACTTAAAGCGCATTTGAAGCACATGACTTCTCCCAAAGAATCCTGGGGGCTGTAGTTTCTTCACAGTGCTGAAGAATGGCTGCCCTGCAAGTTCCCAGGATTATTTAGGGGAAGCCATGAGCTTTAAATGCATGGGGTACACACGGCCTAAGGAGAGCCTTAGTATAGACTAATTGAGTAGTGAGCAGCCATATGCATCAGTCCCTGCTCCTTTCCTCTGTCTTTCTTTCTCTGTCTCAGAGGATGCCAATTTTCTCTCCCAGAAAAGGTTCCACCCATGAATAACTGCTAAATGACAACAATAAGCTGAGACGGAAACAAACTCCTGCTATCTGAAGGGTGTCACTGCAGTCAAGATAAAGAACCGGGAGTTCTTGGAGGGAGTCGGGGTGTGACAAAACCTGTCCCAATGAATGCTGACATCCTGAATAAAATCACTACATGACTCTGCGTAGGTCAAGAGACGACATTGTTTCCCTGAGCCGCATTGACAGCAGGGTGACAGAGATTAATAGCTTTGTATTGACTGAGTAACTTCCAGTTCCTTATCTTTGTCAAGTCAAGGCTGTGTCCAAGAGCTGAAAGTGTTATTAGTCTTATAATTGCGGAGACATTTAAAGGGTTTCCCCTTAAGGGACTATGAAATCCAATAAACCTTTCATAAAACCTCAAGCACTCATGTGAGGAAGAAGAAGGGGGGGACCCCACACAATACCCCACCCCTGTCTCCGAGACAGGCATGCTTCAGTGGCAGAAAACCTTGGAGCGCCGGTACATTGAATAATGTTTGATTTATGAAGGCAGTTTTGAATTGGTATCAGTTGTTTTATTAAAAATATATGAAAGAATGTTTTAAATATGAGTGAGCTGTGTTCACTTCAGTCTCGATCAAGCGCTCTGTTCATCTGAGGCGAGAGCCCCTCCTTTACCTTGTCACAGAGATTCATGACGCTTTTGTTACACTGAATTTGTATTGCTAATAGAGTAGGGTAATTTAATTTAGGTGAGATTGACCCATCACACTTCCACCCTGAAGTTTCAAATAAAGTTTCTTCATTTCTGGTTCCCCCACCCCACCCCTTAAGGATCAAGCTGTGGTGTTTGTTCACACACACATACTCCTTGTCTAACGTCATTTGCTTTGTAAAGGAACAGTTATGGTGTTTTGTTCGCTGATGTCTCTTGCCTTTGAGAGTGGCTATAAATGGAAGGATAGAATTGTTTTTAAACACAGCAAGTTTTGAATGTAGACAGCCTGCTTAGGGTTATGATATAATACATGTTGGACTCTACCCCAAAAAATGGGGCAGGATCTTCTGTAGTTGGTGAATTGAGGTCACACAGGAAAAGCCCCCATTACAAGGCGTTACAGAACATTACACCTTAAAGCACAGCTAGGGAAACTTTTTCAGCTAGAAGGCCTCTGTCCTGCCTCTCTCCCAAAACCAAAGCACAGAGGTGTTTACTCATAAGTAAAGAAGTAAACTTTTGTGGTAGCAGTTTAACAGTACAAATCCAGTAGATAGGAAAGAGCAGAGACTGGTCCTTGTGCTTTAACAAGGCAATGGAGTAATGGCAATAAATCCGAACATTGATGGCAATAAATGAAGAGTCCAAGATCAGTAGCAAGAGGTCCAAAAATGCACGGGAGCAATGAAGCTGTTCCAACAAGCTTCCTCGCCTACTCACCAAGTTTTTAAGCAGGATGGAAAAATCTCAGTAATGAGAATCCCCCCCCCCCTGCAAGAATTCCTGGCCTGAAGACAGGCACTCCTCCGGGGTGTGTGTGTGTCTCTTCTCTTGAGGCACCACCCCCCCCTGGCAGATGGGTGTACCTTCTCTGAATTCTCCCACTGTGTCATGGTAGGTTGGGCCCCTGATTCCACCTCAAGCTTCACAGGCAGAGAAGGGGTAGCCCCTGAATGTCCCATCTCATGAGGTCCTGGCACATCTGAGGGCAGAGTGGTGCTTCATCAAGTGGTGTCTGCTTCATGGTCTCTTCCTTCTGTCCTCCCACTCAAAGCCTTCAGCCTCAAGTGCTGGTCTGGTCTAGTCTGAATCAGAGACCTCTGTGAGAACTGTAGCCATAGGCCACAGCTGTGTGGTAGAAAATCTGATTTGCATGTAGAAGGTCCCAAGGTCCAATCCCTGGCATTCTTAGGTAGGGCTGCAGAAGACTCCTGCCAGAAACCTCGAAGAGCCATTGCCAGTCAGTGTTGACAATACTGAGCTTGGTGTTCTGACTTGGTATGAGGCAGATTCCAAAGCATCAAGCATATGCATTTGGGATTGTGACCCTAGCCAGTCAGAGATAGGTAAATGACTCATCAAGATCTCTACCAAAGAAGTGCAGATTGCAGACCTGATGAATTTTGCACTTGCTTCTTTAGCTTCATTGTGTGGCAATGGGCCAGTTCAACTTTGCATGCATTTAAACGAATTAACCCAGGCAGGAGAGCATCCCCGCTTCATTCCATGAGAAACTGCAATTGCAGGTGTTGACAACTTGAGGTTATGCAGTTCTTTTTGTCCCTAATATTTGGTCTTCATTGGAGACTTGGGTCACATTTCTCGAAGGTGCAAATCACCATCTTGACTTTCTTTGAAGGCCGTGGCAGTTATGCAAGGAAGGTTCTCTCCAGCCTTGCCCAATAAAGTCTAGGACAAATTCACTGTCCTGCTGTTTTTGGATTGTGCTGGTGATTTATTCAATGTTTATCCTGAAACTGCTTTCAGTAAAGTTGATGAGTGCAAAAGAGGACCGCAGACTCATCTCATTTTCACTCCTCGGTATCCTGAGGGAGCTACAAAACTGTTTTACCCATACATAAAACTATTAATACAGTTGTATACCTGAAGGAGACTAAAAAATGGTGAAGTGGGATTTGTGGTGCTGTAGGAAGAAGGGGAGAAAAAGGTGGTTCTGGGTCCAAGGAAAATGATGTCCAATGAATCCAATGATGCTGAATGTTGGAAGATTCAGGACAGGTAAAAGAAAGCCCTTCTTCATGCAGCACATAGTTAAACTATAGAACTTGCTCCCCCAGGAGGCATTGATGGGCACCATGCTTGATGGCTTTAAAAGAAGACTGGACAAATTCATGGAGGATAAGATTTTCAGGGGTTACCAGCCATGATTGCTATGGTAGTAATGCTTCTGAATAGCAGTTGCTGAAAACAGCAGGAGGGGAGAGTGTCCTTTTGTTGAGATCCTTTTGTTGAGGTTTCCCACACGCATCAGTGTGAGAACAGGAAGCTGGACTAGTTGGGTCTTTGGCCTGACTCAGTAGGCTCTCCTTGGGTCCTTATGAAGCTCACTGGGTGATCATGAGCCCACCACTATTTCTCAGCCTTACCAAACACGCAAGGCTGTGGAAAGGTCCTAGACAGGGATAGGGAGTCTCTTTCTACCCAAGGGCCACATTCCCTCACGGACAGCCTTCTAGGTGACACATTCTAGTGGTGAGCAGAGGTGGAGGGAAAGATGGGTGGTGCAATGGATGCGACACTTACCTTTCCACATCAGGCTACACTTAAACCACATGGAAGGCAGAGGGTTCTATGCAAACACTTCTCTCTTCATCCAGAGGCATCATCACATGTTAAGGACACTTTAAGGGACATGACTCCGAGAGATCCAGAAAGCCACATTCAGCATCCAGGTATGAGATTTCCCACACCTGGTCAAAGGTGGTAACCTCATAGATGCCAGGCAAAGGTAGCCAGTGAGATACATATGTGATTAATGGTGGTGGGGGTCAACCTTCTGTCCCATTTCCTCTGCTTCTCTTCTGCCTTGTTGAGACTCAACTGTTCCTGGCTTCTTTACAAGATAAATGGAGAAATCAATGGAGGTTGGTGATGTGCTTCCTACCCTTGATTGCCAATAAAGTATATTACTTTCCCTTGATTTGTAATCATGGCAACAAGGTGCCTGAAGACTTGGCACCAAACCTCTCTCTTTGTTCATGGTTGTGGATATACTTCATTGATGCAAACAGTCTATTATCTCTGATGGCACTTAAGAGCACTGAGGTCACCTCTAAAGGAGAGCCTCCTCCTAGCTTTTCATGGTGGAGGGATGTATATTGTGAACTTCTGACCAAGTGTAGCTTTACTCTCTCACACACACAATAGCCAGAGATGGCCACATGTCTCAACTGCAGACTAAGAGCCATAATGAAACTACTGGCACAGGCCAGGCAAGTCTCTATGACCACCCCAATCAGTCTAGTGGATGCTGAGCTTTCATCCAGGATCTCCTAGATTGTTGGCCATAGGTCTCCAGCCAAGTAGGAACAGCTACCGTGTTTCCCCGAAAATAAGACCCTGTCTTATATTTATTTTTCCTCAAGAAGACACACTATGGCTTATTTTCAGGGGATGTCCTATTTTTATTACGCTTCCAGCCTACCCTCTTCCTTGGCACCCTCCAGATCTGCACCTATCACTATGTCTTATTTTCGGGGTATGGCTTATATTGCGCAAATGCGTAGAAATCCTGCTATGAGTTATATTATGGGTATGTCTTATTTTTTGGGAAAAGGGTATTTTAACAATAGGGAAGTTCTTGGGTCATATAAATTTCATAACTCTCTCCAAGATTTCATTCTTAAAGTTTGGTTTGCTGACCTGCCCCCTTGCAAATTCAATTTTATTCTCTATAGCCTCTGTCTCTGTGATGTGTGTGTGTGTGTGTGTGCGTGTGCGTGTGTGTGCGTGTGGTGTGTGTGTGTGTGTGTGTTACTCCTTAGACAAAACTTTCCCCACCTGATGCCCTCTAGATGTTGTCGGACCACAGTTTCCATCTGTCTCAGTCTGCATGGCCAATGGTCAGGAGTGATGGAAGTTGTAATCATTGAACAGCTGGATGGCTTCAGGTTAAGGAAGGCCACTTTATTCTGTCTTGGTTCCTGCCTTCCTGTCCTGTTTTGGGCCTTCTCTGGATTGCCACTGGCTTTCTCCTACCTAAGGCTGGGCTGAAATCCTGCCTCAGCCCTCCCCATTTCCTGAAAATATTCTCCCTGCAAAAATGGAGGCCAATTTTCTGCTGCTTTCTTGGAAATGGGGAAGAATTTGTTGTTGTTTAGTCGTTTCAGACTCTTCGTGACCCCATGGACCATAGCACTCCAGGCACTCCTGTCCTCCACTGCCTCCCGCAGTTTGGTCAGACACATGTTGGTACCCTTCGAGAACACTGTCCAACCATCTCCTTGTGCCCTCCATCTTTCCCAACATCAGGATCTTTTCCAGGGAGTCTTCTCTTTTCATGATGTGGCCAAAGTATTGGAGCATTTCTCCAAAATTTTAAGGTGGAGTGGCAATTTACTTTACCAGATTTCACTGAGACGTATGGCTGGTGATAAGCTGCAAAGAATGTGGGAATGTTAAGGAAGGTAGGAGAGGATATATTGTTTTGATATTATTTAGAATTTCTGTATTTTAGAATTTCTGTTTTGTTGGAAGCCGCCCAGAGTGGCTGGGGGAACCCGGACAGATGGGCGGGGTATAAATAATAAATTATTATTATTATTATTATTATTATTATTATTATTATTATTATTATTATTATTATTATCCTTCCTCACTCACACTAGTGAGTAAGCAGCAGAACACATTCCCTTTGCAACTTACTGGAAGCAAGTTGATGATTCATTAGAATCCTTTAATTAAGAAATCCACTCTGCCTTGCCCAGTCTGGATTGTTCCTGGTAAGTTTCCTCTTTATTCCCCTCTTAAAATAATAATAACACAACACAACACAGTCTTCTTTAAAAGTAAGAATAAAGCTTTACTCACATTCCATTCACAGCAGTAATCTGAAGGCAGGCTTTATTTTGTGGTTACAGTGGAAACAAGTCTGAGCTACATCTCATATTTTCTGCTTGTGGGCTCCATCCTATGTGAAGGTTGAGCCATGAGCTGGCTAAGAGCCAGAAGAGTGAGAGTCCAAGAGTAAGAGAATAAGAGTCCAAGAGAGATATGGTTCCGTGGCCAGCCCTTTTATCTGGTCAGCTAGGGTCACAGCCATCTACCTGGTCACATACAGGGGGAGGAAGCTCCAGAACAGGTATGACAGGAAGTCCTCCCTGTCTGGAGCCACATTCCCCTGTGTGTCCATTCTAGGCAACAGGAAAATGTACTTGACTGCTCTAGTAATAATACATCCCACAAAGAAAGCCTAACATGGCTTCATGCTGACCACACTTCCCAGAACACCTTGAGTGTGACAGACTGGCCAACAGCAGTTACATCACCTATTATATCAGCACAACATTCTCTCACGTTGCATTGCTTTTAAGAGGTTTTTATTTTTTCCATCTTTTGGTGCTTGCTGCCTTGGGCTTCTCTGTAAAGAAGGGTGGGATATCAATTTAATAAATATGTTATACATTGTACCCAAGTTCCCATTTCACGCTAGTCTGGAAAGACACCAAAAGTAGATCCAGATAACGCCTTTCTTTTTACTCCACCATGAAAGTCTGTGTACAAATGACTAATGTTTTGAGCTGGTGATATCAAGTCTCCTTTGAATTACTGGAGGTGGGGGGTGGGGATGAATATAGTTACCTTTTGACCAACAGCTATATTTTGCTTATTTGATGTCTTCTGTTTCATGTTGCTCCTTTAATAAGTATCCCTTTGGAGTGCAGGAAAGGGCTTGCCACATGTCACTGAAGTCTCAGAGACTTGATAATCTTGGTCAGTATTTGAAATCAGGCTCCTGTGAAGACCAAAAAGATTGGCAGCGGCTATAACTCATTATTCTGTCAAGGCATTGACAAAGAGATCTATGTGAAGTGATCTGTGATTACTTGATATTGATTAGAACTCTGCTGGGAGGGAATGGCATGCTGGCTTCTTGAGATAACCCTCCCTGAGTGAGTTGCGTTCCCTCTTCAAAATATCCCGCAATATAGATTTGTTCAACGGTGCCATGGGTGACATTTATCAGCCTTTGCCAACTGAGTGCCCTCCAGTTGTTTTGGATCACAACAGTGGTGTAGTGTGGGGGGGCACAGGGGGTTGCCTCAGCCACAATATTGTTAGGGGTGCAAAATTTCAACACCCTGTGCTGCCTTAATACAGCTGCATGCGTCCATCACTGGGCTCTGTTGAAAATGGCTTCTTCATGCGAACCAGGAAGGACCTCTCCAGACAATGGAATGACTCTTATTTTCTTATCTCTGTGGCTGCGACCTCCTGGGTGATGCCAATAGCAATAGGCAGACATGTGTATTCTGTTCATTTCCCTGCCCCGGACCCCAGGTGCTGGCTACCCATGCTACACTACTAGATCACAGCTCCCATCCTCCTCCGCCAGTATTGCCCTGCTGGTTTATACTACAACTCCCACCATACAGTATTGCCCTGCTCTTTTGGATTACAGCTTCCATCATCGCCAACCAGTATGGCTGTGCTGTCTGGGCCTGATAGGAGTGGTGGTTCAAAACATCTGGAAGGTACCATGCTATTGAAGGCTGACATGCATTGAATGTTTTACAGTGGGACAGATAGGGAGAAATGTGAAGGAACAAGTCTGAGACCGATATTAGTTTGGACTTCTCTTAACTAAACTTATACCCCCAAAGAAGCACACAAGCACCCACTCTCTCTTCTGCCTCAAAAGTAGATGAATGACTGGGCCATTGTTAAGACTGTTACTGCAATTCTGTGCATGTCAACTTGGAAGTAATCCCCAGTGAGTTCAAGGAGCATAGGATTTTGGCTGAAGCCATATGACTTCTCACCTAGATAGATAGATATATGGAACCCACATGGTTCAAAGATAGGTTGATCTGCCCACCTCCAGAGTCGTCCACCTGCAGTCCAAAGTGGAACAGTCTAGGAGCCATTTAACCACATGATCTGCTGCTTCCGCAGAGCAACCTTCAGCTTAGTTTGTAGCAATAAAGCCTTCTGAGGACTCTTCAGTTTGATGTGGAGGATAATCTGTTTCTTCCAATAAAAAAAAAGGAGGGGGGGAGGGGGAGAAACGAAAAGCAGGAGAAGAAAAGCTGTATATTTTCCTTGTATCCCTGCAGCCATATGGGGCCCAAAACTCCCATCACAGCATAGAGGTTGATATTGCCCAAACTCTCTTGATACGTACAAAATTAACACAGGTCACACTTCGCTCCATATGGTAACTTATTGTGCCAAGACAACTCAAGGTGCTTTCTAATAGGCGGAAAGTTGCTAATAAATATCTTTTCCTCCCCTCCCCTTCTCTCTCGTTTTCCTTTCCTGTTGTGCATAGGAGATTTGACAGCCACGTGTTCTTCTGCCAAGTTCCTTCAGTAGCTTTACACTTTTTGGGTGGTGGTTGTTGCTGTTGTTGTTGTTGTGGACGTGTGACATTAGTTTAAGTTGACCTAGAAAGAAATTAGAGATAGCTGACTCCAGGCAGAGTAGATGAATCATTACTTTTGTGTCCTCATATGCCCATCTGAAATTTCTTAAGAGGAGAAACCAACATCAAGCCAGCAGTGAGGGAACCAAATTTGCGGTTGTGTGTGAAGTTCTCCAGGCACAGAAATGGAACTCAGGAACTCACAAAACATACCTCAAAAACAGGAAGGGAGTTTTACAAACCCCTTCCCCCAAGTTCCCTTCCAGGTCAGATTTTATTTATTTTATTTTCTCCTTTCATTTCATTTATACCTCACATTTTCCATCAAGGAGCTTAAAGTGACGTAGATTGTTCTCCCACTCCTCATTTAATCCCCACAACAACCCTGTGAGGTAGGTTAGGCTTAAGAGTGAGTGGCTGGCCCAAGGTTACCCATTGAGCTTCATGAGCAAGTGGGGATTTAACCCCTTGTCTCCCAAGCCTTTGTGTGACACTTCAAGCCTAAGAAGAATTCCTGGCTTCTCCTCCCCACCCCACCCCACCCCCAATTCACCACCCACCTCCCCAAATTGCACCCACCCTTCCTCCCCCTTTACAGATTCAACTTTGCTGCAGCTCTAGCTATACTTCCTTTGGTAGTGGTGTGCTGTACCGCAGGAAAATGTAGTCAAGGGGCTCGCAGAGTGTCCTTCTCTCTACCCACAAGAATACCCCTGGGTTTTTTTCCCCTTTCCTGTGACTGGGAAAGTAATTAATGAGCTCTTTCCCCAAAGCATAACTGCTCAGAATTGCTGAAAATGGGTGAAAAAATGTTTTTCAGGACCCCCAGCAAGGACAGGCTAAAAACCTTTACATGGGATTTGTATTGATGTGCAAAATAACGGAGGGGAAAACACCCATAAACAAATATACCCTGCCTGGCATATGAATGAAACACCAACTAATAATAATAAAGAGAAAAGAAAAGATGCAGCATAGCCAAGTCCCAGGTCCCCTTCCAGACTGCCGGGCCCCAGTCATTTATACTGGCTCGCACCCATCTCTCCTTGACTCTGCTGCTGCTATGTTGAATGCCACAGCCCTGAACTACTTCTGCCTTTCCCTAAGGTATCAGGAAACTAGACAGCAACACTGGGATACCCAAAGGACCACACTCTCTCCAGAGGCTGGTCTGAAGATGAGAAGGCCATCGTGCTACACAGCCCTACAAGTGGGAGCAGTGCTCAGGCCAAAGAAAGGCATGCAAGCTGAGGGGTAATAAATCAATAACAGTAATAAAAGTAATAGTAGTAGTAGTAACAAAAAATAATAGCAATATGGTGCTTATTATACAGGGTGATAGCAATTTATGCAAGGGTTACATTCCTGGGGGTTGCTTGTAAGGGCAAAATCGTGCAAAGCGAGAATGACCCACAGAACCACCAGCATCATCGGAGATGTCACAAGATTGGGGCTGTCTGAGATCTGAGACGGCCCCAAGAGATGTCATAGCCTCCGAGAGAGCCTTGTGCAACCGTCCCAAAGCTTGGTGAGCAAGGCAGAGGGCTTAAAAGCTTTTTCCGTGAAGGGTTTTCCCTTTGCAGAAATGCCTTTCTAAGTCCTCTGCTTTGTTAACCAGGTTCTGAGAAGGTCACGTGAGGCCTCTGGAGGTTCCTTTGAGATCTTGTGAGAGCCTCCACAGCCCAGTAAGCAAGGATCTCCCACCCTCTTTCTTTTGTCTTTTTCTTTTGTGATCTGCGCGAACTGCATGAGTTAACGTTGGTGTAAGTTGCAATTTCCTTGCACATATCAAATACATAGTAATACCTTGTGAATATGGTAACTTTCCCTCATACGGGAGTCCCTCCAGTGCCCTGAGAATTTGCAAATGTGTACCATTACCATTTTAACATTTGTTTGTGCATTTTTAAAATAATGTTGTGAGATCTGAACGGAGGCCCGCTGATGGGCAATGTTTGTGCCATACAGTTAACGGCAACCCCTGTGTTCACCTTTGCTCTCAACATAGACGGGAACGAGCCCCCACCATTTCTACCTTTGAACAAAAAATAAAATAAAATCCAGGGCTTTCAAAAGTTCGCTATATGAAAGTGTGTATGCCAATTTTTCTTCACTGCCTCAGGCTGGTGCTACGGTAATAAGTTTGGTTTCCAAGGCCTCATATTAAAGGAAGGGGAAGATACAGTGAAAAATTGTACACAATAAACTTTATCTTGAGCCATGTGCAGCGTAGGGAAACACATGGGGTGAGAGGTGAGGGCGTTGCTTTCCTTCACCTGGATCTGCAAACTTGAGACTTGATAGGCTGCTTTCCGGATAAATTGCCCAAAGCAGTGCATGCAATTAAAACTTTCTGAAGAACAGGTGTTTGAAATATCCCACCAGACAAGAAAAGCTTGAAGCTTCTTTGTTGGTTTTTAAATGAAAGAGAACACTCTCTTTCTAAAGCCATGCAAATAAATCTATTGGGGACTAATTACATACTACAAATAGAAGGAAGGAATGAAGGAATGAAGGAATGAATGAAGGAAGGAAGGAAGGAAGGAACAAACAAACAAACAAACAAGCTACAACAAGGTACAAGTCAATGGGAGTTTTCAGTGTGGTGTAGTGGTAAGAGACCTGAGTTCAAATCCCCATTTGGCCATGCACCTTGGGCCAGTTACCTCATCCCAGCCTAACCTGCACCACAAGGTTGTCGTTAATATTTGTTCGTCGCTTTCCACAGAAAAGTAACCCACAGCAGCTTACGAAAACAAAAGCACACTAAAAACAAGTATAGCAAACCACCGGCAAAACTCAGCTATGCAGATAAAAGAAAAATCTTACAGATTCTGCCCCACACAAATAGACCACAGATTCCTGAATCCCTTCATGCTAAGGAAAGGCTCTGCCTGGTGCCTAAAAGTAAAGATGGTGCCAAGCAAGCCTCCCTGGGCAGAGCATTCCAAAAGCGAGGAGCCACCACTGAAAAGGCCTTTTCTTGTGTTGTCACCCTCTGGACCTCCCATGGAGGGGGCACCTGAAGAAGAGCTGTGTCTGACATTCACAGCAAATGTTGTGAGAAGGAAATGGGAAGAGGGAGACACACATTTGTCATCTTGAGCTCCTTCCGGGAAAAGTGCCATATTCATGCAAACCAGTTCTATTTTTCTAGAAAAAGAGATGGTGGAACTCACCATGAAAAACCCCCCTCCTCGTTCTCTTTGAATGGCAATGGCGCCCACCTGAGAAGTGGCAGAACTGAGTTCCAGCTGGAAAAAATAAAATGCAACAACATGCATGCAACAATAAATAAATACAATTAAACCACAGCTTACTCCATGGTAGGCTTAAGATTTAAGGAATCTCCTGGCCATTTAAACACTGGAGATTTCAAAACCTAAAACATTTCACTTGATTGAGCATCCAGTGAGTGAGCACTGATGGCAGGCGCATTGTAAGGATGGAGTGACTAGAGGGGTGAGAAACTTTCAAATGTGCTGAAGTAGTTTTGCAGAGTTACTCACAGGTGGCTGAAATTAAATTGACTAAGTGGTTTCTCCAAGCACAGCACCTGTCACATCTTGTCTTCTTTTCATAACTTCAAAGATATGAAAGTTATGAAACCAAACCTAGAAAGGGGTCAGAAGCCATCAGCTTCTTTGATTGATGCTTTGTCACATTTTGGCTCATTATCGTGCCGGGAATTTCCTCTGCTAAATCAGAGGACTTTGGAGCTTGTAGAGAATTAAGGTTTTGCGTGTGTGCGTGTGTGCGTGCACGCGCGCGCACATACACACACACACACAGCTGTACCCCTGCTTGCTTTGCTTGCCAATGTTCGCTACCCTCTTCCACCTTGAGCTCAACCAAGCCACCTTTCAAACCCCCCGCCCTGCACCGACTAGATTGGGCCAGCTGCATGCCTGTCTGCATCTTTGATTCCCACCTCCTTGCCTTCTGACACGGCTGAGATGGCCCAGGCGCTCTGAAAACCCAGTTCGTCATCACACTGCCACCTACTGGCAGCCACATGAACTGGAGCGTGATGACATCCTTAGGGAAATATGTATTGGGGAGACGCACAGACTGAAATAAGACCAGTTCTAAACAGGATGCATAAATCATGCACCAGTGTTTAAATATGTAATGGGGAACCTTTCTCAGCCCAAGGGTCACATTCCCTTGTAGCTAGCCTTCCAGGAACCAGATGCCAATGGCAGGTGGAATCATAGTCAAAAGACGGTAGACCAGATGATGCAAATCTTACTTTGTATAGTAGCTGAATTCCAGCCATGTACAAGAGGTTTCAATGCACCCTTTCCATACAGGCAAGCAAAAGGCATTCCCATAGTTCCAAGACACATTCCAACCAAACAGAAACACTAGAAAGGGGCTCAGAACAGGGCAGCTTAGGGCTGTGGCCTAGGGAGGGGTGTGTGGCTTGGTGAGCAATCTAAGTAGAGTTCTGAGTGATGGGTAGACAGGCTGGGGGGGGGGGTTACATTTGGCCACAGCCCCAATCTTCCGCTCCCATTTAAACGAAGAGTTTACAGAAATTTAGCTGCAGCTGGTATCTGTTTTATGGGATATATTCCCAGATAAGTTAGTTTGCCTGTATTGTGACCACCTAGCATATTAAGACATCTTTTAATTTCATATGCCTTTGCTAGGTGAATAACATATTCTGATGAACAAATATTTATTGTGAGCTGGTTTTTTTTAACTGCCTTCCCCCTGCTCTGCCTATGTTGCCATTTCCATGTATTTCATTTTTAATCTGTGTTTTATTACCTTTTGCTTTTATTGTTTACAAGCCTGTTATAATTTTTTGCTTAAAAAAATATAAAAAGTTTTCCCCTTTTCTACATTGCTTAGAATATTTGTTTAGAAGGAACTCATGAATACATAAAAGGAGAGAAATGGGACAAGGGAACAGGCAATGGGAATGAGGATGGTTCAACTTCTGTAACCTCTTTAAAAAAAATAGTTGGCTGCAAAAACACTGTACATTTAAGGCAATTTTAAAGCATATTTAAATGCCCCCAACCCTGGAGAATCCCAGAATTGTATTTATTTAACTCATAAAATGTATATACTACTTGATGGATTCTTTAAAAAACAAACCTCAAAGTAGTTTACAAAAAAAAAGAACAGCAAGGTTGTTTGTTAAAGCAGTAAAAAAAACCCATTTTAAACAATTTAAAAGAATTAAAATAAATGATAAACTAAAAACCGATTAAAGCACACCTCAGCATTCTGCGTAATATATATGGGTAGACTTGTCTAAACAATAAAAGTTTTTAACAGGCACTGAAAAGTGTACAAAGAAGGCTGATATCAGTAGACAGGGCGTTCTGGAGTGTTGGTGCTGCCAATGTCTCAGGTTAATTCATTTCCCCCCTTTCCACGAAAAGTCCAAAAGGAGTTCTCTGATTATTGTTATTAATAAATTTCAGCAGTAGTTTTTTCTCTAATCAAACATATCAACTTCCCCCCCCAATAACGTCGACAGCCATGTCTGCACGTTACACAGCATCACACCAGTGTATCAAATCGATATTATTTGTTTAAAAATGCTAGGATGATTGACAGGCTGGTTATTACATCTGACCTTCAAGAGAGAACCTTTAGGGTCTTATTAGCTGGTCAAGCGAGATGGCGAAAGTTTAAACACGCAGGGCACCATCCAGCCAAAGTTAAGTTTGTTTAAAAATAAATAAATAAATAAACTATTGATTTTTATGGGATTGGTTTGCACATTTGCTCAACATGCTATCTATCTGCAGGTGCTGCAATGGAAGAAACTTTGGCCAAATACCAAGCAGCAAATGCATTTTCCCTACATCATCATTTCTCCAAATTCAAAAGCACCTAAGAGCAGCTTTTCGTGGGCTTGCCATACGTCCGGAATTTCTTTGACATAGCCAGAATATGGTAGTCAGGAGCAACACCTGGGTGGAAATCACTGGACTGTCTGGGAAAACCCATGTCAGAAGTCTAGATTTTGCCAAATTCCCTTTAAAATAGCTGAAAAACTTCATTTTTTTTAAAATTTGAGATTTTGCAAAAAAATAAAATAAAATGCTAACTCCCATTGTTTCTCCCAGCTGGTGGTATTCAGTAGCACGTTGTATCTGAAGCTGGAGGTTGCTCACAGCCATCCTTACAGTTGTTCCTTCTATTTCTAGGGTTCAGGCAGCATGCTGTTCCTTATGCAGGAAAAAAAAGGGATTTGTAGGATTGGGGGAACCCCAACAAAGTGCAAAAAATCTTTAGGGGGGGGTGTTCTCTAAAAAGGGAGGGGGACACACCCCAAACTGTCTAATGAGGACTCATTTTATTCAGTGGATCATGCAATGCCGTCTGTCTGGTGTGTTTGTGTGTGTATGAAACTGAGTGGGAGGAGAAATGGAATGGAACGGATGGAATCTTGAACAGCAACCCTCCATGCTGCACCATTTTGTTGCAGGGCCCACTGGCAGCCATTCCTCCATGAATTAGGGTTGCATTGCAACAATCAGTGCAGATCTCCACGTGTTGCCTTTCTGTTAGATCTACTATTTTCTGTCCACGTACACGAGCAAATCATTTGGACTACCTTCTATTGGAGCCACGTTCGTTGTCTTTTCGTTGAGAAGTTCCACCGTGCGTTACGGAACTTGCACCCAATTCTCTCAAAGCTTGTGTTTGTGGTTTGGCAGGCTGCAACTGGCTTGGCTGAGCAGCTCCTCCTTTCCTTTCTCGTTGGATTCCTCTTGGTGAGACGCTTTAAAGAACAGACAGGTGCCTTTGGCGTCTCACCTCCTAATCACGGTTATTGCCTCTCCAGTCGGTCTGACAAGAAGATTATACTTGAAGCTGCCAAAGGCCGTTGTGAGCATTTAAAACGGCAAAGGGCGTTATGAGCATTTAAAACAGTACTTACAGGCACAGAAAAGAAACGGGTGCTTTTTGCAACCCCTGCCTGTCAGCGGGAAAGACGAGGAGTTCGCTCTCTGCTAGAGAGCACCAATGATCAAAGCTAGCAAGATGTGTGGGTTTAGCCCGGGGAAGTGTGGCATTTAAATCTGAATGCTGTGCTGAACAGTTTGCAAATGGAAGGTGGAAACAAACAAAAAAGGTCTTCCTGTACTCATTTATCCACTTGGATATTAATTTCCTCGATTAAGTCAAGAATAACAGGTCTGGTAAATAACCACTTGTCATTGACAGTGGGCTCCCCACTAGGAGAGCCTTAGAACAGCCTACCTTGAAACTTGCTACTCTTTCCATGTAAACATATCTGCCAATGCCCCCTTGCATATCTGCTAGGGGGCATCTTCACAAAGAGTCTTGCTGAACTACAGAACTTGCTTCTGCAGGAGGCAGTGATGGCCACCAATGTAGATGGCATTAAAAGACAACAGGACAAATTCATGGGGGATAAGGCTATTGGTGGCTACGAGCCACAATGGCTATGCTCTGCCCTCCACAGCTGGAGGCAGCAATACTTCTGAATACTGGAAACCACAGGAGGGGAGACTCATTTGTGCTCAAATCCTGCTTGCGAGTTTCCCACAGGCATTTAGCCCGTGAGAACAGGATGCTGGACTAGATGTGCCATTAGCCTGATCCAGCCATAGGTGCCAAGTTCTGGATTGAAAAATCCGGGATCAGCAGTGCTGCGGCACCGGAAGTGCCTTCTACGCACTTCCGGACATGCATAGAAGCGACTTCTGGCGCTGCGGACATTTTGGAAATGGGCACAGTGGCATCGGAAGTCGCTTCTATGCATGTCCAGAAGTGCATAGAAGCGACTTCTGGCACCGCTCTGCCCATTTCCAAAATGTCCAGTGTGCCAGAAGTCGCTTCTACGCATGTCCGGAAGTGCGTAGAAGCGACTTCTGGTGCTGCGGACATTTTGGAAATCTGCACAGTGACATTGGAAGTCTCTTCTACGCATGTCCGGAAGTGCGTAGAAGTGACGTCCGGTGCCGGCGCGGCACCAGAAGAACATGGCCGCCAGCAGGAGCTCTGTAATCCGGGGGAATACGGGGTATTTTGCCATTCAGGACAACTGCGGGAAACGGTAAGAAAATACGGGGGTTTCCCGGGGAAAACGGGGTACTTGGCAGCTATGGATCCATCACAATTGATCTTCTCATTGAGGAACCCCAAAATAAGCATGCAATTTAAAACCTTCAAAGTTCTAGCAACGTAGCTTGAATGCTACTGCCTGAGAATAATTACATTGATGCATCGCCTTCTAGAAACATCTCCAAAGCTTACTGAACTTTATAGATAGGACTGTCTGCTGGCTAGAGACAGATATAGATGGTGTGTGATATGCTTTATTCTTAACCGATGGATGAATTAAGTCTTGATCAGTCAGCAACTGGGTCATATCCACACCATATATTTAAGGCTCAGTTGAGGCCCATTGCTTCCCCCAATGAATCCCGGGAACATTAGTTCAAGGAACTACAGTTCCTTAACAAACTGCAGTTCCCAGGATTTTGGGGGGGAAAGCCATGCATTTTAACTGTATGATGTGGAGACAGGTGTGCCAACTTGAATAAAATATCAGAGAGAGGGCAGGTAAGCCCCACCCTAGATAATCAGTCACATGACGTGGCGCGCACACACCGTTCGAATGGCAAAGCCCATCAGCTTTGTGGGTCCTTACCTGGCTCTTCATTCATAAATCCGTTCTGCCCTGTTTTTGAATTAATCCGGCTTGTCCTCTGAGAACACCATGGCTGCTACCAGGTCAAGGCTAGACACAACACCACACCAAGCAGTTATTCTATGTGGTTGTAATGAGTGTAGTGGGAATTTTTGACCTTCTGCAATTTGATTAGTCAATTGTTGATTTTAGAGGTCTTTTAATGATAGATTAAGTTACCGTTCTATCGTATTTTAAATTGGGTTATTTATGAAGACTCTGGGAACTTGCTAGCTGAAAAGTGACAGAGAATTAAATAGCAGGAAAGGAGGAAGAATGTGTGTGTCGGCTTTTATTAACAGCTCCTGATTAGAAAGTATTAGGATGTTTAATAGAGGTGGGCAAAAATACTTTTTGTTAAAAGGGTGGAGAGCAAGGGTGAAGTTCAGATAAAGGAAAAGAAAGGTGACAGGGTTTTTTGTGTGTGTTTAAAACACACACCACTTTCTTCATAATGACTTTTTCCAGTGATCAATGACTGAACTTTGCTAAAGTCCTTTATGGCTTCAATTTATTCTCTTGCTGTATGGCTCCAATGAAGTTGCCAATACTCATTCTTCTCTGCCAGACGTTTTTACTTATCCTGCAATCTATGAAAATCATGAAAACTGTTTTCTGTCATTATTTATAAGTCATCGTCTTCTTGCTTTACAAATTGGCTTGGAAATTTACGGAGGAGATTAAAAAGAAAAAGACCCAGTGCGTTTATTGCCAGCCACACAATGCATCCACCTGTCACACAGTGACCCTTGGGGACAGTGGTGGTCATAAGTCATAATTCCCTTACCTGCTCTTGTATAAAGCCGCTTACAGGAGATATGATGAATTACTGGAGAAATGGTATCTAAGGTATCAAGGATGGACGCTGAATTGAGAAACAGAGCAGCCAGCGACTGGTCTAACAACTGCCAAAATCAGTTACGAGACTGATTTGGATGGATCTTGGTCGAAGTTTCCAAAGAAAGTTTAGGAGTGCAACAAAACAGCTGTTTTGCTTATGATAAGGATGGTTGATGGCTATGCTCTGCCTCCATGCTTGGAGGCAGCAATGCTTCTGAAACCCAGTAGCTGGAAGCCACAGGAAGGGAGAGTGCTATTGTGCTTGAATCCTGCTTGCGGGTTTCCCGCAGGGATCTGGTCAGCCACCATGGGAACAGGATACTGGACTAGATGGGCCATTGGCCTAAGTCAGTGGGCTCTTTGTATGTTCTTAGATCAGGAATGGCCTTCTCAAAGCTCTCCTTGTGTGTGTGCTTGTGCGTTTTCCTTGCATTCCTCTGATGTCTCACTCAAGCCGGAAGCGTTTGGTGGAACTTCTCACTTTCATATTGAGCAGAACAATTGCTTGCATCTCCTTAAGACCCAGAGCTTTCTCCCTATGCAAGCCTTTAAGTGATCCACGCTTCCTGTTTCGATAACCTACAAATGACTGGGATTATGATTATTAATACAAGCCACTCTGATAATGACAAGTCTCATTTTTTTTTGGTGGCGAGGCCCATTTGTCTGCGTTATCTGAACAATAGTATTAGGGTCCAGCAAGCTCTTCTTGTTTTCTTATGATCACTGGCTTGCAGTGTCTCTCCAGGGTTTCAGGTAGAGTCCTTGTACAGGTGTACCTGGGGAGACCGAAGCGAGGACCTTCCGCATCCAAAGCATGGCTCTTCCACAAAAGCACCACGGGGAAAGCCTCGCATATGTTGATTTTGAGAAAGCTAGCTAGTGAAGCACACATCTCTGACCGTTAATGATTCCATTTCTCGAGAATTAACAGAGCTAAGTGCTGCACCGCATTCAAAGCACGTTAGCTGAGGCGTCTTTTACGAGGGTGAAGGATAAAGCGTATGGCACTTCGCATACACTGGGAGGCACATACAACCCTTAATTAAACAAGCGGCGAGGGCAGGGTTCAAAAGAACGTTCCCATGCCTCTGGGGCTATAATTAAACAATACCGATGACATAATATTCAGCAGCACTGTGGAAAAACTTTCATTTCTCTCTTATCTGAAAGCAAGTTGTTACATCGCCTGCTTCTCGCTGCTAGCCTACCTTGCCACAGATTTCTGGGAATCAAGGAAAGGCTTTATTTAGAATTTGCAATAAAAAGAGCTTTTTGGGCAGACATAAAGCAGGTAAATTCACTGTAACCTGAAGATCATCATCAATAGGCAATAAAGAGGAAATAATATGTGTTTGTCTCTTGAGTTTTTTTTGCTTCTTGTAAGTCTATAAAGGCATCTATGATTACAAAGGTGACCCGTAAATTCACTTAAGGAATAAATCCAGCCTCAACTCCCTAAGGCCTGTCCACGGATGTTTGATATGCAGGTAGGACTTTGGAAAGCCAATTAAAGTAGCTGGAGTCTGCTCTCTCTCTTTCTCTGTTTTACCAGAAAGCTCAGTACAGATCTGTCCTGTTGTGAAGAACTCTTGAGAGGCATTGTTTATCATTTATACAGCCCTGTCTGAGCACAAAATGCTCTTTAGGCTTTCATCTTGCTGATTTTCACAATGCTTTTAACATGCTGTTTGTCCTTATCCCCATATCACAGATTGGAGCAACTGAGGCCAAGAGGTGGGGGTTTGGCTAAAGCAGGAGGAAGGCACCTGTGACCCCTCCAGATGTTAGAATCATAGAATTGTACAGTTGGAAGGGACCCAAGGGTCATCTAGTCCAACCCCCTGCAAGACAGGAATCACAGAGAAGGAATCACTGGCAGATGGCCACCCAACCTTTGTTTTAAAAACCTCCACTGAAGGAGAGTCCACCACCTTCTGAGGGAATCCATTCCACTGTCAAACTGCTCTTACCACCAGAATATTATTCTTGATGTTTTGTCAGGCGATTCCCCCCACAGAGCTATAATTTCCAGGGTAGTTTAACATGCAATTCCTCTTCACAGGGAACTCTGGAAATGGCAGCTCTATGAGGGGAATCACTTTGCCGACAAAGGTCCGTATAGTTAAAGCTATGGTTTTCCCATATAGTGGTTTTCCCAGTAGTGATGTATGGAAGTGAGAGCTGGACCATAAAGAAGGCTGATCGCCGAAGAATTGATGCTTTTGAATTATGGTGCTGGAGAAGATTCTTGAGAGTCCCATGGATGGCGAGAAGATCAAACCTCTCCATTCTGAAGGAAATCAGCCCTGAGTGCTCACTGGAAGGACAGATCCTAAAGCTGAGGCTCCAATACTTTGGCCACCTCATGAGAAGAGAAGACTTCCTGGGAAAGACCCTGGTGTTGGGAAAGATTGAGGGCACAAGGAGAAGGGGACGACAGAGGACGAGATGGTTGGACAGTGTTCTTGAAGCTACGAACATGAGTTTGACCAAACTGCGGGAAGCAGTGGAAGACAGGAGTGCCTGGTGTGCTCTGGTCCATGGGGTCACGAAGAGTCGGACACGACTAAACAACAACAACAATGAGGGGAATAGGGGTCTCATTACAGTTCCCAGAATTTCACGATGTAAAATATAAACCCTCAGCAACAATTAGAATGCCAGCAGGTTTCTGTGAGACTGATTACACCATGGGTTCGTGCTGCCCACTAAAGCATCTCTGCTTTGGGCTTCTTCACACTTCTTCGTATCCTGGGGAAAAAACAAACTTTAGGGCTCAATGAGAGCAAATGGCAACTCAGGTTTACTCTGGATTGACGGTTGCTCTGATTTACCAGTAAAGATTTTCCCCTCGGCACTGTGGTCTAAACCACTGAGCCTTGAGCTTGCCGATCAGAAGGTCGGTGGTTCGAATCCCCGCGACAGGGTGAGCTCCCGTTGCTCAGTCCCAGCTCCTGCCAACCTAGCAGTTCAAAAGCACACAGTGCAAGTAGATAAATAGATACCATTCTGGCGGGAAGGTAAACGGCGTTTCTGTGCGCTGCGAGAAGTGGCTTAGGCATGCTGGCCCCATGACCCGGAAGCTGTCTGAGGACAAAAGCTGGCTCCCTCAGCCAGTAAAGCGAGATGAGCGCCGCAACCCCAGAGTCATCTGTGCGACTGGAACTAATGGTCAGGGTTACCTTTACCTTTTACCTTTTACTGTCCCCTCCCCCCTGGGGGGGAGAAGGAATGAGGCTAAGGGAAAACTGCTCGGAACTGTGCCTAGAAAGCACAGGTTAAGTGGAATACCACTCAGAATCATGCTTTCTAGACGCAGAACAAGCAGAAGTGCAGACAAGCCCATTGTGGTAAAGCAATACTGAGGATCATTGAGCCAATCCCACACATTTCCAGGGCTAAGAAATGATATCCCTAGATATCCACTGCCAGACGGACATTCTTGGGGCAAATGGCTTGATTCCATATATGAACCAGCGGTTTGATACCTCATATGGCCAACCGATTAGCTCTGTTCTTCTAAGAATTCAATCTTTTACTGAGGCATCACCCACACTTTGGAACTCCCTGCCTATTGACATCAGATGAGCAATACTCTTTCTGGCACCTGCTAAAAACATTTTTTGGTTAGGCGAGCCTATCTAGACATATTGAGTTTTAATCTGGTTTTTGCTTATTGTTGATTTCAATTGTTTTTGAATGTGTTAAATACTTGTTTTTACATGTGGTGTTATTGTTTTTGAGGTTTCATTGCAATCAAGTTGTACATAAATGTTGTGAAATAATGATAATAATAATAATAATAGTGAGATTTAGATGTTCGGAGTGGTGGCAAATTATGTCTGACATTTTTTCTAAGCAGAGTGTCAGGAGTATGGGCAGGAGTCAGGCTCTGGGGCCTGTAGTGCTTTGCAGGACTGGGGCCTGCCTCAGCTTGTGCTGGAGAAGCAAGGAGTGGCCACTCAGGTGAGGCCTCTTGATAACTCACTGCACCTGGTGGCAAGAGCTGGGAGGGATAAAAAGCTCAGCATTTTCCTTCAGCTCTTTGCCACAGCAACACGATCCCTGCCTTGTTGCAGCTGGCCTCCTGTTCCCGATCCTTCACCTTGTTCCTTGCTCCTTGGACCTTCGCCTTGCTCCTCGACCCTTGGACCTTCGCCTTGCTGATGCCTTGCTCCTCGACCTTCAGACCTTCGCTTTGCCGACGCCTTGCTCCTCAACCTTCAGACCTTCGCCTTCGTGACTCCTTGCTCCTCAACCTTCAGACCTTCGCCTTTGTGACACCCTGCTTCCTGACCTTCAGGTCTTCGACCCTGCGATTTCCTGCTGCTTGACCTGCAGCCCCACGCCACCTGGACTCCCATTCCTGCTTCCACCCTGCCATCTTGCCTCTGGTCCTGACGTCCCGAGTCGGGACTGCTACCTCCCGCCAGCCAGACCATGACACAGAGTAATCATTATGACTACATGATATACCAAAATAGCCATTAAGAATATGATACGACTTTCAACGGATGCATGAAAGGACAACCTGTTTTAAGTTCCGACTGGGATACCTTTTATTTCATCCATGACTCAAGCCGTCTCTCCTTGTAAAATAAGTTGGCAATTTCCCCCTTCTAAACCACTGACGTAGCTCCTTTCCTAGGACTCTTCATTGTCTGACGGAGGCATGCTGTTAACACATAATGCAGCTGATGGTGTGATTTCCTTCTCTTAGGTAATGACAGAGCAGCTCCTTAGCCTAATAAGTACTCCTTTTTTTGCCTTCCATTGTTTGGAAATATTACGGTTGAACTTCTGCATCCTTCCCTGGAAGAGTGACGCCAACTGAGTGGTGCAAACTCAAAGCTTCCTTTTCACTTCAGAAAACAAAGTGCCTGCTAATGTATTTTCTTATCAGAATCTTCAAATTCCGTGTGGTTTTTGGTTTTTTTTAAGCAGGACCCCCTCTGCAAAATCTCTTAAGCTACAGACAAAGGAGGTTTTATGTTGTGTGCATTGACATTTCATTTTTGATTAACTTCTTCCGTGGGCTCTTGCTAAGTCTTCACCAGTGAGGTTTCACAATGTTCATTTTAAACTTGGATTGTGTGTATGTATTTTTTTGGGCGGGGGTGGTAGCGGAGGAGTGTTATGTTTGCTGACTGCAAAATCAGAAACTTTTATCCTCTCAATTGCTCCTAAATGGTATCCACTTTGGCTAATCTCTGCCTCATAGAAAAGAAAAGAAATATGTTTTCACACAAGAATCTCCAGATGATTGCTGGCACCCTTTGTTAAGCTATGCAATTCACTATCAATGGCTACTAGTTAGAATGGCTCATTGTTACCTCTGAAATGCTTCTGAAGAACAATTGCTGGGGAATAGCAGTGAGAGAAGTTTGATTCCCCTTCTGTTTACAGGCTTCCAATAGGTCTCTGGTTGGTCATTGTGGGGAACAGGATGTTGGACTAGGTAGATCAGAGGTGGGGAACCTGTGAATCTCCAATGTTGCTGGACTACAATTCCCATCATTCCTGAGCATTGGTCATGTTGGTGTCAGGCTTTGGGGCATTGGATCCCTCCCCCTGTGGCAGTGATTAAGAAGATCAAACAAAAGGAGCGTTCTTACCAGAGTTTCTTTAATAATCACAGCAAAGGACAAAGGAATGCATATCCCTCAAAAAATGGTGTTGCTCCCAGTTAATGTTCACCCCCCTCCTTCCCCCTTAATCTACGTCACTCCTATGTCGGGTAACCTGAGCTTGTTGCCTAGGCTCTTTCTGTTCTATCACTCTCAGAGCCTGCCTAGTCCTAGGTGAGGGGGTGGGGTCAGGAGTGCTGTCCAAGGACACTGAATCTGCCAGCTGTCTCTCTCCTGTGCCCTCCTGTGCCCTCTTCTAGCTGTTCCTCACCCAGTATTTCCTAGCTTCTGCCCTCTGGACTATGCCCCTCTGCAAACCACTGTTCTAAATCAATACTGTCCCCTCCTGCCCTTGGGAAGGCTCAGAAGAAGGACCATTCCTCCTCAGTCCAGCCCGTGACATATTCACCACTCTTGAGACAGGCCTTCGGTACTGCAGTATTCAGAAGCATACTGCCTCCAACTGTGGAAGCAGAACATAGTCATTGTTGCTAGCAGCCACATTGTGACTAGCTTTCTCCTTATCCAATCATCTCTGAAAGCCATCCAAGTTGGTGGCCATCACTGCTTCTTGTGGGAGTGAGTTCTATAGTTTAACTATGTTATATGTGAAGAAGCGCACAGGCTTCATTTGTCCTGAATTTTCCAACATTCAGCTTCATTGGAGGTCCATGGGTTCTGGTGTTAAAGGAGAAAAGTTTATCAGTTTCCTCCATGCTATCCCCATCAAACCATCCCCATGAAGAGATTCATAGACCATATTGCCCTCCTGAGCATCTAAACTCAACTCCAGTGCCCTACTGCAAGCTTTAAGCAAATCCCGGTCCACTACCTCCTTTCTCTTTTGTTCTGAAAGTCTGAACATCTTAAGCCCCAAATGGCCAGGAAGAGAGCGGATCCCTTGGAGATTTAGAAAAATAGAAGCCCAACATTTACCTAGTTAAGTACCCTGCATGAATCAAGATGAGGCCCTCGAAGCTACAAATTTTATTGTTGATTCTTTAGCACCTGGGGAAAGTAAGAGATGAGGACTTTCAGCCCAGGGTGGAGATTAAGGAATATTGAATGTCTTGTTTTTCATCCCTTAGTTACCATAGTATCTGGTTTCCTTGGTTACCAGTGGCCGAGGAAGGGACACTGGGGAAGCTGGGAGTTTGATATATCTTCTTTAAAGAGAAAGGCACGCCACACATAACTCGTGCTGGCATCCAGAGAGAGGGAAGGAGGTCAGAGCAGAGTGTGGTTTCTTTCTTTCTTTCCTTTTTTTTCAAGAATACAAAATGTGAGAATAACGCTGGAGGATAGCAGTTGGGAATGGATTCCCTACCTCCCCCCGCTGCCTGGAAGATGGAATTTATAGATTTTATTTCACTGCAGAGAACTAAAGTAGTTAAAAGAAAAAGGGATTGGGAGAGAAGTGCAACAAATCTAATCAGCAAGAAAGAAATGTAGAGTTGCTTTTGGGAAACCACTGGAGATAAAACACTGGTGTTGGCCACACATGGTATGATAATGATAAAGGAGGAGGAGGAAAATAAAAATAAAAGGTTCCTTTTGCAGGCGGAATGAGATTGATTTAGACTTGGGATTATAGTGTGGCAAGGTCAGAAAGTTGCTGGGCCTCTGAGCTGAAGAATGGGCTCACTGCATTCTCAGCACTGTGTGGTGCATCGGAGAAGACTAGATTTCATTGTTCGCGGGGCCTATCTGAGACCCTCTCAAAATGTTGGGAGATGGTGCTCAAAGTGGGCCCTGTTTCTTGGGAACATTTTCAGCAGCATCAAAAACTTCCTTTTTGCCGCTGAGGGCAAGGATCGTTTCTTTATTTGTTTGCATTGCCCTCTCTTCTTGTCTCTGAATGGACTTCACTGGTCCTTTAGGTAGCCTTAAGATGTGAATCATTCACACAATTACTGGGGGGTGGGGTGGGGTAGGGTATGCCATCCACCTGTTGTCAGGCATGCCATTGGCCCTGCCCATAGATATCTGCATGTTAGTAGGGGTACCTGCACATGAAGAAGCCTACACAGTAGTAGGCTTTCACAAAATTGTGAACTCTACATGATCAGTAGTCCCAGTGGAAGGGAAGCAATGCATACAAGCAGAGAAACATTGATCCACCATTTTTGTGTACACATTACTTGGCCAGAGAACTGCACCACAAAACTCAGAGAAGCGCAAATTTCATAGGATGCCCCTGTCTTAGTTTGCCAGCTGAGTAGGTGTATCTCAGTCAGGTTCATTCATTTCAATGGGTCCTCTCTGAGTAAAGCTTAGTTGAACACCACCCTAGATAAGTTTGCCTTAAAATAAGAACTGAATTGAATTTCTCCTCCCTCTCTAATTTCCACCAAAGCCATAACAGTTACACTACCAAATATCTCACCGTCAAACAAGGATCACTGCCATTGTCTAGCAACTGTATATCACTTCCTGTTAGGATGCCTTTTTTAGATCCTAGAGCAAGTGCCAGATGGTGAAGAGCAGATGATTTTCGCTACCTATTGCAGCAGAATTTTAAGCACGTTAACGATGAAGACATCAGTTAATGCATCGTTTTGCCACATTTCACTGCTAGATTTAGAGTTGGCTCACCCCGCCATCCACGTCCTCATGTTCCTCATGATTATTCTGGTTGTTCAAAGGAACAGCTTATAAAGAAATGCCTTGCTTCCTTTAAGATGCTTCGCAAAGGAGAAAAGCCATCATAAAAGGCGATTGATGGCAACACACAGGGCATCTGCCCTACTTCATATTTTAAACCACATCTGGTTATGTCTCAAGACCATCTACATTTCTGTTCAGCTCCATGAGTAGATACAATGGGTGACTAATGCTATAAACCAGGGATACCCAACCTGGTGGCCTTCAGAAGTTGTCGGACTCCATACCCCATATTTCCTTCCCATTGACCATACTAGTTAAGACTGATGGGAGCCCAACAACATCCAGGGGGCACCATTTTGGCTACACCTTCTTTAAACAATGAAATGAGTTGCTATATTATATGCATGCAAAATAATCTATCTTTACATCAAATATCTTATGTTTTCAACACCAAAATAGTTATTAAGATTGAACATCAGATACTCTCTTTTTCATTTGCTCTAAACATAAAAGCTTTATGGTGGTATTCAGCTCACGCATCCTTTCAGCACAAGAATTTATGCTTGTGCATTGGCTCACCCTTCCTTTCTTCTCTCTGTGTTTGCACTGCATCCTCCCAAAATCTACTACAGGTTGGGAAACCTCTGAAACAGTTGGGGGAACCACTAGAACTAGTTTAAGAGGCACAAAGCAGGGAGGAGAGAGGAAGGAAGTGACACGGCACAGCTGAAAATCCTTCCACTGATAGGACACATTAACTTAGTGCTACATTGGATACAGCCCTTATTAGTTTTCATTCCCTTCTGGATCATGATCATTTGCACACCCTACGCTTCTTTCACAACACACAAAGATAAAATCCCAGATAAAATTAATAATATCAATAAAAGGATATGAAATTAGAGACCCATAAGGAGCCAGAGTCAAATGAGTCCGTCTTGTGGGCTTCCCAAAGACATCAGGTTGGCCTCTGTGAGAAGATGATGCTAGACTAGATCTTGATCCGCCAATATTGATTAATTTAATTTATTGGCACTCCCTGTTTTTCATGCCTCTGGTGCAATGACCAACCCGATCATTTTGACATCTCCTCCATGATGAACATTTCATGGAGGCTCTGAACACAATGGCTCTCCTTATTAAGGCGGAAAGGACGGTCTTCTACAATTCAATCAAAAGGCTGGAAATGAAGGTGTTTTGCTACACTTGCATAATATGTAATTTAATTCATCCTCCAGTTTGCCTGTACCTACTGAAAATGTCAATCAGACAGTTATGCCGTGCTGACCTTCATCCTGATTCCCCAAGGTTTAGGATGCATATCATTAGCAAATTCCCTTGAAAGTCACACACTTCTTTCATGGCTGTGTGCATGTTTTAAGGATCTGGAACAAAATCAATATAGGCCTTGGATGGTTCCATGATCCTTACATACATACATCTCCAAAATAGTTTTCAATAGTACCTCTGTAAAGATAAAATTGATTCTGCCTTCTGGAAGATTGTAATAACTCTCAGCTCGAAACCCAACCCAGGCTCTGTTCTCAGTGGTGATTTGGGTCTTCTTCTTCTTCTTCTTCTTCTTCTTCTTCTTCTTCTTCTTCTTCTTCTTCTTCTTCTTCTTCTTCTTCTTCTTCTTCTTCTCCTCCTCCTCCTCCTCCTCCTCCTCCTCCTCCTCCTCCTCCTCCTCCTCCTCCTCCTCCTTCTCTTTCCCTTCATCCTAAGGTCCAAAGATGTATTACAGCAATTAAAGTGCAATGTTAGAAACAGTTAGAAACACAACCACAGAAATAAGGTGGGTAACACACACACACACACACACACACGCCTAATCTCAACCCATCAATCACTCTCTGTTCAACTTCATATCTTCCCTCTGTAGTACCTCTGGTGGGGGGGGGCATGTTGTTCTGGGGTAGTTTGTCCACCTTTGGTTCTCACCCTGCACTCAGTTCTCACCTGCGGCTCCGAGACACAGCCAGTACGCAGCAGCAGCAGCAGCTACACCCCGGGAAATAGCTTCCACTGGCCAGCTAAACCAGGTGAGAGTAGGCAATGAAACCTTCAGTGAGTCAGGTACTTCCCTTGCATGTGAAGACAAGCTCTGGTGGATTGAGCAGACGAGAGCAATAGTGGGTACAATTATCAAGAAGGCTGTTTCTGTACGTGCTGTAGAGGGAAGTGAGGGGCACATAGGGCTCATCAGCCTTTGAAGGTAACCCATCTAGGAGAAGGAAAACTGATCCCAAACCTCCACTGCCTCGTGGCTATAGTCATTTGTGCAGTTCATCTACTATAGTGTTCTTAAAATGTGACAATTTAGCTCCAGCGTATGATGGTAATTCTTTGCTAGAAGCCATTGATTTTACATTTTGTGTTTCTCTGGTTCAAATTCCCACTGAGACACACTTATATAGCATATCGCTGTGCAAGGGTAATGTGATACGTTGCGAACTTGGTTTTTTTTGCCCCCCAAATAAAAAAAACCATTTTATTTGTGTCTTCACTGCTCTTTGTGTAAGCAAATTAATAATGGATCGATGAATGGCAAGGGCCCATTGGCTGCAGAAAATGATAGCCTGGCAATGCAGAGAATAAGCCTGGTGGCCTCCCTCAGCAGCAAATTGTCCAGAATAGTGCATTCAGGAGCTTTTAGGACAGGCAGTAGCAGTGAACTAGTGCCAGGGATGGGCTGTAGGCTGTGGACTAAGGTGCCATGGTCAGAGTGTTGGATTAGGATCTGGGAGACCAGAGTTCAAATCCCCAAGCCACTAAGCTGGTTGGGTGACCTTGGGCCAGTCAGTTTCTCAGCCTGACCTATCTCACAGGTTGTGGGGATAAAATGGGGAGGGTGAGAAGCATTTACACCACTTTGGCAAAAAGGTGGGATATAATGGAATAACAAACAAACAAGTAAGTAAAAGCAGGAGCCACTAAAACAAGCTGGTCAAGATGAGAGAGGTCAAAAGTACGAGTTGGGCAGAAATTTGATCCAGGTCACATTGATAGTTGAACTTATTTACACTTTCTGAAACAATACGCCGACAAAAAACAGTCATCCTTTGAAATTCACACTTTTCTGAATTTTGCAATGCAGTTCTCCAACCAAGTAATGTGACATGCATAAACACACACACACACACACACACAGACACACACACACACACACACCTACCTTAGTGGAAATGGCATAGGGAAATGCATTGTATAAGGGGAAATAACTTTGCAAAAATGTGTATATTAGGTAAAATTGTGCAGAAAGATGTGCACATAAGGATAAATTAACACTAAAAGGTTGTTGAGTTTTCATGAGGACTTCTTTAATAAAAAAAATCAAATAAAATTGCACACCGACATGGAAATGTGGAGAACTGAACCTAAGAGTGGTGGTGAGGAGGATGAGAAACTGAAATGGACAGATTTTAGACATCCTTTGTGAGAACCAAAGGATGAACCAGGAAGCAGGACTGGGGAGCAAACTGGTAAGCAGCACTGAAGAATAAATCCTAGCTAAAGAACAAGCCAGAGGTCACAAACGAAGAACAACCAGGGATCAGAATGGCTTGCTGGGTGGAGCAGAGTTGCTATGCCACCTTCCCAGCAGATGGGTTGCAGTTGCTTCCTGGGAGGGAGAGATGACAGGGAGGTTGTTGCAGTGCAAACACACGAGCATGGCTAGCCTTTCCACTACTTTGCCCCTTTCCCTGATGGTAACCAGCAGGAATCCACCTGCCAGGAAGCTAGTGTTCTGCCCCAATTGGCAAGTTGCATCTGACAAGAATGCAGGATCATCTAAGATGTGGAACTCCTTCCCCACAGTGGTGTGTCTGGCACATTCATTATAGAGCTGCTGGAGGGCGCTGAAGATGCTCTTCTTTGACTTTTGACACTTGAGGTGCATGTTTTGAGGACTCACCTTACTTTTATGATTGTAAGTTGTGTTCAAATGTTCTTAACTTTGTGCTTCAATGTTGTAACCCTCCCTGGGACCTTATGGTAAAGGGTGGGCAATAAATAAACAATAAATGTGTAATTCACACCTGGCCCTACCAGTACGGCTAAGAGTCAGGGTTTGTGAGCAACGTGGTCCAGAAATATCTAAAGGGCCTCTAGGGTCATAAGTCCCATAGAGATGTCATGGAGGGGATGGTCATTCTCCCAAGGAGGAATGGGAGGAGCTTGGGGAATTGGAGCTGGGTGATTCAAGGGAAGGTCCTAGGTAAAATTGGGATTCCAAGGAGTGTCTGAGACCAGGAGAGAAGACCAGTTGTCTGGGGAGTGGAGAACTGGACTCAGTAGAGGGATCAAGCAAACTGAGTGTCCAGGGGGCATGTCACTTGTTGGATCAATGTCTTAGCTTGCTTAATGTCTTATGTACCTGCTGCCCCTTGTAACCCAAGCCTTGCCTACCATGTAACCCAAGCCTTGCCTATGTGCCAATCTGATTTATGCACCATAGCCTTATAGGTATTAACAGAACTGAGAGTTTGAGTTTTTCATCCAGCAGTGAGGGCCAGGACAATGAGTACTCCAGCCCATGACCTCCATCACTCCTGTTTTGAACTCCACAGCTACTGACGGTATGGATGTCTCCATTTGGCTCTGAATGCTGTTAAATCAGGGAGTTCATTCTAAAAAAACCTTTGAATGCCAACATGGATTTCCTGACAATGTCAATTCATGGTGATGTTGCAGCAATTGATTCGGGTTTGCTGATACGATAGGAAAACGGGACCTCTCTGGCTCGCACGCAAGTGCGCTTTATGTTTGTGAATTGAGCGGCGACGTTTTATCAACCTTGATTGCTTCTGGGAGGAAGCAGTTCTAATATATCAAAGCAGGGAGAATAAAGATAGATCGGGATGGCTTTGTATTACAAAGCAGGTTGCAAACCGATCATTAGGATTCATTACCAAAAGAAAGCAATTTGCGGGATGGAGAAAAGGCAGGTGTTCTAACATGCAAGCATTTAGAAGCCAGATTAAGTAGTCTTTTAATCCATCACTTGTAAAATTAAGGAGAAGTACAAACTGAGTGTATCAGTATAGTAGCAGGTTCAGTCTCATCTGAGGAAGGGAGTCAACTTCCCATTCAGCCTGTGCTCTTAGATTTTGGGTACCATATCAGGGTAGCCAATGTGGTACCTTAAAACTGCTGCTAGACTCCACCTCCTATTATTCTCAACCATTGACCATGCTGGCTGGGGCTGATGGGAATCCAACAACATCTGGAGAACATTACAAAGGCTACCAGAGGTCTGTATGAAAATGTTTGGTGTGAATGCAGCCCCTGTTTTCACATATGGAATTTTGAAGGGCATGGGCTCAGTCTGCCTAATATATCAAATGCACATGTGGCATTTCAAAGCATTCAAAGTACAATTACAACCAGCTCACCTTCTGCAGTTCAATTTAGTGTTACTTTATATTTATGCAAGCTATTTGCTTCTTAGGAAGTTTGTCCTTCTATTTGGCTGGGAATGCCCTAGGACAGGCATGTCAAACCTGCGGCCCTCCAGATGTTTTGGACTACAATTCCCATCTTCCCCAACCACTGGTCCTGCTAGCTAGGGATCATGGGAGTTGTAGGCCAAAACATCTGGAGGGCCGCAGGTTTGACATGCCTGCCCTAGGATGTGTGTGTGTGTACACACACACACACACACACACACACACACACACACACACATAATATTGACACACACAATATTTGTGATTGAAAAGGGAGAGGGGCTGCCATTTTAAAGAGCACATTCTGCAGGCATGTAAACTATTAGTATTCCTTCTGTGTCACAAAGGGTCTAAACCTCTGTCTGTGGTTGGCCTCCACTTTAGCACTTGACATTTTATACAAAGCGGTATTAGGATTTCCAATTTCAAATGCTGCAGAGACCCCCACGACGACAGAGCAAAGAAATCTCAGGCTTCTCATATTTGGCTGGCTATATCTTCATTGCTATAGCCTGAGTTGTTTTATCTGCTATTTAAAAGTTTAAAATTCAGAATAAGTTATGTTTCCCTAATCCTATCTACAAAGTGAATTGTACAATTATTTCAGCAAGCCTTACTCAGTTCAGGACCCTGTGATGCTGGTCAGCTCTCCCACACACTGACTCCCAACTCATAGCATGTTCCAGCATTTATTTTGTTTTATTTATTGTATTTGTATCCTGAGGAAACCTCAGCTAGGTTAGGCTGAGAGGTAAAAACTGACTCCAAGGTCTCCCAGCAAGTTTCATGGCCAAATGTGGATGTAAACCTTGGTCTCCTCTAACCACTGCATCACACTACACTGTCCTTGCCAGAGTTGTGTGTGTGGGTGCCAGTGTGCCCACAAATACCTGTTTTTCTACCCATGCTAAGTCTCCAGTACTATGTACCTTTATACAGAGGCTTTCATCAAATCATAGAATTGTAGAGTTGGAAGGGACCCCCGAGGGTCATCTAGTCCAACCCCCTGCAATGCAAATGAAGACTCCATCACAGATGCCATCTGATCTCTGCTTAAAAACCTCCAGTGAAGGAGAGTCCATAGTCTCTATGGAAAATTCCATGCTGATTCTGACTAGGCGTCTAGGCCAAACAGTTGCTCAGTTCTGGGTTGGTGACCAAGATATTGGAAAAGAATGTAAGAAGCCCTGCAAATCCTATTACATCAGACTAAAGGTGCATCTAGTCCAGCATTCTGTTCTCATATTGGCCAACCAGGTGCCCATGATAGGAAGCCCACAAGCAAGACCTGAGCACTACAGCTCTCTCCTCACCTGTGATTTTCAGCAATTGTTGTTCAGAGGCATAGTGCCTCTGGCAGTGAAACGAAATTAAAAAAAATCCTTCCAGTAGCACCCTAGAGACCAACTAAGTTTGTTACTGGTATGAGCTTTTGTGTGCATGCACACTTCTTCAGATACACTGAGACAGAAGTCACCAGACCCTTGTATATAGTGAGAGGGTGGGGAGGGGTATTACTCAGAAGGGTGGTGGGAATGGGTGATTGGCTGATAGGTGTGGTAAACCTGTTGATGACTGTTAATGACTGCAGTTGGTCTTACAGTAAAAAGCAAGGGGTGAGAGGGCTAAAAATAGCTTTGTCATGTATAATGAGATAAGAATCCAATGTCTCTATTCAGACCAGGTCTCTCCATGGTTTTAAGTTTGGTTGTTGTTGTTGTTCTTGTTTAGTCATTTAGTCATGTCCGACTCTTCGTGATCCCATGGACCATAGCACACCAGGCACTCCTGTCTTGCACTGCCTCCTGCAGTTTGGTCAGACTCATGTTCGTAGCTTCGAGAACACTGTCCAACCATCTCGTCCTCTGTCGTCTCCTTCTCTTTGTGCCCTCAATCTTTCCCAGCATCAGGGTCTTTTCCAGGGAGTCTTCTCTTCTCATGAGGTGGCCAAAGTATTGGAGCCTCAGCTTCAGGATCTGTCCTTCCAGTGGGCACTCAGGGCTGATTTCCACAAGAATGGATAGGTTTGATCTTCTTGCAGTCCATGGGACTCTCAAGAGTCTCCTCCAGCACCATAGTTCAAAAGTATCAATTCTTCAGCGATCAGCCTTCTTCATGGTCCAGCTCTCTCTTCCATATATCACTACTGGGGAAACCATAGTTTTAACTATACGGACCTTTGTTGGCAACTTCTCTTTCCAGTCTATTTCTGAAATTCTTTTGTAATAAGACAGCTACTTTGAGATCTTGTATGGAATGTCCTGGGAGTTTGAAGTGTTCTCCTACTGGATAGAGTATGTTCTCCTACTGGTTTCTCTGTCTTGTGATTCCTGTGATTTCTGGCAGTGAAGGTAGAATACAGCCATTGTAGGCCTCTGGTAGCCTTATCCCCTCTGTGAATGTGTCTAATCCTCTTTTAAATTCATCTAGATTGGTGACCCTCCCCATGCACTGAGGATGCCACATAGACAAGGGCAGAAGAAGCTATGCCAGTCTTCCTTGAGGCAAGTTGAGGTGTGTGTGGTATTGATCTGTGCCAACACTGCACTACAGACTTGATAATAGCAGGGTGGTTTTTCCTGAAAGAGGAGGGTCCTGCAGCATGTTTGGTCCCCCCCCCGCCATGTTGAGAGAGAGAGAGAGAGAGAGAGAGAGAGAGAGAGAGAGAGAGAGAGAGAGAGAGAGATTTTTTCCTGGGTGCACACAGCGGTATGCATACCCCTAAACATTTTGTGAATCTAAGCTAAGGGGCAGTATTTCAATATGAGTCGGAAAATGAGAGTACCCTAAACATTTACTTCCATTTCATGGTCCTGTTCCTCTCTGTACTCTTTCAGATGTGGCAACCATTTTGTGACTGATCTCTACAGGACTTGGGACTCAGCTTTACAGCTGCAAATGAAATATTTTAAGTGTGTTTTAAGTGCAATTATACAATGTGATGGTGATGGTGAGCCTTATGGAAAATTCAATGTATTTTAAAAAATGCTTTTTTAAAAAACAGCATTTTCAAAAAGGTTTTTATATGTGTGTAGATTCCACCATTCTCAACATTCCTAGGCCATTTAGAGCACTTTGGTACCACTTTAAACAGCTATGGCTACCCCTAAAGAAGCCGGGAGTTGTAGTTTATTAAGTTTATTAGTTTATTAAGGAGGCGGAGAGTTGTTAGGAGACTCCTGTTCCCCTTCCCAGAGTTCCCTGGGAAGGCGGATTGGCTGTAAAGTGAAGTTGGGGCCCAAATGTCTCCAATAGCCCTGAAAACTTGGCAATTCCTAGTGCACATAGGTGCTCAGTAGACTCAAGTGGCAGAGCAGAAGTAGTCCATGTGATGCCCTCCAGATTCCTCTCATCTCTAACCATTGGTAATGCTGGTTGAGACTGATGAGAGTTGTACTCCAGTGATATTTAGAGGGTACCACTTTTGCTGTTCCTGGGATGGAAGAGTTGTTTGGAGGAATCTTGGACCAGTGAGCATTACCATCATTTTGCTGATTTTCTGTAAATGGCTTTGTGAGATTTTTCGTTCTTTCTTTGCCTGAAACACAACATTAAAATGCCTTATTTACATACATAAATTTCCTGAAGAAGGGATTGCTCTATCCCCCCTTCTTCTACTGAGATAGCTCATTCCCCCTCCCTTCTTATGTGCTCTCCCTTTCTTGTCCTTTAAGTCCTTACTTCAGTTTGCGTCTGTACCAAGGAAGAAAAGAAAGCCAGAAAATCTCCAATAAACACAGAACCTTGAAACCACACAGGGAAAGGTTTGAGAAATAGGATTTTGTTAATTGATTTTGATTAACCCATCCCTCATATCCCAGAGACGGGAGACATTTCTCTGAAGTGCTGGGTGAGAAGTAGGGGGGGGGGAATAAGCCAGAGAGTGATGAAAATAATAGCTACGAGGTGTTTTTGTTCCGAAGCTTCTGTATCTGGCGATTCCCTTTTATTGCACTGCTGCGCCGAAGCCCTTCCACGGTGTGGATTTCTGTCAATTTCCTCATAAGTTTTCTGATGGAGAGTTAAGCTCTCTCCATTTAGGTTTGAAGTCGAGAATCCACACTAGAATCCAATGAAGGTGAATGCCGGAAGATTCAGGACAGATAACAGAAGTCACTTCTTCACGCAGCATATCCTTAAACTGTGGAACTCACTGTCATAGGATGCAGTGATGGCCACATACTTGGCTGGCTTTTAAAGAGGATTAGATAAATTCACGGAGGAGAGGGCTCTTGGCGGCTTCCAGCCATGACAGCTGTGCTCTGCCCTCCACAGGCCAAGGCAGTCTGGAAAGCTCAGGTATCAGGCATGAGAATAGGATGCTGGACTAGATGGGCAATCGGCCTGATCCAGCAGACTCTCCTAACGTTCTTGGGTTCTTAGATGGGTCTTGGGCAGGGTGAGAGCAGGAGACAGAGCTCTGTCTTGACTATGAATAAGATGTGTCATTGCTGTCTCTTCATTCTGTATTTTCCTGGCAGGACACAGATTGCCGCAATATACCCTGCCAAAACTTTTATTTAGCAAGGCTTCTAAGAGCAACCCTGAGCATGTTTTCTCAGAAGTAAGCCCGCTGAACTCAGTTGGTCTGATTTAAGAACAGCCTGCTGGATCAGGTCCATTTAGTTCAGCATCCTGTTTTCACGACGGCCGACAAGATCATACCTGTTAACAGTCCCAATTTGACTGGGGAACCCCAGAATTACAGAAGTTGTACTGGCTTCTGATTAGATGTCCTGTTTTCGGTGCTGAGCTCTCGCACACGCTGGCTTGCTCCCGCGAGATGTGTGTATATCGTGTGAAAAGAAGGTGCCAGAGCCCATGGAGGGGAGGGGACGGAGCTGCTGGTGTTGGTCTGGCACTCGCAGAGGGAACTGATGCTGGTATTGGAGACAAGGAGCTGGGGAAGGGGAAAGCCCCAGCTGGCTCACACAGGAATACAGCACTGAAAGATGCACACCACAATTTTAATTGGCACCCCTCAAATTTCAGAAGGCGTTCAGCTCTGCCCCCTGGCTCCGGGCAACGCCGTGTCGTCCCCCCACCCTCTGGAGAAGCTGGTGCCTCTGGCTATCAACCATTGGTAGCCTTCTCCTCCATGAATTTGTCCAATCATCTTTCGAAGCCATCCAAATTGGTGGCCATCACTGCCTCCTGAGGGATGGAGCCCCAAAGTTTAACTGTGTGAAGAAGCACTTCCTTGTAACTGCGTGAAAGGAGGCCTCAAATGTGCGTCACATTCTGCCTTTGAATTGCCCCGATTTCCTAAATCCTTCCCCCACCCCTTGTATATATTTAGAGCTGAAATGCCAGCTTCTCGTAAAGCATTCAGCTATGTGATTTTATTTTATGGTGGCTTCCCCCTCCCCCCCCCCGCTTTTACCCTTTTCTCCAGCTTTCCTCTCCCGCATTTGCCCCTTGGTTGCTTTGCCCCTCAGGATCTCCAGAGGCAAGAGGGGAGCAAATGCCACAGCAGGCTTCCCTTAAGCTCCCACCAACTCAGCGCTGCAAAGTTATTTTAATTTCCTTACTGTAATTTTCTTCCCTTCCCTGGAGGTCCTATGCTTCACAGAGCAACTCACAGAGACACCCTGTTAATTATTGTGCAGTTCCGTGAAAATTCATCGGCAGCCTCTGAACAAAAATAGAGGGAGATCGTGCGAGGGGGAAAGAGTGAGGATGGCAGATGGGTGCTGTTGAAGGCCGTAAACTTGCAAGCCAAGGTGGTGCAACCACTCGCACCTCGTAATGCTGGTGGCAAGGTGCATGCGTGTGTGTGTTTAACATCAGAATTTAAGAAAGCCCAGGGCTTTGTATTTGCATGTCATCTCCCTGGATCTGTGTGGAAGGATCAAGTCCCATCTAAGCACAGGGACTTTCACTCATCTCTATAACTGGGTAATTCACCATGCATGCAAAGCAGATCCTCTGCCATTGAGCTATGGTCCTTCTCCTAAAAATAAAATAATATTTTAGTCCTCATTATTCTGAACAAAGTGCTGCTTTAAATAAGGACATAGGAATTTGCCTTCTATTGAGTCACTGGGGAAACAGAATGCACTATACCATACGCAGGGCCGGTGCTAGGGTTTTTTGTGCCCTAGTGAGATCACCTTCTGGCGCCCCCCCCCATTAATAAGAAATAAGAAATAAATAAAAATAGAAAATAGAAAAAATAGAAAATAGAAAATAGAAAAAATAGCAAATAGAAAAAATAAAAATAAAAAATAGAAAAAAGTAGAAAAAATAAAAATAAATAAATAAATAAACAGCTGAGAGGCCCGATGAGGGGGCCCCAGGCTCGCGCTCCCTGCACGCCTCTGGAGCTTCGCGCGGGGAGTGCGAGCCTGGGGTCCCCTCCACTGTGCTGTCAGCTGTTCAGCGGCTTCAGGCCGCTCTCCAGAAGCACACACATGCCTCGGGATAGCGGCCTGAAGCAGCTCAACAGTGACAGGCGCAGTGGAGGTGGCCCCAGGCAGCACCGGGGGGCGGCGGGCGGCGGGCAGGCTGGCCAGCACCCCCTCCATTTTGGCGCCCTAGGCAGCTGCCTAGTTTGCCTAAATGGACGCGCCGGCCCTGACCATACGCTGAAAGTGCTCTCATACCATTTTAAACAGTCATGGGTTCCCCCAAAGAATCCTGGGAACTGTAGCTTGTAAAGGGCGCTGGGAGTTGTTAGGAGACCCCTATTTCCCTCCCAGAGCTACCATTCCCAAAGTGGGTTTTGGACAAACAGCCCCCCTTCCCCACAGAACTCTAGGAATTGCAACTCTGTTAGGGCAACAGCCATCTCCTAACAACTCCCAGCACTTTGGCAAACAATTTCCAGGAGCCTTTGGAGGAAGCCATGGCTGCTTAAAGGGGTCTGATACTGGTTTAAATGTAGAGTGCAGATGGGGTTCAAAACACGCCACACCCTCCCCCATGCAGTGAACACAGAGGTCTAAAGGGAGATTCAAAGGGCATTCGGCTTAAATGTGTTCGGAAGCCTCCCTTCAGTCAGGATGCGTGCACTCCTGGCCCTTCCTGCTTTACCCAAAAGCCTGGATAGAGCTTCTGTCCGTGTGCATTCATTCATACCTGATTTGTACACAAGGAAGTACTAAAATCCTATGTGCCTATGGAAGTGGGGGCTGCTAATGCTGTTAGTAACTCATCTCTTTGTTCTGCCCTATCAAACCGAATCCCTTCCTTTACCTTTTTACTCTACTACTCCAGTGTGTCTTGTTTGGGAGTTGTTTTTGTTTTAGAGGAAATCTGTACGCCTCAGGGAAGGGCTCGTGTCTTCGTTTTATTTATGTGCAGCGGCTGACTGCCAGCAGTGCTGTGTGTGTTGAATCTTAATGTCTGTGAGCAACTTTTTAACCGAACAGCAGGATAAAAATAAAATAAAATTTATGTATCACCCATGATTTATATAAGGTACCATCTGCCAGGAGGCAAAGGTGGCTTACAAGAAACATTGAACTAAATAATAATAATAATAATAATAATAATAATAATAATAACAACAACAACAATAACAACAACAACAACAACAACAACAACAACAATGCAAAGCAATGCTATGCACAATTAGCTGGTAAGGTTACCTTAGCCCATGTACAACCACTTGATTACTTTGATCGGAGGAACTAGCGCTGATACAGATCCCGTACAATGCTCATTCTGCATTTGCAAGAAATTGATCTTTTAGTGTGGCAGAGCCTACACTTTGGAACTCCCTGCCTGTTGACATGAGGCAGTTGCCTTCCTTGTACTCTTTTCAGCGCCTGCTAAAAAACATTTTTCTTTTGACAAGCCTACCCAGATGTTTAGAAAGCTGATGCGAGTTGTGATCTGGTTTTAGTCTATTGCTATCTCAACTTTTTGAAAGTCTCGAATTATTCTTGCTGATTTTTCTTACTGACAATTCTATTGTTTTATCTTTTTATGAACCGCTGTCAGGTTTTGTTTTGTTTTTTTAACAATCAACTGGTGTGTAAATTTTATGGAATAAATCAATAAGTAAGGTTATCCGGCATAAATGAAGCCAGCACCAAGTACAGAAAATCTATGTATGATACATTCAGCTCCTTAAAGGCAGAATATATATGTTGGTGGGGGGGGGGGGGCTGGATAGTGTAAATAACTATCAGACTTTGAAAAGCTGGCACCACTAGATCAAATTCATCAACTCTGTGGAGCTCATTAAACTAAATAGTTTTAATTGGATTTTGAATGAATGTGCAATGAATTGTTCTGAATTTTATTGTGTTATTATCTTCCTTATCGGGTCATTCAGACCACTATTCTGAATAATGCTTTTCATAGGGTGGGGATGAGTTTTTTTTTTTTAAGATTTAAAAAGATCTTTATTTCAAATCATTAAAATATTACATCAAAAAAAGCAATACCAATGTACCAAACATAGGCAAAAAAAGAGAGATAAAAATCTCAAAAGAAACAAAATCCAAACGTATAAATTATCCAAATCGAACATAAATTCATCCCCTCTTCCCACCCTATCCAGGTGGGGATGAGTTTATGGAACCAAGAGGGGGGTAGCCTGAAAAAGTTTAGGAACCATTGCTTTAATGGAATGATGTTTTCGCTGGTCCTACAAATGTATTCTGTCTTTACATACATTCTGCTGTCTGTAGCTTTCTCTCTCTCCACCAATGAATTAGTGATCTTTCTTTGGAGCCTTATTGAAGTAGACAAACCTCTCTTTTTCTCTCTTGCTGTACCCTTGGAAGAATTGCGTAGAACTCAAAGAGTGGAGGTCACCTTTTATCGAGTCCCAGTGTTTCTGTAATTTGCCTTCTTTCAAGGTTCCCTTATGTGCTTCAGGTCCAAACAAATCCAGGAGTTCAAGGTGAGATTGTTCTCACTGGAAAACAGGGACAGTTGTCATCCTTTTTAAAAACAAAAACAAAAACCCTCCACCACCAACACTACAAAGTAGCAATGATTTTCTGGAAAGCTTCATCACCATTAAGATTCTCCTTTTAGTCCAAAAAAATAGGAGAGTAACCAAACGGTTGTGGATAGCATTGTGAAATTACGTCTAGTCCAAGCAACCAGTTAGATTGGTTAGAAACACTTGTTAAGGAATTGTGATTGTGGTCAACTTAAACACTCAGCTCCCAGGACTGGTCTACAGTTGCTCTTTAAAATGAAAATAGTATTGAACTCACACCCAATGTCCCCATGGGGAAGGGCCATGGCCTCAGTGGGAGAACACTTGCTTTGCATGCAGAAGGTCTCAGGTCCAACCCTTAGTAGGGCTGGGAGATAAGCCTGCCTGAAATTCTGAAGAGCCACTGCCAGCAAGTGCAGGCAAGGCTGAGGTAGATGGACCAATAGGTCTGACGGGCAACTTCCTATGCCCGTATTTGAAGCAGACTTTTGCTCAGAAATGTGAGGGATGGACTCTTGTTTTATTTTCAGGGTAGGGACCATAGCTCAGTGGCAGAGCATCCAATTTGCATGCCATAGGTCCCAGAATCATTCAGGAGAAAAGTACAGTTCTGTCATTCTCATCTCGAAATTTAGGGTGGCGTTTCAGAGTTACAGGACGGAATCAGTGCTGTTCTAAACATCTGTCCCATTCCTCTCATTCTCAGATGCCAGACTAATGTGTTGAGGTGTTAACCCCCCCCCCCACCCGCTTAGCTCATAGAAAAAAACAGCTGTGTGTCTATGAAGTCTTGCCTTTACAGCATCCTGCCCCACTGCAGTTACCTCCTTTGATCGTTCATCATTTTGATCACTACCTAGTGTGAAGAAAGTAACTAATCAATCCTCTCTCATTTTGTCTTTCACACCCTGCCTGGGACCCTATGCAGAGGTTTCTCCTCTCCTTTCATTCACTCTTCTCCCCTTCCCTTTTGGTCTTAAAATCTTAACACATATTAAACACTCTGATATATATAGTGGGTGGACATTCATCTTTGAAGGAGAGAAGACAGTGACATGCCATGTAGTCGAGAGCTATCTAAAAGGCGTGTATTTTGACTCTGCATGGGGACTGAATAATGAGGCAAATCACAGTAATTTGGGGGCCTTTCCCTCCCTCCTAAGTCAAAGTGCAGTAACAATACTCTCCCATGTCAGATTAGGACCACAAAGTCTTCTATCACTCTGTTGCTTCTGCCCTTTTCTATACTTTACAGCTCTTTGTTTCCCTGTACCTCTATAATTCCCTAGGTCCAGGGGCTTTGCAAGAAGTGAGGCCGTCCAAAATGCGGCATGTTTTTCTTAGAGCACAACAATGGAGGTTTGTAAAGAAATATTAGAAGCTCTAAGTTATTTTTTAAAGACATTGCAATTCTTCAGCAACAGCAAAACAACAACAGCACCCCCCCCCCGAGCTCTTCAGAACTCCACAGGCCGCATTCTAGACAGTCTCATATTATAAGTCCTATCAGAGGAAACAAAGAAATGCCCATGAGAAGCTTTTAAAAAACAAACCAATATTGCACGCCACCTGGTCACCTCTTAACTACTTTAAAGTAAGAAAGTTCATGAGGCAAACCACCACTGTCCTCCTCATCAATGATCACGGAGTAAAGTGAATTCCTTTGACTTCATCCCCCTGCAAAACCCTAGATCTATTTGTCTGCAAATGGGCAGGCTTAATCCACTCTGGAAAGCCCCCTGTGCCCATGATTTTTATCCACTTTGGCCCAAAGGGGAAAGGTTCTCGCCACAATATGGGGAGCACAAAGATTTGTTCTCTGTGACATCAGAGAAGCCAAACCAATGGCAGTCAGGGGTAATGAGCTGCTGAGCTAAGCGGCAGAGGCAATGGCATGACAGTTCTGTATCATTTTTAGGCAGTTCAAAGGCCATATCCTGGCCTGAGACCAGTGGACCTGCAAGCACCAGCAAGTGGTAACTGAAAATTCAGGCTAGAATTCCCAGCTAGTTTTTAATCCAATTTAACTGGATATTTTATTCAATAAAATTGATGACAAATTTGGACTGGAAGGGATGTCTGGAGAAAAAGTGTCACACATATGTGTGTGTGTGTGTGTGTGTGTAACAATGTCATTTTTATGCTACATAGGTTAGATCCATCTAGGAAGAAAGCACACCCAGGATATCTGGTAGATCTGTGAAACCACAGAAGCTAAACCAACAGGATGAGCTCCTTATGTTAAACTCTATATGTGTGCAAGTCTGTGTGAGCATAAGCCGTGTGATTCCCCCTCCCCATTAAGCCTCCCATACAGTAGAACCCTTCAAACGCAAAGGTCACCCAGAACCACGCAATGTGTCCCAATGCCTTCCCGAGCACCTTCACCTCATTAATCCCACTGGCGAGTGCCAAGTGGCTCCTTGGCGTTCATTAGAATAACATTTCTCTGCACTTTGTGGCAAAAGTATCATTATAATGCCAGCCAAACAGAACAGCGTGCAAAAGACACTTCTCTCCCCCCCCCTCCTTAATGAGACTTCATAAGCTGCTTGTAGCAGGGGCCAGTCCTCCTCGTTCTCAAAAGAGTTATCTGACATTGGATTCAAAGGCTCTTACCTGACGAAGGGAGCCAGGGAAAGAGAACACCACGGAGGGAAAACTGTCAGAGAGTGCAGAGCGAATTCTCTGCACCCGGCTGCCCTGTTGGCTGAGCTGTCAGACTTCAGATGAACAGTGGGGGGGAAAGAAGGGGGATGGAATCCTTAATTGCCCTCACCACACTGGTGACATTTTAGGTGGTATTACAGTCATTTGCAGGAGTTCTTAACTCACATCTACCAAGAAGGAAGCAGGTCACGATCCCTTGGATAAGTAACAGTGCTTCACATAATGATAACCATCTCTGTGGCTTAATAATCTAGTCAATTATTGGAAAAATAAAGCACTTCATCACACACTTCTGTTGGCTCCCTGCTTTTGGCGACATGGACTCCACTGATTAGGGACTTTGTGGTGTAGTGTGTTAAGTGTGGTGTAGTGGTTAAGAGCAATGGGCTCGTAATCTGGTGAACCAGGTTCGCTTCCCCACTCCTCCACATGCAGCTGCTGGGTGACCTTGGGCTAGTCACACTTCTTTGAAGTCTCTCAGCCTCACTCACCTCACCGAGTGTTTGTGGTGGGGGAGGAAGGGAAAGAAGATTGTTGGCCACCTTGAGACTACTTAAGGGGAGTGAAAGGCGAGATATCAAATCCGAACTCCTCCTCCTCCTCCTCCTCCTCCTCCTCTTCTTCAAACTCTCTGTCTGAAATGGCTGCCAAGTCAGTGCAGACAGTATTGAGCTAAATGGATTGGTGGTCTGACTCGATACAAGACAGCTTCTTAGGTTCCTAAATGTTTATTTACCATTTATTTACCACCTGCACTATGTTTATTTACCATTTTATCTGAAACAAATCACTTATATACGGCTTAACTACAATAACCTGAAACCCTCAGGTGCTGCTGCCAGTCAGAGTTGGCACAGAGGCAGATTTAGGGTAACACGACCAGTGTGGTTGCACTGGGTAATGTCCTGCAGGGGGCACCCAAACAATGCTGTAGAATTGAGCCCCCCCCCTGAATTTTAGCGCCGCACAGGGCACCATTGAAATCTGAGAGCCCAAAGTCCTCCACTGATTGGCATTACTGAACTAGATGGACTAATGGTCTGACTCAGTATAAGGCAGCTTCCACCAAGATGGGAGCAATCAGAAAACAGCTTCGTAACACAGTAATGAGCTGTTCGCCTTGCTGCATTTTCAGGGCCAGTTAGCAGTGGCGTAGGAAGCTGCTCAGGCACCCGGATCGGCAAACATAACGTGCACCCGGGGGCGGGGCGTTGCTATGTAGCGCACATGCGCAGCGTCACTACGTACGGCGTATGCATCGCTATGTATAATGTATGCGTCTCTATGTACGATGCATGCGTCACTACATAGTGACACTGCGCATGCGCGCTATGTAGCGGGATGTTGGCACCCCCCCCCAACGGAGCTGGGAGTGGGCCGCCCCCTCCACTCCCCCCTTGCTACACCCCTGGTTATCTTTTTTTTGGGATAATAATTTTTTTATTGTTTCCATTTTTCATTCAAATATTTTATACCACTTACATGCAAATAAACTGCCATACATTTTGTATTACATGTCAATTGCACTTTGTTTCACAGAAAATAAAATAAAGTGAAAATTGTCTTACAAACATAACCATGTGTCATTTCTTCTTTACATCTTCTCTCTTCCTCTTGTATATTCTTATAATCTAAACTTGTTCTCTCGAACTGGACTTCCTCTTTTCTTTTCTCTTGGTTTTATTTACCCCCCCCCCAATATTCTGCGCTTTATCTTATATTATCTGTCATTTACCTCATATATTTCCCAACTTGTGTTAATGACAACGAATATATGCTTTTTATGTTGTATTTTCAAAACATTCGTACTAGTGTTTACGTATTTTAACAGTATTCCTTTAGATATTCCATAAATTTTCCCCATTCTACCTGATACCTTTGTTCCTTCTGGTCTCTTATTCTTCCTGTCAACCTTGCCAATTCTAAATAACCCGTCAGTTTTTCCCTCCAATCATCTACAGTTGGGATTTCTGGAGTTCTCCACCTTTGTGCTAAAATCATTCTAGCGGCCGTGGTTATCAGTTGTATAAGGCATACTTTTTGAAGGATGAGCAGCTTTTGAAAAGCTTTGGGTGAAACTACAGGGACAGGGACATGCTATTCATTCAAGGCACCCCACTGAGCTGGCATGGCTTGGACAATGAGCCTCGAGATGAGAAATGCAACACAAGCCCCAGCGCTTGATACATACCCATATAAACATAGAAAACAGATGAAATAGGAAGCAGGTTAGAATAATAATAATAATATAATAATAATTTATTATTTATACCCCGCCCACCTGGCTGGGTTTCCCCAGCCACTCTGGGTGGCTTCCAACAGAAAAATAAAACACAGTGATCTACTAAACATTAAAAGCCTCCCTAAACAGGGCTGCCTTCAGATGTCTTCTAAAAAAGTCTGGTAGTTGTTTTTCTCTTTGACATCTGATGGGAGGGTGTTCCACAGGGCAGGCGCCACTACCGAGAAGGCCCTCTGTCTAGTTTCCCTGCAACTTGGCTTCTCGCAATGAGGGAACTGCCAGAAGGCCCTCAGTGCTGGACCTCAGTGCCCGGGCAGAACGATGGAGGTGGAGACGCTCCTTCAGACATTCATTTTGTGCCTTGTGCGCGTTTTCCAAAGCTGATTCTGCCAACGTGCTTGTTTCCAATCCGTTGTTTCATTTATTTATTGGTTTTTATTTATTTATTTTTCTTTTCTTTTCTTGTTGATTTTATGAATCCCTTTCGGAGGCTTTGCACTGCATCCTGCATCGGGTCTGTCTATGGGGAAAAAAAGCGGTTTAAAAATCTCACCAATTGTTTAATGAACATAAAACAAGGGATAAAATTTACAGAGAACCTTGCTTTATTTACAGATTTCTCAAAGAAGGAAAAAATAATAATAATCACAGGCGAGGTAGTGCAGATAAATTATTCATTGTGAATTATTCTCTCCAGCAACTGGAATATGTTTCTGAATCTGTAGCTGTGGAGACGTGGAAAGCTAATAACATTTGATTCCATGTCTTTTAAAATAGTTGTAAAGCTCAGAACCTCAACACTAGTAGGGGTTGTTCACCTCAACATTAAAAAATAAATGAAGCATCAGGCAAATGATCAATAGATAACTGAAGGGGAATACCGGGAGTTCTGTTGGTTGTCTTGTAGAAGGTGACAGAAATATTTATGTATTACATTTTTATTGTCTCCTTCTATCATGGAAATCAGGGGAGTATACATAGATGATGATGACAACAGTGGGGGTGGTTTTATTTTTATCCTATAAGATTTCTTACTCACCCTTCATCAGAAGGCGTCAGGGCAAGTTATAATGAAATATACAATTGCTAGTCAACAGTGCCTGGCGCTGCCCAGAGATTTTTAGAAACCGCCTCTCTCCAAGAATTGGGTGAAGTCACGTGAAAGTCATATTTCGGTATACCACCTTGATTCAAAATGCCACATGGTGTCTCAACATCAATGAAGACTGCTGCCCTCAATACATACTGTTGGTTTAATTTTATTCTATACAGTGGTACCTCTTGTTGCATACGGGATCCGTTCCGGAGCCCCATATGCAACATGAGCAGCATGCAACATGAAGCGCCGCGTCTGTGCATGTGTGCGGCACGATTCGTCGCTTCTGATGTCATTCGACGTGTCTGCGCATGCACGAACCACCATACCTGGAAGTAACCCGTTCCGGTACTTCCGGGTTCAGCGCGTGCGTATCCCATGTCGTACGCAACCCGCAGCATTCGTAACAAGAGGTATAACTGTAAATGCCTTCATTGATATCTTTAGGCGCCAGGTGAAAACATTTATCTTCTTCCAGGCCTTTGGCCTATTAAACAATCTATGGCCTTTTAAACAGGGTGGGGAGGGGGAAGTATTGCTTTTCTTGTTATTATGTTATGTATTCTTGTGTTTTTATACTGTAAACCACCCTGTGATCCTCAGTTGATGGGTGGTATATAATAGAAGGAGAAGGAGAAAGAGAACGACAACGACGACAACGATGATGATGATGACAACAGCAACAACAACAACAGTGCTATTTTTCTAGAAAAAGAGGTGCCGGAACTCACCATGATCTCACCCTTGTTCTCTTATAATGGCAATGACACCCATCTGAGAGCTACCGGAACTGAGTTCCGGTGAGTTCTGGCCGAAAAGAAACCCTGATAATAATGATAATGTAAACCTGGAAATGGGCCACACTGAAACAATTAATTTAAATAAAAGCACCATCATGACATCATTTAGAAATAAGGACCCTCAAGTTCTCTGTCCCCGAGCGTAGCAATTTCAAGGGACCTAGCAGAAATCCAGGGACTCCATCAAACGAGTAGAGGTTTTACAATATGAGTCACTGTTAATAAAGCTGATTACCGTGACAAGCCTTGGTTGCTACCGGCTGCTTTTGTCATGTTTTGATTTATTGCACTACCTTCTCTTCAGTCAGAAGTACAGAAGATTAGCTAGAATTAAAATACGCATTACACCTGAGTGATGCAATTGTCAACCGAGAAGCAGGTTTTTGCTCATAGTGTTTATAAATCCAGGGAGGACAGGCAAGAGCCACAGAGTTACTGAAGGCAAATCTGAGGAAGATCGGAGGTTCAGTCCCAGCATGTCACATCTAATTGCTATCCTTAAGCACTGCAGTCCTTAGACTCTTAAGCCACTTTGTATCATCGGGACTAACTAAAGGAAGGCTCTCTTTCAAAAGAGCCTTCCTGTCTTTTTCATCAGGGCTGAGCTGTAGAGAGCTGTCAGAAGGGAGCCAGGAGTTCTGCCTTGGGGGGCTAGAGCTGGAGAGTCAAGCTACAAGGTCAAGCCAAGAGACAGTTGAAGGGACAAAGCCAGGAGCCAGTATCAAGGGGCAAAGCAAAACATGTCAGAGCCAGGGGGGGGCAGTGTCCTCTAGGCAGAATCCCAGCCCACACAGGAAACCCTTTATAGCTCTGTCTAAGAAGGTTCAAGCGGGTTGCCTGGATGAGTAGGTCCAGTCCAGAGCCCAAGGATCCTTCAGTAGCTAGGAAGACACAAACTGTAGTTCTTGTGGTTCACCACATGGGGCAGGAGCATACAAAACAGAGTTTCTTTCCACAGGGTCATAGGACAATGTGAGCATCTTCCTCGGAGGACACCATGATGGCTGAGTTCTGTCTCCACTGTTGGAGGCAGTATGTCTCTGAACAGTATGAAAAATCAGTATGTCTCTGAACATAAGTTGCTGGGAACTGCAAATGGAGAGAGCTCTGCTCTTTGCAGGCTCTCCATGGGCATCTGACTGGCTGCTTTGAGATCAGAGTGCAGGACTAGATGGACTACAGAGATAGAGATAGAGACAGACACAGAGATAGAGATAGAGAACTGGACAACTGGGCTTTTTATTCTGTTTCCTGAGCTGAAATCCCCAAGCGAGGTCAAAAGTGGATGTTAAAGCTTTTCTAAGATGACAGCAACAGCACAAACGTCTGGTGCTGTATGCCATGACAGCGCATGTATGCACATTCATATCTGTGGCTTAGTTTGGTAAACTCAGTAAAAAAGATCTGCTGTGTACTTCCAAGCCAGTTTATGCTTGAAGTGGGCCACCATCTGCAACTAAACTGGAAAATGGTGAAGCATACAAAAGTGTATGCTTTTGAACCAAAAGGGACTTAGAAGAAAGTTTCACTGACATTAAAAAGACACCAACGTTCTTCTGCTCAGACTGCTTCTGTTTCTCTGGGGATTGCCACTCAGTGTAGACAATGTGTGAGGAACCTTAGGCTCCCTACATATTACCACATCTGGGGAACTAAAACTCCCTACAAACTCCCTACAACATTTTCAGGACAGATAAAAGAAAGTCCTTCTTCATGCAGAACACAGTTAAATATGGCACTCACTCTCCGAGGAGGCAGTGATGGTCACAAACCTGGATGGCTTTAAAAGAGGATTGGGCAAATTCATGGTGGACCAGAATATGGTTACTAGTCATGATGGCTATACTCTTGCCATAGCTGTCAAGTTTTCCCCTTTTCTCATGAGGAAGCCTATTCAGCAGAAGGGAATTTCCCTTTAAAAAAAGGGAGAACTTGACAGCTATGGCTCTTGTCTCCATCGTCAGAGGCAGTAATGTGTGTGAATACCAGCTGCTGGAAATCACAGGAGGGCGGGGAGAGCTATTGTGTTCAAGTCCTGTTTGTGGGTTTCCCACAGGCATCTGGTTGGCCACTGTAAGAATGGGATGCTGGATTAGATGGGCCATTGGCCTGATCTAGCAGGCTCTTCAGCTGATCGCCGAAGAATTGATGCTTTTGAATTATTGTGCTGGAGGAGACTCTTGAGAGTCCCATGGACTGCAAGAAGATCAAACCTATCCATTCTTAAGGAAATCAGCCCTGAGTGCTCACTGGAAGGACACATCCTGAAGCTGAGGCTCCAATACTTTGGCCACCTCATGAAAAGAGAAGAATCCTTGGAAAAGACCTTGATGTTGGGAAAGATGGAGGGCACAAGGAGAAGGGGACGACAGAGGACGAGATGGTTGGACAGTGTTCTTGAAGCTACGAACATGAGTTTGACCAAACTGCGGGAGGCAGTGGAAGACAGGGGTGCCTGGCGTGCTATGGTCCATGGGGTCACGAAGAGTCGGACACGACTAAACGACTAAACAACAACAACAGCAGGCTCTTCTTAAGTTCTTATGTTATGTCCCCATCACCCCTGGCCATTGGCCAAGTTTACTGGAGTTGATGGGTGTTGAAGTTAGAGTCAAAGGTGCCCACAGCTGCTGTTGACATACAGTGGTAGATGGACCAGCTCTGCAGTACATAGAGAAATGCACATCTTAAGCCAATAAGTTTACTTTCTCACAAAATAACTAGAACTTTAAATATTGATTCGTATCAAATCAAACACCCAGGCACTTTCCTTCTGATGTAATTGAACTGCACACACACACACACACACACACACACACACACACACACACACACCAGTTAAAAATAAAACGGCAGATAATATCTGAACATCCACGAAATGATTTTCCTTATTAAACCAACCCAAAGTAAATTCCTTTTGGGCTATTGATCTGTTCTCCTTCTTCTACCATATGAAAATGAAATATGTTTCATTTCAGCAGTCAGTCTGCTACACCAGCTTCCCAGCTTATTGCTGGGAAGTTATAAATCTATTCCATTGTGAAACAGCTGGGGTTCTTCGGACATGGCCTTTGTATCCTGTTTAAAAATCAAAATCTTTTCGAAAGGGAGCATGAGTTGAAATTAGAGATGGGAGAACTGTAGGAAACTCACTTTTTAAATTAAATTGGAGATGGCCCAGGATGTTCTGGGTGGGGTGGGGTGGGGGTACCTTCCCTTGTCCATCTGCCTCCAGCATCCTGCCCTACAATCCAAGAGAGCCAATCAGTCCCTAATATTTTTGTTGTTGTTGGGGGGAGGAACAAAGGGGCTGCACAGGCAAACAGAGGATGAAGATGGGGACCCAAGCCCTCCGGCACTGAGGGATAAGTTTCCCATTTTGTTTTTCTTACTTCAGGCCTTGTACATAGCAGAGACGTTAAACCAAAACATATGGAGGAAAACTTCATTCAGAACTATGTAGTCAACCAGGGCACATGCTACCTCAGCAAACATCATGCAGCTCTGCCTGCTTCCTAAGCAACACTTCTGCCTGTCCCCCTCCTGGATGGTTGACTTTAACACCAACACAATTAACCCTTAAATGGCACACTGCATGATGTCTGCTGTTGCACTTCTGATATCCAGTGCCGTTCCAGGCTTTGGAAAGCCTTTGGCCAGATACCTTCAGAGACACTTGCTCCTCCTCACACTGCGGCGGCTGATGCCCATCTGTTTGCTGCTTCTTCTGGACCCAACTGGCACACTCTCCTAGAGAAAGAGGACAAGGCGTACAAAAACAGCTACTCTTTTTCATTGCACCCAGTGATGACTGGTGCCCATTTGGACTGGTATGTCAGAAGGCAGGTTGCCCAAACAGTAGGTGGAGCCAGAGCCAATGATAGGCAAAGCCAGAATCATTTGAGTTTCACCCCACTCACTTCCTGCTGAGTTCTACTAGGGCAACCGTGAAACTAAGAAGGGGGAATGTGACAGGTAGTGCTGCCACCCTCAGCCTAGTATGAGCTGACTGAGGTTGGTAGAGGAGTATCTCATTCACCCTCACTGTTTACTCACTCAGAGAAGGCAGCTGCAGCTGCAAGGAGGAGAAACAGCAAGAACCACGGGGTTCCAAGGGTTGGCAGTGGGCCCCCTAATTGGGTAAGGGACTTGCCATGTACCCAATAAAGTCAGCCCTTGACACCAGCCCTGGCCTTGCTAGGTACTGCCCCAGTTTTCAGGTACCAGACTCTGGTAAATTGCCTTTCCATCGTGGGCACAATCCAACAAGGATTCAATGTGTTTAAGTCCTATTGATTTCAGCAGGACTGAGCCAAACCTAATAAGAGATGATGCATGTATAACTGGGTCAGCCATAGTTCACTGAAATGCTATCAGCAAAAACAAGGGAGTAAACAGACAAGCAAGCATATAATGAGACAAAACAGATCAAATAATGCCAATCAATATTAATATTGGCATTGGTGCCATTTTGAATATTTAAGTACTGGGCCTTGAGCTCTTTTGGCCTTTCGCTCTGCTCTTAGGAATAGCAAATCTAACAAACCAATTGGCTTTTCTCTGTCAGAGATGACAAAAAATGAGGCAGGCAGGGGGTACAAGGAGAAGCTGCAGAGCTGCAGGAGGCAACATACGATGTCAGGTGATGAACATCTGGTTGTGCTCTAGGCTAAATCCTGACACGGGCCCAATGGGAAGCCTGGAGGGCCTGTTTAGGCTCATGCACCAGAGGCTTCCCCCAACACAGCACAGGTGGAATCATTTCCCACAGACATCCTTGCTCTAGCCTAGTGAAGAACAAGCTGCTGTTTGTCTGGTAGAGCTGACCTAGATGTAATGCACATACTAGAAAACAAAGGAGCATAGCATGAGTAATGCTCACTGGAAGGACAGATCGTGAAGCTGAGGCTCCAATACTTTGGCCACCTCATGAGAAGAGAAGAATCCTTGGAAAAGACCCTGATGTTGGGAAAGATTGAGGGCACAAGGAGAAGGGGACGACAGAGGACGAGATGGTTGGACAGTGTTCTCAAAGCTACGAACATGAGTTTGACCAAACTGTGGGAGGCAGTGCAAGACAGGAGTGCCTGGCGTGCTATGGTCCATGGGGTCACGAAGAGTCGGACACGACTAAACGACTAAACAACAACAACAAAAGCATGAGTAACATTTGGTTCGTGATCAACCTGGCAATTGTTATCAATCAGTGCTCAGATTGCAATGGTGGTGTAAGGAGCCCTCATTCCTAAATTCAGAATATTCACTTCTTAATCCTACACCCAGAATACTTATCTCCTGACAAAGGTGGATGTAGGGTAGCATGACTGGTTCCCCCACACAGGGTGCCGAGTCAAGAGGTGCCTTCCTGCCTCCTTCCCAAAGCCTAGTAAGCGCTGGGCTTTGGAAAGGAGCCATGATGGATTTGACAGGGTCCTAGTGTCTCCCAACTCCTTTCCAAAGTCTAATTGCCATGTGCCCAGCTTTGGGAAGGAGACAGGAGGGCTCTAGGACTCTGCCAGGGCCCTCGTGCCTCCCCCCGCAAAGCCCAGTGCCTCGTTTACAAGAGTTTGGATTTGATATCCCGCTTTATCACGAAGGAGTCTCAAAGCGGCTAACATTCTCCTTTCCCTTCCTCCCCCACAACAAACACTCTGTGAGGTGAGTGGGGCTGAGAGACTTCAAAGAAGTGTGACTAGCCCAAGGTCACCCAGCAGCTGCATGTGGAGGAGCGGAGATGTGAACCCGGTTCCCCAGATTACGAGTCTCCCACTCTTAACCACTACACCACACTGGCTCTCTAACAAAGTTAGAGAAAGTTAGTTTAACTAACTTTGGGAAGGTGGCACGGGGACTGGAGGGGAGCATCAAATTTTGACCCTGCTCCTGATTCCCTCCATCTCAAATTTAGCTAAATCATGATCTCCCACAGCCTTCTGAAAACATAAGCTCGGGAGCAGCAGCTGAAAGGTTAGGGGTCTGCCCTCCTGTAACCCTAGCGCTTGTGACAACCAACCACAGCACTTCAAGTGGATGTGAGAACATAAAAAGAGCCGTACTGGAATCAGCCCAGAAGCCTATCGAGTCTAACATCCCTTTCCTCTTCTGGACCATGAGTGTTTCCCTCAGTAATGCATAAATAGCTGTGCAACAGCTTTGATAGCATTTAGGAAGTTACCACCGCACACAAATCTAAGGATAATTTCAGTGCCACAGAGGAAGTGATGAGTTACGTATATCATACATCACCCATGGTTCCCCCCCCTTTCCTTTGTAAGCTCTTCTTTGTGTCTACATTAAATCTGCTTGTTTCTATATAAATCCCTTTGATATGCCTTCTTCTAAACTGTCTGATGCTCCCCGTTCTGTAATACCTCCTGCACAGAAACAAAAGCATAATTTTTAAAAGGTGGAGAGATTTATTTTATTTTATTGCAAAATTATCACAAATGCCATGTTCAAAATGTTTGATCTTTCAAAGGCTTTGATCTTCTCTTCATCTACAGCTTTCAGGTCGACACCAAAAATTGCCAATATTTTTTTTTTTTAAATTGCTCACCATTTTTCTCCTTCTGAACATAATTTCAGGGAGGGAGGCTGAAAATACTCTTCTCATCTCTTAGGATTCTTTTTTTTAAACAACAAGAACTTTCAGGTATGACTCTAGTAGCTAAACGAGATGTTATAAAAAGAAAAGGTTACCTTGATGAAGCAGCTGGGAAATTATATAGGAGGTTGGGACACAGGCCCTTTCTGGCTCTCCACAACATGCTGGATACAAGCAGGTGTTTCTATGCATCTCCCTCTCTTCTCACATGCTAGCTTCTTGGGAAGCTAGCATGGCACTTCAGTGGTGGTGCTAAAGTTTCCCCATGCTCCAAAAAAAGGCATGCAGAATGATCAAGGGAGTGGGGCATCTCCCCTACGATTAAAAGTTGTGGCACGATAATTTTTTAAAAAAATAAAATTATGAACCACATGGAAAAAGTGGTTTAGAGAAAAGCTTTTCTCCAGTTCTCTTAACCCTCATGGACACCCAATGTCCATGTTCAGGTCAGATAAAAAATCCTTCACAGAGTTAAACTATAGAACTCACACCCACAGGAGGCAGTGATGGCCACCAACTTAGCTGGCTTTTAAAAGAGAATTAGACAAATTCATGGGTGAGAAGCTTATTGATGGCTACTAGTCCTGATGGCTATGCTCTGCCTACACCAGGCACCCCCAAACTTCGGCCCTCCAGATGTTTTGGACTACAATTCCCATCTTCCCCGACCACTGGTCCTGTTAGCTTGGGATCATGGAGTTGTAGGCCAAAACATCTGGAGGGCCGCAGTTTGGGGATGCCTGGCCTACACAGTTGAAGACAGCAATGCTTCTAAATACAATTGCTGGAAACCACAAGAGGGGAGAGGGCTCTTGTGCCCAGATCCTGCTTGCAGGTTTCCCCTCAGGCATGTAGTTGGCCACTTAAGAACAGGATGCTAAACTAGACGGACCATTAGCCTGATCCAGCAGAGCTCTTCTTGTGTTCATTCTTTCCTCTGTTCCAGTTCCCCTGGGGGAGGGGGGAGGGGATATGAAATCTAAATGTGGGGGTGAACTTTCCTTTCAGACTTGATCTGATGGCTCCTCTGGATCAGAACCACTATCTGCTGGAGGTTTTCCTCCCCTTGTTCTTTATCAGAGGAGACTTCAGGATCAAGGTATGGGCAGGGGTTGCACCCTGACAGATGTGCTCTAATTATCCAAGTTCTACAGATGCTAGTGGGAGGGGGCATCAAGATTTCAACAGTAGCTTGGTCCCAATTATAAGGCAGGAACAGTGTCTTTGGTGAGTGCCAAGCTCAGGCAGAGGCTCGTGACACACAGTGGGGTTACCAGGCAAGTCAGACCGAGATTTCAGCACCTTGGAGAACTCCAAGCAAGCGACTTGCTCCAAAGTAAATATCATGAGCACACAGCAATGTCTGTATCACACTTGGATTGGCGTGTTCAGATGGAGCAGGGGGAGGAGGGGAATAATAAATTGGGGGGGGGGCTGAACTGTGGAAACCTGGGTTGGAGAATGGGGATGTCCTCTTTCCACCTGATCTTTAGCTGCTTTAGAGGGGGGAAGCAGGATGATTTTGGAGAAAAGCCATGGGACTGACCAAGGCCTTATTCATTTATGTCTCACCTTTCTCCCAAGGAGCTCAAGTTGGTTTAGATGGCTCTCATATTGGTTCCACATTGATAAGAACTCAATCGTTTAGTGTGGCAGCACCTAGACTTTGGAACTCCCTGCTTATTGCTATACTGTATTCTTTTCAGCACCTGCTGAAAACATTCTTCTTTAGACAAGCATACCCAGATGCTTAGAAATGCTGGTGTGAGTTTTTATCTGTTTTAGTATTTTAACTACTTGTTAATATTGTATGTTTTTCTTGTTTATTTGTTTTTATCTTTTTGTAAAAGTCCTTGATGGTTTTTTAAATAAAAACAACAATAACCATGTATAAATTTCATGAAATAAATATATAAATAAATAAATATTATCTTCACAACAACCCTGTGAGGTAGGTTAGGTTGACTGGACCATGACCATCCTGTGAGTTTCATGCTTTCTTGGAGATTTGAACCCTAGTTTCCCATATCCTAGTCTGACATGCTATGAAGGATACCCAAAAGTTTGAGCGCCACCACAGAAAATGCCCTTTTCTTCATGCAAGCAAAACGCACTTCGGCAAGTGATGGTTGTTGGAGAGAGGCCTCAGTAGAAGAGCTTAATGCATGGGCAGGAATTCCAATTGTTATGAAACAACAGCAAGGAAGAGCTATTGCCATCACAGTCTTACTTCCAAACTTGCTGGTTGCATCTGGCTTGCCACAGTTGGAAACTGGATGCAAGGCTTGATGGATTTGGGGGTGTAATCCAGCAGGGCTCTTATGTATTCAATGCAAAATACCTTATATGTGCATGAAAAACGACAACCACTGCTGGTGCACATAACATCATGCGTAAGATAAAAGGGCCTTACCAGGATACCCCATGACCTGCTTTTGCTTATGCACACTGTACCAAGTGACTACAATCTGACTACAGCAGCAACATCTCATGTCTTCATGCCCTTATTATTTTGATTTCACATACCTTGTGGCTTTGCGTTAAGTGGCAAGGGATTCGAGCTTTCGCAGCACAGCAAAGCTATTTGTTCAAGCTTGAAGGCATTGGATTCCCTTGCCGTTTTCTGCAAGCGGAGATGCGGGGAAGTGGTGCCTGGGTGTGGTTATCTCTGCTGAAGAAAGTGGCGAGTGATCCTGCTGCTAAGATAGCTCAGTGTATCTAGAATTTGGGAGTTTTTATTTCTAGAGGGCAAGCAAGGAACTACATCAGGGTTGGGGAATCTGCGGACCTCCAGATATTGATGGACTACAGCTCCTATCAGTCCCAGCCAATGTGGCCAATAATAACATAAGCATATGAGAAGAGCCCTGCTGGATCAGACCAATGGCCCTTCCAGTTCAGCATAGTGTGTGTGTAGCTTTCTGCATTTTTATATAGCTTTTTGTGGCTGGTTGTCTTAAAAAGAATCCTCTCCCATTGCACTCACTGGGTTGGAAATAAATCTTGGCAGCTCTAAGACTGGTGGAAGAATACAAGAAGAGCCAGCTGGATCAGGCCAATGACCCATCTAATCCAACATCTTGTTGCACATCAGATGCCTAGGGGAAGCCCAAAAGCAGGATGTGAGTGCAACAACCACTCTCCGCATGTGGGATTCCTAGCAAATGGGATTCAGAGGCATACTGCCTCCAACAGTTGAGATAGAAGATAGCCACTGTGGCTAGGATAGCATAATCCTCCTTTAAAGCCACCCAAGCTGGTGGCCACCACTACTTTGAAGCTGGGATGAGCCAATTCCATAGTTTAACTCTATACTTCACTTGATGTCCATGAGTTCTAGTGCTGTGAGAAAGAGGAAAACAATGGTTTCTCTACCCACTTTCTCCATACCATGCAAAATTTTATAGACATCTCTCATGTCACCTCTGACTTTCCTTTTCTCTCAACTTACAAAGCCCCCCCCCCCATGCTGCAAAACCTCTTCATGGGTGGTGGGGCAGGACCAACGGTGGTGATGAAGTCAAAGCTATGGGTGATACGAAGAAGGCTTTGCTGAAGGAACCAGGCTGATTTTGACTACTCATCTAGAAAATGACACTGGTAAAAAGAAAAGTTCCTTGTTGATCTTTGATCGCAGGTGGCATTGCAATACCTTGGAGACAAGATAGAGAAGAGAAGACACAAGTGGTGGGGTGTGTGTGAAAGAGTTTTCTTTATTAGGGGTAGATTTCCTCCTGCGCCTGCAGTTTGAGAAAGTGCTATCTGACACTGGGTTATGGATTGACAGAGCTGTGTTGTATTAAAGAACTAATAAATACAGACCCTCGGGTAAGAGTGCCACTATTATTAAAGTACACAGAGCTAGGCTCTGCACCTACCAAACTCCTTGACTCTCTCTCCCTCCCTGTGTGGGTGGGTGTTGGACTTGCAATACCTTATTACTCTTACTCTTTTAGGCCTCTTGAGATGCTCCACCAGGAACCAAAAATCTCCCTAGCAATTCTGCTCAGAAATGCATACCATGTGTGTGTGTGTGTGTGTGTGTGTGTGTGTGTGTGTGTGTGTGTTTTTACAGTATATATAATATTCACACTATGAATGTGTTATATCATATCAAAGCACTATGAGGCTACGATACAATCATGTATTGATTATGAGTGCTTCTCTTCCTTTACTTGGTGCCATTTATTTTCATTTGATAACAGGTATTTTAGTTTTAATTATAGTGGGATCTCTCAGTGGCGTGGGGGTTATTGCTTGCTTTCATATTTCTAAGCCACTTTGAGCAACTCCTTTGAAGAAGGAAAGAGCAGTGTCCCCCTTGCAAAGTCCCCACAGGCATCTGGTTGGCCGCTGTGAGAACAGGATCCTGGACTAAATGGGCTCTTCTTACATTCTTAGAATGTTAACTCTGCAATCCTATGGTCCTTGAGCTGATGCCCCAAAGGCCCATAGGAAGTCTGACCTCAAAGAGAGGGAGATCCAATATTTGATTGCCTTTTTCTTGCTGCCACAGAAATCTCTCTGACTTTTGCCCGACAGACATTGGAGCTCCTCTGACATTGGTATGGGAGAAACTGGGATGCGCCAAGGCAGATCAGGGAAAAGGCTTTAAATAGAGAATTGTGCAAATTTGTGACTACGGCTATGCTCTGCTTCCATGCTTGGAGGCAGCAATGCTTCTGAAACCCAGTAGCTGGAATCCACAGGAAGGGAGAGTGCTCTTGTGCTTGAATCCTGCTTGCAGGTTTCCCACAGGCATGTAGTCAGCCACCATGGGGAAAGGATGCTGGACTAGATGGGCCATTGGCCTAAGTCAGTTGGCTCTTTGTATGTTCTTAGATCAGGAATGGCCTTCTCAAAGCTCTCTTGATGTGTGTGTGTGCGCGCGTGCACTAGGGTGATGACTTTTTCATTTTTTTCCTCAAAAATTATTTCCTGTAGCACAAATGGATGAACTTTTGCCTATTAATGACTAAAATGAGGTATATTCCATTGAAATATTTAAAAAGGTTACGCACAAATTGTTTTTATTTTTTTTGTATGCCGTTTTACCATTTCATAAAATTGTATTAACAATTCTATATATATTTCCTATCAAATTTGGACACAACATGACATTCCACAATGGGGAGTGTTCTTAGCAACACAGGGTATACAAATGTCACACCTGTGCAAGGTAAAAGCCCCTTTTTGGGACCTCAAAACCAGGGCAGTCTCGAGCAGGTCGGGCGCCCTGGCTCTGAGGCGCAGAGATCGCTCCGGCACCCCCCTCACAGCGTGCAGCATGGCTTCCGCGCGGCTTTGCCACGCAGCGCCCCGCCTGCCAGCCCCGTGCCCTGACACCCCGCGCCACCGGAACTATACCTAGAGCCGGCCCTGCTGAAAACTCAGCCAGCAGAACCTGCCGGACATGCTGGGAAAAGAACCTACAGGAGAGGTAGCAAAACATTGTCCTCTAGCGGCATCTATTCTGTTACTGCAGCTAAAAAAAGCTTCCTTGTGTGTTTGATGACCCTATATAATGTTGTATATATGTGACTCTAAAGCTTGGGTTCAATTTTATATCTGCTTACAGAGACTTAAAAAATGGTCAAAAAACTGATAAATAACATTTTTAAAATCATTTTGTGCGTGATATTTTTTAATCAAATCTCTTTGAAAGTAAGATATTAGCTAATCTTTAATGAAAGCTCATCAAATTATGATACAGGGAAATGAGGTTGTAAAAAAGTCATCACCCTAGTCCGCGCGCTTTCCTTGCATTCCTCTGATGTCTCACTCAAGACGGAAGCGTTTGGTGGAACTTCTCACTTTCATATTGAGCAGAACAATTGCTTGTGTCTCCTTAAGTCCCAGAGCTTTCTCCCTACGCAAGCCTTTAAGTGATCCACGCCTTCTGTTTCGATAAGCAACAAATGACTGGGATTATGATTATTAATACAAGCCACTCTGATAACGACAAGCCTCATTTTTGTGTGTGGCAAGGCCCATTTGTCTGCATTATCTGAACAATAATATTATCAATTTGCCTCGCTTTGCCTGTGCTAGGGGAAGCAGGCGCTTCTAAAGGGGAGCTTAATTGATTGAGATTAGATGGGCTGTAGCAGCTGCGAAATGACAAAACGGAATCGGTTAAGTGACAGAGAAAATCAAAGTGGAAGTTGAAATGAGCAGAATAATTACTCAGGCCTGCCTTCTGAAGAGAGAATGTTGATGCTGATAATAATGGAAATGCGTCTTCCTCCTGGAACCCTTGCACCAGATGGTCTTGGTTAATATGAATCCAAAATGCTTTGGGATGCTCTCACAAAGTCATGAAGTTATTCTTTGAGCTGCTGTCCAAGGGATGTGGAATCCCCGGGCGAGAGTCCAAATGTGGCTGGGCACTGTGAGAACAGGATGCTGGATGAGATGGGCCTGATCCGGCAGGGCTCTGCAGAGAAGGAGGAGGAGGAGGAGGCGGAGGAGGAGGAGGAGGGGGGGAGGAGGGGGAGGAGGAAAAGGAGAAGGAGAGTTTGGATTTGATATCCAGCCTTTAACTCCCCTTAAGGAGTCTCAAAGCGGCTAACAATCTCCTTTCCCTTCCTCCCCCACAACAAACACTCTGTGAGGTGAGTGAGGCTGAGAGACTTCAGAGAAGTGTGGCTAGCCCAAGGTCACCCAGCAGCTGCATGTGGAGGAGCGGGGAATCAAACCCGGTTCACCAGATTACGAGTCCACCGCTCTTAACCACTACACCACGCATGCTTGCATTCTTATAATTTCGCACTGTGACTTCATGGCCAGATATCTGAGGATATGTGGCTGCTTGATCATTTACACACACACACACACACACACACACACACACCCCACTGAGATTGGCCATCAGAATTGTGCAAAATGTGCGAAACGTCCCTTACCCTCTTGAGCCTATCTTAAAATCACCCACCACCTTGCTAATTAGGCCATCTTTCATGCGATGAAATCTTCCCAGTGTGGTCGCATTGACACCAACACCGTCCGCTGCTCTTTCACATTTCGCTAATGGAGCCTGTGCATGATTTGTAAGGCTATTATGCAATAATAAGCAATCTGTTTCCATAAATGTGTCAGGCAATGCCACTAGGTGGGGTTTCAGTGGAACCAAGTGGAAGTGACATTCGCAGCCATAAAAATGGTTAGAACACTGAGTTGCAGTATTGTCATCCCGGATGATCTTATTCCCCGTCAGTTGCTCCAGAGGGAGAACCAGGAGCCATGTTGCCCAAAGCTAGGATGTGGCCTAATGTCAGGACTGAGCCCTGTGTAGCAGTCTGAGATGAGCCAGGACTAAGGATGGAGGAGACCTTGAATTTAGTGTGCACTTAAAGTCCAGCCTATTGTGCATAATTATAATTATTGGGTATCACTTGTATTTTGTTAAGTATTTTTGTAACTTCTTTGTTGTTCTGTCCACCACTTAGGTTCAGATCAGGCATAGGCAAACTCGGCCCTCCAGCTTTTTGGGACTACAACTCCCATCATCCCTAGCTACCAGGACCAGTGGTCAGGGATGATGGGAATTGTAGTTCCAAAACATCTGGAGGGCCGAGTTTGCCTATGCCTGGTTTAAATAGATAGACAGCAGTTTAGAAATGGTCGAAATAAAGAAAGGAAGGATGCGATAGAAACATAAAGCAAAATTTAAAATGTCATAGAATTGTAGAGTTGAAAGGGACCCAAGGGTCATCTAGTCCAATCTACTGCAATGCAGGAATCTTTTGCCCAACAACGCACAACTCTGAAATCAATAGTCTCATGCCCTGCTGACTGAGGTCTGATGCAGAAGAAAAGGTTAAGAAGAGGCATTTGTAATGCGAATGTGTATTCTGGCTATAGGGATGGACAGAATTGTCTGGGTTTTTTTTTTTTTGTCTCTGACAGTTTCACATGTGTTCATTCACAAATCCATCCCATCCCATTTTTGCACCAAACTGCAATAGCATGAAAACCTGCATTAATTTTTATGTATTCCCCCCCCCCCAGAAACATTTTTGTAGGAATGACACACTAAAATATATGTTTTTGAATGCATTTTAACCTAACATATGCATCTTTACATGCATTTTGGTACCTTTTTGAGCCAAAAACTATTGCAAAGCTCAGAAAATTGTAAATAATGGAATACTATATGGATTATACTCCTGCCAACCTAGCAGTTTGAAAGCATGTCAAAGTGCAAGTACATAAATAGGTACCGCTCCGGCGGGAAGGTAAACGGTGTTTCCGTGCGCTGCTCTGGTTCGCCAGAAGTGGCTTTGTCATGCTGGCCACGTGACCCGGAAGCTGTACGCCGGCTCCCTCGGCCAATAAAGCAAGAGTTGTCCATGACTGGCTCTCTCGGCCAATAAACCCCAGAGTCATCCATGACTGGACCTAATGGTCAGGGGTCCCTTTACCTATATGGATTATAATCTGTATATTACTCTGGGACATGTAAATCAGGGTAGTTCATACAAAATATGGATGGAACAAAATCCTCTGGCATCACTAACATAGGGTTTGTTTGTTTTTTAATGCTCATTACAAAGCAAGAGAAAAGAAGGGCTGCTTGAAGCCTCTGGTATACAAAACAGTCCTTGAAATTTGATTAGTTAAGCCCCCAAAATGTGGCTGTTCATCATGGCTGTCTGCTAACATACTTGCTTCGCACTTGACCGTGGAGTTGTCTGCAAGGAAGAAGCCTGTGCATCTATCATGGAGAGATTGCAAACTGATATGAAGTGTGCATCATCATCTCAGTCTCCCTCTTTTGGAGTCAAGCTTCTTGAACCAAGGGCACAGGCTGGCTGGCCACTGAGTCGTACGATAAAGCAAGTGGCAGTGAAGGAAATGAAAACCCTGGGAGTAGCAGATGATGCGGGCAGGAGGTGCAGGCATTTCGCTCTACACTATCCGGCTTGCTCCCCAGGCAACCAGAGATCACTTAAGCATGATTGTCTCAACCGTGCACCAGTTAAAACCAATGTTGCCAGGACCATCTGTTCAGGAACACGAGCTCATGGAACGGTGTGCCCAGCATTACGTCATTACCTTTGTCAGGTTCCCTTGGACCACATTTTTATGACCTCTTGCCAGCACACCCTTAAAGGAGTCACAAGGAACCATCAGTGCAGTGGGGAAATTTACATTTACTCAATTACAGCAACAGAGAAGATCTGCAAGCAATCAAATAAACATAATTAGCCAAAACAAAATATAGTCTGAAGGTGGAATCTGTCCCCCCCCCCACTCCTGAGCATGTTTATCGGCTCTACCGGTGGCCCCGCAGCAATGGACCGGAAGGAATTATTCCCCCTTTCTACCAGAACCTAGGGGATGTGAACCTGCTAAGTGCCCCGTGGCCCCACTGAGTTGGCGTTCACCCTAGTGCACCCGCCAAACCTCAAGGGAAGCCCAAAGGAACCAACATCAAGACAGCGTAGGATGACTAAGGCTGTCCTTAACCCTGTAATGCCACAAGTATTTACTCCACCAGATCTTAACTTGTCTTTTCTGCCCAGAATGAAAGCCACTTAAAGCAATCAAAAATGCCACTCGAAGGACAGGACTCTCAACACTAAGAAAGAAGAGTCTCAAGGCCATTCAAGGGCTCCCAAAAACATTCCTACTCAGCCCCAAAACAGGCAGTTAGCAAACCCCAGACTGCATAGGGAAGGAAGGTGCTGTCAAGAGAAGAGTGGGGTGTTAGGGATGGAGCAGCTGATAAAGCCTGACTTCATCCTTCCCCAATTGCCCTGATGGCTCACCTGACCCTTCCCTGACTTTGCAAGGGAAAAACCATTCTGAGTCTTCTTTCAGGGGGAGTTGGGGTGTTGCAAATTCGCCCCTACTCAAGGGTGGAAGCGATGTTTATTTAAGGGACTTACCTGTCTCCTGGTAAAGAATGGCGGCTGGGGATGGAGGAAGAATCTGTTTTAAAGGGGTTTGTACAGGGAAATTGGTGCTTCTATTCCATTCAGGCTTTGCCTGCATTGGACTGGTTCTTGCACTGAGCACTTGCTTAAATCTGAACCATTCATGCATTGCCTTTTATTCAAAGCCTGATTAAACTATGCAAAACAATTACATATATTATGTATATATCACATGTATAATATGCATTAAAGAGTCAAGATTTTATTTTGTACTCGTATCTGCCCCCACCCCTGTAATTCCATTCCTTTTTCTAATCAGTTTACCAAAATAGAACACTGTATATATTTGTACATTTTTTCCTTATCTTTCCCCACTCTGTTATTTTCTTTGCAGATTGCTTCTGAAAGCAATTAAAGCAACATTTAATAAAAGAGTCAAGCCCCATGCGGCACTATATTTCTGCAGCATAGTTTTATAAGCATTAATGCATAAATGCTTTTGTTCCATGAGATATATCATTGGATATATCTGCCTATGTGCTGCTTATTTAAGGGAACTTAGCATTTGTCTCCGTATAATAGGGATGGGGAGCTTCTGGTCCTCCAGATGTTGGTGTGCTACAACCCTCATTGGCCATGCCAGAGTCCAACAATCTCTGAAGGGCTACCTGAGGGGCATATGCCATACATTAACAATACTACAACCCCACAGACTTGTTCCTGGCCTGCCATTGCAAGTTCAGACCCCATGAGCATCTCTGCGAAATTAAAATATTATTGTCCCAACATGCATCACTTCACACTTGTCCACACTGAATTGCAGCTTCCAAGTCCAGCTTCCAAGCTTTTAAACTCGGCCATATATATATAAAAACGAAACCAATGTTATTGGCTTAAACCTAAGATACATTGACCCAGCATGGTATTTCCTTTCCAGTTGCACCTTTCAAACTACATTTTGCTACATCTTTTGGATCAAGAACTGCATGGCAACATTCTGAGAAGGGCAAAATTTGATGGGTGGCTCCATTCTGATTGGCACATGAGCCCAGGAGGTGCCCAGCAGGAGGGTTCATACTGGGATGTCCGATGATTGCATTCTCAAGGACCCCCACCTCAGCACGCAGAATCTCCCACCCACTGGGGTACAGCTACATTTGCTGTTTGACAAAACCACCCTCTCATCCAAGTCACGCCATAATGCTTTGAGAAACGGTCTTTGTAAGATCCTTGCTGACATAAAGGAAGTCTGCTCCTGCACATAAGTGGCATGGTGTTACTTGTAACAAATCATCAGCTTCAGCCAAGCAAGCCGTAGTGCATTCCAAAGAAATCCCCCTTTTCTTTGGTGCAAATGTAAGATAACATTTTGGGTTTCTTTCTTTCTTTGTTTTCTAAGCCCACCATCTAGTGCTCAGTGTCTTCAAAGCACAAGCAAACACTCAGCATATTGAATGCAACGTTTTATGTCAGTTTGGCAGTAGAGATTTTATGACACTTTCTCTTCCTGTCATAAAGACTTTAGGGCTCAAAGAAAGCATGGTTTTATGAAAGGAAGCAGCTTCGCCCTCTTCTCACTCTGCGATATTAACTTGAACCTTTTTGCTCATAGCCAATAGTGGCTGCATTCAGACAGTGTTTGATTCTGTTCCCCCAACATTTCCTTACCCAATAATTTATGTGTCCCCCCCCCTGATCTTTCATATAATATAAAAAGTTAGTTCTGGAAAACTAGCAGAATCTTGCAGAGGTTTAGCACTTGTTTCCATGCTTAATTGCTTCCTGAACAAAATCTGTTTGTGACCTTGTTAACCCGGAAGATTGCTGGAGTTTTGTGCTGCAATGGTTTTCATGGATCATGCCACTGAATTTCAGGGGTCATGTGCCACACAACATCATGTGGTAATATTCAAGTGTGCTTCCACACGTGTAGGAGGAACCTTGTACGTTCTCACAAGAGTCTTCCACCTTCCCATCTTGTTTGTAGGCACAATTGATTTGCCCTTCCCCTCCAAGAATGTTAAAAAATGTATCCTCACAGCACTATCCTATACATGTCCACTCAGAAGTAAGTCCCATTGAATTTAGTAGGATTTACTCTCAGTTATGTGAATCTAATGGGCCACGGGTGGCGCTGTGGGTTAAATCACAGAGCCTAGGGCTTGCCAATCAGAAGGTCAGTAGTTCGAATCCCCGTGACAGGGTGAGCTCCCGTTGCCCGGTCCCAGCTCCTGCCAATCTAGCAGTTCGAAAGCACGTCAAAGTGCAAGTAGATAAATAGGTACCGCTACAGCAGGAAGGTAAACGGCGTTTCCATGTGCTGCTCTGGTTTGCCAAAGCAGCTTTTTCATGCTGGTCACATGACCCGGAAGCTGTACGCCGGCTCCCTCGGCCAATAATGCGAGATGAGCGCCACAACCCCAGAGTCTGTCCCGACTGGACCTAATGGTCAGGGGTCCCTTTACCTTTACCTATGTGAATCTAAGATTTCAGGCTTTGGCTTAATGGAAATACTTTCTAACAGACACTTATAGGATTGTGCTGTTGATGTGAAAAAGGGATTTATCATTCAATATGCAAGGGAACAGAGTATTTCTCCTCCCTTTGCAACTGGAAGAAAATTTTCCAAAAAGAGAAAACGGGTTGGGGGGGGGGGGAGGATGTGTTCCATCAAGTTGTAGGAGGCACTCCATAATTGTTTGCTGACACAGCTCCCTATTCATAAAATATCATAAAGAGTAAATGAGTTGATAATGTAAATCAGTAATTAGGATTTGGTGCATGCTTATGCTATTTACATATTTTAATGCTTTGATATTAAGATGTCAACTTTAATAGGATGTAAATGAATTCTCCTGGGTGTGATTTATCCTGTTAGGCATTAGACACTGTTCATTTGCTGCAACTGTAAATTTTACTTCTCTTCTCTGTCATTTTTAGCATAATCTTTCCGCAGAATCTTAGGAGAACATTTTCTCTAATGAAATGTTTTGGTTTCAATCAATTCTAGAATGGGAGAATGCTAATGGCCACAAGACATAGCACAGGAACAGACCCCCTGCCCCCTGTAAAAGACTCAACCTCGATCTCTTTGCTTATAGCAGGGAGGGGGAACCTGCAGCCCTCTAGATTTTGCTGGACTCCACATCCCATCAGCCCTAGCCAGCACAGCCAATGGACAGGGATGATGGGAGCTGTAGTTCAGTAACATCTGGAGGGCAACATATTCCCCATCCATAGAGAAGAAGGCTATCAGTGTGGCTACTAGTCATGAGAGCTGGACCATAAAGAAGGCTGATCGTCGAAGAATTGATGCTTTTGAATTATGGTGCTGGAGGAGACTCTTGAGAGTCCCATGGACTGCAAGAAGATCAAACCTGTCCATTCTGAAGGAAATCAGCCCTGAGTGCTCACTGGAAGGACAGATCGTGAAGCTGAGGCTCCAATACTTTGGCCACCTCATGAGAAGAGAAGACTCCCTGGAAAAGACCCTGATGTTGGGAAGGGATGAGGGCACTAGGAGAAGGGGACGACAGAGGACGAGATGGTTGGACAGTGTTCTCGAAGCTACGAACATGAGTTTGACCAAACTGTGGGAGACAGTGGAAGACAGGAGTGCCTGGTGTGCTCTGGTCCATGGGGTCACGAAGAGTCGGACACAACTAAACGACTAAACAACAACAACACTAGTCATGGTGGCTATATATTACCTCTAGCATCAGAAGCACCTTAGCCCTGAATAGCCTTCACGAGGGCCCTACCATGGGAGAGGGTGCAATGGTCAGAGGGGAATTGTCTTCCACTCAAAGAGCTCAGCCTTTGTGGCTGCCTTTGCTTATTTTATTTTTTAAAATGAGTCAGGGGTGGCAGTATTTGCAATTCAGTGTCAGTGTTGTTTGGACCTACATGATTTGGTTGAGATTCTGATATCACCTTGAACCTTCTGCAAAGTTCTGAGAACATGTGAACACAGGAAGAGCCCAGCTGCATCAGGTCAGTGGCCCATCTAGTCCAGCATCCTGTTCTCACAGTGGCTGAACAGATGCTGTGGGAAACCAGAAGGCAGGACCTGAGAACAAGAGAAAGTCTTCTCCTGTGGTTTCCAGTGACAGGTATTCAGAAGCATTGCTGCCTCCAAATGTGGAGGCAGAGCATAGCCACCATGGGTAGCAGTTTTCTTAGTTTTTGGCAGGGGGGGGGCAGAATGGATGAGCTAAGAAAATGTGGTTGACCATTTTAGGTCTTGGAGATTTGCATGGACTAGAAGTTCTGAACCCATTAATTAATAAAAGGAGGACACAGGCTAGAACGCAGAGACATCTGTGGAAATGGGAAAGGAACGGACAGGAGACAAAAAAATTGTTATGTGTTAACAAGGACCTTTTAAAGATAAGAAAGACGCAGGACTATTTTAAGCCAAGGGCAGATGACACGAAATTCAAAATTTAATGAGGCTTAAATGCCATAGAATCTGCCAGATGTACAGTCTGCGGCACAAAGGCTCGGCACAATCATGTACCTTTCCATAACATTTTTTAAAGGGTCCTTAAAATGCACACGCACATAAATTTGCTCATAAGATTCAGGAATGTCGCCCAGAACCATTTCAGAGAGCCAAACAGAGAGTCCATTTCAAGTTCAGGATTTTAGAGAATATTAACTATGGAAGGTTTTGCAGTAGATCTGTCTTCAATACAGATGGCTTTAACAGACATACACGGGCAACCATGTGCACTTGACCCTGGCCCATCTCTCTCGGTTATATTGGTCAAACTAGACATGGCCAGTTTTGCCCAAGGTATGATCAACTCCACTGATTGAGATGGATAGTTTCTCCTTGAAGGAGGCAATCATGAGAACAGCAGCCTCCCTTAATCTAACACCCTGTTGGAATAAAAATGTCTGAATTGATTTGTGGAACGTGAGAACAGAACTGGCTTGATGGACTTCTCTGATAAGAAAATGCCAAGGAGAGGGGCCACCACTATACAAGTCCTGCTCCTGTTCAGCACCATCCTAATCTCAAAATGAAATTCTAGGCCAGACATCTCCTCTGTGCAGGCGAAGGCTGATTAGGGAGAAGATGTCCCCTTAGCTAACCTAGTCTCTAACTGTTTAGGGCTAGAGGTTTTGTGAGGAGTTGGAGATGGAGGCAACTGTTTCCCACAGCTGGTTGCTTTTGGTTCACCCCCTGGAAACACACATGAGCAGGAAGTTGGAAAGGGAGAGAATGCAGGCACTGGAGCTGCTTCCCTGGGTGATTTGAAGTCGGCTAAAAGGCAACCATTGCCTGCAGCAAAGCAGAATGGCTTGGAATGGTGTGTGATAGGTCTGGGGAGCCATGGGCCCTCCAGATGATGTTGAATTACAATTCCCATCTCCCCTGGCTCTTGTCCCCAACTGCTGGGGCTGATGGGAGTTGCAGTTCAGCAACATATGGAGAGCCAAAGGGGGCTTCCGGGTTCAGCGCCAGCGCCGATCGGCGGGGTTTCGTCTCGTCTCCGAGACGGCCCGTCCCTGCTAGGAGTGGGGAGGGCAGCGAGAGCGACGCTGCGCCCCTTAGAACCTCGGGAAGGGCGTCCCGGGGGCAATTTGCTCGGCACAGCCCCAATCCGGACTCCCCAACTCTTCGGTTAGCTCTAATAAGAGCTCCGGAGCGAGGAGGGTAGAAGTCGCGGGGGCCATTTTGAGCGGCAACGTTATTCTAGCAGGGAGAAGCTTCAAGCCGAAGGCGGAGAGCGCTGGATTCTTCCGAAAATAAAACGATTGGAAAAGACTGTAAGTAACCTCACGATTTGGATTATAAAACAATTTGGATCTGGGAGAGAGGGGAGAAAAGAGGAAGCCACCCCCCCCCCACGGCAACAAAAGAGACAGTAAATAGAAACCCGAAGCCATAAACAGAAGATTTGCAATTTAAAAGGATCCCTCAAAGGCATCAAAGAGAATCTCCCCTTTGATGCAGGGTGAGAAGGGGAGAGAGACTGTGGTTTATGACTGCCCTGCAGCAAGAGGTAAAGACTGAGAAAAATCTTTCTTTTCCTCGGGAGCCGGCAGCCCAGACAACCCAGTGAGTTGATCAGGATTTATGAGTCAATTTTTATTTCACTTTGTATTTCTGGACTTTGTGGAATTTCTTTTTTGGTTTAAATGTTTGTGAAATGTGAGTTCGAACTTTATTGTTAATAAGACTTGAAGAATGCAGCCAGCTTGTTAAAATGGAGTCGAGAAAATAAACTGTGATCATATTCCACCCCACGTGACAAGTTTTGACCTTGGCAGGATTGAATTATGTCAACAAAAAAGTGTTCCCCTGAGTTCCAGCGGTCTGTTTTGACCTTAATGTGGGAAACAAGAATAGAGCTATGTCAAGAGGAGACACGACGGCAAGAGTTACAGCAAAAATTTCAGATGGTGATGGCAGAATATGATTTTTTAGGAGATGAAGCTTTTGACACTGAAAAAGATGAATGTGAGAATGACAATGATGATGACTGTGATTTGGAAGGAAAAGACGAAGATGAGGACTGTGATGATTCAACACAAAATGAAGCACACCACGAAAAAAATGATGACTTTACTCTACAAAAAGTTGGATGGAGTGCCCTGCTTTTGAGGGGGGCACGATTGGTATTATTGGAACTCCAGAACGCCCACAGGGAAGAAGGAAAAAATATGCAGAGAAGAGAAGAAATTCAGGGGTCCTGTATGGTGGCCTGGATGGCAAAAGACTGTAAACAGGGGGTGGGGTGAAGGGAAAGTGATGTTGTGATTATATGGATGGATTAACAGGTTTATAACTGGTCTGCTGATTATGGAATTTGCTGGATTGGGGGGGTGGAGCCGGTAATCGGGGATGTAAGGTTAAATTGAGAATAGTTATAGTTTTAAAAGTGAATGGATTTTGGAAAATGTGAAAATATGGAGGCTTATAGAGGGAGAAAAAATTAGGCACGGGAAGATAAAATGGGAGTTTGATTTTTCAGTGATTTGAATATTAGATGAAAATGTTAACAATTGGTTTATAAGTTGTATAAGATATAAAGGTATATTTTTATAAAGTAAGAAACTGTTGCAGATGATAAAAAAGGGATGAAAACCGGGGAAGGGGGGGGGAGGGGAAGCCCACAAAATATGGTTTTACAATCATGAATGTAAGAAAAATTTTTCTGTTTTGTATTGTTTTTTTCCTCTCTTTTTTTGCCCCTTCTTTTTTTTCTTTTTTCCTATTTCTATTTTTCTCTTTTTTTGGTATGACAATAGATGGTTGGATGGATGGCCTCCTGCGTACTGCCCTGGTTTGCTGGAGCTCCCTGGTGGCAGGGGGGGGCTTTGGGGTCAGGGGAGGGGGAGGAGGACAGAAATCCAAGCATAAAATGGACCATCTCTGACTGTTCACATACATGGGATACTTCTGTGGCAGGGGAGGACCCATGTGTGTGGGTAGGAAGGAGGTGGAAAAGGTGTTTATGTATGTACCGTTTTTTGTTTTTGTTTTTTTGTACTCTGTAAAATTAATAAAAAGTATGTTTAAAAAAAAAACATATGGAGAGCCAAAGGTCCTCCACACTTCAGCAAACCAGGAAGAAACAGAGCATTATAGTTTGCAGAATTGTAAGGTGCAAGAGCAGAGGGAGAAGGCAAAATTGAGTCTGAAGTAATTGTTCAGTCCAGTGGTGAGCCCTACCAGAACTGCTTCTGGTAGAGACCGGGGTGGCTGGAATCTTAAACAGGAGCACTCCACACAACATCATTTTGTTACAGGTCCCACTTATATTTGAGATGCAGCTTAAATGTAAAAAGAGTGAAGCAGTTTTGCATTTTGCAGGCATACTTTATATCCAAGGTCCAGGAATTCTTGAGCATGGGATGACTTTGGCCAGACAGATGACCTGGGGGTGGCAAAGTCAGCATGCCCCCACTTATCATTGTGGAAAAAGGAGCTTTGACCAATGCCAGCTGGCAAAGAAGGCAGGAGAAAGACAGGAGCCTGCTTGCACCCCTAAGCCAGCTGGCCATAATTTCTGAGGGACTGGAATATCAAGAGTTTGGAATGATTGCTAAGCTGGACTCTTGCTGGACATTCTGTAAAGTGGATTTGGAACAGGTTGCTAAACTAAAGAAACAAAAAAAATAATCATTGGGATCCATTCTCCAAACTGCCAAAAAATATATGGACTGGGCACAGGCTGAAGCTGCTGAAAACTGCTTGGCTCCACCTGCAAGCTACTAAAAACCAGTGGACTCCAGCCTTAAGCTGCCAGCGCTGAGCCCTGCCCAGATCTCTAACCTGAGGTCTTTTCTAGGAATGGGTGAATCTATCCATTTTTGTTTCTTTCAGGTTCTCATTTTTCCAATCATAAGTTCATTTCTCCACATTTCCACATCAGTTTGCAATTAAAAAAACACAAAAACAGTTCTCATGAAATTTCACCAGCATTTTTGTGTGAATTTGTCTTGCAGTGAGCATTTCGAAATGCAATTTTGCCAAATACAAACTTTTGGCAAGGCAATTTCCTCTGTTGTAAAGCATTTTTTAAATGAATGGATTTAGACACTAGGAGATAATATATTGTTTAGTTATTGTCCTTCCTTGCTCACATGAATGAGATCAGCAGAGTATCATCCTTTGCAGCTTAAATTTGGAAGCTAAAATAAGGTTGATTTAACCTTCTAGAAACAATAATCCAGGATGCTTTAAGGCAGACTGGATTTTCCTTGGTATTACCCTCTTTCTCCCCACAAAACATTGTTTTGTGAAGAAGTAAAAATAGTATTTACTTACACACTCTAGGTCTTGAAGTAGCAGTTACAGTAGCAAAATGAAGGCAGGTTTATAACTACTATCTAAGACCTTATAAGAAGCTATATAGGACTTTATTCCAAGACTTAGCAGCCTTAGCCTGTGATACAACACATTTAAACATCATTACTCCCTGGAAGCTGCAGTTCAGGCATCCCCAAACTGTGGCCCTCCAGATGTTTTGGCCTACAATTCCCATGATCCCTAGCTAACAGGACCAGTGGTCGGGGAAGAAGGGAATTGTAGTCCAAAACATCTGGAGGGCCGAAGTTTGGGGATGCCTGCTGTAGTTCATTAAGAGTTGTAACTCAAATAGAAGTTCACTACAGTTCTCAGGAGTGTCCACGAGGGGTAAACTATGTGCTTTAAATGCATAGTGTGTACACAGAATTAGAGCTTAATTCATCAATGAGTCAACCACCTCTACATGCCCAATTCTTGTGTCACACCCTGCTTATGTGCAAAGGTTTTGTTCTCTGTTTAGTAAAGGTAAAGGGACCCCTGACCGTTAGGTCCAGTCTGGGGTTGCGGCGCTCATCTCACTTTACTGGCCGAGGGAGCAGGCGTACAGCTTCCGGGTCGTGTGGCCAGCATGACTAAGCCGCTTCTGGAGAAACCAGAGCAGCCCACGGAAATGCCGTTTACCTTCCCACTGTAGCGGTACCTATTTATCTACTTGCACTTTGAAGTGCTTTCGAACTGTTCGGTTGGCAGGAGCTGGGACCGAGCAACGGGAGCTCACCCTGTCGTGGGGATTCAAACCACTGACCTTCTGATCAGCAAGCCCTAGGCTCTGTAGTTTAACCCACAGCGCCACCTGCATCCCTTGTCCACTGTTTAGGGCTACTCTTATCCCCATGCATCTGGATACTGCGAGTAGCTGTCAGTCTTCCCAAGAGGAAGGTGCCCGACTTTCCCTTGAAATGAATGCAACTAAAACATTAATAACACCCACAGCTGAGGAAAGTGAAGCCTGACAGGGGAAGGTTCACCCTCGATCCTTCAAGCCCCTGCTGTTGTGCAAGGAAAACTCCACACAAAAACATATGAATTATGGATAGAGCATTGGCTTTCACTGTGAAATTCTTAGGCTTTCTAGTTTGTGTCAGAGTCAAGGCTCCCCCCGCCACCCCATTCCTATTAAACATGGGAGTTATTCTAAAAAGGCAAACTTGTACATTTTACTGAGATAGAGAAATATGTCTCAGGTGGCAGATAACATGTACAGTTCCCAGCACGAAACAATATTTTTCAAACCCCCTCCACCCCCTAAACCTGCCAGTTTTTTCCCACAGCAAAGGCACGAGATGCAATAAATAGAAACATCGTGAAATGGGCATATTCTCGCAAAGAAGGGCTCAAGCTGCAGGTTTCTGTTGATTTCACAGCAGATTAATCAACTGACAGCCTGAGCCACGACACATTTTCTGAGAGATAGGTTGCACCGAGTTCAGTGAGACTTGCTATCAAGGAAGGGTGCCCAGGGTTGTAGCAAACCCTTCGATCACACTCCTTCCCTGATTCTTTACAGAATAACACCTGGAGGGAACGCCTGGAGGACATTGAGGAATACTGCTGCGGGCCGTGTGAAAGTATCACCTAAAGAGGCAAACATGGAACCACAAATACACACAATGGTGAGGTAGATGCCTTGGTTCCTAGGTGTGGCATGTGAAATAAAGTTTTCAGGATTCTAGAGCTGTGATTCTCACATTGCAGGGGGCTGGATTAGATGAGCTATGGGTCCCTTCCAACTCTACAATTCTATGATTCTTAGGGTTGCCAGACTCAATAGTGGACAGGACTTCTGTGCCTTTAATTGCCCTGCTCTCTTTTGGGTCTGGAAACCTTAAAGAGAAACCAGCAGACCCTTTGCTTGGAAATTAAACAAAGGGTCTGCTGGTTTCTCTTTAAGGCTTCCAGACTCAAAAGAGAGCAGGGCAATTAAAGGCACAAAAGTCCTGTCCACTATTGAATCTGGCAACCCTAATGATTCTATGTATGTAGCAGTCACCAGTTTAGAAGTTCATTGCTAGATGATGATCAGGATGGATAAAAGAAAGTAATTCTCCACACAGGACATTGTTAAACTATGGAACTCACTTGGAGGGCTGGGCAAATTCAGGGAGCAGAAAGCTATTGGTGGATACCAGCCATGGTGGCTATGCTCTGCCTCCCTCCCTGGTTGGAGGAAGTAATGCTTCTGAATACCAGCTGTTGAAAACCCCAAGAGGAGGCAGTGCTCTTGTGCCCAAGTCCCTCCTTTGCTGGTTTCCCACAGGCATCTAGTTGGCCACTGTGAGAAAAGAATTCTGGACTAGTTGGGCCATTGGCCTGATCCAGCAAACTCTTATTATGTTCTCATGATGTATTGGGTGGAGCAAAGACAGCGAGGCAGTTCAGTAATTTTAGGCTCCATACTTAATCCTCTTACATCATTGCTTTCCATACGTAGTTGGACCGCAACTCCCATCACACCCAACCACCGGCCATGCTAGTTGGGGGAAGATGGGATTCGGAGTCCAATAACAACTGAAGTCACAAGTTCCCCACCCTTGATCTCATATATTTATTTTTTTAAGAATGGCTGAGAATGAAAAAGAAAACTGCAGCACACACGCACACACACACACTCCCCACATTTATATTTGCAATTAGAACGGAAAAACAACAACTCCATCGCCAAACAACATTTACACTAAGAATAGTCCATTAGTTCTGTTTCCAACATACACATTAATTCAGGCACTCCAAATGTCCAAATATGAAATGGATAATTATAAACCAAACAAATGAATTTTATAGTGATAAGCCATGTGTTCAAATGAAAATAAGTGTTCAAAAGGGAACAAGTCTTGCTCCTTGCTTTGCTGGAAACTGGTCCAAAATGTTGGGATGGAGTGAGGGGGAGGTAGCTGTGTGTAAACCAGCTGTCCTTAAACAAAACCATATAGAGCTCCCTATCTGATTTTTTTTTTTTTTTGCAGGAGGAGGGTATTATTAATCAGTCTCCTTTCCCATCACTTCAGCAAATGGACTTCAGTTAGACGGCTTAATTATGTTACACCGTATTGGGGCATTTTCTCATATAATTCCCCCCAGAGTTACTGATATTTGCTTTTTGATATTAGCATGTGCTAGAGAGGAGTGAGTGACACAGAGAGATATTTGTATGTCTTAAACCCTTTATTTACTTTATTTCCTCTCTGGTTTGAAAGACTGGGGTGCTGAAGAACCATCCATTTCGTCTATAATTTTAGATTGCTTCTGTGTTGCTTTTGAGAGATGAAAGCACTCTCTGGATTCATGCCTGTTCCTAGACATCTATGACAATAGTAACATTTGAACATCAAATAAAGGCATTCAGCCTTTCTGTTTCCAACCACATTGGTGTGGTGGAGGGGGGATGCAGGGCAGTACCACTCTGGGACTTTTACCAGAGCAGAAGCAATGCCATAATCTGCTGCTGGAGCACTAGGGTAATTGCTGAACTGTCAGAGAATTCGGAAACTAATCCAGCAGAGGCTGGATACGGATTTCCTTTTCTTTGATGGGGTTCCTACTCCTGCAAGCAGGACCTGAGAGCAAGAGCTCCCCTCTCTCTGGTGGTTTCAAGAAACAGATATTCAGAAGCATTTACTGTCTCCAACTGTGGAGGCAGAGCATAGTTTTCATGGCTAGCAGTTGTTGATAGCATTCTCCTCCATAGATACATGCTGTGGGAAATATAATGGACACAATCCATCCAAAGTTAATTACCTTGAAGCGTCACTAATTTCATTAGGAGAGTTAGGCTGCAATGCTATAGGCATCTGGGTGTAATCATTGCCAGGGAATCCAGTGAGATTTACTTCTGAGTAGAAATGTATAGGTTTGCACTCTTTACCACATGCTTAAATCTCTCCCACTAAAATCGATGGGACCACAGAGTGCCTAACTTTGGCAGGATCGTGCCCTACATTTCAAGATTTTCCTCCCTTAGTTCTTAATTTAAATTTCATTATATTTGACAAGACTAGATATATTCCTAATTATAGCTGAGTAAACTGTTCAATTAATTGATGAATTTAACAACGTAACAATTAAATGAGATAGTTTGAAAGTAAATGGTATGTTTGGGGTTTTTCCCCCTGCCTAATTTTTCTCCTTCAATTTCTCACAGAATATCAAAGTTTTAATAGCCATCTAAGGGTAAATTGCTAAATTTCTTGAAAGAGACATTTAGCATATGCAATGTCTAATTGGGTTGATATACAAAGCTACCAGACTGTGACATAGGAAGTATTTCGATCCAAATCAAATAACCGCTTCCATTGATGTATATGTTCCATTAACTTCACATTTTCACCTCCCCTCCCCGCCATCACCACTACAAAAAAAATCTGGATGTGTAAATTCTGAGAAACTTTAATATTGATAAACTTTAATTGAAAGTCCAATTACAAGAATTGCATATATTTAGTTTTTCTATGACATGATGCTTGGGTGCTTGATGAGAAGCTGGAAGCATTGAATTAAGAAGTACAAATCACAGGATTTTTCTACTACTTGCATATACACAAATAGCTCCTCCTTGTTCCTTCTAACAGTAAACATAAGATCATATGAAGAGCCTGCTGGATCAAGCCAATGGCCCATCTAGTCATACAATCACAGAATCACAGAATCGTAGAGTTGGAAGCGACCCTGAGGGTCCTCTAGTCCAACCCCCTGCAATGCAGGAATTTCAACTACAGCATCGCTGACAGATGGCCACTCAACCTCTGCTTAAAAACCTTCAACAAAGTAGAGTCATCTTTCAAGGGAGTCCATTCCACTGTCAGAGAGGTCTTGTCATCAGAAAGTTTAGCATCCTGTCCTCACTGTGGCCAACCAGATGCCTGTGGGAAACCCACAAGCAGGATTTGAACACAAGATCATTCTCCCATCCTTTGCTTTCTAGCAACTGATATCCAGACTCGTTTTAGTGCACATTTCTCCTAACAGACATATTTTGGTATGCAAATCTGCACAATCTGCACATTTTTTTTTTGCAAAGCAGCTTCTCCTTATATCATGCATTTTTGTTTTTGTTTTGGCTATTTTCTGACATAGATGCATCTTGGAAGGTGCTGGGGACACATATCTTTACCTTGGCATTTGACACCTGAGATGTGTGTTTTCAGGGGCCACCCTTTTCCTGAGACTGTAATCTGTTTTAACTTTTTAAAATTCTGAATTTTAAATTGTTGTATCCTGCGCTGGGACCTGCTGGTGGACAAACAACATCATCATCATCATCATCATCATCATCATCATAAAATGGTTGGAACTGATTCTAAAGTCTAGCCCAACACCCTGCAATGCAGGAATCATTAATGTGATGATGGTGGCGATGGTGTATTTTATGCCCTTTTATGATCCTGCATTTTTTGTACACAATGGGTAGAACTGAATTAGGTTTTACTCAGAGTAGACCCATTAAAATTAATGGACTTATCGTAGTCATGTTCAATCATTTCAGTGGGGCTTCTCTGAGTAAAACCTAGCTGGGTGCAAACCAATATTCGGCTGGAGAACTACATTGCAAAAAGTGCAAATTTCGAAGGACGGCTGCGTTTCAGTTCGTGCACCGTTTCTGAAAGTGCGAATCAGGTAGGCTCCCCTAAAAATGCAAACTGACTTCCCTTTCTCCTCCATCCCTAACTGAAGGACATATAAGATTCGAGCCTGGGCAAATCAGATACAAACAATGCAAGTTTCACCTACATGTTTTATGAGTTGTACTTTGACAAGGGTTTAATAGAAGGGTTCCACCCCTCCCTCCCTCCCGCGTGTTTGTAACAGTACTTCAGTTCGTTTAAATACTGCCAGAGCAAAAGACATTTTGCTTTTATGCTCCACAGAAGGCCATTAGGGCTCCTACATCTGTTCATGTATCTCTAGTAAATCAAAGTGGAACATTTGTCTTATCCAGCAAGCATTTTAGTGTCTTCTTGTTCTTTTGTTTATTCTTTAGTGGCTGGTTTAACCCTGCCCTGTCCTGTACGATTTGGGAAATGGGCAAGGCACAGCTTTTGAGATGAGAGATTAGACAATACCATTTGCCCAAAACAATCTAAAAGACCTGAGGATTAGGAATGGGGCCTGGAAGAAGCTAAAGTGCACTACTTGGCTAACAAAGCCTGTGAAGACATTGCTGCTTGCTCTAGCTCCAGTGTGCTGCTGCAGACATCCTGGAATTACAGAAGCCACCCCGGCTTCTGATTTGATACAAAAATGTCCTGTTTCCCCCCACTCCAGCATTGATACTGCTGACCTTGGGGAGGATAAGCCAGCGCTTGCACCCAATGCTGGCACTCACAGTGGTGCCACAATCTCACGTAAGTAATCTAGTTTATAGCAGATCAGAGCACCAAAAGACACCCATCCTGATTTTCATCACAGGAATGATGGAGGGTATGGATCTGGGCAAGATGCCACTGTGAGAAGAGGATGCTTAAGTAGATGGGCCACTGGCCTGATCCAGCAGGATCTTCTTATCTGGTTGGCCACTGTGAGTTCAGGATGGCAGATTAGATAGACCTGAGCCAGATTAGATAGACCCCATTTGACCTGCACCTCCTCGGAAGTATTTGAACAGAGGAGCCTGCTTTTTTCATGTTACAGGTAGGTAGCCGTGTTGGTCTGAGTCGAAGCAAAATAAAAAAATTCCTTCAGTAGCACCTTAAAGACCAACTTAGTTGGTCTTTAAGGTGCTACTGAAGGAATTTTTTTATTCTGCTTTTTTCATGTTAATGTCAGTCATGAAGTGACATTGTTTGAACTGCAAGGGATCGTTAAAAAAAGAAAGACATGGAAGGCATGAAAGATGTGGATGCTGACCATAGTCTTTTCAACAACAGGTTCTGCACACAAAAAAGCACCCCACGGAGCATTGCCGGATTTTTATTTTATTTTTATGATGACGCAGGACAAGAAAGAACAGCTGCCGAGAGCCTGATGAAGTTAAAGGCCTCTGTTGTGTTTCTATAATACCCCTTTTAGCCAGTCAACAAAGTAGTGAGAGGTGACCACAGTAGATTTGTGCATTTCTCTCTGTGTGTGAGTGTGATGGGGAGAGAGAGAGCGCGCGCAAACAAATGCATTTTTGGAACTCCAGTTGTAAAGGAAGCTATTTGCTCCGAGAGACAAAGAGCCAGGCGGGAGAGAGAAACAGAGTTCATTGCGTTCTGCGCACCGCTGAGGTATCCTCCATTTTTAAACACGCCAAGACACGGCCACCAACACAGACGTTCTCACTGTTGTTTGGAGCTCCTGCAGCCGAGTGAATGAAGGCTCCAGCTAGGCCTTTCTTTGTGTTTCCTTGTCCATATTTACTGTGTTTTCCCCTCTCTGAATGACACGGAACTGGAGGCACCCGCTGATCTACAGTTAACAAGGCACCATCAATACTGACTTCTCAATGACTTAAAGAGGCAGTCAGTCTGTTGATAGAATACAGTATTCTAAGCCTGGAGCAGCCAGTGGGTTGTATCCAGCAGTAGTCTTCCTTAGAGTAGGCCCATGAAAATTAATGAACCTAAGTTGGCCGTGTCCATTAACTTCAGCAAGTCTGGGTGGAACCACATTCACACAATGCATTTAAACCACTATGATACCACTTTAAACAGTTGTGGCTTTCCCCGAAGAATTCTGGGAGCTGTTGTTTGTTAACAGTGCTGCTGAGAGATGTTAGGAGACCCTCTATTCCCCTAACACAGCTACAATTGTTAGAGTGGTTTAACAATCAATCCTTCTCCACAGGGAACTCTGCGAGGGAAATAGGGGTCCCCGAACAACACTTGGCACCCTTAACAAACTACAGCTCCCAGAATTACTTGGAGAAAGGCATGGTTATTTAAAGTGGTATCATAGTATTTGAAATTTATGGTGTGAATATGGACGCATGCCTTTCTCCAAGTAATTCTGGGAGCTGTAGTTTGACTTTTAAAAGTAATATCATAGTGCTGTAAATATTGTTGCACACCACCCCAATCTCCAAGCGGTGCCATATTCCAGAGGTTCCAGGTTTTACACAAAGTTGGGTTTCCTCAGAATGAGGGAAAGCGGAGACTGTGCTGTCTTTAGGATATATGGTTCATTTATACACCCTGAGCCTACGACGGAGGGGCGCACAGCATTAACACCCCAAGAGGGTCTTGCTTCTCCCATAGCCATAGCCTTGGATTCCAGCAGAAATCAGGCATGGCTCTGCTTCTCAGCTGCTCGGCCTTCAGCTTGCATCCCGCTTCTACCTCACACACCCAACTCCCAACTCTGCCCTTCATCTCTCCAACTACCAGCGAATTGAGGAAGGGGGACCCAGCCATTTGCTATGTGGCACAGAGCCACTTCCTTTGTTACCTTAATGCCCCATACTTAGAGCGCCATATCCTCACTAGGAAGCCTGGCTATTCCAGGAATTGAATCCATGCTGAATCAGGAATTGGACCGGGGGGGAGGGGGGGCTCAGGCATATAGTCTCCCCTCTCGCAAACTCATAACAATATGTTCCGTGAATGTGGCCTATGTGCCTAGCTTTTAGCAGTGCTCTGGAAAAAAACCTAATACTCTAAATTGTGATATGGATAATGGGTGTCCTATATATTAAAACCCTGTTGTTTGGCACCCATTAAGGTGCACGGGGTCTCTATGAGCAGCACATCCAGAAACAAGGCATTTGTTCGCGGTGAAAATGCATGGAGTAATATCGAAATTCTTTCCAATACATTTGTCTGTGGTGCAGATGACAATAAGAGAGATACTTTGTGAAGGTAAAGTACAGTAATCAACAATACCACCATAAGCAATGCACATTATCCAGCATGGGGTTTATAATGAGTAATTGCCGGGTTATTAGTGCTTAGCAAATTATGGGTATTTCCATTTATTACTGCACTCCGCTAAGGATGGGACCTTTATTTATTTATTTCCACCCTCCCAAAAAAGCAAATTCACCGGAAACAGACAGTTTGGGATTTATGTTCGTAATGATTGCTACATGGTCCATTAAGACCACCTCTAAGTGAGCTTAATTTGTAGCAGATAAATGTACATGTCTCCATATTTTTCAACATTGTTTATGGTGCATCTTGCGCAGCTGTGCCCAGCTGATTAAATCCTCGCAAAATTTAAATAGGAAACCCATTACATTGACAGTATTATATCCATTCATCATGCCCGCACTTTCTGTTTAACTCTCGACGCCTCGCCTCAGTGTTTCTTTGCAGAGGTTCGTTAAATATGCAGAGCGATGCCATTTTGCTGCTCGTGTTGTTTCCTGCATCCTTTTGTTTCTCAGCTTGCTTAATGTCACCCTCTTCGTTGTCTTCTGCCATCTTCCAGTTCAGAAGCGATTTGACTAAAGTGGAGCCAACTCCACCCCCCCTTTCTTTCACACTGCTCTAGAAAAATAAGGCTGCATTGCAGAATCTCCCCCAAATACGATTCAGCTGTTGTTGTTTTTGCAGTGGCTGCCATTTTCTCCCCCAAAATGCACTGGAATGAAGCTAGGCCTGGAGCATTCTGGAGAATACAAAATGGCGGCCCAGTCACCAATACAGTTGCTGCAGATGTCACTTGCAAAAACAAACGAGGCTCAAAACCTTAGAAGGGACAGGGAGCTGGGAGCTGTGCTACTGCCACTACTAATGATAAGGCCCACCCCTGAGAAACTGGTCACATCCACCAGACCCTCCAAGTGTCCCTATTTCCCGGGGACAGTCCCAGATTTACAGAAACTGTCCTGGTTTCTGATTTGATCCTGGAATGTCCCGCTTTTCCTTAGGATGTCTCTATTTTCATTGGAGAAATGACAATGCATCCACACCATGCATTGAAACTCTTATACCCCTATGACAGTCACGGCTTCCCCAAAAGAATCCTGGGCACTGTAGTTTGTTAAAGGTGCTGCTGACCTCACAGTTCCTGTTACAGTTCCTGACACTCTTAACAAACTAAACTTCCCAGGACTCTCTATGGCTACATTCGCACCATACATTTAAAGCACCGTTGTACCACTTTTAACAGTCATAGCTTCCGCTCAATAATTCTGGGACCTGTGGTTTATTAATGGCGCTGAGAGTAGTAAGAGGCCTCTATTCACCTCACAGAGCTACACTTTTCTGAACTGTGGGGCTCTGTGCTGGAGGTAGGTAGAGCAAGAGGGAAACAAGGGTGTGCCCCGAGTCAAAAATTGGGCAGGGACAGAGGCTAAAGTGGGAGGAGCAATGCATACTGATGACACTTACTTTTGCGCAGTAGGCTACATTCCAGTCAGAGGTTTCTTTCTACACATGCACGCGCAGAGAGAGATTCTCTCCATTCTCCATCTAGGCAAGCAATGGTCATTATCATAGTTCAAGGACACACTGCAGTCAGCAAAAGCACTTCAGGGGAGCACAGAGTAGAGCTGATTAGTATCCTAGCCTAGGGAGAATCCCAAGGGCTGGAGAGAGGAGCCCAAAGCGCCACATTTCACCCTTGGGCCTGAGATTCCCCACTCCACCTGTGCCTTCAGTAGCACAATCCCAATCTGCAGCCCTAGACCAGGCATCCCCAAACTTCGGCCCTCCAGATGTTTTGGCCTACAATTCCCATGATCCCTGACCACTGGCCCTGTTAGCTAGGGATCATGGGAGTTGTAGGCCAAAACATCTGGAGGGCCGCAGTTTGGGGATGCCTGCCCTAGACCTTCCAGGGGAAAAAACAACCTCACTTCATTATCCCTTGGGATATCTAGTTGTTTCTGTGGCTTGACGAAAAACAACAATATGCAATTAAAAAAACAATTGGAACTCTTCCTTGCATAGATATAGCCTGAAGCAATTTAAAAACAATTTGAAAGCTGGGGTGAATAAAAAGTTACTCACCTGGCGCCAAAAACACCATAGAGAACAGGGCCCAGGCTCGTCCATGAGGCAATATGAGGCAGTTACCTCAGGCGGCAGGTATGGCTTCCACAGCCATGGCTGCCCCCTTCACATGCACAGCCATGGCTATCCGCTGAGGAGGTGGCCAGGCACAGTGGAGGAGGAGGCAGGCATGTGGGTGAAAGAGGTGGCAGTGGCTAAGGCGTGACATTTTCAGCTTTGCCTGAAGCTGCCAAACATCAGGGGCGGCCCTGATAGAGAAGGTGCCAGTCAAGCCTCCCTGGGGAGGCTATTTCATAGCTGAGGGGCTACCATGAACTACCTTTGTACAGTAGTTTCTTGCCTAACTTCATTTGGTGGCGGTGCCTGATGCTGGGTCTCCGACATCCAATAGTCCTTCCTAGAATTCTTCTATTTAGGGCAGGGCAAGGGTGAGTGGGGTTACTGCAAAACTGGACTTAGAATCCCAGGAAGCTTTTGTCATTGGCTGAACCCCTTGGGATATTGCTTGCCAAGAATCCATTGGAAGCTTCATCAACAGAACTTTATACGGCATGGAGGATAAAGTGTTGAGCTTGTGCCATGGAGACCTGAATCTGAATCCCTGCTCAGCTATGAGCCTCCCTGGGTGGCCTTGCACTAATCATTATCGCCCGGCCTGCTCCGAATCCCTTGGAAGAAGCGCAGAATATAAATGTGATAAATAAATGCATTGTTGGCAATAAATCCCAATGATGCCCCAACTCATCATTTGCACTATACTTGTTTATGCATGCAAAGTTCATAGCATCATTAATCTCATTCAAGGTCATTATTAGTATACCCTAGTGTTACAGATGGAGAAATGCGTGGTAGCAGATTAACATTAACAAGAGCTCTGCCGGATCAGATCAAAGTTCTGCGTCTGGGGTGGGGAACTTCCAGCAAGTGGGCCAAATGCGGCCCTCTCTGAGCAGTCCCCAAGCTTCAGCTCAGGCCACACCCCTCTTTATAGACCACACCCTTTAGTGGCCCTGCTGCAGGACCTCCTAGCATGCTTCTGTCTGACCAGGTTATGTGCTTGAACTGTGATAAGGCCTCCTGTTTGCTTGGATGTGGGGCTGTTTGTGTCTGGGATGATCCCTGGCACCCAAAGGAAGGAGGAGGAATGCAAAGGAGCTGACGTTCTCCAAAAATGGCAGTTTGACCACCGAGCAAATGTGGGCCTATCTGAAGCCACGAGTTTTATCTGAGCCATATCCCTCAGGATCTTTTCTTTCTCTGAACAGTATTTCCCAGTTTAAAAGTGCAGTGTTGCATTTCCACTGCTGGCGTCAGTGTGCAGCTAGAAAACTAGCGTAGCTATTCAGCCAGAATCACCGAAGGAGCTGACCCTCTTCAGAGTACGGGCGAAACTGCAACGTGCTCCGCTAATGGGTTTTTTGTTATCTTCGCCCTTGTAACTTCCTTCTTTTAAATGTGCTTTGTTAGTTACCATTAATCCAGAATACAGTTCTCGCTCTAATTGCAGCTGGTGCAAGAATGCTTCCCTGCCTTATAAAACTCCTTGTTGACATGGATCATTTTTACTTCGTTGCCATTCCCTATTAGAGGTGAATTAGGCTGCTCCCGCAAGAGATAATCAAACGTGCTGATGAGACATGCAAATGGGAACTTATAGCGGAGGCAGAGAAGGTGGATGTGCCCAGTGGAACTAAAGGCGATGAGTGCCTGAATCAAAATAGCTGGCACAGCCTTATTTTGTTTTTATTTTGTTCAAAAACATACACTGTACCTTGCTTTTTGAGGAACTTCATTTACAATGCAGCACCTATAGTAAATTTCTAATAAAAGCTAACTCCACCAGACAATAATATATATATGGGTTGTATCTACTTTTACATCCATTGATTTCAGTGGGTCTACTCTCAGTAGAACTGAGTTAGTCATGGCTATCACATTCATTTAGGTCTACTCTGAGTAAGACTAACAATGGAGATAACCCACTACTAAACAATAAACCGGCATAAAAACTGGAGTACAGAAAACTACGTTTGTGGGTGAGTGGGGAGTGATTGTTTTGTTTTGCTTTTGCTTCCACTATTTATCTTGTGAACCACCCTGAGATCTTTGAATGAAGGGTGGTATATACATATAATACTAAACAAACAAACAAACAAACAAACAAAACGATATCGTTTGGAAAGTTGTTTGCTATGCATTTTCACAGTTCTAAAGATGTATTCGCCAAATTTTGCGTGATGATTCCTGAGTTCAAGGAGCTGGTTTTCATCTCTATTTGGATATGATCGGATGCCATTTTGAATCAAGATGGAGAACAGGACCTTTCAAAATGGCACTGACTTTAACCAATGGTTTCAAACAGGCCCGGCTCTAGGGGTAGTCTCGGTGGTGTGGGGTGCCGGGGCGCCGGGCTGGCAGGAGGGCCGCACAGAAGCCGTGCTGCACGCTGCACCTGCCCACCAGAGCAGGGGCGCCAGAGAGATCTCCGCGCCACGGCGCCCGGGCGCCCAACCGGCTTGAGACGGCCCTGGTTTGAAAACTGCAAAAAAAAAAATGTGGCTTTCTTAGAATTCCAGAGCAAAGCTGGGTACAAGGCATCTAGTAAAATGTAAAAAAGAAGAAGAGAGAATTAAAAACAACCCATACGAAATAAGGTAATGAGGGAAAGTTTGAAAAATGCATTTCAAACATATGTCCCCCACTGCTAAAAGAAAAAAAAAGTTTATCATAGTGTTGCAAAAGACAAATAGAAGATGATAAAAGAACTAATCTGTTCAGAGGGAACATTCCCCAAAGAATGTTATTGCATTGGAAGGAGGACTGAGACCAAAATTGAACACCCCAGCTCCAGCCCCCATACTGCCTTCCCAATGCCAGATAAGCGAGGCACCAGGGTCGGCTCTAGGTATAGTCCTGGTGGTGCGGGGGGTTAGGGCGCCGGGCCGGTAGGCGGGGCACTGCGTGGCAAAGCCGCGCGGAAGCCATGCTGTGCGCTGTGAGGGTGGGGGCGCCGGAGCGATCTCTGCGCCTCAGCGCCAGGGCGCCCGACCTGCTTGAGATTGCCCTGCGAGGCACTGGGCTTTGGAAAGGAAGTGTGAGGTTTTGGCAGGGCCCTACATACCCTCCAACATTTCTCCAATGAAAATAGGGACGTCCCATTCCATAATGGTAATTTTACTATTTAAACCCCACACATCTTGCTGGGTTGCCTCAACCACTCTGGGCAGCTTCCAACATACAGTAAATAAAAACATAATAAAACATTAAACATTTAAAAAAAAAAAAAAAACCCTTCCCTATACAGGACTGCTTTCAGATGGCTCAGGGGTCAGAATACTCCATACCCTCCAACCTTTCTCCAGTGAAAATAGGGACACCCTAAGGAAAAGTGGGACATTGTGGGATCAAATCAGAAACTGGGATGGCTTCTCTAAATCAGAGATGTCGCTGGAAAATAGGGACACTTGGAGGGTCTGGTCCTAGAGCCCTCCCATCTTTTCCCCAAAGCTGGGAAAGCACTACTAGGCCTTGGGAAGGAGGCAGAAGGATTCTAGAACCCTGCCAGAGGCATCACGACTCCTTTCCAAAGCCTTACTGGGCTTTGGGAAGGCAGTGTGAGGGCTGTGGTGGGAGGGGGGTGTCAAATGTTGCTTAGGGCTGCCAGAAAAGGCACTGAGGGCTGCAGTCAGCCCTCAGGCCACGTGTTGTGCCACCCTGCGTTTGATGCTGAGAAAGAGTCAGATCCCAAACTTTCCTTTGTCTCCCCACCAGAAATGGTCATTTGGAGTCTTTCCAACGGGAGGTGATCTCTAAATGGACAGCAGTAACCAGCATGACAATTAGACCCTTATCTGCAAGGGGAAGATCCAGATCAGTGTCTAGTGACAGAAGGGCCAGAGCTGAGTTCAGTGGGTGACCAATAATATTAGAAACTGCATGAAACATGCTTTGACAAAACCCAGTGAACTTGTCACATTCTCACCACAAATGAGGGCTTTCTCAGTGGCTGCTCCCAGACTTTAGAACCCCTGTTCAGGTTCCTTCCTTTCTGTCCTCCCTCTGGCAAGTGATGACAATTTTATTCTGACAGACCTTTGGGATTTATTTTTAGGAAATGGCTTTTAATAGTGCTGTTGTATTTTTATTATTATCTGTATTTTCATATATATTTTAAATGTTTTAATTTTATCAGAGTTTAATTCTTAATGGTTAATATATATATATATATATATATATATATATATATATATATATATATATAATTTTAGCTTTTTGTATTTCACCTGTGCTGTTTTAGTTTGCATCCTGGTCTGAGGGAAAGGTGGGATACAAATAAATAAATATTAATAATAATGGTCACTCTGTTGGCTCTAGGTTCACCCTGAAGCTAAAAAGATATTGGACAGCTGAGCAGAGACCTTGGGGAGTTGTAGTTCTAGGATGCATAAACTTCCTTATATTTAAAATACCTCTGTAAAATAAATAAAATAAAATAAAAATCTGATAAGGCATTCTGGCTTAAAGTGACCATTAAATATATTTCCTGTCCATACACACACACCACACACACACACACCGCACACACCACACACACTCTTCAAGAACCATCCTGTGTAATGGTGTAGAAGATTGTCTACAAGCCAGGAAAAAAAATACCAAGTTGAAGCAAAAGCCACTGAGAGTCAACAGAGGGTTGGTTCTCTGTAACCTCAAGAGGCGTTATTAAAGAAACTGATTAAGTCATTGGAGTTTCTGGGTGATCCTCACCTGCTGTGCTGTCTGCAGCCAAGAACCCCAACAGGACAATTAAGCTTAATTGAAATTATCTTGATTGATCAGAGGATATAAAAAACCTGCCTATGAGACGCGGCAGTGAGTGAGCTGGTATCCTTCTGGAGTTCTGAAGTGTCATAGGCTGAGTCAGGGTTGTTGATGAGAGACAGATGTGTGGAGAACGGGATGTACAGTGGCCCACTATAAAATAAACCCTTGGAATCCTCCTGGAAAAATCCCAGAGAATTGGATAGGAACTCAACTGCATATAGGGCTATTAAGCTTAATAGAAAATTATTTCTATGGCATAGAGGATATTTGCTATTGCATGCTATAGGGACTTGTAGAAAGATAACTGTGTTTGAAAATGATATCTGTGCAGTTCTATTTCACTTTCCAATGTTTCAGTACAGGAGAGAGAGAAATACTGTCTGGTATACCAGCGTGGTAGATATCCTCAACCAGCCAAATCAGAACAGCCAACAGAACATAATGCCTCTGAAAACCAGTTGCTGGGAATTATGTGGGCTTATGATCTTCCCATAAGAAGGGGACGACAGAGGACAAGATGGTTGGACAGTGTTCTCGAAGCTACGAACATGAGTTTGACCAAACTGCGGGAGGCAGTGCAAGACAGGAGTGCCTGGCGTGCTATGGTCCATGGGGTCACTAAGAGTCGGACACGACTAAACGACTAAACAACATGATCTTCCCATAGGCAGCTAACTGGCCACAGTGAGAACAGGTACCTGGACTAGAGGGGCCTTGGCACTGATCCAGCAGAGCTCTTCTTATCTGTTGGGGATGTTCTAGCATTCAGTCAGTTTGGGATAGTGGATTGAGTGTTGCCCCTAGGACCTAGGAAACCAGGGTTCAAATCCCACTCACCTATGATGCCGGATGACTTTGGGGCCAGTTGCTTTCTTTTGGCCTAACCTACTTTGCAGCTTTGTTGTGGGGTTAAAATGGGGAGGGAGAGGACCACGTGTGTCCTTGAACTCATTGGAGGAAAAATTGGAGTGCAAATGTAATAATTAGTATTAATTAATTTGGTGCATTCAATGAAAATATCAGATTCTGTCTGTCTGACATTAACCCAGAAGTAACTGCAAGGGTGGCTGAGCTTTTGTCAACAGTATCTCTTAGAGCAGGCATCCCCAAACTCGGCCCTCCAGATGTTTTAGGACTACAACTCCCATCATCCCTAGCTAACAAGACCAGTGGTCAGGGATGATGGGATGATTTGGGGATGCCTGTCTTAGAGTGATGAATTTCACTGTTTAGCAGGAAGAAATCCCAGTGAAAATCATCGTCATTATATATTTTACATGGCTGTTTATTTGTATATATTTTAAAATTTTATATATGGATTTTTAATGGGTTTTTTTTCTGATGGCCTGTACTTGTAATGCCTAATAAAGGTTCGGCAAAGTAAAGTAAGAAATTTGGTGCATTTTGTCCAAGATCCTGCAGGATGACTAGTTGAAGTGTTGTATCCCACTGCTCTTTAACAGGTGGGTTTGGACCCACTAGGGGTCATGGCCTGATGCAAGGTGGGTCACAATGGGAGCATTGCCACCATGCAAAAATATGGTAAAGGGTTAAGAAACGGGTCCCCAAATGCATGTTTTGGTTAAAAAGTAGGTCTGAAAAGATTGAAGATACCTGTTGTATCCAATGTAACAGTAGGTGATTGGTTCTGTTAGCACAATGATTTACACTTTTGCACCAGAACGTTCCCCCCCCCAACATCCCCAAAATCTGTCCTATGGGCTCCCCTAACCTTTTGGAGCAGATTTGGGAAGGCTGTGGCATGCACATAGTGGGAGAGGAGAGGGGGAGTTCCATTGCACAAGTGTAAATCTTTGCACCAATGGAACGAGTGCATTGGATACTGCCCCAGCTCTTTGCAAGAGGCATGTGGAATTGCAGTAGGGCTGGATCCATTCCTTGCCATGCCCCCCTTGTTTAGTGAAGTTGAATTACCCTTCCTTATTGCTGCACTGAAGTGCTTAGTGACATTGTGTACGGAGGAGTATTAGAGCCTTGTTCACAAAGCCCAGGGTTGGGCTCCTTCTTCGTTTTTTAACAAGTCCGTGGCGTGTTATGATGAATATTGGTCGGGCCAAATTGCACTATTGATTTTTTTGTAATTAGGTTTTAATGAATTGCAGTCACTCAATTGTTGGTTTGTTGAGGGACTTTAAAGATCAGGTAGTGAGCGTTTTGTGTGCTTTCTTTCACTTCCCCTCCTCCTTTGTGTAGCTAGTAGCAGAATGCTGCTCTCTGTTGAAACACAGGCTTAAGATCTTTGCCTGAATAGGCTCAGTCTACTGAAATGCAGTCATTGTGGTGGACTAATCCTGAGGTGGCCAAGTGGAATGTAGGTGCAGGATATCATTTTCCATTGCATCTGTGGTAAAGAAGAAAAAGAAGCCTGGCTTCTTCAGGTAAAAAGCTAGTCTCTCCTGAGACTCCATCCATGTTGCCCCAGGCTCCTTGGAAGAAAGGTGGGATAAGAACTGTGTTTCCCATACTTGGATCTCCAACTGTTTTGGGACTACAACTCCCAAAGCAGCTGGAGACCCAAGTCTTGGAAACACTGGACAACAATGTAAGAAGTAGACAATTTTCATTTGTGACATGAGGCAGTGCGTTCTCTTCAGCAAGGGTGGAAAACCTCTCGCTCTCCAGAGGCTGTTGGACTACAATTCCCACAATCCCTCTCCCCATTGACCCTGCTGGATGGGGCTGATCAACATCTGGAGGTTCGCAAGTTGCCCCATCCCTGATTTATCGAATGAAACCAAAGAAGCATGCTATTTTGTTTTCATCCCTGTGGGTTTTCCTTTTCTCCATCCGATATTTGGAAGCAATGTATAAAGACTGCGTATAAAAGAATACCAACTTTGATTCAATGCAGCTGGAAAGAATAAAAAAAAAGATCCCTAGATGCTATGTCTCTAAAATATACATCAAATGGCTGGCCTTTAACAGGCATGTCATATACCCAATGCATGACAGTGTGGGGTGAGCTGCACTCATTTGAGGCGACCTGCCATTGGACAGACAGTCCTGATGTGTGACCTCTTGCACTGCACCACTACAGCCTGGATCATTATTAATGGATAGCGTGTGAGGCTCCCTTGCTTCCAGTGAATAGAACTTTCCTCTGCAACAAGCTTCATTGGTCCTGTTGGGAAGCCTCGCTGTGCACCACAGCTAAAATCCTCCCCTGACATCAGTGCTGTTGGGATAGCATCCAGAGTAGCTTTAAAAATTGCAGTCCACCTGCTAACACGTCCAAGGCTTTTGTTTTGTTTATTTGGGAGCCGTATAAAATTATCCCCTCCCCCCGAGAGTGGTGAATAAGCCATAAAAAACCCCACAGAATTGTTAGGATGTGTAAATAAAACTGAAGCTGACAGCAAAAGGCAGGAAAATGAGCTGCTGATCAAGAGCTGAGCTGAGTTCTTGAAGAAAGAGTGGGGAACCTGTGTCCCTCCTGGGGCTCCCATAAGCCCCAGAAAGGATGGCTACTGGTCAAGGGAGATGGGAGTTCTAGTTGAACAACTGGAGGGACGCAGCTTCCACAGCCATGTCCTACAGGAACCTTTTTGGGTTGAATTCCAGGGGCCACCAGTTTCCTAAAACGGGCTCACCATTTGTTGCAATGTGTCTTGGAGGCAGCTCTCGCAAGGTCTTGGCAGCCAGCAGCCACCATCCTTTCCTCCCCAAGGTTTCCTAGAGTGAGGACAGTAAGCATTGCCCTCACACTGATTTGGCTTCATGGGGACACGGTGTGGTGGCTCAGCATCATCAGCTGCTCCTGACCTAGATCAGTGTTTTTCAACCACTGTTCCGCAGCACACTAGTGTGCCGCGAGATGTTGCCTGGTGTGCCGTGGGAGAATTACTTTATATATAGTCAATATAGGCACAGAGTTAAATTTTTTAACATTTTCTAATGGTGGTGTGCCTCCTGATTTTTTTCATGAAACAAGTGTGCCTTTGCCCAAAAAAGGTTGAAAAACACTGACCTAGATGAAAAGCCCACAGGCAACAATGGGGAGGTTCAGCACCACAGACAGCTCCAAACAAGCACATCTCTACACTTCTGCTATTGACTTTTGCTCTGATTGAGCACTAAAGAGCAGTTTTCATTGGGGGAAGCAGTGGGACAAGAGGATGTGGGCATAAACCCAAATATTGGAGACATCTATGTTTCCAGGTCAGTCTTCTTTGAGGATTGGGATACCTTAAAGGAGCAGGCATTTGGCTTGGTAGACTGGCACTTGCCTTTCAGTTCCCTCTGGACTTTTCGTTTGAGCTGATGGGCTGGCATAAGGATGTGGGTCCCTGTCATGGAGGGGATCAGTTCCTTGGAGGGTGTCAGCCTCAAGGGCAAGACCCAGGGAATCTCAGCTCTGGAATCCTTGGCTCAAGGGTCCTCAATCCAATGGACTTGGTCTAGGATGCAGGGTCAGTTATAATGCTGGGAAGTGGGTCAGTATCCAGCACCTTTACTTCTGGTGAGATTGGTCCATCGGAGGTGGCCAGCCCCACCTTGTCTGAATCGAGGCCTGCCACCACACTCTTACCAACTGAGCTAGTCACTTGCATAATGCAATTAATTAATTAATCAAATTTCCAAATCAAATTTCTCACTCCACCCCCTAGCGAGCTGGAGACTACATGAACAGGAGTATATGCTTGGAAAAGCAGGCATCTTCTGTGCCACTTGAAACTTTAAATTCATTGATTACCAAATGCACTTAAAATGCAGAAGTTGCAGAAAACTCCTCCCGCCCCCCTTGATCCAGGGATGTAGGCAGCTCATTTGCATGACAGAGCTGAGTGCATTTGATAAGTAGTGATCAGAAAAGAGTAATTGGGAGCACTTCCTAGTAATATTTCCCTCTCTGGTGCCATTAGAATGTAAAGTCCGGGAGATTAAATACTCTGTTGTTAATTGGCTATTTGCTCCTGTTTGATCCAGCGCTATTAAATTAGTGACAACTGTTATAACGAATAGGGAACACGCGTAACAGCTCATTTAAAGTATTCTCGATTAGGAAGGAGGAAGCGCTCTCTCTGAAGCAAAAGGAAATTTATTCATTTGATGGTATCACTGTCAGCTGACAGAACTGTTTCTCGTGACCACCTTTCATAGATCAAACAGTCAATGTGTTCCATTTGTGTTCCCAAAAAGGCAGCTTCTTTGTTGAAAATCCATATGTTCAGTGGACAAAATGGCTGATAAACAACCCAAATCTGGCAGCAACCAACTTCTCATTTGTTGTGACAAATCAAGATGGAGTTCAACCCAATTCTTTAGGGAATGAAGGGTTTCCATTCCTCCTACAGATGTTCATAGAATCATAGAATCATAGAGTTGGAAGAGACCACAAGGACCATCCAGTCCAACTCCCTGCCAAGCAGGAAACACCATCAAAGCATTCTTGACATATGCCTGTCAAGCCTCTGCTTAAAGACCTCCAAAGAAGGAGACTCCACCACACTCCTTGGTAGCAAATTCCACTGCTGAACAGCTCTTACTGTCAGGAAGTTCTTCCTAATGTTTAGGGGGAATCTTCTTTCTTGTAGTTTGAATCCATTGCTCCATGTCCACTTCTCTGGAGCAGCAGAAAACAACCTTTCTCCCTCCTCTATATGACATCCTTTTATATGTTTGAACATGGCTATCATATCACCCCTTAGCCTTCTCTTCTCCAGGCTAAACATACCCAGCTCCCTAAGCCGTTCCTCATAAGGCACCGTTTCCAGGCTTTTGACCATTTGGTTGCCCTCTTCTGGACACGTTCCAGCTTGTCTGTATCCTTCCTGAACTGTGGTGCCCAGAACTGGACACAGTACTCCAGGTGAGGTCTGACCAAAGCAGAATACAGTGTTACTATTCCTTCCCTTGATCTAGATGCTATACTCCTATTGATGCAGCCCAGAATTGCATTGGTTTTTTTAGCTGCTGCATCACACTGTTGACTCATGTCAAGTTTGTGGTCTACCAAGACTCCTAGATCCTTTTCACATGTACTGCTCTCAAGCCAGGTGTCACCCATCCTGTATTTGTGCCTTTCATTTCTTTTGCCCAAGTGTAGTACTTTACATTTCTCCTTATTAAAATTCATCTTGTTTGCTTTGGTCCAGTTGTCTAATCTGTTAAGGTCATTTTGAAGTGTGATCCTGTCCTCTGGGGTATTAGCCACCCCTTCCCAATTTGGTGTCATCTTCAAACTTGCTCAGGATGCCCTCAAGCCCATCATCCAAGTCATTGATAAAGATGTTGAATAAGACTGGGCCCAATGTTAATGTTAATGTTAATTAAGGTCGCAATCCTAATCCAATTTACCTGGGAGTAAGTCCCATTGGATCCAACAGGGTGTACTTCTGAGTCGTCACTGTTAGGATTGCACTGTATCTCAGCACGATCGCCTATCACTGCTGCTGTGTAAGGGTCATTACATTTATTTGACACACGCTCTAGCTCTAATGGAATTGTCACTGTCTGTAACACTTGTATCTCATATCCTCTTCCCCTACCGCTTACAACTCACCCTATGAAGGGGAGACTCCAAAGATAGAAATCATTTCTTTGGGTCACTGACTGGTTGTGGGTGGGCTTGCTGCTAGGTGGGAGTCTGGAGCAGGTGTGTGTGTGTGGGTGTGTGGGTGTAAATTTGAGTTAACTTGAGGTGCAATGCTGGGGCATAGCTGCCAAGTCTCCCGTTTTTCGCAGGAAACCCCCGTATTTTAAACCATTTCCCGCTGGCAGCCCGGATTGGAAAAAATCTCGTAAATCCCCTGGATTTCCTACCTGCCATGGAGGCTCCATTCTGGGTCCTGGCACCGCCCAAATTCCGGTGCCCAGACATGGGTAGCGCGGCACCGGAAGTCGCTTCTACTATGTAGAAGTGACTTCCAGTGCCGCTCCGCCCATGCCTGGGCACCGAAAATGGGGCAGAGCAGCACCGTAAGTTGCTTCTATGCTTGTCCAGACATGCGTAGAAGCAACTTCCGGTGCCGCGCTACCCATGTATGGGCACCGGAAATCGGGCGGCGCTGGCACCGGAAGTTGCTTTTACGCATGTCCAGACATGCGTAGAAGTGACTTCCGGTGCCGCGCTGCTGCTGATCCCGCATTTTTTAGTGGGAGACTTGGCAGCTATGCGCTGGGGAGATGTGTCTGAGGTGAGAGAATGCATATAACTTCAAAGAGCTCAATATATTGTTCATGGTTCTCCTCCTCCTCCTCATTCAGCCTCCACACCAACCTAGTGAGGTAGGTTAGGCTGAGAGGCAGTGACTGGCTCCAAGTAAAACCCAGTGGGCTTCACGGCCAAGTGTTTCTTACAATTGGGTGCAGAACCTTTTTCAGTTTGAGGGCCACACTCCTTTCTGGGCAAACTTCCAGGGGGCAGTTGACAGTGATGGGCTGGGACAGAGGTAAAAGCTGGCAGAGCGACGGACATAAATTTAACCTATGTGCAGTAGGCTAGTTTCCAAACACACTTGCACTCTCCTCATCGCCCTCCATCCAGGCAATCGAGAACCATGATCAGAGTTCAAGAAAACATTGCAACCAGGGAAAAACACTTAAGGAGGGTGCAAAGCAAGGTGACTGAGCTTGGGGAGGTGGGTGTAGCCTGAGGACAATCCCAAGAGCCAATGAGGACTGGAGGATTCCCTATCCCTATATTATAACTCACAAACATTTTCCCCCTTCAGAGTCAAACTATGAGGAAACCTCATTATATATACATTAGTTACAGGTAGGTAGCCGTGTTGGTCTGAGTCGAAGCAAAATAAGAAAATTCCTTCAGTAGCACCTTAAAGACCAACTAAGTTTATATTTTGGTATGAGCTTTCGTGTGCCTTTCATTGCCTACAGACAGCCACCCAATCTTAAACAACTCCTCACCCACAATAATACAACCACCAGACTTAACATGGACACTGGTACCAGAGCCTGCAATAAACCCAGATGCCAACTTTGCTGCCACATACACCCGGACAACATCATTACTGGCCCCAACAACATCCAACATACCATCTCAGGACTATTTAATTGCTCATCTTCTAACATTGTGTATGCCATCAAATGCCAACGGTGCCCTTCAGCTCTCTATATTGGACAAACAGGCCAAACCCTACGCCAAAGGATAAATGGACATAAATCTGACATCAGGAACCATAAGAGTGAAAAACCAGTAGGAGAACACTTCAATCTCCCAGGACATTCTATACAAGATCTCAAAGCAGCTGTTTTATTACAGAGAAATTTCAGGAACAGACTGGAAAGGGAAGTTGCTGAATTGGAAATCATTACCAAGCTCAAAACCATGGAAGCACCTGGGATGAATAGAGATATCGGATTCTTATCTCATTATGCATGATCAAGCTTTCTTTAGCACCTCAGCCCAGGACTAATTGCAGCCATCAGCAGCCATTAACACCCATCTACAGGTTTACCACTCCCATCAGCCCATCTCCCATTCCCACCCACCCCCACCACCCTCTGTATATATATAGGGTCTGACACTTCTGTTTCTAGTGTATCTGAAGAAGTGTGCATGCACACGAAAGCTCATACCAAAATATAAACTTAGTTGGTCTTTAAGGTGCTACTGAAGGAATTTTCTTATATATACATTGATTCACTGTTGTCAAAGGACAGGTCATATGTTTGACATGGTCAGATCATTTATTGGGCAAAGACCACAGAAACCCTCATTCAAATCTCAGCCCAGCCATGATGAAACACATTAGGCCAGTCACAATTTTCCAGCCTAACCTACCCTGCAGCATTGTTGTGAAACTAGAATGGTGTGTGTGTGTGTGTATTTACCATGTAGAGCTTCTTGGAAGAAGGATGGGGTTTAAATGTCTTCAATAAATAAAATTATTAATTTCATGGTAGTGGTGGTGAGAACTAGAACATGGACCACTTCTTGCTCATCTATTTAGCTTTTATTATCTTGCCTGATCTGACTTGTAATAACAGACTTTGCTTTGCCCCTGCCTCTAGGCTGCCCTCCCTATTCAGCAGTCCTGAGCATGCTCCAGGCAGAGCGTCATTTTTAATATAGGATAAGCCTTTCTGTTTCCAGCAAGCCGTTCCCCTCCCCTGCCCAATAAACTCTTCCATCTTCTCAGGGGTACGTTTTTCAACTGGAAAGAGAGGACTGTCGTGGAAGGTGGCTTACTCTCCCTCTTTCTTCTACTCTTGAGCTTCCTCAGGAAATAATAATAATAATCCCTTTTCCTGTTTTTATTTAGCATTCTCTGGGGTCATTTGAGGGGAGGAAAATGCATTCCATTTCTAGCCAAGTTGAGTCCATGTATATCCCTAGCGTTGATTGGGGTTTCGGTTGAACGCAACATACAGAATCGTACCCCAAAGCTGTAAATTCTGCCATTAACATTTAGAAGGGACTATGCTGGTGTGTTTGACAATGGCATTCACATTTCTGCCCTCGACTGCATATCCTTTAGGCTAGAGTAAATATTGGTGTTTGAAAACCCAACATGATGATATTAAATTCTTTTGTTTTTCTCCTCCCAACCCTCCCCCTCCCTACATTTGCTTAGCTGCCAAAAGTCGACTGTTTCAATATGTTGAAGCCTAGAAGGCTGAAAACAACAGCACAGCTGTGATTCACAAAGGATTTACCAGCATGGTGCAGCAATGTTCTGAGTTGCTGGAAAAAATCCAATTTCCTCCCCCCACCCCTGCCCGTGTAAGAGATGCGGTGAAATCCCAAGTATTATTTAGCCAATTAGTTAGGAAAATGCGGAGGGTGTTGTTTTCTTTTGAGCGCAGATGAGATTGTGTTGTTAATTTTTATTTATCCTCATCAAACTTTCTCTGCGCTAAGCATAATGTTGTGGTGCAGTCCCTCTCATCTGCCGTTAATATGGATATGTGTCAATTATGAGGACTGGGACGATAAAGGCGGGATTCATAAAGTGGCTCACGTGGGTCCTTGGAGGTTGGCTCGATGCTCAGAAGAGGGGGCAAGTTGTTAGAGGGTGATTTAAAGGAAGCAGAGGAACAACTAGATTACAGTGCAAGAGCAAGATCAACTGCCGGCTGTCAGAGCTTGGCGGGAGGGATTCGGACACAATCCAGGAAATTTGGTCTTTGCGCAAAATGGATCAAAGTGCTCCGTTACTCTGGTCCAACAGAGCTACTTTAAAAACGGGCAATGGGCTTTTTTGTGGTTAGGGAAGCAAGAGGAAAATGCACTGAGAAGTGTATGGTATGTCCATGATTAATGGGCAGGTAGAAAACCACCACAGAAACATAACAAGGTGAATCCAGGATGAGTGTTCATTGTTGCATACCGTAGCCTTCCCACAAACATTAGAATCATAGAACTGTAGGCTTGGAAGGGATCCCAAGAAAAGCTTCCTGGATCAGGCCAATGGCACATCTAGTCCAGCATCCAGTGCCCAACCAGATGCCTGTGGGAAACCCGCAAGCAGGATTCAAGCACAAGAGCACTATACCCCACTGTGGCTTCCAGCAACCAGTATTCAGAAGCATTTCTGCCTCCATCTGAGAAGAGCTGCCATGGCTAGTAGCCACTGATAGCCCTCTCCTCCATGAATTTGTTTTTTAAAGACATCCTGGTTGGTGGCCATCAACCATATGATATCTTATGTCCAAATGCATAGTGAGCAAACAAACAACTTTCCAAAATATGTAGTAGATTAAAAAACCAAATGGGTAGGAAGAGAGAACTTTTATAGGGAGGCAGTATCACTCAATGGTAGAGTGCCAGCTTTGATTGTAGAAGGTCCCAGTTTCAATCCCTAGCATCTCCAGTTGATGGTGGGTTAGGTAGCAGGTGATACTGGAGAGTCTGCCAGTCAGAGTAGACAATACTGGCTAAGATGGGCAAATAATCTGACCTGGTCTAAAACAACTGCTTGTATTCCTAAACAGGGAGTGGAAACCTTGCCTCTTCAAGGATCCATATTATCAAGGGGGCCCTTACCTAGAAGCCTGCTTATATGGACATAAGTTTATCCTCCCTGGAAAAAGGATTTTTTTATCCCTCCTTCATGTCTCTGAATATGTAATTACTTGCAGATCAGAGTGAAAAAGACTGGTGTGTGTGTTGCAAGGAAGGGCCTTCCATCTCTTTCGCACAATAACAAAATATGATACAAAACACCCGAGTGTCAATAAATGTACAGGATAAAGGTCAGGTTTACATCGATGGACGGGTCTGGCAAATACATTTGTTCCTACAATGTCTGTGTTTTAAATGCCACTCTCTGATGAACCTGCAGCTGAAACAGACTTTTAGGTCTGATGAGATGTCACTTTGGCTCAGTGCTGATCAAATAAGATGAATGAAAGTGAAACAAGAACAAAAAATATTACTTCTGTCATTTATTCTTCATGCATTGCAGGGAGTGGGCCAGTCAGAGAGACTCCTCCAAAGCAAACAGCGATTGCCACACAACATCGCCCATTGATCTATTCCCCACTGGGCGACAGTCTCCTTATCAGAAAGGACATACTATTCAAATGCCATACTAGACACACAGATGTCTGGGACCTGCCCCACTCCAATGTATTTTTTCCGGCTCCATCCTCCTAAACCAACCTGCTTTACAATTTCAGTGCCAAAAAATCTGAGAGGGGTTGGAAGAAAGAGAATGCAAGCAATGTTAACCATGCTGAGAGTAGACCGATTGAACTTAGTGGACACGACTAACTTGGGCCTATTGATTTCTTCCCTCTCTTTCCTCCACGAAGTTGTCACTAAAGGCAAATGAAGTCAGTTGCTGGATGAGTTGCACAGTGATCCCATCCCATATAACTGGAGATCACACAGACATCCTGTTGCACCTTTGCTAATATTTTTTTAAAAAAACAACAACACCATGAACACAGCCTTGCCAATGGGACATAGCTGTGGGCAGCCTGAAAAAGTACCATCCACTTTGGGCCTGCTCATAAAAGCAAGGTCTGCCATAGAGCGGCTGGAGGAGGAATGAAGACAGAAGGTGAAGAAAGAGTGGTGAGTAGAGGTTGTGGGAAACTCAACAAGTCTGCTGTACCTAGAACTGGGTGTACAAATTGCAGCTGAATGGGACACAGCTGTGGGCAGTCTGAGGAAGTACCATCCACCTTGGGCCTGCCATTAAAAGCAAGTCTAGAGTGAAAGGCTAGATTGGTGTGTGCTGTTTCCAGGAACTCTTCTCGTTGTGAGACTTTCATGTGGTGAGAGTTTGTATGGCCTTTTTGGCTAAAGGGCAAAAATAGGGTTGGGTTGCCAGACTCAATAGAGGACAGGTCTTCTGTTCCTTTAATTGCCCTGCTCTCTTTTGAGTCTGGAAACCTTAAAGAGAAACCAGCAGACCCTTTGCTTGGAAATTAAACAAAGGGTCTGCTGGTTTCTCTTTAAGGTTTCCAGACTCAAAAGAGAGCAGGGCAATTAAAGGCACAGAAGTCCTGTCCTCTATTGAGTCTGGCAACCCTAGGCAAAAAATGCTGTAAACAAACACCCAAACAGTGTACAATTTGAAATGTCAGGGCTGGACCATGGAGAGCAGCCAAGAGGTGGGCACCAGGAGCCAGGGATCTATAAGAATGCCTGGGCCAAAGATTCTGGCTAAGATGTCCAACAGAGAGGTTGCTGTTGGAGGTGTCTGAAAGGCTGGTAAATTTTTTAGTGCCATCCTATTAATGCACTTCAGGCAGCAGACCAAGCAATTTGAATTGGCTTTATTCTTCCAGAAATATTTATTTGCTTCTACCTGGTACAGTAGCTTGGCTCTGAAAGCAATAAGTGGAGGTTCTCACAAGTGTGCTTTACAATCCTGAGACCAGGAGTAGCTGGTTTATCACAAGTCTAAATCAATAACTAAATTACTCTGCCTTCCATGGTGAATTGCCGCTGCTTATGCAATTCTTGGAGCTCATCTCTCTGGCGGACACTAAGTAATCAACCCACCAATGTTCTGGCACAATGATACCTCTTGCATTATCTCTTGCCCATAAGCAATGCCATTAAAGTGTTAATGTAGTTTGCAAAGATTTCTCTGCCCACTCACCTTGGGCTTAATTTTCTGAAGGTCTAGCAAAAGAAAACCATAATGTGTTGTGTGTGGGAGGACCACTATGTTACAATTGGATTCGTCTTGCTGTGAGGAGGGCTCCCCTCAGGCCGTTTTCACACCAGGACACACTCAGACTGCCAAGTGGCTCCAAGGAATGCCATTGGGCTATGTTGTGAGTTATCAGGATGCTCGACCCAAAAACTGTATGATGCAACAAAAGTCTAGGGAGTGTCGTGAAGGAGGAGCTTAATGCTCCCCAGCTGTGCCACAACAAAAGGCACTCTCAAAAGCACACATGCTGAGAGGGATTCACAACATGAGTGCCTGAGGTTGGCACACAGGATGGGGCCTTTTGATCAGAGTCAGGGCTCCTTGTGGTCAGAGGCAAACCACATGGTCCCAACAGATCAGTGGTCAGGTTCTGGAGTGGATTCTAGAATTCAAAGGGTCAGAAGCAGATGGTGCAATTCATGCCATCAGTCAGGTTCTGGAGCAGGCCCATGAAGATGCAAAGGCAAGAGCTTGTTGTGCTTTCTGTCGCAGAGGAGCTCAGTCTGTGAAAACAAGCCTGGGAGTGTTCCTATATAAGGCTGGCTGGGCTCCAATTGGCTTCCCAAGTCACCTGATTCCTTGCAGTTCTCTTTCCCACCATTGTTAGGGAGCACTGCACAGCAAGGTGGCTCAAGTCAACAGTCCTTCCATCTGTGAGAAGCCCTAGTGGAGCAGGGAGTAAAGAACTTGGGACCCATTACCAGATTTCCTGATTTGTACATGTGGGTGCCTTACAGCTGACACCTTTTATAAGTACTAGGAGTCTGTCCATCTGCATTTACCTGGTCAGCCTCTTGTTGCCTAATATCCCACATTTCCTAGCTGTGGGAATCCTGGCAGAGAGAACATGTTTTCCATGTCTGATTCCTGGTATAGCCATCCACAGCTCTGGCTTAGTCCAAGCAGTTGTCAGCAGCTGACTTTCAGAGCAGATTCCAAAGAGAGATACTTGGGGTAAAGATCTCCTGGCTTGTCAGGGGCCCTACAGAGCTGTGAGGATTGGGTTGTCAGATTCTGGTGGTGGAGGAAACAAATGAGGGGCTGAATTGTGGGGACCTGCATTGGAAGAGAGGGGAACTTCCACCTCAATGTCAGCCACTTTGGAAGAGGGCAGGGGTGTTGGCTCTCCCCTCGGACCTCCCTGAGAAGGGCAGAGCCTTGGTGGAGGCTGGGGAGAGATTTGATCAGCTGCAGGAGAAGCCTGAACAGCAGGCAAAGGTGAATATGCAGGAGGGTGTAGTCCTGTGGTCTAGAACTAGGCACCACCCTCACAGATAGGAGAGTCACCCATTTCAACAAAGTGCATGCTTGAAATATCAATATTCTTGCAAGGTGAGAAAGACTCACCTAGGCCCACCTAGTGATGTACGAAAGTGAGAGCTGGACCATAAAGAAGGCTGATCGCCGAAGAATTGATGCTTTTGAATTATGGTGCTGGAGGAGACTCTTGAGAGTCCCATGGGCTGCAAGAAGATCAAACCTATCCATTCTGAAGGAAATCAGCCCTGAGTGCTCACTGGAAGGACACATCCTGAAGCTGAGGCTCCAATACTTTGGCTACCTCATGAGAAGAGAAGACTCCTTGGAAAAGACCCTGATGTTGGGAAAGATGGAGGGCACTAGGAAAAGGGGACCACAGAGGATGAGATGGTTGGACAGTGTTCTCGAAGCTACAAACATGAGTCTGACCAAACAGCGGGAGGCAGTGGAAGACAGGAGTGCCTGGCGTGGTCTGGTCCATGGGGTCACAAAGAGTCCTACACACTAAATGACAAAGCAACAACAACAGGCCCACCTAATCCAGCATCCTGTTCTTATAGTGGCCAAGTGGATGCCTAGAAGAAGTCTACAAGCAGGATCTGAATACAGCAGGGCACTCTCTCTGCTTGCAGTTCCATGCAACTGGTATTCAGAGGCACACTTTATCTAACAACGGAGGTAGAGCATAGACATTGCGGTGAGTAGCCACAGATAGACATTTTCGTTCCTCCTAGATTCTCATCTGACAATTCTCCTTTGAAAAAACAAGTCAGCGGTGAAGGTACAAACCATGGAACACATATGAACCAGAGTGAAGCAATTAAATGAGAATAGAGATGAGAAGGTGGCACATCACAATGCCTTGTTTGGCTTGGACTCGGAGTCTGTGTGCCTGAATAAACAAAAGCCTTTCCCCTTTGGTGGAAATGCTTGCTGAACTAACCATGGTAACCGCTGTCCTCCAGGGCACCTACCAGCTCCCAGCCTGCTGCAATTCTTGAAATACAGAAAACCTTTGTGAAGAAAAAGGAGAAATCAAGGTTCTGCCAACTCTCATCTTTAATGATGGTCACACTTTGCTGTTTGATCATGGAGCATGCCCACTGAAAGCAGTACAGTTGCAAATTAATTTCCTCCCCTTTATGGCACCTCTCAGTCCTAAAAAAATTGAGTAGGATGAGAGGCAGATACAAGTGTTCTCCATTCCAGGACAATCCTGCTATTTTTCAGGGAACATAAGTAGCTTGTCGCGGAATAACATTCTCTTCCTCCACCACCATGACCACTGTTAGCAGATGCAGCAAAAGTTAGTGGCAAAATCAGGGATGCCAAATCTCCCTTCTTTCAGAGGAAGCTGCAGAACATGCAGCCCATCAAAGCCACTGTGGTCCACCAACCATGCATCCTGTTCCTGCCAGTACTGTACAGAGCACCAAGCTTGGATCCCTTATCCACCTGGTGAGACCAAGGGAGCTGTCCAGCACGGCAAGCAGGAGAGTGATGGCTTGGTTGGGAAGCAGCAAGGGGAGCTGGCCAATCAAGGAGTCCAAACTGGAGTGGGACATGAGTCAATGTTGCACCAGTACCATCCAGACAGCAGAGGTTTTATGTATAGCTGTTCCCTGACCCAGCTGACTTGGGGAACACACAACCCAGATCTGGCCCCATGTGGGGGTGGGGCAGAATGAATGTTCAATTAGTCTTTTTAAAACCCTAATGTTGCTGAGAACATGGGGACGAAGCAGACCCTTGCAGTATGCAGGACTGAATGCTCAACTCATCAGCTGGAGACGGAGGGTCCACTCCTTCTCAGTTTGATTGTACTTGTGTGCTACCCTGCTGAAAACAGGCACACACAGTCAAAACTTCTTCTTCCCATCCACTGCCCCACACCTGACCACCCAGGATGAATCAGTGTGTGTGTGACCAGGGTGATCTAGAGCTATCTCCACCTGATTGGGCCAAAGCCTGGTTCCACTCAAATCAACCCCATTTGTTTTGAGCTTCAACCCAATCCAGCACATGGTAGGAGAGGAGCAAAGGCCAGAGGGTTAGACAATGTTGCTTGTAAGCCCCATTTGGCCCGGGGACATTGAGTCATAGTTTTGAAACTTGTAGTAGCAAAATTAGGCAAAGCGGCTCCTTTCCGGTTTATAGTCCCAACTTCTGGCATCACTCCCTGGTAAATCATCACCATCCTTACTCTAGAAGTGTCAAGATGGCTCACAAGTTTAGACAAATACATTAACATGGTGGTACTGATTTGGAAGGATCTGCACTGTTTGCCCGTATGCTTCTGGGTCCACCTCAAAGTGGAGGGCTTAAAAGACCTGAGTTCTAAATACTTAACCACCTTTTCCTCTACCAGCCTCCCAAAGCTTTAAGATAACAAGCAGCGGTGATTCTCAGCATCCTATTACCACAGGGGTTGAGGACATTTTTCAGCATGAGAACTACATTCCCACCTGGGCAACTTTCCAGGGTGTATGTGCATCACATGCTAGTGGTTGGTGGAGCCTCTTCTCTATACCCTTCTCCCCACCCCACCCCCATCCAAACAAGCAAGAGGCATTATCAGAAATACTCAAGGGGGGGTATTGTGTTTGTTTTCCTGCTTATAATGCTAGTGCTTCTGTCCTGTTTTCTAGCATTCCTTTCACACTGCAGTACCTGTTGCTGTATGGAACTGTGGCTTCTTGGAGGATATACCAGCATGTTGCTCTAAATATCATTCAAACTTACTGGCAGGGTGTGACATGCACCATTCAACAGCCTTCCTACTGCCCCACCTTTTCACACATGTGTGGTTCTGTTCCCCAACGATTCCCTGATGAAAACGGCACGAAAGAGCTGTATTGTGTGCCGGTGTACCGCTCCAAACTTTGTCCCTTTACTCTCGAGATTGTCTGGGGTTAATGGGTTTACAAGCAAATTATTTCTGGAACCAATTAACACAGAAATGGGTGCTAAGCTTGCACTCTTATTTCTGGAAGTGGCTTTCACGTCGTGTGAAAGCTAAAACATAATATGGAAATTACGATGTTAGAGAAACATTAGGGAAACTGAATATGCTGCCATGTGAATGCAGCCAAGGAGGGAGCCAGCCTCGGTCTGCCCCTTCCTTGAATGTTTTTGCCTGGCTGGAATGAGGTCTCCCAACAGGAAAAAAAAACATTTCCCACCCCTGGCATAGAGGAGACTCAGAAATAATTGCACAGTGACTGAAATAGCCAGTGTTGCAGTGCAGTAATCCATCTGCGTCTGTGTCATTTCCTCCCCTGCTAAAATGGTGCTCCCCCTCTCAACCATTGCAACCTGGTGGTTGTTCTGCTGGTGGGATCATGAGTGGAGACAGTGGGCCCTGGAAGTAATCTGGACTTTCCAGGAAACGCTGGGGCATAGCATTGTCAGAATCGGGTGGTTTGAGGAATAATTTTAAAAAGACAAGTTTAATGTAGTATGATGGCTTTTTATTTCTTATGTGAACAAGGATGGGCATTTACTACAACTTCCAATGATTTAGGCAACATTGTGGAGGGCATATCCTAACAGCCCACATTCTTTGTTTATGTTGGACATGCGCTCTGAATTTTACCCTGACTCATCGCACACTTTCTCAGATATTCTGCAATATGTCTTCTTGTAATACCACTCCAAATGATGTTGCAGATATTACTCTAATGTACTTCGTCTATATTGGTATATGCTTATTGCATGTTTTCTAAAAGTCAATATATTTTAAAGGGCTAACCCTGAAATTAAATCATACTTCTTGCCTCTGATTGGAGTGTGTTTTCCCCAAGACTGATTATCTGGGGTTGCCTTCAATAATCAGGATTTTTAATATATATTTTTAAAGGGAGGAAAACCCCAAATGCTGAACAATTAATAAGCAGATCTCATGGCAACGCAGAATTATTCTAGTAGTGACAAATGGCAGGTTTTCCCATTGCTGACTAAGCTTCTCTCCTTTATATCTGGAAGGCAGTGGTGCTTTATAAATGACTTTAATTTACAGTGCATTATGTGACTATGTATTTCCTTGCCTCCAAATCCCTATGCAATAATTTGTGTGCTTTCCCTGGATAATTTCCCTGTCTTTAACCTCATTCTTTCTTTTTTCTTGGCTCTCTGAAAAAGCCAGCCTGACAATGGCTTTCTCTTCCTTCTAAATAAAACCACCAATTCCCTCAATTTAAACATTATTTGTACAATTTACCTTCACCCTTTGGACACCTTGTTAACTGCCGGGGCATTAAATCGACTCTGGCACTCTTCTTTGAAGAAAAGACCCCACATAACTGTATCCCCTCTGCAAATACCATGCTCAAAGTTTAATTAGAGCTGACAAATTGGGACGGGAGGTGTCAATGGCAAATGGATTGTGAATGTATGTCTATATGGGTGTGTGGGTGTGTGTACAGTATATAAATTGCTACATATTGATGATATGTGGATGTGACATTTTGCCTCTCCCGAACTGCTTTGCCAGTGAACGCAGGAGAGGCACTAGCTGCAGGAGAGCACAACTGCCTGCCACCTGACCCCAAAAACAATTAGCCAACAACCCTTTATGTCCCTTGGCATGGAAGAGACAAGACCATCATTGAGAAGCACCACCAGATCTTCAGATCGGGAGTTGGATGCCACTGGACTAAATGACCATCATTTTAAACAGTATTGACCACTATTTGAGAGCACCAATGAAATCTTATCAATAAACTTGGATGCTTTGGGCAACAAGCCTACATCATGATGATGATGATGATGATTGAGGAAAGTCCCCTATCCCATCTTCCTTCCACCACAGAATTCAAGCACACAGGGTTTGCATGTCATCTCCCATCCAAGAACTGACCAGACTCAAACCTGCTCAGCTTCAGCAAGGCAATATGTGCCTTCAGACCACACCCTGGGACCATACTTACCTGGGAGTAAGTTCTATGACCGCCAGTAGGGTTCTCCTCTGAGTAGGCAAGCAAAGGATGGTGCTAGATGCTGAGAGGGGGCAGAAACATTTTATAAACAAGTTAACAAACGTGCTGTGTTTTCAAAAGGACAGGTTCTTTCAGATAGCACATAAATAATTCGGACTTCCTGCTGTGATAGTGAGATCCTAGATCATTTCTAGGCTCCCTTGCTTAGCCAAAATTACTCATACCTTTTTATAAAAAACAACAGCAGTTACAAAAGAAAATGGGATTTGCATAATTCCTGAACACCAGGTGTAGGACACCCTCGTGTTAAGCATTTATTATACACTCCATAGTGTTGTAGATGGAAATTAATGAAGCATTGTGAGGCACAATATAATCTACAGTATTAAGCTTTGCCTTTTTAGTGCAAGTACACAAAAGCTTGTTTGATTGCCTCTAGCCCTCGTTGGGTGTTTCGTCTCATGCAATTACTATTGCGCTGGGGAGTAGAGCAGTAGCTCTCAGCCTCACCCCCTCTGTCTCATTGATGTTCCTACAACTGCAGCACCCCAAGTGATGAGGGACTGAACCTTTGCAGCAGGGGACCTTGTCCACTCACACAGAGAATCCATAGGGACCTATGCAAAAGCTTTTGGTTGTAATTCAGTGATGGAGCACATCTTTTGCTTGCAGAAAGGTCCCAGGTTCAAACTCATGCATTTCTGGATAGGGATGGGAGAGACACCCCTGCCTAATACCCCAGAGAGAGCCACTGCCAGTCAGTGTAGACAGTACTGTGCTAGATGGAGCAATGGTCTGATTCCATATAAGGCAGCTTCCTATATTTGGTTCAGGAGGCAGCATGCTGTAGTGGTTAGAGTATCAAGGCTAGAACCTGGATGACCAAGGTTCAAATCCCCACTCAGTCATGAAGCCTACTAGGTGACCTTGGGCCAGTAGCAATCTCTTAGCCTAACCTACTTCACAGGGTTGCTGTGAAGATCAAATGAAGAGGCAGAGAGGCATGTATGTCGCATTGAGCTCCTTGGAGGAAAGGTGAGATATAGCAAAATTTATATTTTATAAAGTTGTCATCCAATGCAGGGGAAGTCCCTAACTCACCCATTGGCTACCCTCTCCTGATTTAGCTGGCCAGTCAAAGGCATTCCTGGGGTGTGGCCTCTGCCACGGGCTGACAGTTTCGAGGAGTTACAGGTAAGAGCTGAGTGCAAGGTGGGGACCAAAGGTAGACAAACTACCCCAGAAGGAGCATGATGTGTCCACCCCACCAGAGGTACTACGCCTGCCCTAACAGCCCATACACTAATGAGAGCTAATGAGGTAATATCTACAGAATTTCCACAAGGGTCAACATTAATACTGAAATCCAGCATCGCCTGAGCTCTGTGAGTGTGGCTTTCTCCCAATTGATGTGCAGAGTGTTTGAGGACCGGAACATTCGCAGGGAAACCAAAATGCTTGTTTACAAAGCTATTGTACTGCCACCCTTACTATATGCTTGTGAAAACATGGACCACTTATAAACGCCACCTCCAACTCCTTGAAAGATTCCAACTACCGTGTCTCTGAAAAAATTTATACATCACTTGGGAAGACAGGCGAACCAATACCAGTGTACTGGAAGAAGCAAAGAATCACCATTCTTCAACATCACCTACGTTGGACTGGACATGTTGTGCAGATGCCTGATGATCGTCTTCCAAAGCAACTACTCTATTCCGATCTTAAAAATGGAAAGTGTAATGCTGGTGGTCAACAAACAAACAAACAAAAGAGGTTTAAGGACTGTCTCAAGGCAAATTTTTAAAAATGTAGTATAAACACCAAACCGTGTTTATGGAAGACAATCTTACTCGGCTATGAGTGATCGCCAAAGAAGAAGAAGAAAATCTACAAAACGGATACTTGCCTCCCTTTTTCATTCATTAAAACTGGTTCTGTCTCAAGCACAGTCTGGAAATGTTCCAGTTTTCTCTTCTCCTCTCAACCCTTCCACTTTACACAGAGGAAATGAGAATAGCTTTTTTTTTAAAAAAAATATATATATCAGGTGTCTGCCTTCTGCTTTCTTAAAGTCTATCGGGGCCAAAGCTTTGCCAACAAGATTTTTTTTAAAAAAAGAAAAAGAAACAAACAATATTCTTGGCTGTCATGCTCAAAACCAGCAAAGGAACTGAATGAATGGTGGAACTTCAAAATGGAAGGAACCCAACATTTAAAAATAAAAACCTACTGGATTACAATGAACACTAATTGGTTCAAACTGAGATTGGCACCAGAAATATCCAAAGAATGTTTTGTCTTGGATACAAGAAATCTGGAGTATAACTTGCCTTCTGCAGGAGCAGTTTCAATTGCTTTTTATTGGTCACTTATTTTGCTCTGTAATAAGGGCATTTTTTAATGTCTGGGTTTTGGAATTCCCTTCTAAAAGAAATCTGTTCAATTATCTCATTATACTTTTTTATCTCCAAATAAATACATTTCAAATGGAGAAAAAACACATTTTCTGTTTACTGTTCACACAACTTTTATTGCAGTTTTTAGACTCGGGATTGTATTCAATTATGCCCTACTCAGAGTAGACCCATTGAAATTTATATATCTAAGTTACTCATGACCTTTAACTTCAATAGGTGTACTCTGAATAGGACTGGCATTGAATAGGTAAAGGGACCCCCGACCATTAGGTCCAGTCGTGACCGACTCTGGGGTTGCAGCGCTCATCTTGCGTTATTGGCTGAGGGAGCTGGCGTACAGCTTCCAGGTCATGTGGCCAGCATGACAAAGCCGCTTCTGTCGAACCAGAGCAGCACACGGAAACGCCATTTACCTTCCCGCTGTACCTATTTATCTACTTGCACTTTGATGTGCTTTCGAACTGCTAAGTTGGCAGGAGCTGGGACCAAGCAACAGGAGCTCACCCCGTTGCGGGGATTCGAACCACCGACCTTCTGATCGGCAAGCCCTAGGCTCTGTGGTTTACATTCTCTTAATTTGAACTATGCTCGATTTTCATACCAAAGCTTTTTGATAGGTCTCTCTCTCTCTCTCTCTCTCTCTCTCTCTCTCTCTCTCTCTCTCTCTCACACACACACACACACACACACACACACACACCTCTGTTTAAAAATCTAAAGCAAAATTTCAAAGCTTCTCATGCTCTTGGATTTTTTTTTAAAAAAATGCATTTGCATCTCGTTTTGGATTTTTTATAAAAAACACAAATGCAACTGATAACATTAATTGCATAGAAATTTCTACTTGAAGTGGTGCAGGAAATCAACCTCCCCAAAACTGGAAGTGCCTCTTTAAGGTGCACTTTAAAGTGCATCAAATAGAGCACTCTCCTCTGTGAAGTAGGACGCACGGCTACCCTACTCACAAGATTGCCATGAGGCTAAAACGGAGAGAGTGAGGGGGTTGCATGCATGCCATCCATTTAAAACACTCTTATGTCTCTTGAAGAGTCATGGCTTCCTCCCAAAAATCCTGGGAACTGTAGTTTGTTAAGGGCGCTGAAAGCAAACTACAGCTGCTAGGATTCTTTGAGGGAAGCCATGCCTCTTAAAGCATCCTTTAAGTGAGTGGTGCAGGTGTGACCTTGCTTTTCACTCTGAGCATCTTGATGGAGGGCAGGAGAGAGACATTAACATAGCCTGGTCAACCAAGCAATGTCTCCTGGAGTCTCACATATGAGTAGCTTCCACTAGCCCTCAATTTCCTCCCTTTTCCATGGGTAATGATTAATGAAGGGCAGGAAACTGAAGCAGTTTAATTTACTGCAAACTTCTAATTCAATTTTAAGGGAAGAAGGAAGCAGCGGAAGCTAAAGAATCTCAGAGGTGGCCCCACTGGATTTGGTGAAGGCCAACTTTCTCCTCTGCTATGCTGCTTTTTTCATTATATCTGACATTTCTGAAGGTAAGCTTTGTTACAGACTATTAGCCTATGGCAGCGAGCGAGAGAGATGAGAATTTGCTAAGACTCAGAACACATAAAAAAAAGGGAGGGAGGGGAGGGAGCAATTGAAATTGCAGGTTTATTGGTATCTTGTTGTCGAGGTAGCTCAGGGTTGCTTAGATGCTGGGAAACAGTGCAGGGTGCTTTTATGTCTGATATTGTGAAATGAACTCTCCAGCTACTGTGCTCAGATACTAATTGAAAAACTTTCCTATCCTGTGGTCTAATTGTAAAACTTTTTTAAAAAGAAAACTGTGAAAGCGGATCTGCAACCTGGTGCTCCTCAAAGTTTCTACTCCAGCCTGTTTCCTGAGGCTGATGGGAAAAAATGTTGTGTGTGTGCCTGTGTATCTCACCTTTCTCCCAAGCTGGGATTCAAGGTGGCTTACAACATTTTAAAATACAAAATAATAAAAACAAACTGGTTCAAAACAATAGTTAAAATATGGAAGGACTTATTTAGAACCAGCATTAAAATACCCACTGCCCCAAGAGCAGTGTCTGAGAGTAGTTAGTGTTGCCTGTACCTAATTTTCAAAGGGCTGCCTAAATAGGAAGGTCTTAGTCTGCCAGCAGAAAGATAAGGAGGGAGCAAGTCTGGCCCCTCTGGGGAGGGAATTCCGCAATATGGGAGCAGCCTCAGAAAAGGCTCTGTCAGCACCAATCATGCCTCTGATGTTGATGGGACTGAGAGAAGCATAGCTGCCAAGTTCTCCCTTTTCTCACGAGGAAGCCTATTCAGCATAAGGGAAAATCCCTTTAAAAAAGGGATAACTTGGCAGCTATGGAGAGAAGAGTTGTGGTCCAAAATATTGTGAGGGCACCAGATTGAAGAGGGCTGCCCTAAGGAGTTAGAAAGCCAAATAGGTCCTGTTCCACGTGGGACATGAGGAAGATGTATAAAAGTAGGTGTTGTGTGGAGAGAGTGAATAGGGAGGTGTTTTTCTCCCTCATCATGCTAGACTGCAGGGCCATCCAATGAAGCTGAACGTTGGGAGATTTGGGGCAAATAATAATACTCCTAGAATCCTAGAAAGTCCTTCTTCACACAGCATAAACTACGGAATTTGTTTCCACAAGATGCACTGATGTTGATCAACTTTGATGACTTTTAAAATTTTTTGGAGAAATTCGTGTTGGATAAAGCTACCAGTGCTAGCCATTATAGCTATGCTCTGCCTCCACAGTCAGAGGCAGTAATGCTTGTGAATATCAGTTGCTGGAAACCACAGGACTGGAGAGAGCTCTTGTGTTCAGGTCCTGCTTGCAGGCTTCCCACAGCCATATAGTTGGCCACTATGAGAACAGGGTGCTTGACTAGATGGTCCATTGGCCTGATTTAGGAGGGCTCTTATTAAGCTATATTCGTACTTAACAATTTATTTTAACTCCCTTGCTGGAGCCATTATAACCAACCATCTCGTATGTGTGCCAAAATTTGTAACATATATATTTTTTCATAAATAATAGATAATCCACTGAATGCTATAATAAATTTTGCATGGGTTGCTGTATATTCATCAGGAAACTTTAAAAAATAATAATATCCATATTCCTCCACAGTGCTATAAATAATGTTCTCCCTGTGGAAAAAAAAAATTCAAAAGAAACTCAAACATAGAGGATTTAAAATGTGGGACTTTTTTCAGTGAAATGGGGATTCAAATTTTCCCCCCCTGTCATGATAATGAAAGCATTTATTTTCACGTAATTAAATCTATTGGGGGAATGTGATTCTTTTACACGGGATCTTTTCACCTATTCCTCATGGAGATAAGATAATCTTGAGACGGTTAAAGAGTTAGAAGACCAAAAGAAGTACTTAAATCCAGGCTCGATCTAACTCTGCATGATTGTTCCATAGCTCTTTAAGTATATCGTAGCTTTCCCACAATGAATCTGTAGTTTTGATGCGGTGCGAAAAAAAAAATTTGTTAGAAATTTCAAGTCTAGCTTCATAAGCTCATAAGCTCACTCCTGCCTAGATGATGTAGCAAAAGCAAAGGCAATAACTATGGCATGCTAATGCTTTTTGAATTCAGATGTAACAGCTGGTTGAGCAAAGAATGATCACTAATGGTTCCTCATCATTCTGGGGGGGAGTGGCAAGTGGGGTGTTCTGTCCTGGCTCATTGATGTTCAACATCTTTATAAAGGACTTGGATATAGGAATTGAGGAGATGTTCATCAAATTTGCAGATGACACCAAACTAAGGTAGGGGGTAACTAGTGTCACAAAAGACAGAATTGGGATTCAATGTGAGTTTAACAGATTGGAGAACTGATCCAAACTAGCAAAACAAATTTCAATAGGGACAAATATAGGCAAGAAGAACCAGCTGCACAAATATAAGATGGGGGAAACCTGGCTTGCCAGTAGTACATGTGAAAAGGATCTAGGTGACTTAGTAGATCACAAGCTTAACACATGAGTCAACAGTGTGATTCAGCAGCAAAAGAAGCTAATGCTATTCTAGCCTGCATCAACAGAAGTACTGTACAGTATAGTGTCCAGATCAAGGGTAGTAATAGTACCACTCTATTCTGCCTTGGTCAGACCACACCTGGAGTTCTGGGCACCATAATTTAAGAATAATAATGATAAGCTTAAATGTGTGAAGAGGAGGGTCTGGAAACCAAGCTTATGAGGAACAGTTGAGGGAGTTGGGTACGTTCAGCCTGGATAGTAGGAGACTGAGGGGATATGAAAGCCACCTTCAAATATCTTAAGGGCTGTCACATGGAAGATGGAGCAAGTTCGTTTTCTCCTGCTCCAGGGGGTAGGACCTGAACCAATGGCTTCAAGGTACAAGAAAGGAGATTCTGACTAAACATCAGGAAAACCTTTCTGACAGTAAGAGCTGTTTGATAGTGGAATGGACTCAGAGACAATAAATCAAACCAAAGTTTTCAAAATATGCAGGAGTCTTAGGCCCCATCTGCACTATATATTTAAAGTAGTGTCATACCATTTTCAACACTTGTGGCTGATTCCCCAAAGAATCCTGAGAACTGTAGTCTGTTAAGGGTGCTGTGAGTTCTTAGGAGACCTCTTTCCCCCCCCACAGAACTACAGTTCCCAGAGCCCTTTAACAACAACAACACTTTATTTATATGCCCCCATCTGACTAGGTTGGCCCAGCCACTCTGGGCGGCTTCCAACCATTTCTCTTCCCAGGGAATGCTGGGAATTGTAGCTGTGTGGGGGGAATATGGACATCTGAGGGTCATTGAAGGTGGGGTAGGTTCTCTGATTGGGCAGACAACAAAATCTCCATTCAGAATGCACACTCTTGCTTCCGGCAGCACCACATGACTGGGTAAGCAGATCATGTGACTCAGTCAAGGATGGGCTAGGATTGCTCATCATATTGAAACAAAGTTTGTTTTATTTTCCAGATTTTTAAACACAACAGAGTTGAAGCTTTGCTCTAGCACCAACCATAAAAGATCTTATCTTCCTTATTTACATTTGAAATATTCTGAGTTGTCAAAGCATTTAACACCAGGAGTAATTTAATAAGCAAAGGCAACTGAAATTATCTCCCACTGAATTAAAGAGCATTAAAACTATCAAAAAGATTCATTTACTAGACACAGGAAAGACTTTCATAGATCCCCTTCATTGAAATCAGTTATCGTATTGAATTACAATTTCATTGCTTTCAAACAAGTTGAGCCAGGAAGTCCTATTAAGTCTAGGGCGGCACTGCTGGAAGATTTTCTTTTGGGGTGTGGGGAGGATTTGGGGTCATCCGTATAAAAACAACAACAAAGATTAGGACACACTAATCGTACAATGTGAAAAGCCACTTCTAAGCAGCCAGATCAATTTATCTCAACATGGAAAAAGCAAGAGATAAATCACTCCTACATCTACAAAGGAAAACAAAAAACAAAACCTCACTCTATCTAGCCTTTATTTAAAGAATTGGGAGGGGGTGATTTTCTAATTATATTTCAAAGGCTGGTGCATAATTGTGGGGAATATTTAATTGACAAATAATGGACATGGTGTACTAATGTCAGCAAATAAGTAACTGCAGGTTTCTCAGTTCAAGTTGAGGGAGGGTGTTGGATATAGTTTTAGGCATTGCAAATGCCAATGTTTGCCTGCCAGTACTTCCTGTGGCACCTGTGAAACGAGCTCAATAAATATCCCCACCAAAGCTCCACAATACACAGGAAACTGTTTGCTCTCCCTACTCAGTTCCTGTCACCCACTCTTACCTGGAACATGCCCCCCCTTAAATATGTGCACTTTTCATTGGATTTGGGCACCCATGCTCCCTTCCATCCAGAGCAGATAAGAGGTGCAAAATGTCTCGCCTTGGGACTGAGACCCCACCTGCATTCTACATTTAAAGCAGTCAGATGCCACCTTAAACAGACACCCCTTCCCTGCAAAGAATCCTGGGAACCGCAGTTTGTTCTGGATGCTGAGAGTTCCCCTTAGAGAACTCTAATTCCGAGAGTGGTTTAAATATCAGTCCCTCTCCCCAAAGAAATCTGGGAACCGTAGCTCTCCCTGGTAATATTTTGGAGTGTCATGGAGATAATAGATAAGATGCGGGTGGTGCTGTGGTCTAAACCACTGAGCCTCTTCAGCCACTCCCCTGCACAATGACCACCTTGAGTCCATGTGCCTGCCTCGAATTGTTCTTTAAATTGTGTACATTTCAGATTACTGTGTACAGTTCTGGTCACCTCACCTCAAAAAGGATATTGTAGAGTTGGGAAAGGTATAGCATAGGGCAGCCAGAATAATCAAGGGAGTGAAGTGACTGCCCTATTAAGAAAGGTTCCCGCCAGGGCAGTCTCGAGCAGGTCAGGCGCCCTGGCGCTGAGGCGCGGAGATCGCTCCGGCGCCCCCGCCCTCGCAGCGCGCAGCATGGCTTCTGCACGGCTGCGCCGCACAGCGCCCCGCCTGCCAGCCCCGTGCCACCAGGACTATACCTAGAGCCGGCCCTGGTTCCCGCTTTGGGGAGCTCTTGGTCTCCAGAAAAGGTGAGCATGAGGCACTAGGATTATGTCATTATGCACTGCAGGGAGGAAGTAGGCAGACCAAAGAAATGTTTCTCCCTCTCTCATAACACTAGAGCATGTGGACGTCCCATGAAGCTGAATGTTGGAAGATTCAGGGCAGATAAAAGAAAGAACTTCATCCAGAGGATAGTTAAATTATGGAACTCGCTCCCACAGGAGGCAGCGATGCCCACCAGCTTGGATGACTTTGAAAAAGGATTAGACAAATTCAGGGATGATAAGCCTTCTGGCCATGATGGCTATGCTCTGATTTCATGGTCAGAGGGAACAATGCTTCTGAATACCAGCCACTCCTGTGCTGTGATTCTGCTTCTGGGTTTCCCATAGGCATCTAGTTTGTTACTGTGAGAACAGGATGAGCCAATGTTCTGAACCAGCAGGCTCGTCTTATGCCCTGAGATGTTTACTAATTTAGAAATCTAGATTGATTGATTTATTTTAAAAGGCAAGCCTTATTTATCAGGGGTTTTATGGTCATGAAATCAGAGGTAGCTTTCCTATGCAGTCTGATTTGTCGAAATCCATATGCATATTGCTTGTTGAAATAAATAACGTTGACTTTTTGCCCTGCTAATCGCAGCCCATTGTCTGATGGATGACACACTGGAACATACAGAGATTGGAAGCATAATTACTGTATGCTTGAAAGGTTATGCTCATACTGGATGTAGACCAAAGGCATCTCCATTTGTGGATGTGCCAGGAGATGAAAAAAAAGAGGTGGTTGTGAGAGAAGAATGAAAGAAGAATGTCAGATAAATAGCAATGTCCCCTGCTTTTTGCCCCTGAACAGATAATAGAAAAATCTCTAAATATACCTGGCTGCTGAAGGTCTGAAATAGTGTGCTTACACATACACACATACATATATGAAAACAAACAAATGAAACCATGGCAACCCTAAAGATGTGCATCATATTACCTTGAATCTTAGAAAGAGGGTAATATCCTTATTGAAATAAATGGCATTGATACATAATAGAGCCAAGTGCTTATAATGAGCACCAGGATCCAAGGGCCTGCAGTTCTAGGCACACGTACATGAGGATTTACTTCTGAGTAAACATGCCTATGATTGGCATTTGCAAATATTTACCTGGAGTTAAACCAGTCTTAGGGGCGCGGGTGGTGCTGTGGTCTAAACCACAGAGCCTAGCGCTTGCCGATCAAAAGGTTGGCGGTTTGAATCCCCGCGATGGGGTGAGCTCCCGGCCTCTTGTCCTGCGCAGCACCCGGCCTCTTGTCCTCCTCATGCCCCCGACCCGACCCGCCACACTGAGGCCGGGACTCGAACCCGTGGCGGGCAGGCGGGAGGGAGGCAAGGAGCAGGGCGAGTGGGAGGGCGGCTGGGCTGTCTGGCAGGCTCAGCATGGCTGCCGCGGGTGCAGCAGCACGGCGCCCCTGGCAGCCTGGCGCATTGCGCCACGCAGCCTTGCCTTAGGGCCGGCCCTGGGTACCGCTCCGGTGGGAAGGTAAACGACATTTCCGTGCGCTGCTCTGGTTCACCAGAAGCGGCTTAGTCATGCTGGCCACATGACCTGGAAGTGTCTGTGGACAAACACCGGCTTCCTCAGCCTATAGAGCGAGATGAGCACGCAACCCCAGACTTGTCCACGACTGGACCTAACGGTCAGGGGTACCTTTACCTTTACCTTTAAACCAGTCTTGATTGAGTGATCACATTAATATCCCACCTTTTTGTCCAAGGAAGTCAAGTTGGCATGCCTGGTTCCCCCACTCCCTATTTTATATTCCCAACTATATTGTGAGGTAGGTTATGTGACTGGCCCAAGGTCACCCAGTGAGCTTCATGGCTGAGTGGGGATTCAAACCCTGGTCTTCAAGTTCATAGTCCAGCACCCTCACCATTACACCACACTGGCTCTCTTCCCCAATCTGGTTCCCCCAGACAAGCCCTTCATAAGTTTTACAGTGTTTCTATTACATACCGTACTTTTCCGTGTATAAGACTAGGTCCCCCCCCCCTAAAAATCATGCTAAAAAGTATGGGTCATATTATACACGGGTAGTGCACGGGGTAGACGTTTGATTGGTTGCTGCCGCAGTTGTCAACGGTTATTGTGTGTGTTACTGGTTGCTGCAGGAATGGATGGTGTTGATTGGCCGATGCTGCAGCAATTGGGTGGGCGATGGGCAGCTTCTGCCGGCGAGAGTACAGATGGGAGGCAGATTTTACAGCGCGTGCAGATGAGCGATTTTTTTGCACCCCCCCTAAAAAATGCTCACAAGCCTTGGCAACCCCCCCCCCAAAGCTCAACAACTCTGGGAAATCCTCCCCCAAAAAAGCTCAACAACTTTTTGCCATCTCCCTGCATTTTATGAAATTTCAGTTCCCCAAAATAGGGGGCATCTTATACACGGAAAAGTATGGTACATATATAATTGTTTTCAAAGGGGACTTTTAAAGTGTTTCTACACTTTTCATGTTTTGGGGTAGTAACTGCTCACATGGACCTTCTGGTAAAGGATGGATGAGAAATCAAATCAAATCAAACATATGCAGGAAGATTTCCTGCTGACCTCTATTCTAAAACATTTCCTTGGTTAGTTGGTTGAGGGTTTCATAGTGATTTATATATGGATTCTTGCTGCCGACTGTTGATTTGAAGCAATGTCTGTGTGGCTTTAGATGGTGTTGCCTTTAATGACCGTGTTGTGTTAAAGATGCTATTTTTACACTTCCTTGAAGGCCCCTTACAGACTAACAGTCAGGATGGAAATGAAAAGTAATAAATGCATGTCAAAATCCTTCTGTCAGAATCCAGAAATGTTGATGAGGTTCAACTACTGTATTTCAAAACAAGGTTAGGGAGTGACATTGGTTCTTATGTGTCTTAGGACCCTCGTGCCTACGGGACCGCCTCTCCTGGTATGCCCCACAGAGGACATTAAGGTCTACAAATAGTAACATACTGGAGATCCCGAGTCACAAGGTGGTTAGACTGGCCTCGACCAGGACCAGGGCCTCCTCAGTACTAGCCCCGCCCTGGTGGAACGCTCTCTCTCAGGAAACTAGGGCCTGCAAAACAGAGCTGTTCCGCTTGGCCTTTGGACTGACTCAGTCTGACCCCGGTGTTATCTGTAGGCTTTATCCTACAGATATTTAAATGAGGTTGCACTCATTTATTATTATTATTATTATTATTATTATTATTATTATTAATCCCTAAGCCTTTGGAAGGGCTCTCATAAGAAGATCAGAAGAGCCCTGCAAAGTAATGCTAAAGACTCATCTAGTCCAGCATTAGGAATATAGAAAGCTGCTATATACTGAGTCAGACCATTTTGGTCTATCTGCTTCAGCTCTGGATGGGAGCGACTTTGGGGACCAGAGTGGCTGTGCCAGTGGCCAAGGGGTGGTAGGAGGGGCAGTGGCTGGGGCATACGCACCCCACAGCAGCCTCCATGGAGAAGCCATGGCCTCAGGTAACTAGAGACAGCCTGGGGAGATGCCAAGTCTGGAGCTCTTCCCGGGGGGTCACAAGAGAGGTCCTTGTAGCGCTGCATCTGCAGCCGAGGCAGGAGTGGTAAAGGCATGCAAGGTTGTCTTTCCTCTCCAGATCTGCTGCCCCTTCCAGCTGTCCCCAGCCTACCACCTGGGACAAGCTGGCCTTGTATCACAAGATGCCAGGAGTGCATACAAGACTATGATCTGTCTCAGTGGTTCCCAAACCTCCCCCTCCAAAGGTCCATTTGGAAATTGCTGAGGGTCTTGGCAGATCACTTTGGGGGTATTCTGCGTCATGTAGCAATTGGCACATGCTGCACTTGACTTTTAATTGCATTTTTACAGAAATGTGGTGTGATTAACCAGTGTGGTGTAGTGGTTAAGAGTGGTAGACTCGTAATCTGGTGAACCGGGTTCGCGTCTCCGCTCCTCCACATGCAGCTGCTGGGTGACCTTGGGCTAGTCACACTTCTCTGAAGTCTCTCAGCCCCACTCACCTCACAGAGTGTTTGTTGTGGGGGAGGAAGGGAAAGGAGAATGTTAGCCGCTTTGAGACTCCTTTGGGTAGTGATAAAGCGGGATATCAAATCCAAACTACTACTCCTCCTCCTCCTCTTCTTCTTCTTCTTCTTCTTCTTCTTCTTCTTCTTCTTCTTCTTCTTCTTCTTCTTCTTCTTCTTCTTCTTCTTCTTCTTCTTCTTCTTCTTTACAAGTTGGATGCCGTTCAGAGTGTATGGGGCAACCCAGTCAGATAGGTAGAGTATTATTATTATTATGGAATAGGACATCCCTATTTTCATCGGAGAAATGTTGGCGGGTATGTGGTTAATCTATAACAGGCATAGGCAACCTTGGCTCTCCAGATGTTTTGGAACTACAACTCCCATGATCCTTGACCACTGGCTCTGTTAGCTAGGGATCATGGGAGTTGTAGTTCCAAAACTTCTGGAGAGCCAAGGTTGCCTATGCCTGATCTATAACAATGCTTATAATATAACTCGCTGCACCAACCAACCCTTATTTAAAGGGAAAGGATATATTCTTAACACAATGTCTGTTCTTTCCCCCAATTTAGCTATATTCTTTTATGGCAAAATTCCTTTGCAAGTTTTCTTTAATGAAAAATCTTGCCAGGTCCCTGCAATTGCTGTTGTGCAGCAGTTCTCCCTCCCCCCCCCAGCCCCCCATTGCGTCCCACCATTCACTTGAAGAAGTACAGCCAAAAAGCCACGATAATCTCCTTTGTCTTCATTATACGAAGCCTCCGATCCGGCATACGTTCTTGTGTAAGGCCATTTACCTTAACTCCCAACTACATTTAATCTCATTACATTCACTGTCATTACAGTAACATCTTTATTCCACTTGAAAGACTTTAAAGCTCTGGAGGATACCCTTCGAGGGAGGGCAGAACGTGCTTTATTGAAGAGGGCCCTGTGTAAATTCCAGATATGATCATGCTATCCATTTTTATGAGCCCACCGCTACAAGCCTGTGTTAATGGCAAAAGTGTGGCTTGCGGATTGAAAATGAGGGAGCGTTGGTTGTTTCCTTTTCTTACCCCCCAAAAAAGAAACCCTACATGGGTTACATAAGGATGTTATTATTTATTGCTATTATTAATGATTTATTAGTACACCATCTCAAGGCAATTTCCACACAAAATTATTAAAACCAGTTAAAACCCAAAAAAAACACAAATGAATTTAAAGCAAGACTAAAACCCTAATAAGGAGACGTGGTAAGGACTCCTTTATCCAGCTAGGGAAATCTGTCACAACAATAATGTCTTTAGTTGTTTCTGGAAGGTACAGGAAGTGGGTGCCTGTAGGTGAGGACATTTCTTAAAAAAAACAGCTTTAAAACAGATGTTGCTACCAACTAGCGTTTACTCAGAGTAGATCCATTGAAATGACTAGGCCCAAGTCAGCCATGACCATACATTTTCCATGGGTCCACGGATAGTGGACAACAACCCTACATTTCTAAAATGAGGGGGGCAAAGGTCTGGTGCCTAAAGATTTGTAACGATGGTTCCAGGTGAGCCTCCCTGGGGAGAGCATTCCACAAGCAGGGAGCCACCAGTGAAAAGGCCCTTTCTCATGTTGCCACCCTCCAGCGCACACAAAGATGACGATTGCCAGGTCGTGGTTTGTTCATATGGGGAGAGGCAGTCCTAGAGCAAATACACATCAAAACCCCAGCTCAGAGCTGTACATCTTGTTAAGAGCAGGAAGGTGGCACAGGAGAGTTGTGGTTAGTGCCAGGGCATCTGAGAGAGGAGGAGGCACAACAAGGGGTGGCGACGGCGGCCGAGGAGGAGGTGTAGCCTGGGGCGAATCCTGGAGGGCCACATTCCCACCCACCCCAGGCAAGAGGTTCCCCACACCTGCCCTACTGGAGTTCGAGCTCCAATAGAAAACCAAACCCTAATGTGTAGCCCAATCACAGAACAAAAAAGACCCTGCAGTTGCAATGTTCTTTCCCCCCCCTTTTTTTTAACCAGAGAAAGGAAAGATTATTGAACTACATTAAAGACAAAAAAGAAGACTGGACCACACATTGCCATTTTGTTTAAGAGCCATGTATTACAGTCGTACCTCGGAAGTTGAGCAGAATCAGTTCCAGAAGTCCAGTCAACTTCCGAAACATTCGGAAGTGTGGCTTTTGATTGGCTGCAGGAAGCTCCTGCAGCCAATTGGAAGCAGCGGAAACCCCATTGGATGTTCGGCTTCCAAAAGAAGTTTCGAAAACGGGAACACTCACTTCTAGTTTTCTATCATTCGGGAGCCAAAATGTTAGACCCCCAAGGCATTCGGGAGCCAAGGTACGACTGTACTATGTATCTTTATAACATTTTATTTGTAACTATGTCAAGACTGTTCTGCAGTAAAGCTTTGAAATCCATTCTTTGTGGCGGATAGCAAATTCCTTTCTACCCTACAAAAGGTTCAGATCAGGAGCAACTTTTTTCCAATTAAAAAAAATATCAAAACCATACATAGTCTCCACAGAGAAAAGAACATAGCATTAAGTTTATGACATCATTTTACATGATCTTACATGGTGCTGACAAAGGTCCGTATAGTTAAAGCTATGGTTTTCCCAGTAGTGATGTATGGAAGTGAGAGCTGGACCATAAAGAAGGCTGATCGCCGAAGAATTGATGCTTTTGAATTATGGTGCTGGAGGAGACTCTTGAGAGTCCCATAGACTGCAAGAAGATCAAACCTATCCATTCTTAAGGAAATCAGCCCTGAGTGCTCCCTGGAAGGACAGATCGTGAAGCTGAGGCTCCAATACTTTCGCCACCTCATGAGAAGAGAAGAATCCTTGGAAAAGACCCTGATGTTGGGAAAGACTGAGGGCACTAGGAGAAGGGGACGACAGAGGACGAGATGGTTGGACAGTGTTCTCGAAGCTACGAACATGATTTTGACCAAACTGCGGGAGGCAGTGGAAGACAGGAGTGCCTGGCGTGCTATGGTCCATGGGGTCACGAAGAATTGGACACGACTAAACAACTAAACAACAACAACAACAACAACAACAACAACAACAACAACAACATGGTGTGGAGAGCCTATATGGACTGCCAGTGTTCTGATAGGCAGAGGTGCAGTTAGGGAACTCTAGATTCTGGACTTCATGGGGAGGCACCCTCTTTAGATGGTAATAGGTGTTGCTTTATTTACTTCACAGTGTGACAAGCCAGCTCTGCTTCACTGGGAGGGCCCTCTGGCTTTTCCTGCTGAGTTGGGACCCAGATCCCCACCCTAGAGTCTTGTCCCAGCGGCTCCGCTGCTGGTTGGCAAGTGGCTGAGTCTGATAGGTGGGATATGCTAATTTCCAGGGAAGAGAAGGGATATTGGACTAATTTCCCCCAAGGTTTGGAGCGCATCAGAAAATGAAATAAAAATATACATAGACATATGAGATCATAAGGTGTACTTAATGAGAAGCAACAAAAGATGCTCAGCTCTTGGCTGGGAAAGGCTGAAGTCGAAAACCTTGGCAAATCCTGCGCTGCTGATAAATAGTCTTTTATGGTAACTGAAGGGCAGTTTATTGGTTCTTGCCTTTGGTCACTGCACAATCTCGTACTACCCCAGTCATTTATTATGGTAGATTTCATTAGATGTGTTCTTCCTATATGCTACCTATAAAAAGTTATGTACCGGCAGAAAAATAAAATTATGCTTGATCAGATTATGCTCTTCTGCTCCTAAGTATCCCACATGGGTTGACATAGATTTGCAAGGTGCAGAGGATAATGAACAAAGTGGCACACTTTTATAATGTTAGCAGGGCTATTCTGCCTGGTGTTTATTCTTTTTAACACTGTAAGGCCCACAAGCAGGCTGGAAACAAAGGACTGCTTCTCACAGAAGTGAACACCAGGAGCTTTGGCTTGTAAATGTTACAGGGTCAAGGCACTGGTCCACGATGTTCAGTTTTCTCTGAATCAAGGATGAGGGAATCTCCAACCTATGGGCCAAATTTGACCCAGTACAGACACCAAATTGCCCTGCAAGACCAATTTCCTTAGCTACACCCACCTGCCCCACACTGGATGCTAAAGGTGATGTTAGGTGTGGGGCAGGTTGCAATGTAGCTGGATTGGCTGCACAATTTGATTCCCTGCCAGGGCCGTCTTAAGCATATCTGGCGCCCTGGTGTGAAGATCCCTCCGGTGCCCCACCCCACCCCGTTTCCCAGCGCAGCGCCCCCCTGGTGGCACGGCAGCCTGGTGCCTGGCACCACCCAGCCTTGCCTTAGAGCCAGCCCTGTTCCCTGCAGGGAACTCAGCCATGCAGCTGATACCTACAGAAAGCCGGACTGAAACCACAGCCCACCAGATTTCAAGCTGTTGGGTAGAAGAAACCTTGCATGCCTCCAGTCAGCAGAGGGCAGGGTAGAGACTAACAGATAGTCAAGGAAAATGCCCAAAGATCTACCCCTTCATTCCTCTGTATCTCTCTCCTTCCCTCTCCCCCGCATGAGGCAGTCATGAGAAACTAGCTCTACCATGTAGACTTAGAATCCAAAGCTATTCTTGTAAATATGAATAAACTCTTAAGTTTTTTTTTTTTTTTACCAATGGGACCTGTGCATTTTTAAAAAAATTACTCTCTTGAGCAAATTCATTTTTTAAAACTCAAGACAAGACAAGGCTGTTAAAAAGGTATGTTTAATATGCATAAAATGATGTGGTTTGGACATATTGTATTAAAAATGCTATGCAGAGAGGTTTGCAATAGGCAGGAGGTTTAACTATAGCAAATGTGGTGGAAATGGTTGGATGTTACTGTTTGAGAGTTTAGGTTAATTAATGGCTCATAATCAGAAATCCAAGCAGAGATCTCTCACAGCAGGAAGATGAAACCTGAGAACTCAGCGTTTTAGTCAGCCATTGAAGCTCAGCGATGATGAACAAGCAAGTTGCTTGTATGGGATCTCTCTCTGGGACCAGAGAGGGGAAAGTTTTTTAACTGTATTAAGGACTTGGATGGCGCTGTGGTCTAAACTACTGAGCCTCTTGGGCTTGCTGTTCAGAAGGTCGGCGGTTCGAATCCCCGCTACGGGGTGAGATCCCATTGCTCAGTCCCAGCTCCTGCCAACCTAGTAGTTCGAAAGCATGCCAAAAATGCAAGTAGATAAATAGGTACCACTCTGGCAGGAAGGTAAACGGTGTTTCTGTGCGCTGCTCTGGCTTTGCCAGAAGCAGCTCAGTCATGCTGGGCACATGACCCGGAAAAATTGTCTGTGGACAAACACCGGCTCCATCGGCCTGTAAAGCGAGATGAGCGCCGCAACCCCAGAGTCATCTGCGACTGGACTTAACTGTCAGGGGTCCTTTACCTCTAAGGACTAAAAATAAGACTGGAGCGCATTGTTTTCTGTTTAAGAGCAATGTGTTACTTTGTAACATTTCTTTGTAATTATTTTAAGACTGTTCTGCAGTAAAGCTTTGAAACTCATTCTTGTGATGGAGAGCAAATTCATTTCTACTCTGCACAAGGTCCGAATCACAGATTCTGTTTGGAACAACTCTAACAAGCACCCAAGAACCAGCTGAGGAATGGACTTTGAGAGCTGGGTTGTCCCACCCGGTAGTCAATCATGCAGGGTTCTACGATTCAATGCAGGGCTTAGGCAGAATATTACCATACATTTCCATCTATTAGATGCCCCCATGTATAAGGACCCCCCTATTTTGGGGGACTCAATTTTAAGAAAATGAGGGGAGATGGCCCAAATTTGTTGAGCCTCGCCCCCCCCCCCATGCAGCTGCTGGCAGGCAACACTCCCTAGATCAGGCACCCCCAGACTACGGTTCGCAGGCTGGATACGGCCCGAAGGACCAATTTATCCGGCCCACGGCAACCCCCGCCGCCCGCTGCCACCACCCGCTCTTACCGGCGCTGTGTGGCATGGCTGCCCACAAGCTATTTCCGCTGCTCCTGCCACCCGGAAGTGCACCGAAAATAGTGTATGCGCATGCGTATGGGCGTGTGCTCCCACACGCTCCCCGCCCTCCGGCCCGCCGCACGACAGTAAATTTGGGGACCCCTGCCCTAGATCATTTCCCGTGCACAGGTAGGGAGTGCTTCCCGTGTGCAGAGGCATCGGGGGAAGCTCCACGCCACCAGCCAGTGCCCCAGATTGCTCCCCGCTTGCTGTGCCACCGGGAGAAGCTGTGCGCCACTAGCCAGTGCTCCCAGATCGCTCCCTGCGCACAGCTGCATTCCCCCCCCCCATGCCACTATCCGTGTATTGGACGACCCCAGTTTTTTGACATGATTTTTGTGTCAAAAAACCTTGTCCAATGCTGTACATGGAAAAATACGTTATGTTCAGTATAAATGAAAAGTTCCAGAAAAGGGCAACCACTCCTCTACGAGAAAAAGTTGCAGCATTTGAGACTTTTTAATTTAGAGAAAAGGCAAGTCATAGGTGACATGACTGAAGTTTATAAAAATTACTTATGGTGTGCAGAAAGTGGATAGAGAAAAGTTGCTTTCACTTATGTTCATGGACACCCAATGAAGTTGAATGTTGGAAGATTCAGGACAGATAAAAGAAAGGACAATATCGCACAGTGCATAAATAAGCTATGGAACTCACAGCCACAGGAGGCTGTGATGGCCACCAACTTGAAAGACTTTAAAAGAGGATTTACCATAATGGGCTTGGCCACTATGAGAACAGGATGCTGGACTAGATGGGCCACTGGCTTGATCTAGTAAGGCTCTTCTTTATGTTCTTATACCAAAATTATTTCAGGAAAGGATATCCTTCTATTTTATTTCCCCCTCTCCTAGAAAGCTGCTTCTATAAAGCTGCTTGTCCAGTGTGAGATCTTCTAAACTCTTTCATTTTATTACAAAGGGACTCTTAGATCACATTCCCCCCAGCAAACCGTTATTTGAATCAATATCGCCAGATGAGTTAATATGTATTTTTTAATATCTCCTAAATGCTTAATTTCATTTTGCCACTGATGTTTCATTAAATCCTCTTGCCCCTTAATTAAACTAATGGCTTTATTGCTTTTTGATCAGCCAAGCAGATTATCGGATTATTAGCTCGTCTTCTCCTGCCCCTCCCCACACCCAGCCTTTCACTGTTATTACTGTATCGTGCAAGATATCTCCATTTAGCTGGGTAAATATTGCGGGCTTCCAGCAAGTAAAAAGTTAGGTAGCATGAGTTAAGTTCAGCTGGCATCAGAAGATGCAAGCATTATGTATTTATGGTTTGTTGGTTTGTTGGTTTAACACATCTTTTTGTCCTCCTTTTAGTAGGAGGAGAACCTAACAACAGAGATCCATTGAGGGTGTAGTGGTTAGAGTGTCAGACTAGGACCTGGGCGACCAGGGTTCGAATCCCCATTCAGCCACGAAGGCCACTGGGTGACTTTGGGCCAGTCACTGCCTCTCAGGACTCATTTCCAGCCCTGGGACTGTGCTTTAAAGCTCCGTTATCTGGACAGGTTAATTTTTGACACTTCCCTCAGGAAAACCCACATTTTACCGCTGAATTGGAGCAAATAGCACTATGCGGAAAATCTTGATGAACGTGGACAAACCCCAGTTTTTCTACAACATCCTGCTTGCCATTTGCTCCAATTCAGCGGTAAAACATGGGTTTTCCTGGGGGAAGTGCCAGGAGCAGGTGGAAAAACCAATGCTTGGACATAAAGCTTCAAAGCCCAGACCTGTACCTCAAAACAAAAGGTAGTCTGGAGGAGCCATCATCCTAGCCCAGGCATCCCCAAACTGCGGCCCTCCAGATGTTTTGGCGTACAACTCCCATGATACCTAGCTAACAGGACCCGTGGTCAGGGAAGATGGGAATTGTAGTCCAAAACGTCTGGAGGGCCGAAGTTTGGGGATGCCTGTCCTAGCCTGTCTTAGCCTGTCTCAGTTCCTAGAGCAGTTTAACAGTCACTCCCCCTGCATGCCTTCTCAGGAGTTAGTTGCATTGCGTTCCCAAAGTCTTCTGGGAGCTGTAGTCTGAGAAAGGTGCTGAGAGTGGTTATTGCCCCTCTTCCCATCCCAGAGCTACAATTCCCAGAATCCCCAGTGAAGAGAGAGTCACTGTTAAACCACTCTGGGAATTATAGCTCAGGGAAGGGGGAGAATAAGGGTTTCCTAACAATGCCCAGCACCTTGAACAAACTACAGCTCCCAGAGTCCTTGGGGGGAAGCCAAGAGTGTTTAAGGTGATATCATACGGTAGTGCTTTATGTAATATGGTGTGAATATGGCCATACTGTGCTAGGTGGACCAATGGCCTGTGTAAGGCAGTCTCCTTTGCTCCTTTCTAGAGTCTAATTGTGTTTGTGGCTTTTAGAATGCAAATGATTTTGTTTACTATATTTAATTATGTTGAGAGCTGCCTCAGGCTTTCAGAAAGGCTGGATTGAAGCCCATTAAGTAAATATAAATCCAGCAGTTTTGTCTTCTAGTAACCTTTCATTTATTCATTGTCTCAAGACAATCTGAAAGTGGAAAACGGTAACAGAACTTCTGCCGAGCTCTTATTTCATGACGCCCATCGCCCACATTAAGTTTTGCCATTTAAATGGCAGGCAAACGACTCCTAAATAGTTCCCGGGAAAGAATGCGAGTTGATTTACCTGGGCACGATGCAAAAAGCTGTAGTAAATGCTCAGAACATCCATTTTATTTAGCTTAATAATTATTGCCGTGAAATGATTGGCTGGCTGGTGGGGATCGTTAGCAAGCTAAATAATTTTCTTTTACACATTTCACATCCTGTTTCAGTGAACTCAGAGAGCTCAAGACTCAATTAGAGATTTACCGTAATTACTGTTCTCAGTTGCTCAGCTTGCCGAAAGATTTATAGGAAAGCTTTTATGGAATGCATCTTTTTTAGAATTCGGATGAGTTTTATAGTTTATTATTCATAACATCTGCCACTTACTGGAAACATCCATAGAGCAGCTCTTTTTAATGTGCATTAAATGCCTTTTGTTACAATTTAATATCAGATAAGATGTGCTTTATTATAGGAGTCCCGTTTGTGGAGTAATAATCAGGTAGAGTCAAAAACTTCTGCATTTAGAATGATTATAAAGGGGGAAATGTGACATTTAAGCTCTTCCTCACTGGAAGAAAATAAAATTGTTTTCGCAAGGGTTGAGTGGCCTGAGATAGAAATCTCAGAAGGGTGTTCTGCACCAGAATCCCAAGAACAGCAGAAGTAGTCTTTCCTTCATGCTGAAGTCCCATTTGGAGGATTTTGACTGTAATCCTAATCCCAAATTACCTGGAAATACAAATGAGGATAGCTTTGGATAATGTCTTTTATGTGATTCCTGTTTTGTTCCCTTGGTTTCTGGTCACCAACCACAACAATAAATATTTGATTTGACATGATATCTGGGAGGAAGCCTCCATCGTTCGGCGGCAGTCAGGAACACGTCTTTTCCCGCTTACTTCACCTCACCCTTTGTGCTCTCTTCTGGCAGAAGTTCAGCTCCAACTTGCAGAGGAGAGCAACACCTCCTAAAATAACAGCACCACTTTTGACAGAACAAGTGGGACTGCCGGTGGTTGGAGGCTTGCCATCCACACCCCATTGCAGCAACATGCCTCCCTCTCCACCACCACCACCACCACCACCACCCTCTCTCTCTCTTGCAACCTCACAGAATTTGAGCGCAAGCAGACAGAACTCTGGAGTGGCCCAAATTGCCTAGAAAATGAAATCTTAATACGCATGATTTGAGGGAGGGCTGCAGCTCAGCAACAGAGCATCTGCCTTGCATGTTGAGGGTCCCAGGTTCAATGGCACCTCCAGGAAAGGGCTAGGAAACACTCCAGCCTGGAGCCACTGCCAGTCATTGTAGACAATACTGAGCTGGATAGACCAGTGGCCTGATTCAGTACAGGACACGTTCTTATGTTCCTATGTAACAACAGAGAAAGTCTCTCTACTACATGCAAAGCCAGTGCCTGCTCCCTCCAGGACAAAAGTTTTTGCATAGCTGCTAATAAATAATAATAATAATAATAATAATAATAATAATAATAATAATAAATAATTTTATTATTTATACCCCATCCATCTGGCTGGGTTGCCAATAGACAAGGCCAGCTCCAGGTGTTTTTTGGGGGGTGGGTGGGAGGGAGGCTTTGTCAAGGTTTGGTGGACACACCTTAGATGTCACATTGCCTCCTGGGGCCACATGCCATTAGTGGGTGGAGCAAGTGGCAAAGGTGAGCAGAGCAATGGATGTAAACTTTACCCTTCGTACAGTCCAATAATTTTTGCACACTCACTAACACACCCTCCATCCAGGGAAGGGAGAGGCATTATTGGAGTCCATCCAGCCTGGCAAAAACACTTGAGGAGGATGCAAAGCAGGGGTCACTGATGGATGTCACCTTGGGAGAAAGGTGTGTGGCTGGGGAGAGTCCTGACAGCAAGACAGAGAGGTTTGGAAGACCACAATTTGGTCCAAGGCCTGACGTTCCCCATCCCTGACGTAGCTGTTCTGGGGTTCCTTTCTCAAGGATGCCTTATTGGTCCACTCAAGTTCCCTCTTCTTATTCTAGCTGCCCCTCTCCATCCCCACCCCGCAATTGGACTGCTTATCACAATGAAGCAATTTCCATAGCATCAGAGTCTTATCCCCACAATGGATCACTCGGAAGCTGGAGAGAGACAAGGGGTGGCAAATGGAGAGGAACCAGTTCCATTGACTGATTGGATGCAGTGAAGCAAAGTCATCTTCTCTAAGAGGCTAAGTCTGCCAATCTGTTTTCATTTAAGCATTTTGACTGCAGCTGCTCTGAGTCAAGCCAACTCCTAAACCTATCCAGCTTTTTCCTCAGTGTCATATTGCAGTGTGAAAAAGATGTCGGTGGGCTGCCTCTTGACCTTGACGCTTTTGAGGACCCGGGTACCTGTTTTCATTTCCTGTATCTTATTCTTATTTTTATTTATGGTTAAATTTCTATGCCAACTTTCCTCTAAGGAGCTCAAGATAGCACACATGGTTCTCCTCCTGTTCTCCATTTTACCGCCACAACAAACCTGTGAGGTTGGTTAGGCTGAGAGATGGCGACTGGCCCAAGGTCAGCCATTGAGCTTCATGGCTGAGCGGAGATTGGAACTGTAGCCTCTAAAGCAGTGGCGTAGCATGGGGGCCTCACATGGGCGGTTGCCCCGGGTGCAAAATTGTTAAGGGCACAAAATTTCAACACCTGGTGCTGCTTCAATACAGCTGTGTGATTCCAATGCTGGGCTCTGTTGAAAATGGCATCTGCATGCAAACCAGGAAGTGACCTCTCCAGACAACGGAATGACTCTTCTTTTCTTATCTCTGCAGATTAGTGGTTCCCAACCTTTTTTTGGTATGGTAGCCCACAGGTTAAAATTCACTCAATATGGTGACCCATCCATTTGTTGTCACGGGAATTCTGGGCCTTAGTTCTTCAGCAGCTGTCTCTTTCATGCGTTTGAACTTCAGCTTTGCCTTTTTTATAACTGGTATTTGAGGCATCCAAGCAAAAAAATTACTTAATGCCCCTATGAATGTGGAATTTGTTAAAATATTTATAGTACTTAACAAAGTTATTCACAGTTTTGTTTATGGGAATGTAAGAACGGCAACCATCTAATTGTGGGATATTGCTTCATACACTATAAATATTTATTCTAAAAACACACAGAGACACAAACAGTGTTACATATAATGAACTATGAATATTTTTATTATCCTGTAGACAACAAAAGTCTGTTTTAGCAAGTGTCAGTGGGGTGGCAGAATTTGCATTTTGCCAACAAGGGCTTGGAAGAGACCAGGGTTCAAATCCTGCTTGGCTCATGAAGCTTGCTGGGTGACCTTGTGGGATAGGAACTGTCTCTCAACCTGATCGCCCTTGCAGGATTGTTGTGGGGATTGAATGAGAAGAGGGAGAACCATCTATACGACCTTGAGCTCCTTGGAGAAAAATGGTGAGATAGAAATGCAATAAATAAACAAGTAAAGTGGGTCAGTGTGGGGTTTGATGGTTGTCAGGCATAGTTTGAAATCGTTATTGATCCATAGCCTGCTGACTGTTTTCCATCTTCTTGCCAGTCATTGCTGAAGATCCTTTCTCATGAAGTTATGTACTACCAAATGGCAGCAGCACAGCTACTGCTTCATCAGGAAGTTCAGGCTGTTCAGCAGTAACTGGTTATATATGGTTATATGAAGCCAAAATTCAGACAACCTCGGTTCCAAGAACTCATCTTTGGGTGTCCTATCACATGACAATTGACGTGGAATTTCTGCAAAACCTATGATCAGTGAGACCAGCATCAAAAGATTGCGATCTGACCAACCACCAAACTGGTATGTTAAGGGGGAAATACGGCTGAATGCTAGATTGAAAAACATCTCCAGATAAGGAACAATGACAAACTTAGTTGGTCTCTAAGGTGCTACTGGAAGGAATTTTTTTATTAGGTTTCTATCAATGCACTATAAACTTTTCCAGTTACTGACAAACTCTTGACTGTGCAAGATAATTATAGAAATGCAACAGAATGTAAAGCTGAAGATATACAGCAGGCATCCCCAAACTTCGGCCCTCCAGATGTTTTGGACTACAATTCCCATCATCCCTGACCACTGGTCCTGTTAGCTAGGGATCATGGGAGTTGTAGGCCAAAACATCTGGAGGGCCGCAGTTTGGGGTGCCTGATATACACTGTGGTTCAGTAGGCCTTAGTGATATGCATCACAGTGGCTCTTCTGTGAAAAAGGAAATGTGGTTAACAGATCATTCATGAGCAACCAGTGTCAAAACTAGGTGCTAAACTGATATCTAACTGCATCCAAGGAGAGACATCCATGAGATTAGGTCACACATGTATGTATATCATTTGGAGTTTCACCTTCAGGTGTGTGGAACCATTGGCGCGCCAGATGTTGCTACAACTTCCTGGCCATTGGCCATGCTTGCTGCGGCTGATAGGATTTGATGGTCAGCAACATCTAGAGCAGGCATCCCCAAACTGCGGCCCTCCAGATGTTTTGGCCTACAACTCCCATGATTCCTAGCTAATAGCACCAGTGGTCAAGGATGATGGGAATTTTAGTCCAAAACATCTGGAGGGCCGAAGTCTGGGGATGCCTGATCTGGAGGTTCCCTGCACCTGACCTAAAACAACTTCAACTCTTCCACCCCATCTTCTCTCCTGTGTCCTCCCTGGTCATCAATTTAGAAAGTAACACTGATGAGGCGGGGATCTTTGGGCAAGTTTATGTCACATTGGTGATGTATGGAATTGAGAGCTGGACCATAAAGAAGGCTGATCGCCAAAGAATTGATGCTTTTGAATTATGGTGCTGGAGGAGACTCTTGAGAGTCCCATGGACTGCAAGAAGATCAAACCTATCCATTCTTAAGGAAATCAGCCCTGAGTGCTCACTGGAAGGACACATCCTAAAGCTGAGGCTCCAATACTTTGGCCACCTCATGAGAAGAGAAGACTCCCTGGAAAAGACCCTGATGTTGGGAAAGACTGAGGGCACGAGGAGAAGGGGACGACAGAGGACGAGATGGAACGATAGTGTTCTCGAAGCTACGAACTTGAATTTGACCAAGCTGCAGGAGGCAGTGGAAGACAGGAGTGCCTGGCGTGCTCTGGTCCATGGGGTAATGAAGAGTTGGACACGACTAAACTACTAAACAACAACATCATGTCACATTGTTAGAACTAGACAAAGATCATGGCCACTCATCAGGAATAGTGCTGATAGTGACTTGATCCCAATTGGCCATAGCTTCTCCAGCCTCTAAGAGAGCCCCTCTATCACTAAGTAGCTAAGTAGAAAGGCAGCATATTTTGGAATATGAGATGCTAAGGGAAAAGCCACATGCCCAGTTGTGAGCACCCAGAAGCACCTGAGTACTCGTGGTTGGAAACAGAAAGGTTGGGGGTGAGGATGTGTCCAGATGTTGGACTCGAAGCCCTGGCCATTAGCCACACTGACTGGGTCTGCAAAAGTGTTGGAATCCAAAAACATCTGAGGGGCCACAGGTTCCTCATCCCTGAATTATATGGAGCTTTGGTCTGATTCAGCAGTGTTCTCCTTATGTTCTTACAAAATGGCTAGCAGAATTATCGTTATCTTATCCACTTAAACAACTTATATTCAGCTAATCAGCACTAAAACACTTGGAAATAGCAATCATGCAGGCTACCCATCTACACAGATTATTTTCATGAGGTTTACCCCTGGGCAACCCAAGCCCAGCTTCCTGAAATAGTCAATAGGTGAACTTTCCCAAGGGTGGAAGAGAGAGAAGGAGAGAGATTTCCCATAAGAAAACCCTTGATAATCATTTGTGACTTATTATTTCTGGAATACAATACACCACAAATGGGAAAGAGATGCTATCTGCAGTCAGTACATGCATCATTCCCAAGTACAGAATTACATATTTGCTCCATTATCGTTAACACTTCGTAATTACAGGCAATCTGCAATGTTAATATCTGAGGTGCCAATTATATCGGGAGCGGAATGTGCAGCTACCATTTCTGCCATTTAATTCTTGGTGGGAGTGCTGCCTCCATAATAAAGATCTCCCTCTGCCACCCACATTTGTGCAGTGATTCAATTGACTCTCTTGATGTCTCCATCATCACCAAGCAGACATTTGGATGAGTCTGTTCAAGTTACTTTTTGCATTATACTGAGTGTGTATGTGTGTGTGTCCATTTAAAACCTTGTTATCCAATATAAGAAAGACTTTCTCAGTGGTTAGTTATTCAGTGAAAACTGCATTCTCATTGTAAGATCCCCCCCCCCCGCAAGAACTAAAATTGGTTTGGTAACTAAAGGGACAGTCCGCAGATTTACAAATCAGTCCCAATACAAAATCAATTGAAGTTGAAAAGTGTCCCCGGATTCATTGGGGGGGGGGAATTGGTAACCTTAAACTAAAGTCAAGAAATGTTTTGTTGAGAGGGTTGGTTTTTTTAATTATTTCATGCGTGCACCCATTATCTAAATCACAGGCTTTGCCTGCAAATTATTCCGGGGCTCAATCTACAGGTATGGCTGGCAAAGACTCTTCCCGGAAATCTAGGAGAGCCACTGCCAGTCAGTGTTGATGCTATTGAGCTAGATAGAACAGAAGTCTGATTTGGTGTAAAGCACCTTATTGTATCCCCATCCTGAAATGGCACACTGTTCTGCCACCTCTGGGTTCTACCAGGGGGAGAAATTTGGCTTACTTTAGATTTGAACCTGAACCAACCAATTTTTACTTTTTTAAAGAATACGTGAACTGAAACACAGCTATCCTTTGAAATTTGCACGCCTCCGAATTTTGTGGTGCAGTTCTCCACGCATATAACGTGCACAGAAATGCATATATTAAGGGAAGAGTCCAAGGTGGTGTAATGATTAGGGCTTGGACTAGGGGCCTAGGAGAACAGGGTTCAAATCCCCACTCAGCCATGAATCTTTCTGGGTGATCTTGGGCCACAGTCAGTGCCTCTCAGCCTTACCTACCTCACAAGGTTGTTGTAGGCATTAAATAAGAAAGGGGGGACCATGCATATGCCATGGAGAAAAAGGCGGGGTGTAACATTAAAATGCATTATTTTAGGGGAAATTGCTGTCTAGAATATGTACTGTATATCAGGCCAAATTGCATACCCCACAAAATATGTATGTTCGTAGAAACGAACGCTAAAACACCAGTGAATTTCCCCAAGGACTTTGCGACAACAAAAAAACTGTGAACTGATGAAGAAATTGGTAGAATTGGAATGGAGAAAAACTGAAAGGGACAGATCCACCCCACCTCAAGTTTTCTACCACTTCATTCTGCCTGCATGTGCAACCAGGCTGCAGGCTTCTATTTTTAGTGTGCCTTTCCGATTCTGCTCCTGGCTGCTGTGCTTTGGTGGGACTGACTTCATCGCTAAATTTGGTGGTGAAGAGAAAGGCAAACGGGTGCCAGGATGAATGAGCCTGGATGGCAGATGCAAAAGATGCTCAGTCGACACGATACATTTCATCACGCAGCGTGAGACGGAAGGTGTCCAACTATATTTTTAGCATGTTTAGAAGTGAAGAGCTTATCCGTCCTTTTTTCTTTCTTTCCATAGTAGCGATTGCACTCACAGCGAGGGGTTGCTGCTGCTGCTGCTACTTCTGCAAAATAATAATAAGCCCATTAATATTATGATAAACTCAGAAGTGCAAAGCAATAAGCACCATTTAGATCACTAGGATGCCATGTTCAGGTAACGCTCTGCCAGAAGGACACACCTGGAAACTTAAAACAGACTCTGTGTTAATTGGCACTGAATGAATTCCAATGGGAAGAAGTTTCTTTAGTGCTTTTCATCTATAGGAGGGAGGCGAGGGCATCAGAGCAGATCAGGAGGCCATGCGAGTTGCTTTATTGGCAATTGATATATGCATTTATTTTTAATACAAGTTTTTTTAAAATTGGCTATTAGAATTCAAGATTCTAATCGCATCCATCGTAGTGTTAGGCAGAGTGAGGAAATGACCTCAGACAGCAGGTTATTGGGGAGCAAGTGTTAGCTCCATGGCTGCACTTCCCGTTCTGGGACAAAGGAGGCCGGCCCTATTGTTAGGTAAAATTATAGCGAATTATATGTATTCACAATAATTCTGCCTCGGCATACATCAACAAACCAGTTCCCCATAAAAAACACATGGGTTTCTTAGCACGGGGGTCAGATTGGCATCTACAGGATTCTGAAGGCAGCCCCCACTCACCTACTTCTCTAAGGGCCCCCTCTCCCCCAGGTTCATGGTCCTGGTTCTTGATGCATGACAGCTTTGGGAAGGAAAATCCATCATAGTTGGCTAGGAGGAGTTCTGCTGATCTGGGAGTAATTGGTTTTGGTTACTCACTCACTCTCTCTCTCTTAAGGGGTGGGGAGGCCAAGAGGGCCACACCCCACATACAGAAACAGATCAAAAAGGCCAAGCCAATGGGTGCAGTGAATTGGCTCTTCATGCCCAGGATTGTATCTCTAGAAACCTATTTGGTATTAAGCGGTATATATTGCATTTTGGAAGTTCCTTCATCAGAGCAAATTTACCATACAATATTTATTCATTCAGGACGGTGCAACCTTCTACCTGCCATTTGGCAAACTCCTCTTTTCCCATTCTTCTTTTGTAGCTATTTTGCCTCCTCCTTTTTTGTTGAGCAGTCTTGTGGGAGGGGAAGTTATTGTTAAAAGTGGGATAAAGATGTCCAAAAATTAATAATAATAGTAATAAAAAGCTCTGGCCGCAACATAAGCAAATCAATTATTCTGCTATTAGAAGGAAAGAGCCTTGGCTATTAAAGTAGAAACAGGGTGGCATTCTGATCATTTAGCCCTATGAATCGTGATGGGTGTCCCACGCACCCCCCACCCAGGAACTGTGAGCTTCTTTTTTGGCTTCTCTTTTGCTCCAGAGCAAGTGTTTTGCTTCTAGCAATCCACTGTCATTTTGCGAATTTATATCTATATCTGTATCTGTGAAGATGGTTAACAAAGCAACCCAATTCCACTCCCTGTTTTGCTCTTCACCATGAAGGTTGTTACATTTTCCCGCCGATAACACAGAAAACAAAATCCACGGGAGGACCCCGGGAGGTATTCACACATGACAAATGATGATTGCCAGAGAGATGTGCTGAGCTGTTAATACCTCGATCCTCGAGAGCGCATGAATCATCTGGCGGTGCCAGAGTGGGATGTGACAATAGCACAATCTTTTCCTTTGACATGTTGGAACTCCCCAGCCTTTTCTCCTGTACAAAAAGATCCTTTCCTTGAAATTGTGTAGAATCTACAAACCTGAAAGGGTGGGGGGATCATCGGCCTTCTAAATCAGGGATGAGGGGACCTCTCTGACCCTCTTTAAATTGCTGTTCTTGTCATCCCTGACTATTGGCCATGCTGACAAGGGATGATAGGAGTTGGGAGCCCAAAAACAATGTGTATGGGGTGTGTGTGTATTCCTCACCCCTACTCTATATCATCGAGTATCCTTGTATAGAATTTCAATACAGTGGTACCTCGGGTTCCCGAATGCCTCTGTTGTCGAACGTTTCAGTTCTCAAACTCCAAAAGCCCGGAAGCCAATGCTTCTGTTTTTGAACGTTTTTTCAGAACTCGAGCATGTGACGTGGTTTCAAATGCCTGCAAGAAGCTCTTGCAACCAATGGGAAGCTGTGCCTCAGTTTTTGAACGTTTCAGAAGTCAATCCAACTTCCGCAATGGATTACGTTCAAGAACCGAGGTACCACTGTACCTTATGTTAGGAATGATGTTACCTACACGTATACAAACATTGACATCATCCTCAGAGTCCTTCGAAGACCATAAGAACAGCCCTGCTAGATAAGGCCAATGGCCCACCTGGTCCTGCATCCTGTTCTTACAGTGGCCAGCCAGGTGCCCCAGTGAAAAGCCTGCAAGCAAGACCTGAGCACAATAGTACTCTCCCGTCCTGTGGTTTCCAGCAACTGGTATTCAGAAGTATTCCTGCCTCTGATTGTGGAGGTAGAACACAGCCATTGTGACTAAAGCCATTGATAGACATATCCTCCATGAATATGTCAATCCCAATTTTTGAAGCTGACCAAGATGGTGGCCATTACAGCGAGTTCCATAGTTTAACTCTGTGCTACATGGCGCTGTGGTTAAACCACTGAGCCTAGGGCTTGTTGATCAGAAGGTCGGCGGTTCGAATCCCTGTGACGGGGTGAGCTCCCGTTGCTTGGTCCCAGCTCCTGCCAACCTAGCAGTTCGAAAGCACGTCAAAAATGCAAGTAGATAAATAGGAACCGCTAAAGCGGGAAGGTAAACGGCATTTCCATGTGCTGCTCTGGTTTGCCAGAAGCGGCTTTGTCATGCTGGCCACATGACCTGGAAGCTATACGCCGGCTCCCTCGGCCAATAATGCGAGATGAGCGCGCAACCCCAGAGTCGGTCATGACTGGACCTAATGGTCAGGGGTCCCTTTACCTTTACCTTTACATGGAGAAGTGCTTTCTTTTATGTGCCCTGAATTTTCCAGCATTCAGCTTCCTTGTTCATGACCTCCAGTGTTATATGAGAGGGGGAGGAAAAAGTTTCTCCATGCCATGCATAATTTCATACATGTCTGTCATGTTGTCTCTTGCTCACTTTTCCCTCAAAACTAAAAGGACCCACATTTTCCTCATACGGGAATTGGTTTCTCAACATAGCCTTATAACAGAGTTCTTCCAATGTAAACCCAGCCCAGAAATGAGGAACCTGTGGTCTTCCAGATGTTGCTTCCCAGTGTGAGAGCCAGTGTGGTGTAGTGGTTAAGAGCGGTAGTCTCACAATCTGGTAAACCGGGTTCACACCTCCGCTCCTCCACATGCAGCTGCTGGGTGACCTTGGGCTAGTCACACTTCTCTGAAGTCTCTCAGCCTCACTCACCTCACAGAGTGTTTGTTGTGGGAGAGGAAGGGAAAGGAGATTGTTAGCTGCTTTGAGACTCCTTCAGGTAGTGATAAAGCGGGATATCAAATCCAAACTCTTCTTCTTCCATTGATATCTGGTTGACACTGGACTCGATGGGCTTTCAGTCTGATCCTAGTTGATGGCCATCATTACCTCTTGTGGGACTGAATTCTCCAGGTGCCCCTGCCAAGCGATGGCCGGTGCCTCTGATTTAGCCCTACACAATTTTCTACATGAGGATGGTTGTACTTGCACAGAGATGGTCCATGCTCTAAATGTGCAAGCTCTCTCTTGCAACATTGGAAAGACAAACCCGATGTCTTAGGAGTGAAACCATTAGGAAAGAATTTACTGGTTCCTTGATTCCTATTTGGTGGGGCCACTGGGAGCTCAAGCGAGGTTTCTTTATGGGCCAGAATTGGCCCAAGGGTTGCCAGCTCTACACCCCTCTCTTAGAGCTAGAGCATCCCTGTAATAAAATAAAATAAAATCCCTGTGCCCGATAAATTAATGCAAGGCAAAGTAATCTCAGAGTTTACGTTCATGTCTCTATTCCCTAATTACCTGGTCTGGGTGGTTTTTCCTTTCTTTCCCCCAAGCACTAGAAAGAACTGCAGAGTGAAGATGCATTAGAGTAATTATAACATAATGACAGCAGATCATGAGTTAAGGATGCTGTGGATAGGACTACTGCAGAAGTCAGAAATTGTTTGGCAGGGAGGTGGAAGGCATCTCCAGAAGGAATTCTTCAGCACTCAAGTTGTAATTAAAACGGAGAAGATGGTTTGTGATTCACATTTCCTATAGCTGCCTACAAATATTAATTAGCTTCAGGTAACCAACCTGACCCAAGCAGTAATGAGTTCCATTGTACAGAGCAGAGCGAAGCTGTGGATTCCTTAATGCAGGGGGTCCCTCCATGCTTCTTTTGCTAAGCTACTCCAGTGGTCTGGAGCATCCTGTGGTGGTTTTTTTTTTAATGCTTAGCTTCAATGGAAAAGCAAACATTGGGAACGGCAAGCAATTTGGGAGTGCCTAGAGGTAGGAATGGGAGAGAATTTCAATTTAGTTCTCATCCAAAGGTGAACCTACCCCATTCACTCCTTCCAAAACAAGGTGCAAACTGAAACACAGCCACCCTGTGGAATCTGTGCTTCTCTTAACCTTGCCAAGTGATCTATATATACAAAATGCATACACAGAGGTAAAGTGTGCATTAAAAAATGCATATTGTAGTGAAGACAACATACAAACTGCATTATATTAGAGAAAATACAAATATTCGGGGAAATATGCTTTGCAGTTGCAAAAGCAGCATACAGACATTTCTATGTTCGGGTAGATTTACAGGAAAATGTTGGTGTACTTATGTGGACAAAAACATTCAAGGAGGATGCATACCAGAGTCCGAGGGAGGGAGAGATTGGTCTCGATAGAGTGGGTGGCTGGGATGCAGTTGTGATATACAGAAAGCCAAAAGGCCTTTGAGCTGAGGCCTTGCCCACCCCTGATCTCGTCAGGCCAGATTCACACCATACCTTTAAAGTGCTATGATACCACTTTAAACAATCATGGCTTCTCCCCCAAAAATTATGGGAGCTGTAGTTTGTTAAGAGTGCTGACAGTTGTTAAAGGTAAAGGGACCCCTGACCATTAGGTCCAGTCGTGACCGACTCTAGGGTTGCGGCGCTCATCTCACTTTATTGGCCGAAGGAGCCAGCATACAGCTTCCAGGTCATGTGGCCAGCATGACTAAGCTGCTTCTGGCGAACCAGAGCAGCGCACGGAAATGCCATTTACCTTCCCCCTGGAGCAGTACCTATTTATCTACTTGCACTTTGCAGGGGCTTCACAATAGGGGGCGAGGGTCAGGGGGCCCCGGGCTCCAGTTGGGGGGGGCAGCGCGGCGCCCCCTCGCCGCTCTGCATCTGCCTGAGTAGGAAGAAGACAAAACGCGTGGCAAGCCGATCCATAGCACCCTTTGTGCTTCTTCCTACTCAGGCGGATCGGTGAAGGGCGTCTCCGCTGACGCCCCTCGCCGCTCCACCTGAGTAGGAAGAAGCACATGTCGCGCTACAGAGCGGGTTGCCGGTGGCGGTGCTCTAGCATCCCCGGGCAACCTGCTCCGTAGTGCACCATGCGACGTGACGCATGCGCGTGACAGACGCCCCGCCCCCCCGGGCAGTTTGCCTTCTGGTTTGCCACCCGGGGTAGCCAGAAGGCTAGTTACGCCGCTGGCACTTTGATGTGCTTTCGAACTGCTAGGTTGGCAGAAGCTGGGACCCACCAATGGGAGCTCACCTCGTTGCGTGGATTCGAACCACCGACCTTCTGATCGGCAAGCCCTAGGCTCTGTGGTTTAACCCACAGCGCCACCTGCGTCCCTTGCTGAGAGTTGTTAAGAGACACCTATTGCCCCTTGCAGAGCTACAATTCCTAGCGTGGTTTAACTATCAATCCCGCTTCTCAGGGAACTCTGGGAATTGTAGTTCAGTGAGGGAAACAGGGATCTCCCTTAATGCTCCTGAAATTCCTGGGGGGGAATCTGTGACTGTTTAAAGTGTATCATAGTACTTTAAATGTATGATGTGAATGTGGCCTCAATCAGTTGACTACTTGTTGTGGATAGGGATGAAGGGGTAATCAATCCATTTAAAACAGATTTATACATGGTGTTTAGCAGTTCTGACCTGATCAAGCCTTGCTCGCATTGGTCCACCTCTTGTATCAAGCACCGTTTTATACCTGAGCTGCTTCTTATTTCTTCCACATCTAATCACAATCAGGAATCCTGGGGAAGGAAATAATGCAATGCTGAAGATCTGGCAGCGTGATGATCTTGCTGAGGGCAAATGAAAGCAACTGAGGATGAAGGCTATGAAGGGAAGTGAGGGCAATGTAAATCTCTCTCCCTTTTTTTGCAACGTGTGCATATTTTTTCAAAGAAATGTTGCCTTTAAGTGAGCAACTTCAACAGCGCTCTTCTTTTTCTCAATCTTCTGCAAGTCTAATTCCAGATCAGTTTCCCTTCCAATAATAAATCAGAGCCAAATATCAAATATCATCAGAGTTTAGGAGGGATGCAAGAGCTTTCCTTGAAGCTGAAAAGGAAGACAGGACAATCTGATCTCTAAATTAACGAATCCCTGGAAGTCCAATACTAGCATCAAGTAACTCCTCTACAAAGGCTGGGACTGGGATGGGGGGGGGGCTGACACTTCCCTTCAACAACACATCTGATAGCCCTTAGGCAGAAGTCTGCTTTGAAACGCATTGAACCAGTGACTCCTCAAAATATATGGTTCTTCAGGTAACAGGAGGTGCAGCTGCAGAGTGAAAAATACAGTATCTCTCCTCCTCCTTGCCTCGGGCAGTATCTGCTTGGGTGACAAAGTGAGGGCTCAGTAATTCTGCACTTCAAAAGCTATTTTGATGTCTGACTTATATTCAAAGCACACAGTAGTGCCTCACTTCTCACTCACCTAGCTGTGTTTTTAATCTCTCAAGGTACAAGCAACTCAATAACACAGTAATCAAACAGAGACTGATATAGGATGGAACAAGAGGAGGCATCCCACCGACTCTTTTCTTTTGGCTGCCGTGTGATAGATTCTCCAAAAAGAAAAAGGAATCCCCCCCAAATGACCCTATTGTTTTCCCAGACATTTTCCAAAATGAACTTTTCCAATGGTAAAATCATTACAAAGGAGAAATATTATCACCTCGCTTGGGGCCAGGCTGGGGAAGGGAGGAGAAAAAACACCCCACCATATTCTAATCTTGGGTGGTTTGCTCTGTGATGAATCTCGCCCACATTCTTTCTCACAATCAATGTTCTTTGACAAAGTTTGAAACAAGACTGTTTCATGTACTCTGCCTTCAGCCATTCCCTAGTGAACATTTCAGGAGTGGAGAATCTCTGGCCTAGGGGCTGAACATGGCCCTCCAGGGCTCTCTCTATGTCCCTTGGGACCTTCTGCCAGCTGCATCCTCTGCCCAGGCCCCCCTCCCCAGCCCTGCTTTACACCCTCCCCAGGTACTTTTGCCTGGCTGGAATAGGTCCATGGCTCTTGCTTGCATGAATTGAGAGGGGGGTGGGGCATTGAAACCTCTGACTTTTAGAAATTCCAAAAAAGATGGTTAAGAATCCCCAATAATCTTCCAATGAATTCCAGGGTTCTCCTGCAACGCAGCTCCAAGGCCATTTCTGCACAGCAATCATTGTAATTCTCTGTACTGTGTTTGTAATTCCAGCATGGCGCTATTTGTCAGGGTTACTTCAAGGTTATTTATGTCAATTGCACCTTTGAAATGTATGGTCCAGAGTATCATTTGTCTAGGGAGGAAAATAAAAGCAGAGTGCATTTTTCAAGCTGCTGTTATTTGCTGCGCCTCATATTCATCAGTGTAACAAACTGCAGAAATATTATGGGATAATGATGTAGCAATGGATTATTTATCTCCCATCTCCATTAACTGAGCATTGAACAGGCATTTCCTAATTCCCCTTTCAACTAATCTTTAAAGGGGCATGCACATTTTCACTCTTCAAACTGTAATATTGTCATTGGTATTTCATCTGTCTGTATGGTTATGATCCCTCTTCATCCCACACTATCCTTTCACCCTGATTTTCTCTGAACCATCAGTTGTGGCAGCTTCCACTTCTCTAAGAGTCTGTCCATATTGACCAGGCACATTTTGCTACCTCTGGTGGGAATCCATTCCAATACAAGGATTTGGGTCTGGTGTATACAAGGAACTGACTAGTATTGCAGGTGATCATACTGAATTCACTCCATAATTATTTTTGCTTTCTACATTTACGGGACATAATAAGGATCTCTAGTCTAAGTACCTAATTTTGCATCTGTTAATTGACAAACTCAAAAGCTGATACTCTAAAGTTACCAGCATAGTACAGAACAATTTCTGCCTCGGCAATAGCAGAGAAATTACACATAAAATCAGGAGTATGTAAACAGAAGAAAAACCACAATCACTGTTTTGCTCCCTGGCAAAACTTTATTGCGTATGCATCCAGCAATGACTTACAAAAACCCACAACAATGGCAGTTGTGGACATTTGGCAATTCTGATGTAGGTAACATGGATTTTTTTTATATCTCTTGAGTAAGTCATGATGTGTTTTGTATATTACACCTGTCCTTTGGTGTATTTTTTTTTCAAATTTTCATTTCTTTTTATCCTGTATCGTTTTTCTTTTGGATAAACATAGTAGCTAGCTTTTTTTAAAAAAAATAAAATAAAATATTTTGCATAGCAATAGAAAACCTTCTGCAGATTGAGGTCACATTCCCTTATGTGCATTCTTTTGGGGTTCCACCCCAGTTTTGGGTGGGGCCAGAGGCAAAAAGTGTGCATAGCAGCAGCTGCGACTTTGTGCAATATTTTTTATTTTTTATTTCATTCATGAATCACAACCCGTGAGGCATCCCAAAGTGATTTACAATGGAGTAGCATATACAAAACAGTTACATTATATAAAAACAGATAAAACAACTACATATATAAAAACAACTCTTAATACGTATATATATTTTTATATAAAGAATGCTTTTTATGGTACTTACCACAAAGGAGTACGGTCACCTTTTTATCTCTTACCGCCTGTGGCAGCCGTTAATTGTGATAGGTCTACTCTTTAAAAAGAAAAAGAAAAAAGTTGGATACAACCCAAGACTTCTTCACATACCGCAAGGCTACAGGTTGGATAGCTCCACATATCTGCACAATTGTAGCCCACAATTTGTAGCCAAGCTGAGTACTAAGCATATATTCTGGCCTGACAACCACAGATCTAGCTAGATGGCTTAAACTCTTGGTTAGGCTTCATTTGACATATTCTGCACAACTATTATGGACACCTCTAGGACAGCAGTCATTCATACTGTTGTTTTGCCACAACATGCCTGGCAATGGTCGCAATCAAGTTGCACGGTGGAGGGCAGCTTTGCCATACTAATGCATGTAGCTTTAGGTAACCATGTACCACCCATTCATTCTGTTCTTTTTCTAGGCACATCTCTTTTGCAAGGAGAGTACGTGTGGCTGTTTAGAAACTCCTTTAATTAGTGCCTGTACCCCTTGCCTCCTCTCCATGCTGCCTCATTACCAGTGACACGATCCAGATGAGTATTTTCTCATTTTCTCTCATCTTTGTTTAAACTTTTTTCCCTGCTCTTTTCTTTAAAATGCATATCAAGAAGCTCACAGTATCCACTTAGAACCTGCAAAGCAATGAACTGCACTTAATGAAAGGATGTTTTGATGTTGCGGGTTTCCATCTGTTCTTGTGCTCTACAACGGTTCCCACTCAACTGCTCCATGCCTCTTCAGCAATCTGTAAGTGAGAGGCAGCCCTTTCATTAATCATGCAAACAGAGCAAGGTACTTGCAAGTGAAGACACACAGCAGCCAAATTCCTATCAAGAGATACAGAAGTAAAACCAATAGGTGTTAAACACCATTGTTATACGTGGTTCATTTAGGGGCAGCTGCCACCCCCCTAAATCAACAAAAGTCAATAAAAATCAATTAAAATACATAGCAAAATGAGGTTCTGCCCCCCTGAACAAAAATCCTGGCTAGGCCCACGATGATTTTGATTTTTTTAAAAAAAAAGGTTCCCAAGGCAGTACAGAAAGATGCTAACACAAGTAAAAAATTCAAACAATAAAACAGAATTTACAAAAAACAGAAACAAAACATGTTGAGGGAGGGACCCTCTAAAATTCAAAGATCCATCCTCCTGCCTAAAGACAAAAGCCAATCCCACCCCCTACCTACCGGGGGGAGGGTGTTGTCACAGAGATATCAGGAGTAAACCCTCAAGCATCAATTACTTCTAAGAGTCCCAGGAAGTGGCGGTGGCTGTGTGTGTGTGTGTGTGTGTGTGTGTGTGTGTGTGTGTGTGTGTGTGCAGCAGGCAGAAAAGCTTGCCCCTTGATGGTGATGACATGTTCTCTCTCCTGAAATGGCAAGCTGCTGTTTTCTCCTTCACCTTTGGCTTTCAAACTTTGTTCCATAAGGGAGCCCTTTCCCCATCAAGCCTGTTTCTCTTCCCTACCCTTCGATTCAAGCGAGGCAGTGACAATGCTAAATCAATAGCCAGGATGCAGAAATGAACTGGCCAAGGATGAAGCCCAAAACATAGGTTATGTCGTTAAGTGATCCCTCTTCTGTTTTGGTGTGATTCATCCTGTGAAGGAAGGAGGTTAGCCTCTGCTGAATGAATGAGTTCACCATCTGAGAATGCTCCTTGGTCCACACTTGTCAACGGGAGTGCAGGCTGCAGAATCCGTAGCATGCCTTGGGTTAGTAATGTGCCTTAGTCTTACCAGTCATGTAGGCTGAGTGACCAGTGCTATTCTTTGTAACCAATGAGACCTATTTGAATGGGGAGGTTGGCGAGGCTTTCCATTTTTGTATGTGACCATCCTGTGGTACTCCTATGACTTTCAAATGTTGGGTCCAATTCACATATTCTGATAGTATGGTGAGGAGGGCTGAGTAGAATCCCCTGGGTTGAGAATGTGCCTCAACCCATCAAATTGAGTGGCATGCCTGCTCCTCTGGTATCCTCAGATGTTCACATGGGGAATAACATTTGGATATGGACTATGTGAATACTTTAATGCATACGTGTTGCGGTTGTACAGTTGATTTCTGCATTTTTATCTGGGAATTCAGCTCAACTGGGTCAAAGTGTTTTGAATATTATGTGTGGGCATATTTAGTGGAAGGGCTGTAGTTCAGTGGTACAGCATCTCACTCACTTTCAGAAGGTCCCTGGTTCAATTCTTGGTATCTCCCTTTAGGACTGGGACAAATTCTTATCTGAAACCCTAGAGATCTGCGGCATACGAAATGCTTTTTAAAACAAAAACAAAAGACATCTGGTTCTTAATTCCCTGAAGTATACTGCTTTGAATTCTTAAGATTAGGGATGGGGAATCTCCAGTCTGTAGGCCAAATGTGGTCCACCCAGGGGGTCAAATTTGGCTTTCAAAGCCATTCCCCCAAAATCATGGCTATCTGTCAATCAGCTGGCATCTCTTGTGGTGTCAGCTGCTGGGCCAAAGAGCAGGGTCCAGTTCTGGCTTAGTTTCGCACACCTGTCCTTGACAGGGTTTTCTGAGAACAGGTAGGCTGCCCCCCCATCTGTCAAAGTTGGCCAGATAAATATCATGCCCCCTGTGTCCAAAAGTGCACCTACCCCATCTCAAAGAAAATGATGCGTTATTAGCTGTGCCTGTTTATGGTTAATCCTTCCTTCCTGAAAACGAAACATAAAGGCAAGAAAACAATTCATCCAATGAAAGTCAGCCATGCTCTTTTCAAAAGAAAAAAAAATAAGGAAAGTGAAGAACTATTACTGGAATAAAAGAAATACAAAATGTAAAACTTGATCAAAGGACACATCAAGGTGATGTTGTACTTGGGTGATATGTGGACACTTGACCAGATGTTGGCAAAGCATATTTCTGCTAATAATATGGATTTTGTAGTGAGCAGATGGCTTGAAGGACAGAGGCCTGGTTATTTAAGGGAAGTGAGGCTCCTGCTCACATTTCAAGCACAGAAGGCTAAGAGGACACCAAGGAGGCCAGTGATGGTTGTCTTTCAAGTGACAAACTTGAGCTGTGAAGATGGCTGAATTTCAGAAGGGGGTCTTCACAATAGCATTTGACTCTGTTTCAGCAGAGGGAGGGGGGAATGTTCAGAAGTATGGAAGGGAGTGAAATGCATGTCAGCCTGGATAGCTCAAGTGATGAGAATGTGGTGCGGATAACGCCAAAGTTGCAGGTTCGATCCCCATATGGGACAGCTGCATATTCTTGCATTGCAGGGGGTTGAACTACTTAGATGATCCTCAGGGTCCCTGGTTTGACTAGCTCCCTGCACCCTTGCAGGTAGTGCTGACCCAGGGCACCAGCATAGGTCAGCCTAGGGTGAACACCTGGAATGGCGGAAAGCCAGGTACATGCTATGTCCACCACCCAGATGTCCCCCTGGACTCAGGCATGGGCATAACCCCTCCCAGGGTTGACCAAACCATTGAGTCTCTGGATTCCTTTAACGGAATACCCTTCACATAGGGATGGCGAGAGCATTCCCCCATCCCTATCACCTGAACCAGAGCCTATCCGTAACCTTACAAGTTGTGGCGATTTGCTACATGGCAGGCGAAACCCAAATGGCACCAGCTAATCAGCCAAGTGGGAAAAATTCCTGCTTTGACCCTGTCCCAACGACACACAACACACAATGGCATAGCAAGGTCAAGCGCGCAAGCCCTAAAAGTAGGGAGAGGTGGGTGGGTGTTCCAATGCACTGACCAAAAGAAGAAGCTCTGAGTCATGTGCATGGGCATATATAGGTCCCTTGATCAGTTTGGCTAGCATCCCATTGGCCTGATTAACCCAGCATGAAGGGACCTACCAATAGGGTGCTGTGGCTATCCAGTCGTACCCACCCACAACACAGGGTTTCAGTTGCCAGGTCGCACCACAACACGTGCCGTCTTTAAGGGAGAACACGATTTGTACACAATTTTGCCTCGTATACAATTTTGAATTATATTTTTCCCAACCTTATTGTCATTAATATAATGCACTTGGGTCCTGGCTTTCCCCTAATAGACACATTTTTAAACACATTTGTTCTGTTAGAAAACTGCATCGAAAATTTCAGAGAAGGGCAAACTTCAAAGCAGAGATGTGTGTTTGGTTTCAGGAAGAACGAATTAGGTTGCTTTGCTATCTGAACTGCAATTTCCACCCCGTCTCTGAAAGAGCTCCATTTAACCAGGTAAGCAGATGGTTTAAAATATATATTATTATTTTAATACAACTAATTATGCAACCTACAGATGGCAACACCATCTTAAAAGAAATATAAAAAGGCATCCCTCCTTTTCTCCCCCATAGGAGAGATTCTGAAGATGATGATACAGTCTCCAGGTAGCAGGGCAAGGGTTTGAATTCCCAGGTGGCAAGAGTGCCTTCCCTACTCAGGCTCCCTAAGCAGGTGATATGGAATGGTCCCGTCACTTCACACCTGGGAACCTTTAGCTAAGGTTTCTGTCCTAGTTTCCAGTGAGTGACATATTTGCTCCTTCGTTGCACTGTGTTTTGTATTTGATTGACATGCTCTCAGCAACTGGGGTTAATGTGTCATGCTTAATGACATCACTGGAACTCACCCACTGTGAATGACATCAGCAAGAGCTGGTGAACGACATCACCCTATGACATCACTAGGGGGCTGACCCAGGTCTCATTTTTGGACCCTGAAATCCCAGGGTCTGGGATGCTCCTTACCTGCTAGTTCTATGTAGCAAGTTCTGAAATAGAGCCAATAGAATGTGATATATTTGGGATGGGGGCTTCTGTGGCACCCACTCCTCACTTTATGCCCACACGCATTTACTCAGAACACTTCAACAGGGCTAAAAGAATCCTTCACACTGTTCCATTTTTTGCTGTTTCTGAGTTCAACTCCAGGAACAAGAAAGGCCTCATTGATTGTTCCACATGAGGCCTCACTATTATTGAGGAGATGTATTTAATGAGGAGGGGGGAAGAATCTTTGTAAAGAACTCTCCCATGGCATCAAATATTTCATAATCAGAATGATGCTTTTGAAAGTGAAATCAATTCAGGGTATCTCCCATAAGGTTAAAGTAACGATTGTGGAGGGAGGGAGGAGACAGAAGAATGAAATCAAGACAAAACATTTAATGAAACTTGTGCCACTGCTTTAAAAAAAGGAACAAAAAGGTTATATATCGGGATGTATTTCTTTCTTTCGTTTTTGCTCTAAAAATAGAGTGTGCAATATATTGGTAAGCATTGCACTAAATGACAGCTTCTCTAGCAGATATTTATACTGGATGATACCCAACATTGGTTATTCTCAGAGTAGACCCATTGAAATAAGTAGCCAAAGTCACCCTAGGATTCACACTGGATACCACCCATAAGCTTATATGGGAACATATAAAACCACCTTAGTTAGACCGTGAGACCATCTGGCTCAATATTATCTGAACCCTTTTGGTCCAGGATACCTCAAGGACCACCTAATCCTTCATATCCCTGCCAGGTTACTGAGATCTTTGGAGGAATCACTGTTAGTGCCCCCCATGACTCTGATGCAAGACTCATATCCACCAGGAGCTGTGAGATTAGCATTGTAGGTCCACTTTTATTTAAGGGAAGACATTGTTGAAAATTTGTAACTTAAGGGTAATTCTAACTCAGCTAACCAAGGATGTGTGGGTGGGTGTTGCTTCGTAACCGGGCAGATTTTTGCTGAGGTAATTGGCTGTGTAGTTGAATGTCTCCCTGCTCTGTAAAGGTAAAGTGACCCCTGACCATAAGGTCCAGTCGTGACTGACTCTGGGGTTGCGGCGCTCATCTCGCGTTATTGGCCGAAGGAGCCGGCGTACAGCTTCCAGGTCATGTGGCCAGCATGACAAAGCCGCTTCTGGCGAACCAGAGCAGCACACAGAAATGCTGTTTACCTTCCCGCTGTAGCGGTACCTATTTATCTACTTGCACTTTGACATGCTTTCGAACTGCTAGATTGGCAGGAGCTGGGACCGAACAACAGGAGCTCACCCCGTCGCAGGGATTCAAACCACCGACCTTCTGATCAGCAAGCCCTAAGCTCAGCGTTTTAACCCACAGCGCCACCTGCTTCCCACCTCCCTGCTCTGTACAAGGCCTGAATTTGTCTTCGAATTATGTACTTTTTCATTCAGTTTTCCTCAGTAAAGTGTCATCGGGATTCCTTTTCTCTCTGGACTTCATCAGTGTTATTTAAGTAACTTTGCTAAATGATAGCTTCCTGTCTACAAACATCTGAAGGGCTGTCACATAAAGGCCAAGCAGATCTGTACTCCAGAGCACAGGATTGTAGCTAATAAATGGAGATTACGGAGAGGCAGACTTTGGCTAACCCTTAGGAGAAACCTCCTGGTGGTCAGAGCTGTTTGACATAGTGGACAAGACTCCTTTGCTGGCAGAGGCTAGAAGGCCGCCTCTCAGGGATGTTGTGACTGAAAAGATCTTGCACTGACCAGCAGGCTGAAGTAGATGATCCCAAGGTCCCATCAGACTCTAAACTCCAATCATTTTGTTCTTATATCTGCTGGTTTTGAGCTCTTTTTATAGAAATAACCACTGTGTGTGACTCTGAAAATCTGGCTTAATTAATGCTTCCAGGGTGATAGTGTGCTGGTGTTTTCTCCCAGCTGCTTAAATCACAAAGGTTAACATGCATTATTTGTGCCTACCTTATTCTTATGAGTAGTCTCAGTTACAGTACATCTTTTTCCACACTTGTTCTAGAACTTTAAGCTTCTTGCCTGCTTCTTCTTTCCGAATTTGCATATCTGACCGGCGCATTACTAGACGGAGAGCGCTTTAAATCCAATCCGTGGTGACTTTGTTGATTTCAGCTTTGACCTTTGAAATATACTCGGAGTCGAGAGTGAATTTCATGCTCTTTATTCAGCTCATATTCATCAAGGAGAAGAAGAGAAGACGAATGGCTCTTTTCCCAAAACCATCTGCTTATATACATTATTTACACAATGGGCCTTGCGTGATTGGCTACTTCAGGGCTACACCTGTGGGCCAATTATATTGTGGATTGACTTCTGCCTGCAGCCTGATTGGCTGCTCCTACAGGCCAATCAGGTAGCAGATTCACTTCTGCCAGCCGCCTGATTGGCTGCTCCAGCAGGCCAATCAGGTTGCGGATTCACTTCCACCTGGAGTTGGATTGGGTAGCTCCCGCTGATTCTGAATCCTATTGTTCTAGGATTCAGCTCAGTACATAACACCCCTCCCCTCTAAGTTCCAGTCCTGCCCGGGAAGTTGCATTCGTAGTCCCCAAGGTCTGCTGGCCGCCTCCGTGTGCGTTGTGGCCTGGGGTGTTCCTTGGTCAGGGGTTCTGGTTCTGGCTCGTGTTCCGAGGCTGCTGGCTGTGCCGGGGCTGTCTGGTCTGGCGCCACTGAACCACTAGGTTGTGACTCTGGTTCCGGTGTCCTTCCAGCCTCGGGGCGCCCCTCTGTGCCTACTGCTTCTGCTTCCCCTGCCCACCCCTCTCGCTCTACAGGCCTCACTGCCCTGCTGTCCCCTTGGGACCCCTCTGTCCCGCTCTCTTCCCGGGTTCCTCCTGGGAATCGTCGCCGTAGCTGGTCGCAGTGGCGGCGCCAACATTGCCCCCCTTCCGTTAGTACCTCGTACGACACGGGACCGGTCACCTTGGTGACTGTGGCGGGTACCCATGCTGGGCCTGCCCCAAAATTCTTTGCATACACTGGGTCCTGGGCCACAAATGTCCGGGGGTTCCTGCCTTTCCCCACCACTACCTCATCCTGAGCTCTGTCGGGGTGAAGTCGGTCCAGTCTAGTTGCAAGGCGCCGGCCCATGAGTAGTTCAGCTGGGCTCCGGCCCGTCGTTGTGCTTGGGGTGCTGTGCTGTGCTAGAAGAAATGCGGCAAGGCGGTATTCCCAGTCCCCTTGTGTTATGCGGCGGAGGCTGTCCTTGGTGGTCCGCACCATGCGCTCCGCTTGGCCATTGGTGGCAGGGTGGAATGGTGCTGAGCGGATGTGGCGGATGGCGTTCTGCGCTGTGAAGGTCTGGAACTCCTCTGACGTGAATGCGGTTCCATTGTCCGAGACGAGGGTGTCAGGGAGCCCGTGGGTTGCAAACAGCTTACGTAGTACCCGGATGGCTGCCGCCGTAGAAGTGGACGGTACCAGTGCGACCTCCAGCCATTTGGTGTAGGAATCCACCACTATGAAGAATGTTTTTCCCTGGAAGGGGCCAGCGAAGTCCACGTGCAAGCGTGACCATGGATGTCGGGCGGACTCCCAGGGCTGGACTGGGGCCCTTGGGGGATCCGGGCGGGATTCTTGGCAGGTCTGGCAGTGTTGGACCCAGGCCTCTATCTCTCTGTCAATCCCCGGCCACCACACATAACTCCTGGCAAGGGCCTTCATCCTCACTACCCCTGGGTGTGTCTCGTGTAGGGCTGTGAGGATCCTTTTGCGGAGGGGCTGGGGAACAACAACCCTGCTTCCCCATAACAGGCACCCCTTGTGGGCCGACAGTTCATGTTTGCGGTTTGTGTAGCCAGCGAATTCTGGCCCGGGGCTGCTGCTGGGCCATCCTCGCCACACCCAGTCCTTGCAAAGATTTTGTTATTAAAACATGATGGGTTAGAAAGCCAGATAAAATGCTGCTTTCTTTTGGCTGCCCTGCGGAAAACATTGAAAAGGGCAGCGTCATTATAAAGATCAGTTTCGTACTGTGGTTTAATTATCTGCTAAGCCCCTTACATTTTTAGAGAAGGTAGAATAGGTTGGGGGGGGGACTTTTATGGAAAGAAGAAAACTATCTGGTAGCACAGGAGTGGGGAATCACGAGCAGGAGAATCCAGTTGGACTCATTTCCTGCTTGTAGGCTTATTTTTAAGGGCTACAGCTCACTAGTGGAGAGAGTATCTGTCTTGCATGCAGAAGATCCCATGATCAACTCCTGGCATCTCCAGGTTGGGCTGGGAAGACCCCTGTCACTTCATCTCAAAAAGGATATTGTACAATTGGGAAAGGTTCAGAAAAGCGCAACCAAAATTATCAAGGGGATGGAGTGACTCCCCAATGAAGAACAGTTGCAGCATTTGGGATGGTTTAGTTTAGAGCAGGCTTCCTCAACCTCGGCCCTCCAGATGTTTTTGGCCTACAACTCCCATGATCCCTAGCTAGCAGGACCAGTGGTGAGGGATGATGGGAATTGTAGTCTCAAAACATCTGGAGGGCCAAGGTTGAGGAAGCCTGGTTTAGAGAAATGGCAAGTAAGAGGCGACATGGTAGAAATTGGTAAAATTATGCATGGCATGGTGAAAGAGGATAGAGAAAAGTTTTCCACTCTCTCTTATAACACTAAAAACTCGCATCCTGTGAAATGGAATGTTGGCAGATACAGTACCTCCAAAAAGGAAATACTTCATTATACATCACATAGTTTAAACTCACTCCCGCAGGAGGCAGGGATGGCCACCAAGCAAAAGAGGATTAGACAAATTCATGGAGGATAATGGCTATCGTTGGCAACACAACACAACAGAAGGTCTCTGGATAAAAGTCAGCTGGAGTCCAATGAATCTATGGACCAACTCCACGAGCCTCTCTCTCTAGCCCTCTTCAGAACTTCACCCTATGTGGCGTGTAGGGGACTGCACCAGCGACCTCTCCTCTAATGTTACGCGTCATCCTAACCATCCCCTCAACTTTAACATCTATCACCCAACCTTCTGAAAATGCGTTCCTTGAATAGCTGCTCCCTATGCTCAGGAAGCCCATTAGCTCGAGGTTGCCCATTATGTGGCACACCCACACATGTGCAAGCACAGGTACCACTTGGATTCCACTTGGGTTTGGAATACAAAGCTTGGTGGTGTGGGTGAGTAGGGCATAATGTTGCGGGCAGGACCAATTGCTCGGGCCTGCTCTCCCGCCTTCTGCATGTGGACTATGCAAAATCTGAAGCGGTCTCATGAAAAGTTCCTATACATGATTTCACCACCCCAAAGAGAAACTTGTGTAGTGCAGGGGTTCCCCAATTCCCCACTCCGTTTGTGTGCAAGTCATCATGAGTTGTGCAATGGATTCTAACTATGACTTTGCTTACTGGCAGAGTTGGCTGATGATTCCTAAACATCTCATCCTTCCTTGAGAGATCAAGTTGATGCAAAACCCACCCGCAACCCTATTGATATAACTATGCTTCGTTTCGTCTGCCAAAATCCATAGGATTCTGCACATTTATGGAGTGGCAGGGGGAGAGCTCCCATTCTTCACTGACCACTTTTCTCCTCCTTCCCAAAATCAACAAATGGGAAAGTTTTACTCATTACACACCTGCCTGACTTGCAGGCTTGTAATGTTAAGTTTTTAAAGCTACAGATAACACTATTTTTCAACTTTACGTGGAAAAGTTTTTTTTGTGTGTGTTTTTTTTAACTCTCCGGGAGGTGGCAGTTCACTTGGGTAGGCTGATCTATGAAGGCTGAAAATCACATTCAGGCACAGCGTGTGGCCTAGAGTGAGGTTGTTAGCCTAGCTTAGACTCCTGTTCCAGCCCATGAGATAGAACAAGGATGAAAGGCCTATGTGGGGAGCTGAGCTTTTCTCCAGCAATAAATAGATTGGGCTTGACGTCCTTCATACTTCCAATTTACCGGAGCCCATCTGCAGTTTGATGTATTACAAGGCATCGTTCCTGATGCTCAGGCTGCACATACCGTTGCTTAGGTTTGCAAAAATGGCACTATTTGTGTGCAAGAGGGAGGTACCGGTGGGCTTAGGGGAACCCCATGATTGATAGATGCACCCCCCCAAAAAATGTTTTATTAAAGGAATCCTAGGTGGGGGCACTAAAAGCAGTCAAGTGAAGACCACACATGTCCAGTGGGTAAGGAACAGGGGAAACCTGCCCATTTCAGTTTTTCATCCTTGCGATCTTGAATTCAGCTCCTGTAGCAATTTGCAAGTGCTTTCAAAATAGAAATCCTCAAGGAAATCCATCAGCATTGTAGCGTAATTTTCTCCCAATAAAAACCTGCATGTGCGCGATCTTGCCTAATATGCACATTTCTGCAAAGCCATTCCCCCTAAGATAATGCATTTTTGTATGCTAATTTCATAAATAGATGCATTTTCATGCACACGTGCTTCTGCATATACTAAGCTATGTATTTCCACTAATAGATACTTTATGGTACACACTGCTTGGCTGGAAAACTGCACCACAAAATCTGAAGGATTGCACGTTTCAAAGGATGGCTGTTTCTCAGCTTGCTTATTGTTTCAGTGTGAGTGTGCTAGGTTTACCTTTAAATGCAACCATAATCAATTTTCTCCCCCATCCCTGGAGCTGCACAAAGTTTAGCTATGTGGTTTTAGTCTATTATATATTTAGTTATTGCATTTATACACCATTTCTTTCTCCAGGGAACTCAAGGTGGTGTTCATGGTTCCCTCCTCCTCATTTAATTCCCACAACAGCACTATGAGGTAGGTCAGGCTGAGAGGCAGAGACTGACCCAAAGCTTAAAGGGACAATGTTGGACCCCTTCCAGTTCCATGATTCTAAATCAAATAGCGTTTCCATGATGAGAGGGAATAAATCTCCGAAGGCTGCTTGTCAGAGGGAAAGAACAGGGCAGAACGATGACATCAAACCCTGACCATGAGCTTGTTTTAGCAGGACACTATCAGAAACAGAAAGCTAGACTAGATGGACCTTCCCTCTAATCCAGGGGTAGGGAAACTTTAGCCCTCCAGATGCTTCTGAACTACAACCCCCATCAACCTCAGCCGCTGGCCATATTTGCTGGGGCTGATGGGAGTTGCAGTTCATCAACACCTAGAGGACCAAGGCTTCTCCACCCCTGCCATATTCTAATGTTCTTAAACCACCAAACTACTGTTTCGTGGCTGCACTGAGTAATAGGCTGTCAATCAGCTTCTTAGTAGCTAATGTAGGTTTTTAAAGGAGCCATCGATCATCCCATGCTCCTGTTCTCCTAAACTCCATTTATTTATTAATTCCAGAAGTGCCCATTATGACAATTGTGAGGCTTGGAGGAAGAATAGGTTGCCAGGATACCTTGATGGGATGAAATGCATCTCTCCGCACGTTCTGCTTCTCCCACAATAGGGTATCCAAGTACAATAATGTCACCACATGCCGTGCTTTATTACACACACACACACACACACACACACACCATTGTTGGTGGGTGGGTGAGATAGCCTCCTCCCTGGTCGTCTGAAAATTTGGCATCAGGCAGGTCCCTTCACTAATGTTTTTGGCACTTGCTAAAAATGCTTTTGTTTAGCCAAGCCTACCCAGACATGTATAATAATGTTCCTGTGTGTTTTAGTTTATTGCTGTTTTTTTTAAAATGTTTTAAATAGTTGTTTCTACTGATAATTTTATTTCAGGCTCTTTGCAAACCACATTGAGGTAGTTGTTGTTTTATGATCAAGTGGTTTATAAATGTAATGAAATAACAAACCAACAATTTTTTTACCCTCTGGCAAAATTATGTACATTGTCCTCTAGAATTTTAAAGGGAATGACTGAGAACTATGCTTAAGAATAAGAGTCACTACTGTCCTCATAGCCCTGCCCTGGTTTCTTTTTTCTTGGTTACCCTGAGGTGTCATACAGTGGTGCCTCGCTTAACGAACGCCCTGTAAGACGAAATTTTCGCTTAAAGAAAGGATTTTTCTAGCGGAGGTTGCCTCGCTAGATGAATTCATTTTACGAAAAATTCGTCTAGCGAATCACGGTTTCCCATAGGAATGCATTGAAATTCAATTAATGCGTTCCTATGGGCAAAAAAAAAAATCAAAAAAATCAATGCATTCCTATGGGATTCGCTAGACGAATTTTTCGTTATAAGAATAGACCCGTGGAACGAATTAAATTCGTCTAGCGAGGCACCACTGTATAGGTAAACCAAGACAGTTTTTGGAAAGGGAGTGTGAGAGAGTGTGTGTGGGAGAGAGAGGGGGGGAGAGGGAGAGGGGGAGAGACAGACAGACAGACAGACAGACAGACAGACAGACAGACAGACAGACAGACAGACAGACAGATGATAGATATATCCAGATGCTCATGACACCTCTTTGCTCTTGCTGCAGTCAGCATTCCATCCTTCTAGTCTCTGGCCAAACATTACAAGGAGAAAACCACAGCATACTATGAAGGACCATATCAGGTTAACATTTCCTGCCTGTTTCAGCACCAGGCATTGGGGGTCTTAAATAAAATTGACGCGTGTTGTTTTTAAAACTTTCTCTCTTTGTTTTATCAAATTCTCAGCTCTCTTGGGTGTGCAGGCCACAAAAGGCCAGGCGGCCTGCTCCTTCCGAAGCCCTCATGGGCTCGCTTTAAGGATCTTAGAAGACACTTTCTGTGTACCATTGGCTCCATATGTGGGTAGCTTTACTACTTCATCCCGCCCCCCAGGACCACTTAACAATATCAGCAAAGCAATTAAGTATAGTTTTCGGGAAAATGCCAGAGGCATTACACTGTCTGGATGGGAGTCTCAGCCCAATTATTTTCAGCTAGTTGCAAACTATGGTGAGTGGGCTTTACTTCATTATAACTTCAGTTCCCACTGATTAAAAGTCTAGCATGTTGCAGCTAGGAAGGCAAAAATGAAACAATTAAACGTTCCATCACTAAAATTGCTGCATATTCTTCAACAGAGGGGGGATTACTTGTCTCCAGAGAAGTGATTAAAATGAACTGATTGAACCATAATTTGATTGACTGGAGAGCCTCGATCCTTTGCTCAGATGCTCAGATTCCATTTTATTGCTCTGTTTTCTTTGGGAATACACACAGACACACATGGACACACACACATGGACACATGCACAACCATTTCCTTTCTGGCTGGGTTTCCCCAGCCACTCTGGGCAGCTTCCAACAGAAAAATAAAATAATCAATTAAACATTAAAAGCCTCCCTAAACAGGGCTGCCTTCAGATGTCTTCTAAAAATCTAGTAGCTGTTTTCTCCTCTTTGACATCTGATGGGAGGGTGTTCCGCAGGGCGGGTGCCACTACCGAGAAGGCCCTCTGCCTGGTTCCCTGTAACCTTGCTTCTTGCACTGAGGGAACCACCAGAAGGCCCTCGGTGCTGGACCTCAGTGTCTGGGCAGATCGATGGGGGTGGAGACATTCCTTCAGGTATACTGGACTGAGGCTGTTTAGGGCTTTAAAGGTCAGCACCAACACTTTGAATTGTGCTTGGAAACGTACTGGGAGCCAATGTAGATCTTTCAAGACCGGTGTTATGTGGTCCATACAATACCATAGCACCATGAAGAGGTCTCCACTTTCTGTACGCCTGTATGGGAAATAGAAAAAAGAAAGGTTTGGTTAAGAAAATAAGATACCAGAGGATGACATGCAGCCCTCAGGCATCATGATGCAGCACATGGGATCATATTATACACTACAGAGTACCAGCACTTTCATATTTGGATGAACATTTTTCCTGCTCTCGCGGCTGTAGAGAGAAGTCAGTCAAGTGAGAGTGATCCATGCATGGCAGGAAGCTTTGAAATGTGGGTCGCCTGCTTCATCAGCTTCTCTCCCTCCCCAAAATATCCCTGTATCTATTATCTGGAGCTGCTCTTGACATTCTCCTTGCTGTATATCAGGACTCCATGTTCAGCAATCAACAGGATGCCCAGAACAATCAGCAATCAGAGCCACGTCTAGGATTAAGTTATGGAGACTCGCCACTGAGCACAGAAATCATCTGGGAGGCAGAAATCAAATAAAACCGGGCAGTGCAAGCTTGCATAGTCTAGAAGTAGGCGAGACAAGGAAGGTAACTGGTTGACTTGCAGCACTAAATCCATCAATGAGGGTGCGTCAATGAGGGTCAACACTGGCTGGTTTGGAGTTCCCTCCCCCTTTTGCTAACTATGCTGGTGTTGGTGAGTTAGACTTAATGAACTATAAAGTTCTAGCAGATACAAATAGTTGGTGTAATTACAGTCCTTAAAGGAAGGGGAAATATTAGGTTGGAAAGAGACATCACACATAAAAATACAAGGCAATAAAATGTATTAGCAGGAAGGATAATAAAAGATGCTTGAGAGATGTAGCAGTTGGCTATATCATGAAAAGCTGGAGAAATGATTTGATGAGGGAAAGTTGTTGTTGTTTAGTCGTTCAGTCGTGTCTGACTCTTCGTGACCCCATGGACCAGAGTACGCCAGGCACTCCTGTCTTCCACTGCCTCCCACAGTTTTGTCAGACTCATGTTGGTGGCTTCGAGAACACTGTCTGTGTCCAACCATCTCATCCTCTGTCGTCCCCTTCTCCTTGTGCCCTCAATCTTTCCCAACATCAGGGTCTTTTCCAGGGAGTCTTCTCATGAGGTGGCCAAAGTATTGAAGCCTCAGCTTCAGGATCTGTCCTTCCAGTGAGCACTCAGGACTGATTTCCTTAAGAATGGATAGTCTTCTTGCAGTCCATGGGACTCTCAAGAGTCTCCTCCAGCACCATAATTCAAAAGCATCAGTTCTTCGGCGAGCAGCCTTCTTTATGGTCCAGCTCTCACTTCCATACATCACTACTGGGAAAACCATAGCTTTAACTATACGGACCTTTGTCGGCAAGGTGATGTCTCTGCTTTTTAAGATGCTGTCTAGGTTTGTTAGCACTTTTCTCCCAAGAAGCAGGCATCTTTTAATTTCGTGGCTGCTGTCACCATCTGCAGTGATCAAGGAGCCCAAGAAAGTAAAATCTCTCACTGCCTCCATTTCTTCCCCTTCTATTTGCCAGGAGGTGATGGGACCAGTGGCCATGATCTTGGTTTTTTTGATGTTGAGCTTCAGACCATATTTTGCGCTCTCCTCTTTCACCCTCATTAAAAGGTTCTTTGATTCCTCCTCACTTTCTGCCATCAAGGTTGTGTCATCTGCATATCTGAGGTTGTTGGTATTTCTTCCGGCAATCTTGATTCCGGCTTGGGATTCATCCAGTCCAGCCTTTCGCATGATGAATTCTGCATATAAGTTAAATAAGCAGGGAGACAATATACAGCCTTGTCATATTCCTTTCCCAATTTTGAACCAATCAGTTATTCCATGTCCAGTTCTAACTGTAGCTTCTTGTCCCACATAGAGATTTCTCAGGAGACAGATGAGGTGATCAGGCACTCCCATTTCTTTAAGAACTTGCCATGGTTTGCTGTGGTCAACACAGTCAAAGGCTTTTGCATAGTCAATGAAGCAAAAGTAGATGTTTCTTGTTATAAAAGAAAGCAGGCAAACTCTCCTCAGAGAGCACCATTGTATTGCTGCAAAGTTTGGAGACCTACAACCAGCCACTTAAATTAACTAATTTTCTCCTGTCAACCATTGTGTGTCAATCTTGATTGGTTTACTACTCACAGGTATCAGTCAACACATTGCATGGTCTATGGGTATAAGCAGACTGGGAGATAACACACGTCTTTCTAGATAATTCAATTTAATTACACAACGGAAATTTGGCTCCAGGGTTTTTCGACACAGTCGCTAGTGATGAGTAGATTTCCCTCGCCCCGTTAATTTATTGTCCTGTCATTTTGCTATGCCCTGTGTTCCTTTACATTCAAATTCTGGTTCAGTATGGGGAAGATCTAAAATTAGCTCCAGATCTATTTTCCACAGCTTTCAGTTACTCCCATTCATTGTCATCTTCCCCACCTGTTATCAATGCTACGGCTTCACAGTGGTGGTTGATGCTCACTGGGACTGGTAGGGTGCAAGGCAGAGAGTAGGTGGTGCCAGGACCAATGAGAAGCAGAGCAAACAAATTCTAGTTTTGACACTGAGACAAAGGAAGAGGAAGCTGATAGGAAATGCTACACCCTGACAGGTTACAAGTAAGAAGTCAGGCAAATTGGGTCTGGCTGAGGGCAGGCTAAAGTTGATGGGGCAGTGCCCCCTTAGCCCCAATGAACCAGCTTCTTGGTTGCATCCAATGCTAGTCCTACCCAGGGTAGAACATGGAATCATAGAATTATGGAGCTGGAAGGGACACAAAGGGTATTCTAGACCACAGCTAAAGAATCCCTGACAGGTGGGGCCCCCAACATCTATTTGAAAACCTCAAACAAAGGAGAGTCCACCACCTTCTGCGGTAACCCATTCCACTTTTGAACAGTTCTTGCCATCAGAAAGTTCTTCCTAAGGTTTAGTTGGAATTTCCTTTCTTTGAATTTGAATCCATTGGTTCAGGTCCTTCCCCTCTGGAGCAGCAGGAAATAAGCTTGTTCCATCCATTTGGCAGCCCTTCAGATATCTGGTATCGCCTCTTTTCCAGGCTCTCAGTCTTTTCTCCATTGAATTTGATAGACATGGCCAACTTAAGCCCATTAATTTCAATACCCGTAGCTCTACTCCACGTTAGTTGGCTGCCACCACAAATCACCCATCATCTCAATTAATGACAAACTTTTGGAATTTTTTTGTCCTTCCTTCTTGGGTCTATCATCTCCTTTTAGCCCTAATCTATCAAAAAAAGTCGGCTATATCCCAGGAGGTGCCAGGCAGGCATCAATCGCCCGACTGAAGTCCATGAAAACCATGGGTGGTCACAGCATTAGCTGGAGCTGCTTCTTCATTCTGCTGACAAAGAAGCTCCTTCCAAATCTCTGTGATGTGATCTTTGCACAAATCTTGGAGACTGGGCTCGTGGGGGTGGGGAATCGCAAAACAAAGGCAGAGAAAATCCATGCCGTTGTAATGGTAATGAATTAATGGTAAAAATAGATTGGGACTGAGCTGACAACAGAAGGCTAGGAAAAGCAGTCTCCTGTCTGCACAGACGGGGTAGGGAACATCAGGCCTTGGCGGCGGCGGGGGAAAGGGGTTCTATCTGACCCTCCAAACTTTTCCCTGGTCACATCCCCTCTTCCCAAGTCACACCCCTCACAGGCCCTCTTTTGCACCTTAAGTGTTTTTGCTTGGATGAAATGTGTCCTTGAACCCTGAGATTGCCTCTTGCTTGTCTGGATGGAGGGCAGAGGACAGAGAAGGGTAAGCAAGTGTGTGTAGAAGTAAGCCTGCTGCTCAAAGGTAAAGATTATTTTCTCCACCTGTTTTAGCCTCTGGCCCAACCCATTTGCTGCCATGTGGCCCTAGGAACGTTGAGCAGAATGGAATGTGGCCCTCAGGCTGGCAAATCTCCACTCCAGGGCTACCACCAAATACGGCCCCTGACTTTGGGGCTGCTGTTCTGTCTAGTAGGTACACATACATACCATTGAACATTTTACAAATGAAAATAGGGACAGACTTTTACATGTTGAGTGCCCCTTCTCTCCCATCCAGGGCTTTTCCCCTGCTGAAGATACATACCATCTCCTGGTGGCTGCCTGCTTTTTGGTAACCATGGGATGGAAAGATGGTTCAAACATTACAACTGAGAATTGGATGCAATTTCTAGAACTCTGAATACTACAGTAAATAAAGGCCCAGGCTTCGCAGTGCTATCTTTATTTCAAGGACAAATAAATATATTTTGTTTAAGACATAAATAGTCCATTTCCTGGTAGCATCCCAGATAGAGATTGGATTCTCATGGAGAAGTGATCTTTTTTTTTACTATGCAAAATTGGTATGGTAGTGTTTTGAAGGTTGCACTTCTAGACAATCTAACGCAACATCGCAGAGGAGTCTGATGTGACATTTCCAGAAGTAAGTTTTACAATAACTGACCTCTCTTCATGGATTTCATAAATTGCTTACCAGAAGGACCTAGACCACCTTCTGTTCACTTTTGTTTTTATTATTCTGAACATTATATCAATATTCCACATTTTATTTATTTAGAGATTCTATCACTGACTTTCTCCGAGGTTTAGAGAAGGTTGCTGCTAACTTTGCAAGTCTGCTGTTGTCACAGATTCTGTATGTATATATTTATTTTTCTTGATGTGATCTTTGGAATGCTTTGACTTCTTTGTATCAGTTTACATGTATTTGCTTAAACGTTTTATCAAATAAAAGAAAGAAAGAAAAATGCCTGGAAAAAGCAGTGTGTGCTGCGCTTATGAAAAAACACACTTACCATCTCGGAGTTTCTTGGGATGCTGCAAAACCAGAAGATTATGTAGCTGTCTGGTGGTCTCACTCACACCTTGATATGGTCCCTGTTAAGGATGAATGTATCAGGAAATGCCTCTGACTTTTACCTTACTCACAGGTAAGAGATGGGCTGGGAGCCTGAGCAGACCTCCTGTAGTATTTGAAAGATGAAAACTGAAACTAGTTAGTTTCACTTGGGGTTGGACTAGACAAACCTTGGAGACCCTTTCGACGCTACAATTCTATGATTCTTTACTTCCTAGTGTAATTGCTAGTGTAATTACTTCCTGTATACCTGAAGGAGCGTCTCCACCCCCACCATTCAGCCCGGACACTGAGATCCAGCACCGAGGGCCTTCTGGTGGTTCCCAAGTTGCAGGGAACCAGACAGAGGGCCTTCTCGGTAGTGGCACCCACCCTGTGGAACACCCTCCCAGCAGATGTCAAGGCAATAAGTAACTATTTTACTTTTAGAAGACAACTGAAGGTGGCCCTGTTTAGGGAAGTTTTTAATGTTTGATGCTGTACTGTTTTTAAAATTCGGTTGGAAGCTGCCCAGAGTGGCTGGGAAAACCCAGCCAGATGGGTGGGGTATAAATAAATTATTATTATTATTATTATTATTATTATTATTATTATGTCACTCAGAACTGATTTCCCCCATACAATCATTTCTAAATCACTTTAGTTCCTGCTTGCATTACACCTCCATCACAAAACCCACAGGAGAACTTGGAAGTCCTTAACAATCCTAATTCATATGGGTGCACCCTAATTCCAGCTTTGAAAGGCATCTTCAAAATCTCATTGAAGCTTACAACAGGGCAACAACATCAGGATTGAGTCAGTGCTTTTTTTTCAGCCAGAATTTGCCAGACCTCAGTTCCAGCACCTCTCATTTGGGTGCCATTGCCATTATAATTAAACAAGGGAAGTGTTCATTGTGAGTTCCAGCACCTTTTTTTCTAGAAAAAAATAGCACTGGATGGAGTCATGCCACACCGAGAGATACTGGAAAACAGCGATGACTGCAGGTAAACAGTTGGAGTGTATTGTTTCAGCCCATTAAAATAAAAAAAATCCCCAGAGGTCAATGTGGCTTCCTGACAAATCTGTTTTCCTATGAGATCAGCTCTCTCAGAAAGCGAAGAGTACTTAATGGGGAAAGCAGAGGCGTAAGTGGAAACGAATCCCAGAGCAGTTTAAATGTCAGAGGGCTGCAGTGCAAGCGGGCTTCAGCAGACCACGGATGGCTCGTCGGAGAAAGCCATAACATGCATTAACATACCAAAATCCCAAAAGGCAAAATGCTATTATTTACTGCTCTTTAAAATCTCCCTTGTTTAGTCGTTTTGCGTATTTCCCCTCCCCCATCTACTTCCTCCCCCCCCCAAACTGTTAATGTTTTATTTATGAATGAAGGAATTAGCAACTGTTTGGAACTTCATTAAACGCCATCCTAGGGGACGTACTAAGTGCAGCCTATTAAGTTATTATTCCCAAATATCTATCCAATTTAGGCTTAATAAAACATCAAGTGTTGTTGGGTGTAAGTAATTGTTTCAATGAAAATGGCATTGCCACATAATTCGGAATTGGAGCCTTTAGTGCAATGCTGCCTGAAACCTGAGTTTTCACTGTCAGACCTATTGGTCAGGGTTTATAAGGACAGACTTGTGCTGGACTTCTTCTAAAGGTTCACAGTTCACCGGCATGTTCTCAAAGTCAGGGAGGCCAACTTGATTCATACAGCAAGTTGGCAAGCCTCCTCCTAATACAGGGGCAACAAACCATTTTTCATCCCAGATGCCACATTGCCTCCTAGGCAAATTTCTAGGATCCACATGTCAATGGTGAGACCAGAGGCAGAAATGGGCAGAGCAATGGCTGTGAAAGTTATCTCTTGATTATTGGCTTGTGGAAACAGGAAGACAGGATTTTTCACTGGTTTTATAGAATGCCCGCCACACACTCAAACATGCCATCAGTATTGGCATTCCACCGGCTCTTGAAGACACACCTGTTTAGACAAGCTTTCCCCTGGTCTCCTGACCTGCAACTCCTGTTGTAATTGTTGTAACTGTTTCTTTAATTGTTGTGCTGTTTCAGTGGGCTATTTATAGCCCCTCTGATCTTCACCGGTGGCCCCTGCCACCCACAGACTGCAAGCTTCTGCCGTGGGTCACAGCCGCCTTCCTCTGTCTAATGCTAGGGCCAACCCAGAGAAGCATGTCTTCCAAAAGCTTTGCATGGCTATAGAGAAAGTTACTATGTGACATTAACCCACTGCAAATAAACTCCCAGCTCGTAAATCCTGCCACACAACTGCTAACGCAACAAAACAATGCCACAAATAATGTTGGTGCTGGGAAAAGGAAACAGGTCTACAACCCATCCACTTAGGTGCCATCTGTTACTGTGTTACAGTAGCGAGCAGAGCTGCAATATTTTGTGTTATATGTATATCGCTAATGGGCATTCTTGGTGGGGTGGGGTGGTATCTACACATCCTCCTCCCATAACCCAGAAAGAATAATGAAGAGATAAAGCATAATGTGGAACGAAAGAGGCTCAGGTTGCACTGAGCAATCAAGAATTCGTTAGCACACGAGAGAGAGGTGACATGTAAATAATGGAAAGGTCGCTAATAGATGACTAATAACTTCAGCACCATCCAATGATTTCTAGGCAGCCATGGGATTTTTTTTTTTTTAGCCCTGTAAATAGAGTATTAATTTCTGCTCATCTTATGCAGTTAGCAATGCAAAACTGATCTTCTTTCAAAGTCCTCTGGGAATGGATGAGGTTTTTAAATGCCTCTAAGTTGCTGCCAAAATAACGGTGTGATCTCTCTCCTGAAAAATATCACTATTATCGCTCCTGTTAAGCCACCTACAAATTGAGAGTTGCGACTTACTACCGAATCAATATTCTGCTTCCTTGTTCAGCGCACCATGGATTGGGCGACTCGGGAAGTTCATTAACGAGCTTCTTCTGAATCCACTCCAGTGACATGAGACACCCACTGCCTCGTCAGAGGAAAACAGCACCGACTCTGCATTTTGCAATCCTTGATCTCCAGTGAGATTCAACAAGGCCAATAAGAACCAGCACAGCATGCTGCTGGCATAATTATAAATGTGTGTGAGAGGCAGAAGCTCACATTTTCCTTCTATTAGACCTTAACTGCCTCTGCTGTCTCTTCCTTTGTGGTGCATTTAAGCCAAGTCTTCTTGGATCAAACGCTGCCTCGGTTTCTAAAACAGCGCTAAGATTGGGTTGAGGAAGGCATAAGACCAGGCCGGGTACCAGCATATGGCAAAATCATGCAGCTGCCAGGGCCCATATGGGATGCTGCTTAATACCAAATAAAACCATTGGTTTATCTAGCTCAGTACTGTCTACACTGGCTGCATACCCTCCAACATTCCTCAGATGAAAACGGGGACATTTCTCACGCCCTCCACCAGCTGACCCTCCTCAACACCCCCTCCCCATTTTTGTCCATTCCTCCCACCCCACAGAGCACTTCCTATCAGAGAAAGACCAAATGCCACCATTGCTATAGCAATGGGACACAGCGCACACACCCCTCCACATTCCTGAGAAAACCCTTAATCCCAATTTCATTTTATTCTCTGGTAGAGTTTACACACCAATAAATAACTCCTCATCCCTCGCTTTGCCCCCTCCCTTTCTTTCCACCCGGGGCAGCCCTGCCCTCTGCCTGCCCCTCAGAGCTGGTGCATCACACATGCCTGGAGCCTCAGCAGCCACAGCCTTGTGACGGGTATAGGGCTCCGTTGAGTTGTTTATGACTCAATTAGGAGCCTCTGATTATCGCCCGGCGCGCTTCCTCTCCGCTTCTCTGCTTCCGTAGAACCGGGCTGGCAGTAAAACACACACAGCAGAGTTCTTCTTCTCACACAGCGAAAGCTTGTATAGCCGTTGGATAAAAAGCCTCTTAAGAACACACAGAGTCCAAAGTGTTCTAATAACTACTTAAGTTTATTCTAGAGAGAAAATAACAAACAACCTGGTGAGAGCGCAGACATCTTGCGACCGTCTCCCAGGCAGAAACGAAACCAACTGCAACATACAGAAACACTTCTGGTACATTCTGTAACATGATCTTCCTCAGTGGTCAGGTGCTACAGTACACAGTTAACTCTTTAGTTACTTGTTACTCATCACACCCCCTCTCACCTGAACACTGGGGATAGCGGGTATCCAAACTTACCCCAAAACCAACCCTTCACAGAATTCCCCATGCCGTTGGAAACTCAAGGGTTTTGTGAACCCATCTGCTAGGTTCTCCTGGCTTGGACAATACCTCAACTTCACCAAGCCTACCTGTATGCTCTGAGATACGTTTCGGAAGCGGATGTCTAAGTGTTTGGTTCTGGCTTTGAACTGTCCAGACTCCGCCAGTCTCAAAGATGGTTGATTGTCGCCCCAAACAGTGATGGGCTGGCTACAATCACCCCAGATTTCCTGGACCAAACATCTGTAGTACTCCAATTCAGTGCATGTCGCAGACAACGCACAGAATTCGGCTTCCGTGGAAGACATTGCTATTAGGCTTTGCCTGCGCGACCGCCAACCAATCAGGACTACCAAACCAGTCACTGACTTCCTGTCCTCCTGATTGGCCCAATCAGCATCTGCAAAACAAGTGAGTTGTGGCTCACCTTGCGCTGACATCTCCAAACAATACTCTTTGGTCTCCTGCAAATACCTAAGCACTCTCTTAATGCCATTCCAAGCATGCACGCTAGGTTTCGATGCTTCTCTACTGAGCAAATTGACTGCAAAAGCAATATCTGGTCTGCTCCATTGTGACAAATACAACAGACTCCCTAGCGCTGACTGAAACACTTCAGGACTCTCAAACGCTACTTTGTCCTTCACTTGTGACTCTTTCACAAAGTTTGTCTCCATGGGTGTTCTGACCCCTTTACAATCAGACATTCTGAACTTCTCAAGCAAATGTTCAATCTTGCCTTTCTGACTGAGCAAGAAACTTCCATCCTCAGTTCTGTCTATCTGCACACCTAGATAAACATTCACTGCACCTAGATTCTTGAGTTTGAACCTCTTGCCTAGCTCTTTTGCAAACTTCTGCACTTGCATCTGGCTCTTTGCTAAGCAGATCAAGTCATCAACATAGACAAGCAACAGTTCCTGCTGTTCTCCTTCACCTCTGAGATACAGACAACTGTCAGCTAGACTCTTCCTGAAACCTAGGCTCTTCAAAACAGAATCAAGACATGAATTCCAATTTTTAGCGGATTGCTTCAGACCGTAGATCGACTTGTGCAGCTTCCACACCTGACCTGGCACGTCACTCTCAAACCCTGGAGGAGGCAACATGTACAACTCCTCCAGGAGGTCAGAGTTCAAATAAGCGGTGTCCACATCAAAGTGGTTGACCACTAGGCCTCTCTGCGCTGCAGTCGCTAAAAGCATCCTGAAAGATTCCGCTCTCGAAGTCGGACTAAAGACATCTGTATAGTGGATTCCTTTCTTCTGAGTAAAACCTCTAGCCACTAATCTAGCCTTGTACTGAGGCTCTCCAGTCACTGTGGGTTTCAGCCTGTAAACCCACCTACAACTGACTGCTTTCTTGCCTTCTGGCAACTGTGTTAGGCTATACACACCAAGAGATTGCATGGATTTCAACTCTTTCTCCATTGCAACTTTCCACTTACCAGCTTCCTCTACTGATAACTGTTGCACCTCTTCAAAGCTTTCAGGCTCACACACTGCTAGGTTCGCCCATACACTGACAGCTGAAAACCTTTCAGGTGGTTTACCTTTCGTGGTGCGTTTTGAACGCCTTGGTCCCACATCTTCCCCCTCTAAATCCGAACTGCTTGTCTCTGACTGTGGCTCTCTCGGACTAGCAGCACTGTCAAGAGACTTACTACGCTTTGCAGCCCCCTCTGGGCTTGCTTTGGGTGAAGTGGGTGACCTACCACGTTTGCTGTACTTCCCAGGCTTGACCTGGGGTGAAGTCGGTGCGCTTCTGACTACTTGCTTCACTTCCCTAGGAGCTACACCACTTGGACCAGCTGCCTGACCTGGATCTGGTCCTGCAGCACCTGGAACTCCAGCATCAGCTACCTGAGTTTCCTCTTCCTGGTCAAAACCTGAAGACCAGTCAAGAAGAACTTCGGGGTTAGCATGAATGCGTCTCCAGCCCTCTTGTTCACAGAACGTAGCACTCCTGCTAATGTGAACGCGGGTTTGGTCCCCCTCTGCTGGTACAAACCTCCAAGCCTTTGAGTTTGGTTCGTAACCACAGAAGATCATTTTTCTGGATCCTGATCCACCCTTTCTGCGCTTCTGCTTTGGAATTAGAACCCAAGCCTCACACCCAAAAGTTCTGAAATAGTGCACCTTCGGAACTTTGCCATACAACATGTAGTAGGGTGTGTTGTCCACAACTGAATTAAAAGCGCGATTTGAACAATAATTCACAAATTTATAGCATTCCCCCCAAAACTTCTGGGGTAGTCCTGCATCAAACAACGTTGCCTCTACCAGTTCAGACAGCGTTCTAAATTTCCTTTCAGCTAAACCATTCTCCTGTGGACTAAAAGGAGCGGTTTTTCTGTGCCTAATTCCCTTGCTTCGGAAAAACCCTTGTAGTTCTGCACTCAAAAACTCTCCCGCCCTGTCACTCTGGAAACACTGGACAGTGACGGAGAACTGTAGTTCTACCTCGGCTACCCACTCCTGTATCACTCTGGCAGCCTCCCCCTTCTCTTTCAGTGTTATGACCCAGGAAAAATGGCTGAAATCATCCAGAAGACACAAAACATATTTTGAACCACCTAAACTTAACGTTGACATAGGCCCAGAAATATCCAAGTGCACTAACTGAAATGGCTTTGTGCTCTTCCTCTCAGACCTAGGATAAGAGCATCTCTTCGTCTTCGCTTTCGCACATGCTCGGCATTGCAGGTGTTTTTGACATGGCTTGAACCTGCAACCTTTGACAAAATCAGGGGCTTTTTTCACATAAGGAAAAGACATGTGACAATATTTTCTGTGCCAAGCATGAATACAATCCTTATGGATAGCGCCCTCTGTGCCCTTTGGGGTATTGGCACTTTTAGCCTGAGCATCACCAGTGTTACTTCCACCTGCTTGCCCCCTCCCATCTAGGACAAACAGACCATCAGACCCAACAGTAACGCTTACCAGCTCAGCCCCATCTCTGGCAATTTTGCAAACACCATTGGCAAAACTTATTTCAAAGCCCTCACGCAATAAGCAAGACACACTTAAAAGACCATTCTCCATGCCTGGTACAACATAAACATCAAGGTTAGTGTCTAAGCATTGCATATAAAAAACACCCTTGCTTTTAATTGTTCCAGAAGAACCATCAGCAAGATGCAGGCTTTTTTCATCTTCAAGTGGCCTGCAGTTCAGGATCTGTCCTGAAGGAGGTACAAGATGATGGCTGCTGCCTGAGTCGATAATAAAAGTGAAACTGTCCTGTCCTTTGTTTCGAATCGTTGCTAAGGCAGCAGAAAGACGGCTGACAGGCTTATCTGGAGTTTTCCCACGTCCTCTGCCTTGGCGCTGCTGGCTGGTCCCACGACCACGTCCGCTGGGTTGCCTGGCACCTGGCTGAGTGACCTTGGCTGCTTCCGGAGCTGGGCAAAATCTCGCTACGTGCCCAGGCTGCTGGCACCGATAGCAAAGCCTTGTTGCGCACGCACTCACAGTGGATTCCTCAGTGCTTTTTACTGCACCCCCACTGGCTTCTCTGTGCCCACGGCCCCCCTTCTCAGCCGATTCTTTCTGGCGTCTCTGTTCCTCATCCGCCAAACTGTCCCAGGCTTGCTTGGCATTCTCAGCATTTTGCACATAGGGCAGTTGCGTAGTATCGCAGCTCATGGCAATGGCACATAGAGCCTTATTGTCTTTCCTGGTTTCTGCTGTAAACCTCTGTGCTTCAGCTGCTGAATTATCAGCGACAGGGGTTGGAGGATTTAACACACAAGTCCACAAATCCTTTCCCAGCAACCACATTCTGGCCCTTTCTCTCCACTCTGCATAGTTGTCGCCATTCAACCTCTGGAACGGCACGACAAATGACTCCTGTAGCTGCTCCGCCATCTTGTCCACCCCCGGGCTCCGTGTCTGTGTACTCACTCAGAATAGCTCACGTTGCTCCTCCGGGTAGACTGCGGATCCCAGCCTTCTGGTACAGGGTCTTTCTGCTAGCGAGTGCATCTATTGATTGCCGACTGCAAAACAACAGGTTTCTCCCAGCTAGCCCTTTACACCGGCTTTCTCCAAGGCTTTTACAGCTGCAATCACCTTTTATTGCTTTGGTGATTGATTAGGTTCTATGACCCATAACCTGTGACGGGTATAGGGCTCCGTTGAGTTGTTTATGACTCAATTAGGAGCCTCTGATTATCGCCCGGCGCGCTTCCTCTCCGCTTCTCTGCTTCCGTAGAACCGGGCTGGCAGTAAAACACATACAGCAGAGTTCTTCTTCTCACACAGCGAAAGCTTGTATAGCCGTTGGATAAAAAGCCTCTTAAGAACACACAGAGTCCAAAGTGTTCTAATAACTACTTAAGTTTATTCTAGAGAGAAAATAACAAACAACCTGGTGAGAGCGCAGACATCTTGCGACCGTCTCCCAGGCAGAAACGAAACCAACTGCAACATACAGAAACACTTCTGGTACATTCTGTAACATGATCTTCCTCAGTGGTCAGGTGCTACAGTACACAGTTAACTCTTTAGTTACTTGTTACTCATCCTCCTTTTCATCTGCTCTCCAGCAGGTAACCACATAACACACCACAGTTCGAAACATGGGAGCCAGTGGCCCACCTGGCTGTGAAGCCCACTGGGTGACCCCGGGTCACTTCCCAGGGTTCCTGTGGGGCTTGAATGAGGAGCAGGAGAAGAACCAACTCACCTTGAACAACCTGGGGGGGGAGGTGGGATAGAAATGCAATAAAGAAATCAGCAAGCAAGTGGGCTCTGTGCAGACTGATAGGTTATAAGGCTGGTGCAGGACTATTGTATATGCTACCTCCAGTTCTTGAGCACCAGAGGCAAGGTGTGAGATTTGACTTGTGGATGTCACAGATCTCTTAATTGGACCAATCAAAGAACAGCAGTTCCCCAGCATATAAAGATGGGAGCATGTGATGTCATTTAATTGCTGCTTTATTTGCAAAACTTGTGGTGCTAACACACTTTCCCCCTCCAAATTTTTTTACTCAGCGGGGTGGCTTTCTCTCTTAAAGTTATCACTTTGTGTCACAGAGGGAGGCTTGGAAATCGATAGCATTCAGTACGTGAAAAAGCCATGCAGAAGACCAAGCATAAAAAGGAAGGCAAAATGTTTCAAGCCAACCCCCTCCTAAAAATAAAAAAAACTGCAAAAATTTAGATGAGTGCAAAAATTGCTTTTCTACCCTGCTTTGAAGTTGCTACATCATATCTGATTAATGCATTTAAAAGATGCTTGTTGCATATAAATAAACAAAAAATGCTTTGTAAGGGGAAGATCAAGCTTCCTGCATAATGCTTTCTCTTACAGCCTAATCTATAAACAAATTAATCAAAAGGGAGGGGGTTTTATATATTCCCACCCACCCCATTCTGGGTTCTTGGGTCTCTAATAGCAAAAGAAGAAAATATCCAACAGGTGAAGCTTTAGAGAGCTTGGAGATTTAATGAAGGGATAAGGAGATACACTTGAATTTCTGACTGTTGTACAGCCATTAAGGCACAAGAGCTTTAACAGGGGCAAATGGAGAATGCCCAAAGGAAGTTTGAAGGTAGATGATAACAGAGTAGGAGAATGAGGCTAACTCCTACACTTAGGCTGCAAAAACTGGAGTATATATCCCAGAAACACACTAATGGTTCCTCCTCCCCCCCCCCCAGCCTAGGCCAGTAATGATAAGACTTGCAGCCCAACATCTGGAAGGCATCATACTGACTACCCCTGCTCTAGAAGTAATTGGACTACGACTCCCCTCATCCCTGGCTCTGCTGGCTGGGGTTGATGAGATCTGGAGTCCAACAAAGTCTGGAGAGCAACACATTGGCTCTCAGTGTTGCTGGATTACAACTGCCATCATCCCTGATCATAGTCCATGCTGGCACAGGGCTAATGGGAGCTTGATCACCCCTAGTCAGAAACATGGGACTCTCACCAAGAGACTCTATATCAGGCATCCCCCAACTCCAGATGTTTTAGACTACAATTCCCATCATCCCTGACCACTGGTCCTGTTAGCTAGGGATCATGGGAGTTGTAGGCCAAAACATCTGGAGGGCCGCAGTATGCCTGCTCTATATCATTGGTGTAGCGTGGGTTGCCAGTGCCCAGGACTGCATGGAGGGGAATAGGAGAGAGGGAAATGGATGGAGTACACATTTACATTCAACTGCCTAATGGCATCTGTGTCACTCAGGAGATCGTAGCCACAGAGATAAGAAAAGAAGTCTTGTTCTGTTGTCTAGAGGTCACTTCTTGGTTCACATCAGGAAGCCATTTTCAATGGAGCCCAGCAATGGAAGCACACATCTGTACTGAGGCAACATCGGGTGCTGAAATTTTTCACCCTAACAATTTTGCACCCAGGGCAACCACCCCTGTGGGCCCCCACACTACGCCATTGCTCTACATCATTTGCCTACCTCTGATGGTACAACAAAGAGCCACGGGGATATTTAAACAGTCCAGTCTGCCACAAGATGTGATAACTATTTCTGCACAAAGCATGTCTATAGAAGGGTGGGGCCGGGGGGGAGCTGTCCCTTAATGCAGTCCCTCCCCCCTTTACAGTCTTACATTTTTACAACTTCTGGATTGCTCAATGTTTCAATTTATATCAGTGCTCTGACTTAGCTGCAAGCCAGGACAGTTTTACGAGCACTAAAAATAACCCTGCAACACACAACCACTAAGTACTAATGACATAAATAGTACTCGCTAATGGCCTCTATTTTTATTGCAATATCAACCTTCAATACATCACAATTACCCGGCTTCTGAAGCTGAAACAATACATACTGTATGGTGCCAATTTGCAGTTCTGTTGCTGAAAATGGCATCATTTGCAGTGCTTGTAACATACCACCCACCTTAGCTAGTGGCTTTTGATTTGAATGTTGCTCAGCATTCGTAGCTGCAGCTTTGTGCTATTTACAAACCATCTCGCAATTGACTAATACCTTGAATTGTCAAACTTGTCCAGCATTAGCTTGTCTTGTTTGCATCACAATAGCCACCAGGTGGGTGTTACCTAAGTCAGCCATGTGCTCAGCAAACACACACACACCCTAATTAATTTTCAACCACAAAACAAGTTAAAACAGAAGGGAGAGCAGCTTGCTTTGTCGGTCTAGTCATTCCTTCTACGTTCAGGCTGTGAATGCTGTGTCACCCACAAACTGGAAGGAACTGTCAGCAGGCTAGGGAGAACCCCAAGATTTGCAATACAAAAACCTTCAGTGCTGAATGCCAGTACAGTGATGAGACCCTAAAAGCTGATTCCCTGGAGAAACAGAGATGGAATGGAGCGGCTAGCATCCTGAACAGCAACATTTTGTTGCAAATTAAAATGATAAATGAATTTTCAGGATTGCAACATAGCCTTTCATTACCCCAGAACATGTTGCTAATATTAGGTGATTGAGTTGTTTTCTTAGGGATGAGAGAATGTCCCACATGGTTCCCTGGTTGCTCCTCACTAGCATTCTCTGCCCCATGATCGATTCCTCCTGCAAACAGGAATGGCCTGCCCTGTAGGGCAGAGCTTCAGCAATAGCCTCTCAGTAGCAGCTGAGGTCAGGGCTGCTGACTAGGAGAGTGCGTAAAAATTAATTCTGGAATGGGAGAATGCCCAGTACACTTCAGCTTTAGTTCAGCAGGTGAGTAGAACATAACCCTCACCCCCTGTTGCAGAATATTAGGAGGAGGAGGAGGAGTGGCAGAAGGTAAAAAGCAGCAGCTGCTTTATTTATACAGCCTGTCACACCACTTCAGATTGGGGAGGGAGTGCACCCAAAGCCCAAACATGGTAGGGAGGAAGGAAATGTGTGTAATTGGTTCTAGTGGACTAAGAAGGCTGTGAAGTCATTACTTTTAAAAAAAATTAAAAACCTTGAGGTTAAATGGTTGATGATGCTAAAGAATGTTTGTGCATGGTTAAACTGTGCATTTCTATGCACATTTTCTAGTTAGAGAAATGCGTCACAAAATTCAGAGAAGTGCAAAACCCAGAAGATGGCTGTGTTTCTGTGTGCATATTGGTTCAGGAAGTGCAAAGTGGGTAGTTTCTCATTCCAACATCAAAATATCAAATCCCCGCCCCACCCATTTCCTATCAAACACACAGTCTTCCACACTATAGTGAGATAGACTGCATTTCTATTTATTTCTAAATATTTGTGTGCAAATGAAGATGCGAGCATATGAAAACGCAGGTGGGAAGTAAACCGAGAAATAACAGAACAAAATTCAAGTAACACCTGAAGACCTTCTTTGTTTGTGTATACTGACTTCAGCCAAAGACCTGCATCTTAAAATAAAATTGTGTGTGTGTGTGTGTGTGTGTGTGTGTGTGGGCCTTGGGGTTTTGGTGCTCTGAAGGGAAGGACTGCACTTGAGTTAAATATAAAACATTATTGCCCTTGCAATATTCGAGGGAGAGCTTTGGTCTCCTGGCTCCAGCTCTGGGAAGAGAGCATATTAAAACTGCCTCCCATTCATTTTGCGGCCGACAAGCCAAGTAATAAAGTTGAGGTTCGTTTTGTCTATAGTAGGATGCCCATATTGCACCCCAGAGAGATTGGCCGTGCAGTTCCTATTTATAGGAATTTACATAATATGTAAATGTCTAGAAATGGACTCCACCAAGGGGTAAGCGACCTCTTTGTGAGGCAGTGATTGTGTGGAGGGTGTGGGGTGTCGTCCCCCCCCCATTTTTCAAGTCCCAGGTTTACAAAACACTTTGCTTCCCCTCCCTGTCAAATCAACAGCTCTCCCGCAATTGCCTTGGATTCTCAGCACCCATTAGGGAAAGCTGTGATTATTTTCTCTTTTGCTGTACAAAGGATTTTGTACTTGACCCTCCTTTACCAATGTGCTCCCGTTGCATTTGCTTCAACTTGATGCTAATGGTCTCCATCAGTTTTTATTTCTTGCCTATAGCTTTTCTTATGTGTCCTTCCCAAGTTGCTGCTTTTCAATATAACCTCTGCCATCTGCCTTGGGTCCAGCTGTTCCTCTCCTTTCTCAGTCTCCCACCTTTTTGTTCTCTAGGGGTTTGAAGTATAATTTTACATCTTTTATACAGTCTCCTGCCTTTCCCCCCCATAAAATAAAATTGTTGTGTCTTCAAGATACCTTCAGTTGCCTTTTTATTATGTGGCCCCTGTGAAGGCTTTGATATCTTCACAAATCATTGGATGCTCTTCATACAATTGTTGAAAAACAGTGTCTTTCTGCTCGCATTTGATCAGGGCTGAAAAGGGGCATGGCCTGGGGAGAAAGCACATGGTCTGGCAAGGGTCTTGAGGGCCAGGCAGAGAGGTATGGAGGGCCACATTCAGCTCCTGGGGCTCAGGTTCCCCACCCCATCTCAAATTATATGGCATTGACCAGAACATGTGACAGAACTGCCTTGAAGGAAGTCGACATTTCCTTAAAGTTGCCCCTTATTATTCCCTCAGGTGTTGTTGTTGTTGTTGTTGTTGTTGTTGTTGTTGTTGTTGTTGTTGTTGTTGCTGCTGCTGCTGCTGCTGCTGCTGCTGTTTCAATTTATATACCAGCCTTTATCCAAAGACCCAAACATAATACAGAGCCTAATAATATACAGCATAAAATAACAGTCTTCCCCTCCACACACACACATTTAACAGGCCACAGATTATTTAATGGCCAAAGGCCTGGGTAAAGAGAAATATTTTCACCTGGTGCCTAAAGATATGTAATAATGCCACCAGGTAATACTCTCTGAGGACAGCATTCCACAGATGGAGAGCCACCACAAAAAAGGCCCGTTCTTGTGCTGTCACCTTCTGAACCTCTTGGAGAGGAGGAGACATAGAGAAGGGCCTCAGATGACAAGTACAGGATCCAGGTCAGAAGTTTCCTTTATATTAAAGGCCCACCTGCACTATGCATTTAAGGCATCATCATATCACTTTAAACCAGGCATCCCCAAACTTCAGCCCTCCAGATGTTTTGGACTACAATTCCCATCATCCCTGACCACTGGTCCTGTTAGCTAGGGATCATGGGAGTTGTAGGCCAAAACATCTGGAGGGCCGCAGTTTGGGGATGCCTGCTTTAAACAGTCATGGCTTCCCCCCAAAGAATCCTGAGAAATGTAGTTTGTAATCACAGAGCTACAATTCTCAGAGTGGTTTTACAGTCACTTCCTTTCTTCAGTGAACTCTGGAAATTGTAGCTCTCAGTACCCATTACAAATTACATTTCCCGGGATTCTTTGCCAAAGAACCCATGGGGTTCAAAGTGGTATAGTACTGTTTTTAGTGTATGGTGCAAATGGGTCCTTAGTTAGACCATTGGTCTCTCTATTGTCTATACTGACTTGAAGTGATACTCCAGGGTTTGAGACATTCCTAGTCCTACTGGAGATGTCAGAATTGGAACTTGGGACCTCTTGCCTGCAAAGCATGCCGTCTACCACTGAGCTGCTGTCCTTTCCCCCAAAAGAGCTAAAGACCTTCAGAAAGGACCAAACGGTAAGAATAAGCAAGGGAGGGGGAATCGTTCCTGGCCACCCAGCACTGAGGTGCAATGCAAAAATATGGACCGTATGTGCAGCCCTTAATTCTGTGTACTCTGGATCAACCTGGGAGAAACTAATCTATTTATCAGAATTTGCCACTGCAGAAGACCATGTGGTCAAAATGCATCTGGCAACTTAAATCCTTATTTTATGCACATCAGGTAACTGAGTTATACTTTCCTCAGTTATTCAATCGAGATTGGATTTTATTATAGTGTTCAAAGGTTTTATGCTTTACTGTAATTTTTAATGACTCGTGTACAACAATATATCAAGTACAATTTGCAGCTGATTTATTTATTGCACTCTCTGTTCTTCTTTCAACGAGTTCAGAGCGGCATATATGCTTTCCTTACCTCCAGTTACCTCACCAAAATCTGAGAGGGATTAGCTGGCCCCAGGTTTATCAGTGAGCTCCATGGCAAGTTGAACCCAGATCTCCCCACAATTCTAATCTGCCCCACTAACTCAGGGGTAGACAACGTAGCATCTTCTAGAAGTTGTCAGACTACAATTCCCATCATGGTGATGTTGGACTTTCTTCGCCAACCGAGTTTGCGCAGCGACTGGGGCGATGGAATAAAAACTTGCCCGCAATACCTTTGCTTACTTTATTTTTAAATAATAAACAGCTGCAACTCACCACTCTACACCAGCCAGTACAATACAGAGCATTTGGTCAACCTAAATACAGTTTTCAAAATAACCAATTACCCTATCACATCGCTGCATTCGGTGCAGTAGGTAAAACACACACACACACACACACACACACACACACGCTACTTAGTTAAATTGTTAAGATACCACAGGTGTGTTGAATTGTTAAGAGCTCATAGATGTGCTGCCATGCAGGTTATAATTGCAAACACACACCTCTGAGTAGCACCATGGACCACATCAATATTAATAAAACCTAACAGGTGAACCATTAGCTATACTGGCTGGGGCTCCTGGGAGTTATAGCCCAACTGGAGGGCCCCACATTGGGTACCCTTTTTTCTAATCACTTCTCCACTAGGAAAATGAAGGATCAGACAATTTCAGTACTCTCTGTTTCTCATTTTTCCAATCTTAAGTTCAGTTCTCCATATTTTGCACTATTTTTGGGGGGGGGGTAATCCTACGGAAATTCCTCAGCATTTTACTGTGAATCTCTCCTCATAAACACATTTCATATGGAATTTTGACTAATGCAAGCAACGTTCCCTAATAAAGGCAATTTGGTGTGTTGTTTTCACCAGTATATTCATTTTTTTATGCTTGCTTTTCCCTAATCAATGCATTTATTTTTGGTAAACATTATTTGGACGGCAAGCACCAGAGTGAAATTTCAATCAGTGCCAATTTTGGAGGGTAGCTGTGTTTCAGTTTACATACTGTTTCAGAAAGTGAATTTTGACAGAATAAGAACCTGCAGCTAGATCAGGCCAATGGCCCATCTAGTCCAGCAGCCTCTTCTGACAGTGGCCAACCAGGTGCCTATGGAAAACCAAAAAGCAGGATTCAAGCACCAGAGTCCCCTCTTGTAATTTTCAGCAACTGGTATTCAGAAGCATTGCTGCCTCCATCTGTGGAGGCAGAACACAGCCATCATGGTTACTAGCCATTGATAGCCTTATCTTCTGTGAACCTTTCCAATCCTCTTTTAAAGCCATCCACATTGGTGGCCATCATTGGCTCCTGGGGGAGCAAGCTCCATAGCTTAACTATATGATGAAATCGAAAGACACAAAAATTGGCAGGTTCTCCCATCCCTAACAAAAAAATCATGGTCCTCTTATTGACAACCCACATATTGCCAGAAGGCTTGATTCCTCCCAGGCTGCTGAGTTGTGTTAGGAAAGTAATCAGAAATGCAGAATGCTAAACTGTTAGATTATTTTGGAGTTTTTTTTAAGGGAGGGGGGGTCCCTTGTGTCTCCATCTTTCCATTTGCACTTGTACCTCTTTCCAGTTCACCTGTTTAACCTGATGGTCCATCTTCCCTTTCATTTGTTCCGTTTTCCTAGTTGCCATTTTCCAAGACATCCCCACCATTAGGAGGCTCAGGGGAAGAGGATGCTCTCGCTCCCAAGCTCTTTTCAAACTCTGCCCAGAAACATTAGCATCGTGTATAAATAGCTGCTTCTTACACATTTGGGGGGGGGGGAGAGGAGAAATATGGTGGCAGCACTTACCAAAGAAGCCTACCGAAACATGCCACAAACCTTGTAGAGGAAAAAGAGATGTCATGATTTTCCATGTTGTTCTGTAAATACATCCTGTATAGACCTTCCCTTATGTGACTTAAGAATTAGAGAGTGGAGGCTGGTCTTTTAGGGCAAATTGAGTGTTGCCCCACCAAGCTCAGTCTGCCCTCAGCCATTCCCAATATGTCTATCTTCACACTTTGGCTCCCTCTGCACTATAGATTTAAACAGGTATTACACCACTTTAAACAGTCAGGGCTGTCCCCAAAGAATCCTGGGAACTGTAGTGAGACCCCTATTCCCCTGATAGAGCTACAATTCTCAGACTGGTTTCAACAGTAAGTTCCTCTTCCCAGGGAACTCTGAGGATTGTAGCTTTGTGAATGGAATGCAGTGGTACCTCGGTTTAAGTACACAATCGGTTCCAGAAGTCTGTACTTAACCTGAAGCGAACTTTCCCATTGAAAGTAATGGGAAGTGGATTAATCTGTTCCAGACGGTTTGTGGAGTACTTAAACTGAAGCGTACTTAACCTGAAGCAAACTTTCCCATTGAAAGTAATGGGAAGTGGATTAATCCGTTCCAGACGGGTCCGCAGAGTACTCAACCTGAAGCGTACTTAACCCGAAGTATGAGTGTAATTGGTTCTGGAAGTCCGTACTTAACCTGAAGCGTACTTAACCTGAAGCGAACTTTCCCATTGAAAGTAATGGAAAGTGGATTAATCCATTCCAGACGGGTCCGCGGAGTACTTAAACTGAAAGTACTCAAACCGAAGCGTATTTAAACTGAGGTATGACTGTAGGTGTCTCCTAATAAGTCTCAGCGTCCTTAAGAAACTACCATTCCCATGATTCTTTGGGGGAAAGCTCTGACTGTTTAAAGTAGTGCTTTAAATGTATAGTGCAGATGGGCCCTTTCAACCAGGGGAGTTTCCCTGTGTTGTCTCCAGTAGAACTCAGCAGGGAGGAGGATGGGGACAAATCTAGAATTAATTGGCTCTGTCTTTCATTGGCTCTGGCTCCACCTAGTGCTGGGCTCCCTGCATTCCACCCAGCCGGTTCCACTGGCCACTCCAATAAATTAAAACTTTAGTTTTTCACCAGCAATCAACTGTCCGCCAGCTCATTGGATCTATTAATGAAAATAGACATCCGGGATTTTAAAAGCAAATACATGCTCTGAAATGAGAGGGGGCAGTTGCCAAGTTACCAAATTCCCCATAGCCCTCAGAAAGATTGAATAGATTTCAACACTGAGTAAGGGAGAATCTGTGGTAAAGAGAGATCGAGGGAGCCAGGGTTGTGGTTATAGCAAGGTTGGTCAACACAGTTGTAGCCATGCTACAGTTTCCATCATCACTAACCACCAGCCATGCTGGCTGGGGCTGATGAAAATTGGAGTCCAGCGACACAGAGAGATCACCATATTGGCTATCCCCTGGGTTAGAGTGTCAGATTAGAACTGGAGAGACCTGAGTTGAAGTCCACACTCAACCAATGAAGCATTCTTGACAAATCCATGCAAAATCATGGTGGAAGAAGGCTATCAGTGGCTACTATCAACAATAGTTATCTGCTAGCTCCAGTCTAAGAGGCAGCTCTCATTAGATGAATTCAGATATTATGTAAATGTTCAGAACCTAACATTTATTTTGTGTCTGTTACAGGTTTATGGAACACTTTACACCCACCCTTTCAAATCAATAGCTCTTCTACCAGTCGCCTTGGATTCTCAGCACACAATGAGGAGAAACTTGTGCTTATTTTCTCCTTTGCTGTGCAAATGAATTTTGTACTTGACCCTTCTTTATCAACAGAGTCCCTTTATGTTTGCTTCAACTTGGTATTAATAGCCTTTGATGGAGTTGATGGAGATCATGAGCAGGAGAGGGCTATTGTACTCCTGCCTTACTTATGGGCTTCCCACAGGCATCTGGTTGGCCACTGTGAGAACAGGATGCTGGTCTAGATGGGCCTTTCTTATTCTCTAAGCTAAGCTACCATTGTAGCCTAACAAATCTCACTGGGTTGTTCTGAAGATAAAGGGGGCAGTGGAAAGACCATCGCCAAGGACAGCTATTTATTTACTTATTTTATTGAACATTGTTTGGCTACCATTTGACTGGAAATCAAATATCTCCATGGTTTGTTTATTATTATTATTATTATTATTATTATTATTATTATTATTATTGGAAAATATTAAAATTGTAACAAAAGACAACGTTAAAAACAAAAAATTCAAAATAGAATGAAAATCAGCTGTTGGGCTAAAAAGAAAATTAAAACACATGCCAGCTTCCAAATGTCTGGATAAGCATGTTTTTTTTAAGCAGGCATCAGAACAACAACATAAAAGGCACCTACCTTATGTCAATAGGCAGAAAGGCCCAAAGGGTGGGTGTTTCCATGCTAATAGAGCCTCCAAGTGTCCCTGTTTTCTAGGGACAGTCCAGGATTTACAGAAGCTGTCTGGTTTCTGATTTGATCCTGGAATGTCCTGCTTTTCCATAGGATGTTCCTATTTTCAATGGAAAAAATTTGGAGGGTATGCGCTAAAAGATTGATTTCTTACAAGTGCAGAACAAATATTTCTTTCAAGTGCCAGTTCCGTATATCAAAGTGGTTGAGGGAGCATGAATGAGGTTATGTGATCCCTCAAGGTGTTTATTTACAAAGAGCAACATGTTGAACTTTGCCTGGTATAGGAGAACTCCTAAAAACCGAGGAGATCTGGCCATAAGAGCCCAATGAGTTCTGCAGCATCTTAAAGATCACCAGATCATTTATTATGACATACAATATAGGCCCATCAGTGCAGGCAGACCAAGGGAACCAGCAATGCAACCTAGTGCTGGTTTTATCTTCCTACTTCTGAAGACTGGGTTGTCAGCCAGTAATACCACAAAGGCAAGACTTTCGGGCAGAAGGCCAGGGCTCCGCTTAGCAGAATCAGTGGGGGGACCCTGAAATGCAGCAGGGCTGGCTAAACACATTTGTGAAGCAAGCAAAATAACACATTGCGGCGGTGTGTGTGTGTGTGTGTGTGTGTGTGCGTGTGGCTCTTTTAAGACCATTAAGTCCATAGTCTAAAATCACCTAACTGCATGGCTATATTCTGCAGAGAACCAGTAATAAGGGCATGATTAAACTATTAGAAGTCTCTTCCTGAAAGATTTGTACTACAGCCCTAAAGGTCAATAATTTATTTATTTTTAAACATTTCTCTTCTTCTAATTATCGGTACAATTCCTTCGTTTATATTATTATTTGTTGTTCTAAAGCAGGCATCCCCAAACTGCGGCCCTCCAGATGTTTTGGCCTACAACTCCCATGATCCCTAGCTAACAGGACCAGTGGTTGGGGAAGATGGGAATTGCAGTCCAAAACATCTGGAGGGCCGAAGTTTGGGGGTGCCTGTTCTAAAGTATGGGAGCATTTAAATGATCTGATCAGGTAAAGCACAATAAGTACTATTTGTTTCTAGTGATCTAATCCACCAGTCTTTAACTAGTGGATTGGGACCCACTACTGGGTTACGGTTTGATCCAAGATGGGTCATGACAGGGCTGCTACTGCCATGCAAATAAAGCAGAATGTTGGGATATTCAGGACAGATAAAAGAAAGTATTTCTTCAAATAGTGCCTAGTCAAACTATGGAACTCACTCCTGCAGGACGCAGTGATGCCCTCCCGACTTGAATGGTTTCACAAGAGGACTAGAGAAATTCATGGAGGAGGGAGCTTTCAGTGGCTACAAGCCATGATGGCTATGCTCTGCCTCCACAGTGGGAGGCAGTGTATGCTGCCAAATACAGTACCAGTTCCTGGGGACCACAAAAGGGGAGAGTGCTCTCATGCTTGCTGATTTCTCACAGGTTGGCCACTGTGAGAACAGGATGCTGGACTAGAAGTGCTCTTGGCCCAATCCAGGAGGCTGTTCTTAGGTTCCAATATGTGACAACAGATTAGGACAATGAGTCGCCAAATGCATGTTTGGGTTAAAAGTGGAACCTAGGTGTGAAAAGATTGAAGACTATTTCTTATCAACTGATATCTCTGTAGGTCTCCAATCTGTCTGGTTGATAATTTTTTTGTTTAAAGCAGGCATTACCAACTTTCCTTTAACATATCAAAAATGGGCTCTTCCAAGAAGAGCTGCCTGACATCCCAAAACTATAACAAATCTGTGGCATCCTTGATACATGAGCTATAATTTCATTCTCTCTCTCTCTCTCTCTCTCTCTCTCTCTCTCTCTCTCTCTCTCACACACACACACACACACACACACACACACTCACACAAATGTGGACACACATACAACCATAAAATCAGGTGCTCAGAAGTCATTCTGCTTCCTCTCCTCCATGAAGCATTTCCACATGACATGCCTACAAAGCAATTTAATCTCTCCAGGAACAAAGAAAATCCTCTCATCCCTCTCCAGCAAAATAAAAAACTTTGACTGGTCAAGGATAGCTAATTTTTCATCATAGAGACTAGCTATTGATGGCAGGCAGGCTCCTTTTTTATCTCCATGTTCAGACATAAAACTGTTGTGAAACTGACAGCACAGTCTCAATTTGGAGAGGCGTGTATGTGTGTGTTTTCAATGCAGAAACAGCTGGGAATTGCTTTTTTATTTAAAAAACAACAACCTTCGGGGGAATATCATAGCCATTTTCCCAAACCAAAGCAACAAAAACCCACGGGAAATCCACCCACATGTTCAGATTTCAGCCAATCTCACTTTCACTCTCAAACTTCTGAGATTAGCAGGATATTGCTCTAATTACAGCCTCTAGATGTGTTTGAAGATGCATGTTTTGCTCACAGTTGTTTCACTGAAACATAGGTTTTGTAGTACTGTATTATGCTCTACAATCATAACAAGTCATTCTCATGCACATTATACAAAGAATTCAGAACACACTTCCTTCATGAGCATGCAACAGATACACCTAAATCAGGGGTAAGGAACCTTTCTCAGACAGAGGACCACATTCCCTTCAGGGCAATCTTCTAGCAGGGTGGGATCTGGTGCTGGTGGCAGGCACAGTGGAGGAAAAAGCAGAGAGAGCAATTAAAGGGAATTTTGCAGCTATGCAGTTGGGGAGGCGTGAAGTGGGGATCCAGTCCATGTTAGAATGGTACTGGAGTCGATAAGCTTTAATTACTAGAGTACAGTGTTATGATTTGTGTGTATATGATCATTCCAAAACACCACAAACCATGGGTTGGCTCTAGATGATGTAAATTATGATTAGGCTGAAAACTTAACCATGCCTAATCAGAAGGAAGTCTCATCAGGGGCGGAGGAAGGGTGACAAAATGCCAGGGGCCTGCAGCGTGCCCAAGCCACGCTTCTCTCCTGGAAGTGACGCGGTGGCTTGGGCGCCCGCCGCCTCCCCCTCAACTATAGGGCGGCTGAGGGGGAGGAGGCAAGCAGACTTATTGGAGGCCCCGCAGAGCGTCCTGTCCTGGCTCGCCCCACCCCACGGGCGGCAGGCCCCGCCCCTTGGCACAGGGCACATGCACCGTCACAGGTGCCCAATCGGCTTGCTCCGCCGCTGAGTCCCATTGAATCCAGGGGAGCTTATGGGTACCTAGGAGTATGCCCCGTTGGATTAAATTAGACTTACAGGATTCAGATTTCAGCCTAAGTTCCCACTTACTTGCCCTACTGAGTTCAACAGAGTCCAACCTTTACCTGGTTTGATGAGCTTTGCAGGTCAGGATTGGGTTTTTTACAGTGCAATCCTAAACATGTCTACTCAGGAGTAAGTCACATTGAGTTCAGCAGGGCCTATTGCTAGATGAGGGGATGCAGGATTGCAGATGAATTATTTTTTACTTCTTTTACACAAGGTAGCATACACAGAACTCCCTTGACAGTTTTCCATACAAGCATTGACCAGATCCAAACCTGTTTACCTTCAGTGAGGTTCTTGCATCTCATGCCATTAGACCATGCATGGGGGACCCAGATCTAAAAGGCTTCTGAGCACTTTCTCCCAGTTTGTGCTACATTTTATTGTGGATTTTCACAGCCACCCCACCACCACCACCTACTTTTTAATTTATGAATTCCTCTTAAGTGCATGGACTATACGTTGATCTCAGTAAATAAGAGACACAATGCACAGAGCCGTATTCATATAGGGCTGCCACAGCCTGGCCCCAGGATGCAACAGGAAGGAAACACTAAAATAAACTGGGAAGTTTAAAAGGTCTGAAACAAAGCTGTCTGCGTGACTCGAGCTAGCATGATGTGTACATGAACCTTTGTGTGCTGGCATTCATTAGACAGAACGGCAGGGAGAGTGTGACAGAAACAGCGCAATATGCTGTCACTATTCAGGAGGGAATGTCAAGGACATCAGGAAATATGGGAGACGCATCGACTCATCTTCAAATTAAAAGAATACATGTGAAGTCCACCTAAGCAAGGAACCTTCTTTTCCCTTTCTAAGGGATCTACGTTGACGTTAATTACCCTAATGAGATCAGCTCCCAGGTATAATAAGCTTTGGAACAACACCTCCTGCACAAGAGGATTTCATCTCAGCAGTCAAGAGGCTAGAGCAGAGCTGGGAGCCAGCACTGCACACTGGTGGAGCAGCGTGCAAAATGGCTTCTCCCGAGAAGCCCACATGGCTTGCAAATATCCAGACTCACCTACTGGTTTGGGTGGGTGAGCGAGCTCCAGGCCCCAAGGTTCTGGGACTGAGAGGGAGCCAGCTGTCATTCCATGCTGGTTGTGTTGGGTACATGTAAGCCATTTTACATGCCTCTAGTCAGTAGATGGGACACAGGTGGCGCTGTGGGTTAAACCACTGAGCCTAGGGCTTGCCGATCAGAAGGTCGGAGGTTCAAATCCCTGTGACGGGGCGAGCTCCCGTTGCTTGGTCCCAACCTAGCAGTTCGAAAGCACGTCAAAGTGCAAGTAGATAAATAGGTACCGCTCCAAGCGGGAAGGTAAACAGCATTTCTGTGTGCTGCTCTGGTTCGCCAGAACCGGCTTTGTCATGCTGGCCACATGACCTGGAAGCTGTATGCCAGCTCCCTCAGCCAATAGAGCGAGATGAGCGCCGCAGCCACAGAGTCAGTCACGACTGGACCTAATGGTCAGGGGTCCCTTTACCTTTACCTTTAGTCAGTAGATGGCAGGGTTGAGACTAACAGAGAGGAAAATGTGCTTTGTGGTTTTGTTCTGCCAAATGCCCAAGCTCCACACATTCCTTCTCTCTCTCTCCCTCTCCCTCTCCCTCTCCCTCTCCCTCTCTCTCCTGCTCTGCCATGAAGCAGCCTTGAGACCCTAGTTAAGCCATGTAGGCTTAGAATCCGAAGCTATCCTTGTAAATATGAAGAACCTTCCTTTCCTTTACCAATGTGTTTTATTTTACTCTTTTAAGCAATGCTAGCGATGTCTGAATGAGACAGAATGGTGTTGGAGGGAGTGGGCAGATCCAGTAAGCAACGTTTTTCACTCCGCTGTGAACTATAAACCAATTTTGTTTTTTGAAAACCCAAGAGGCTGCCCATCTTAAACAATCCCAGCTCAATTTCCAATACTGTACCAGATTTCCAGAATCAGCTGTATAGTCAAAACCAGGCAGAGATTCTATTGGGACCAGATCAGACCAGAACCAGAGAGGAACTCGGTAACTTTTCATCCCCCTTGGTTGCCCTTTTCTAAACATTTCTTTGCTTGTATAATTAGCAGTTCTTCCACCCTGCCCTGCCCTGAGGAATACAAAGATTGTGTGTGTTGCTGTTAGTGTTTTCAAATCCACCCCTTCTACTTCTGTTGTGGCCTGCTATTAGTTCCTACTCAGCTCTCACTCTCCCACATCCTTCAAGAAACCCGTTTCTGTGCCAACTTAAACAACAGACAATGAGCTATCTATCGCATTTCGCTGTACTACAAAAGTGGTGGCGTATGGGTAGTAACTGCATCAAGAACCCTTGATTAGCTGAAAGGGTGCAGCACTCAAAATATATCCTTCAAATGTCTACAAGCCCACTAGTTGTGAGAGTTACGGAAGCAGTTTTGCCACTCAGTAAACAAACATCTTCTGTTCGAGGAATGCTGTGGATAAAATGGCTCTGCAAGTTTTTTTTGCATGGTGGAGCTTGAATGGGGAAAAGCCATCTTGTGGAAGGGAGCTACTGGCTGGCACCCGTGACATCGCATATTCACCTCCCCAACTTCAATCCCTAGGACAGTTCTGCCAATCTAAATATTTTAAATATTTGAGGTTTCTCTTCTTCTTTAAAAAGCAAATGAATAAGCGCATACATTTAAGTGGATACATATAACAACAACAATTGTGTTGGAAAGCCTAATTTATGGATGGGAAACTAGTGGCTCTCCAAATCTTGTCGGACTCCATTCCCCATAATCCCTGATCATTGGCCATGCTGACTAGTGCAGAAGGAAGGTGTAGTCCAACAAAATCTGGAAAGAATCACATTGGTTCTCCAACATCTGGAGCAGTGTTTCTCAAACCTTGGTCCCCAGCTGTTGTTGGACTGCAACTCCCATAATTCCTAGATAGCAGGACCAGTGGTCAGGGTTGATGGGAGTTGTAGTCCAACAACAGCTGGGGACCAAAGTTTGAGAAACACTGATCTGGAGGGCCACAGATTCCCCAGTCCCTGGCCTAGCTCATTTACAGGGAGAGGGATGAGATTAGGAACATGGGGACCCAGGGAGCTGCCTTATACTGACCATTGGTCCATCTAGCCCAGTATGGGCTCCCTGACTGACTGTGGCTCTCTGGGGTTTCAGGCAAGGTTCTCTTCCCAGCCCTTTCTGGAGAGGCTGGGGTTCCACCAGGATTCTTTTGCATGTACACTGAGCTACATACATGCCCCAGATTGGTAACTCATACAACATTTGAATGAAAACAAATGGAAAGTCAACAGATGCAGTGTGTTAATTTAAATTGTAAGAACCCCGTTTTGAGCAATAGGCTATTCACTGGGGCAATCAGTTTGGCCTTTCTTAGTCTCCTGGCTCCCAAACGAGTCATTGACTCCTACAGTGGAACCATGGCAGCTCCTTCCAGTGTAGGAGACCATCGTTCTTTTTGACATTTAATAATCAAAGGAATTGAAATAGGCTCCCTTGACAAAGAGCTGGTGACTCAAAATGCACTGGGATTTATACACTTTGGATTAACGTATTTGCTCCTGCACCAGTTGGATTCCCCATATGTTTCTTCCTTGTGGCGCTGCCCTTTTGGTGCTGTCCAGCATTTGACCTCCTGCTATTTTTATGTGTCATACAAGCTGTGGTGCCAGACATGATCTGGGCTCACAATGTGGGGGAAAGACACTGAGGTTGTTCTCTCGATGGTCTTTATTCCGGCGCTGTGGTTAAACCACTGAGCCTAGAGCTTGCTGATCAGAAGGTCGGCGGTTCGAATCCCTGTGACGGAGTGAGCTCCCGTTGCTTGGTCCCAGCTCCTGCCAACCTAGCAGTTCGAAAGCACGTCAAAATGCAAGTAGATAAATAGGAACCGCTACAGCGGGAAGGTAAACGGCGTTTCCATGTGCTGCTCTGGTTCGCCAGAAGCGGCTTTGTCATGCTGGCCACATGACCTGGAAGCTGTACGCCGGCTCCCTCGGCCAATAATGCGAGATGAGCGCGCAACCCCAGAGTCGGTCACGACTGGACCTAATGGTCAGGGGTCCCTTTACCTTTACCTTTACCTAGCATTTACCTTTACCTTTACCTAGCATCTGCTCTAGTAGGAGTGATTTTTTTTTAATATGAAGGGACTAAGTCTGAAAGCTAATGGCTAGTCTCAGAAACTAGACACCCTGCAAGTTTTCTACACCTGGATCTGGTTGGTAGGCCTTGGGGCATGGGGAAATAAAGGAGATCAAACAACTCTGAAATCTGTAGAGCCCTGGGTTTCTTTTGGGGGGGGGGAGTTAATATCCATGTAGTTTTTTGAACAAAGAAGAGTTGGTTCGCCTCCCACCCACCCCACAAGCTACCCCGCAATCAGCAAATGTTGTGAATTTCAAACAAACAAAACAAGCAAACAAGAATATTCCCTTTCATCTTGGTAATTATCTTCCCATTAGAAATCAATCAAGGACGCTCATTACCATTAGCAAGATGGCTTGTAAAATTCCCCCACGCCAGTCACACTAATGAACGGTGAAAGCAAACATCACTTTTCCCGGGACATAAATTGGGGAAACGCGAATCCAAATCTGCAGCAGTTTAATGGTGCCAGACATTATTCACATCCAAAGAAAACATATTAAATGCTCGTAAAAGGCGATAAATGGGTGGGTTTTTATTTTTTTTAAAGTGTAAGCATAGCAGAATCCTTGTGCAAGAAATGTTACCTGGAAAGACACAACTGGCCACACCTGCACCATAAATTTAAAGCACCATGATCCCCTTTAACAGTCCCCCCCAAAGAATCCTGGGTGCTGTGGCTTCTTAAGGGTGCTGAGAGCTGTTAGGGGGCCCCTGTTCTCCTTCTAGAGCAACCATTCTCAGAGTTCCCTCAGAAGAGGGATTACTTGCTAAGCCACTCTGGAAATTGTAGCTCTTTGAGGAAAAAAGGGGTCTCCTAACAAGGAGCTGGGTTGGAATCATAGCGCTTAGAGATTTTGTTTTGCTGTTCTTAAATTGCTGCAGCTCAGATTCATTGATGTACCCCGAGGAAGCGTGTGCTCATGGAAATTAGGGCTGCCACCCACCCAACAAAAGAAATTAGTTTCAGCAGATTGATCAACTGAGTTTGACCCTGGGGGTGGACTAGATGTACTTTGAGGTTACTTCTAACTATATGAAAATTATAGACAGACTATGAAAATTATAGACAGTCAGAGAGGTAGACAGAAACACAACAGCTTAACAGCAAGAGTGAGAAACCTGTTGCTCTCTAAAAGCATCTGGACCCCGTCTCCCATCAGCCCCAGCCTTTTTGATTTTTTTATTATACTGTACTTGTATTTTTCTTTATTGAAAATATTTCAAAGCTACTCTTTTTTGGCCCACCCAAAGCTGCTTACAGTTAAAAACAATAATATATGAATAATAATAAGAATGGTAATATACTGTATATATAGAAAAATTACTGGTAAGGTAAAGGTATAGGTATAGGTAAAAGACCCCTGGATGGTTAAGTCCAGTTAAAGGTGGCTACAACTCATTGGCTTGTAATATCTATTGTATATTTCCATAGCGGGGTGGCATATCCTTTCTTCTGATTGCTCAAATCCTGATTCTCTGTTCCTTTTAAAATATATGTTATGCTCACCTCTGCTGGACTGTATCCAGGAATCTGTAATAGATGGGTAGGAGGGTTGGGGGTTTTTCGGTGCCATGTAACATATTATGAGAGGTGTGGTGTATGGATCATATCATAAATGCCCAACAAAAAAAATTAATTTAAGAAACCAATAACTCAGAAGCAATCCACATCCCCACCACCACAAAGATAACCAACAGAGGTAGAAAGAATATATTTCTAAGGCCAAAGAGTGATGGAAACTGTGTGCCTGCAACATCCAGAAGTCACAGGCTTCCCACCTCTGCTCCTGTAAGGCTGCTCTTAGTTCTTCTGGCTCAGGGGGAGCAACAGTGAGAGTCCAGACTCTGGCACTATAGGCCCTGGTGTCCTGGGAGGTTCCTCTGGGAGTTCTTGTCTAACCATCTCAGGCTCAAAGGGTCTGCCTATCTTCGGAAGTCAGCTCTGTGCTCCCCATCCAGTGCCCCTGCAGCCTCAAACTCTGTGCCCAGATCACTGGTGGATTCAGGAGTCATGGCATCCTCCCAGTTAGCAGTTCCAGTATTCTGGAGGCCACTGAGCAGGCCGACAGGCGCAAGCCAGCAGTAAATCACACCAAGCAAATTGGAATTAACTCTTGCAATGCAGGATCTGCACAGGAACATCAGGCTTAAAGAGCAAAGCAACTATTCCCCGGCTATTCTTCTTGCCCCCATGAAGGAGTTGCTGAGATGGAAGCTGCCCAAGTCCCCTCCTCTCCATGGTTTTCCCCAAGCAATCTGAGACTGCACCAATGGGAAGCCAACTTTTCCTCCACCCTCTTCACGCTTCTCCTGGTTCTGGAATATCAGAGGGGAGAGGAGCTTGTCGCAGCAGCAGCAGGAGACCCCTGTGCCTCTTCACCAGCTGAGCTCATATCTGCCTCTTGGCCTTCGTCCTCTCCTCCTTCAGCTTCTGCCTCTGCTCACTAAGCTCTCTTACCTCTTCAGCTTCCAACACCTCCTCCCAGTCGTCTCCCTGTGACCACTTATCATTGTCCACCACCAATCCACAGGCTCTGAGTCGACTTCCCTTGGTTGTTCCCCAGCTGGTGCCTCCCACCATTCCTTTGCATCCAACCAGTCTATGACATCAGCTCACCACTCTATAGGTAGGTATGATCATTCATGAAGTTCCAGTAAAAACGCTGTCCTGACCTCAACTATTGCATCAGTCCCTCTCCTTTGTTATTTCTCAATGGTCAGGCCTCAGTCTGTAAGCATTGCGGGGCAGAGAACTGCCTCCATTTCCCCTTTCGCACGTGCTGCAAAATGCCAAACACAGAGATGGAGTGATGGAGTCGCTAAATAAATAAATAGTGTTTCTTTTGTTCTAATCCCGCAGCAACAGCTGGGGAATCTTTACCTTATCCTCTTCTCATTCATTCACGCTCCTTTATAGCTCCAGTCCCTCCCCTTGGCTATACAATTCTTGCTGAGTTTGTGGATTGCTTAACCTGGTCTAATAAAACCATAATGATCCTGGGCTTGCCTAATGAATTTCTGGATAGATGCCAGCAGACTCTAGCTGTGGGGAGGGATCTGGAAGGCTCATATAACCCACCAATGGAACAAGCACAGCAGATTCCGTGGCGTTGTAGGTGTGTGTGTGTGTGTTTAATAGCAATAACACGGGGATTATTTTAAAAGGAGGATGTAACACTTCAGAGATTGACACATTTATTGTGGCATGAGCCAAGGCTTTAAAGGAACTAGCTTGCTTCTGATGCATGCAGAGGGCAGGGATTATACGGGTGCACATGATTTGAGATGCGCCGGAGAAAGAACCAAGCCAAGGTTGAGTGCTAAATAAAATGAGAATGCAAACATACACACTACTGATAGCTGGAGTGCTTTTACAAAAGGGAGGCAGCATATGCAGAGATAGACTCATCTCCTAGGCAGCACAGCCTCAGCGTAGCAGAGTTCCAGGGGCTGGAAGGCAGGGCTTTCCAAACTATTAAGAGGTTTCAGAATATGGAGCAGAAGAACCAGCTGCAGCTCAGGGCTTTTCCAGGCGACCTGCTGCCTGAGCATTCCTCCATCCAGTTGTTTGTGCAAAATTTGCACAGAGGTCATATGACAGGGCTGTTTATTGGCCGTTCATTCTCATTTGCTTGCACTGAGGTTATATGACAACACCCTGATGCTGCTGTTATCCAGTGCACTTCCAAATCGGTCTTATTAGTACCACCACCACCACCAAAATGGCACAGCCTAAATTTGCCAGCATACAATTGAATTATACCCGCAAATTAGCAATTGTCCAGATGCAGCCTATGAAAGGCCTTAAGAGGCAGGCAGACCCCCCCCCCCAAAAAACCACCCCAAGCTCCAAGACCTGTTGCCCTGAATTGACCAATCAATAGCATGTAGCACAATACAGAAGGGGGAGAGGAATGTCACCCAGGACAGGAAAACAGTGCATGTCAGCCCTGAGTATGTAGTCTAAGCATACACACACACACCCAAAAAACCCCATCAAAATAGGCTGCTCATTCATTGAACCAGGGGGGGGGGATTTCCGTTAATCAAGCTCTGAAAACTATCAACTACTCCAGTCTCTAAGAGGTCCAGGGAATCTGCTACTCCAACAGTTTTTCCCTTGAATTTTTATTTACAATGTTTATATACTGCCCAATAACAAAGATTCTCAGGATGTTTTACAAGTAAGAAGAGAGAGCCAGTGTGGTGTAGTGATTACAGGTGATGGACGAAGGCCTGGAGGACCAGGGTTCAAATCCCACACTCAACCATGACACTTGCCAGGTGACCTTGGGCCAGTCACTGTCTCTCAGCCTGACCAACCTCACAGGGTCGTTGTGGGGATAAAATGGGGGAGAGGGAGAGACATGTACACCACCTTGAGTTTCTTGGAGGAAAGGGGGGGGGAATAGAAATGTAATAAATAACATAACACAAGCAAGCAAGCAAGCACAACATGCCTGATTGATAACCATCTGGGTTCTGCTTTAAAACCTCTTACAAAGGACAGGAGCCTCTCCCACGCCTGCTGAGCACTTTGTTACACTTTCTCATGCAAATGGCACATTTCTTGGTAAATTCCAAGTCCTGTTGCCTCCCACTGCACCTCTGTTTACCTGTGAGTAAGGCCCTATTGAACTCAGTGGCATTTACTTGTGAGCAAATGTGTATGGGATTCCTCTGTAACTCTAACAAAGGGCTGTGCTCACTGGTACAGGGCATACTCTGCATACAGGAGGTCCAGTTCCTGACATTTCCAGTAGGGCAGAGATGGGGAGTTATAGTAGCTCAGTCAGTAGAGAATGAGACTCTTAATCTCAGGGCCGTGGGTTCAAGCCCCACGTTGCACAAAAGATTCCTGCATTACATGGGGGTTGGACTAGATGATCCTCATGGTCCCTTGCAATGTTACAGCTGGCCCCCCTGGTGTTGCTGGACTCAAGCTCCCATCATGCCTGACCACTGGCCATGATGGCTGGGGCTGATGGGAGTTGGAGTCCAGCAATATCTGGAGCATCACAGCTTCCTCATTCCTTGGAAAGACCTCCTCCTGTAACCCTGGAAAGCCACTGCCAGTCTGTATGGGCAATTTTGAGCTAGATGGACCAGGAGTGGAGTCCATAGGAAGCAGATTGCTAAATTCCAAATCCTAAGTAGTACTGAGGTTATTACTGAAGTCCAGGCACTCTCCATGACCATCCCCATAGCCACACCCCTTCTAAGACCATACAATCAGTGCAGACATCAGTACCAAAGCATTTTCTATCCAACCCTCATGCTTCTGTCTTTGCTTAACATCCAGCATTATAAAGAACTCTGGTGGACTCAGAAGCTTGTGCCTTGCTTTGTGAAATTTTCATTGGTCATAATAAATAGACTTTGAAGTTCTAAGCTGTGAAACTCCCTCCCCAGAAAGGTACATCTGGCACCTTCATTGCTCCACTTTTGGCAAATGCTGAAGACTCACCTGACACTGGAGACTCATATTTTTCATACCCACCTTATTTCTGTAATTTTAAGTTGTTTTCTACTTTGCCCTCCCAATACTGTTTCAACTGTTGTAACTGTCCCTGGGACCTTAGGGTGATGGGCAGATAACAAATTGTAATAAATGCTGATAACAATAACTACTATTTATTAATAATAATAATAATAATATTGATATTCAAAACAAAGTGGCAGCCTTAGCTATGCATGAGAATGCTCCTTACCTCTTCCTCTGCTTATCTTACGTGGTGGGCTTCTCTCTGAGAAAAGCTTCTTTATTTGGCAAACAGAGGATTGGGCCAATAGCGCCCTGGGAGGTGACGTCATCATCACTGCTGTGACGCAAGCGACGGCCCTACGTTCCTGCCGGTCCCTGCTCCACAAAGTAAGCATAGCTGCCAAGTTTTCCCTTTTCTCACGAGGACGCCTATTCAGCATAAGGGAATAACTTGGCAGCTATGCAAAGTAAGGTGAAATGGGGGGGGGGATGTGGAGACACCCAAAAATTCCACCCGCCTGACCATTCGACTCACCTTCATACATGCACATTCCCAAGCAAAAGAACCTTCCCGCGCGCCTACAGTTGGAAGCCAGTTCTATTTTAAATCAGCGGGGCTTGTTCCCATCTAAACATGTTTTAATTTAAGACCTCTCTCCATCTCTCTGAAGGCTAACATACTGCTAAGCTCGTGCGCGCTTCTTGTCAGGAAGGTGGCCATCGGGTGCACGCGTATTAACTCCGGAGCAAACGCAGCTGGTCTTACTCTGAGTAGGCGCACGTGCCTAGGAAATGGACAGCCACGGCCTGAAATTTTGAGAGCCTCTTATATTCGAAATACTGCGCACATCACGCGGGGGGGGGGGGAAGAGGGATATTCTATGGATAGTCAAATCGCGAAGGGTGCGGTGCTTCTCATAAGCAGAGCGCGCGCCTCAATTTCTCCGCCGACTAGTCAATTTCGTATCTCTCTCCCCCACCCCCCACCCCCAATCCTCTGGGTTATGTGGGGTTTTTTTGTTTTTGTTTTTAGCCTTTTACTTTTTGTTTGCTTCTGAGCCCCCTAACAGCGACTAGGTTGGTCAGTTTCACGCTCTCGCCTTTGGAGAGGCGTAGAGAAGTCGCTCCGTCCGATCCTCGCTCACTTGCTTTGCAGCAGAGTTTCCAGCAATAATGTCACGAGCCCCTCCTGGCTGGAACTGTCGCTGCCTCCCTGCTAGCAGCAGGGACGTCGCAGGGGCCCATGGAGCAGCGGGCAGCCCCGATAGGCGACCCGAGATTCCGAGTTTCCCCGCTTTGCTGCGGAGGCCCTATAAATAACCGCGCGTAAATTGACCAGCGGTGCCGGCGGGAAACCGACTTGGTCCTTTAGTCGGAAAGGATGAGATCATAGAATTGTAGAGTTGGAAAGGATCTCGAGGGTCATCTAGTCCAACCCCCTGATGACTTCGGTGTGTCTGCACGCGGGGGACAGCTTCAATGAAAGGGGAAAGCAACCGAAGCGGATTGAGAGGACAGCGCGGCCGGCTCCCGCGGGGAACTATCCAACAGAGCTGAAAAGGTCCCACTGAGCACGGTGAGGCTGGGTTCCCGGTTAAATAAACATAGGATCGCCCAATGACCATCCTAGGTAAGAGGTTAGTTTCGCTCACTTCAATGGCACGTTCTCCCAAGAAAGCGTGCATAGGATCGCAATATTAACTGATCAATTTGGTACGGTTAACCTTGTGAGCAAATTTTTTAAAAAATCTATCTTTCTGCAGGCTCTTTCCCCGCAAAAACAAAACAAAACCCTGGGGCTAGGACGGTGGGCATGGAGGCCTCTTCTAAGATGTTACCTGCCTGGCACTTTCAAGTATATCTTCATCAAATATATTTTCCCCTTCCTTTTTTAAAAAAGGGATTTTTAAAATTTCTCTGCAAACACACGCTAAATGAAAGAATTCGTTTTAAACCTTTCCCCAATGATCAAATAAGGGTTCTCTTCACTGTTAGGCCTTCTATTGAAATGGATGAGCGTTACTAATTCAAGTGCATTAATTTCAGTGAGTCTACTCAGAGGTTTTAAGTAGGGAGACGACAACCCCGAAAGAGGAGCATTGAAAAGGAAACGTTCCCCTAAAATGGTCTCGTGAAAATCCCGGGGTTTAAAAAAATAATTAAAAAATCTCCTCCGACCTCCGCGAGTCCCTACCAAGACAAAGACCACGCAGCCAGGTGTCTCCCCCTCCTCTTCTCCCGCCACCATTCGCCTCCCCCCATCGATCTCAATCGCTGGGGGAGGGTTTAGGGTGGGTTTTAGCCAGAGACTCCCCATGCCAAAGAAGCCTGGATCCGTTCCTAGCGGAGCGGCTGGGTCTCTCCTTCCCTTTCAAGACAGCATCACAGCCAGCTGCCACTGCAGTGCCCTCCTTCCCGACACAAATACCGCCTGTCCGCCTCTCTCCTGGACTGGAGCCCGTCATTACTTAACAGCCCTCAGATTTAAATCATGACCCTGCCCAAAGACTTGCCGCATGATCTTAAGACAAAAGGAACTTCTTCTTCTCCATCTGAGCCTACTGGCCGACCTTGCAAGGTCCTTCTGAGGACAGGAGTGGGAAACCTGCTGCCCATCAGATGTTGATAGGACTCCCATCACTGCTGTCTGCAGGCTGTGCTTGCTGGGGTTGATGGGAGTTGGAGTCCAAAAACATCTGGAGGGTCAGGGATGCACCCCCACCCCCCACGGTGTGGAGGGAGAGCTTGAACACACAAACATCTCAAAAGAATAATGTATACACTATTGAATATTATCACATGATTAGCATGATCAGATTTTTTAAAAAAATGCCCAAAGCCAGTGGGAAGTTGTATGAACAAGAAAAGACACTGACACAGACACAGAAACTATATTTTCTTAAACTGGCCCTCCTAATCCCTCCATGCACCCAGTTCCAGTTTTCCTAGTAGTCAAACACATCTGCATTTCTCTCCTGGCAGAGAAGCATATACAAGCAGATGCTTGGGGCAGGGAGATATTTGGAAAATAGGGGTTCAGGATATATTTTGGGAGATTTGCTCTGCAACCACCCTGATTCAGTCACCCCTTCCTACGTCACCCTGCCATCTGTCTGAACAGGGAATGTTCAATGGACTTTTCACCATCATACCTAGGACTTGTGACGTCTTGAAAGCATTTCACATACATGCCCTCAGTCATCCTGAAAAGACGCTTCTGTCATAATAAAATTAAGTATTTACGGTGCCATAAAATGTTGCCCTCTCCCTACCCCCCAGAGCAGGTTAGTATTGCTTACGTTTTATAGTGAGGTGGGAACCTGAAGCAAAGGAATTTGCCTAAGAGCACCTGAGTGGTTTTGTGGCAGGAAGAGGCATCATTTGAACCTGGGGCTTCTTGCATTACTGGAGCCCAACCACCTCCCTATAGCAGCTCTCATGTGAACCCTTACCCTCTCCTTCTACCTGGCCTGGTGGAAATTGACCAGCTCCCCTCCCAAGTTGCAATTCCACTTCTCAGCTGCATCAAAGGCTTCCCTGATAGCTTTCAACCTGTGTGCCCAATGAACAAAACTCACCTTCCTCTTTTGTTCCCATCCCATTTTCCCACAGGCTTTTCAAAAGCCTGGCATCTCTGTTTGCTGTATGGAACTATTAACAAGGACACATCCACACATCACCCTCCATCGAGCATAAAATAAAGCATTGCTTATTAAGCCAGAATTAACTGCCCCCCTAGGAGCTAATTAAATTCCTTCTTGGAACCCAGGTTTGGGGAAGGAAGGGGGGGGGAAGCCATCACATTTTAACTCTGTGGCAGCCGGTCTCCACATTACGGCTCCAAATTGAGAAATTGGCTGTTTATATCCAGCTATTCTTTTGATTTATAGATGTCTAGTTAACTTCCAAGTCTGACCTGTATTATTATTTTTTGTGAAGAAGAGTCAGGGGCAGGAGGGCTCTCTACACCCCAATAAATCCATTTGTTTATTCCACTGGTTTTATTTCACATTATGTTTTGATTACAATCAAAAGTATTTTACTTTACCTTGATAATAAAAGTAGTAGTTCTCTTTAGAGTGCTGCAAAATTATAGCATTTACATTTCTGAAAGACTGTAAACAAAATATTACTAGCAAATAATAATACTAGCATTTTAGGTATACCTTGTAAGGGGGTTTCTTTCCTCTCTTCCTTTGAAAGCAAGACAGCTTTATAAAACGTAATTTGATTGAGAGAATGTAATACATACAATGGTAAAGAGAACAGAGGGGAGAATTTTGTGGGCATTTTCTTGGCGACTGTTCAGGGTGGGGGCCATAGCTGCCAAGTTTTCCCTTTTCTCACGAGGAAGCCTATTCAGCATAAGGGAATTTCCCTTTAAAAAGGGGATAACTTGGCAGCTATGGTGGGGGCTCTCCTCCTCCTCTTCCTCCTACCTTGAGGAACTTGTGTCAATAGAGCAGTATTGTTAAACTGAGAGAGTAGTTACTGAAATTGACACATGAGCCCCAACTTTTTAAAACGGCACATGAAACTATGAGGAAGAACAAGGACTTGAACACTGCTAAAAGGGACTATTTGCACTCTTGGTTTCTGAAGACTGTGCTTTCATTTTCTTCTGTTTCATATCCAGAATCAGAACAGACAAGTGGAAATGGCAACAAATGGCTGTGATTGCATATTTCTGCCCCCTCCCCCTTTCATTTTTGTTGGTATATCTCTCCTCATCCTACATCTGGTTAAGATTGTGTTAACTACACCAAGTTGCTTTGTTTCTCATCTAAGGAAAATTAAATTAAATTAAATTAAAAAACCCCATTTAAACCTTAAAAAAAAACCTAAAGCCTAAATTAAATTATGTCAATATCCACACTTCTTTTCTGGTTTTTATCTTACAGATTAATTAGTAAAAGTTCAATATACTTTCCGGCATGTAGTTGGGCCACAAATTTACAAGAGCGAAAAACAAGCATCAAAACATCGAGCAGCCTGAAAATTCCACAATCACTCAGAATTACATAGAAATAGTGAAAATCAGGATTTGGCTAGAATAAGTTTGTGTTGATAGTCCTACCCTCCCCAGATTTCCTTACTAGTAGCATCACAGCAGGGTTTGCATTGCACCTCTCAACCATGGCACCCATGTATTCAAAAATACTTTTTTTAAAACTCAGGGAAAGAGTAAAAAATAGAGATATATAATGTTAAAAACAAACCCAAATTGGCTGTAAAAAGGATGTGTGAAGTAGGTACCATGTAGGAGCTTGCGGGGGCAGTGGGTGGGGTGCAATGGTAGCTAATAATATCAGTTAAATGGGGATGTAACATAATTTGGATTGCAAAATGGGAGAGAGAAAAGAGAAATAATTATTGAAGGAGGATGAATTCAAGCGTCTTCCGTTGTCCGGCTGCGCCATTACAGAGATCTTCAGAGCAATGCACACAAACCTAAGTTAAGGGTTTAACTTCTGCAGTTATGTCGATAGTATCCAGAAGCTTTTTGCTGTCCGAGATTCCTTCTATCCAGCTACAAATTCAGGGATTGGTAAGCAGTGCTGAAAGACTTGCTCCTTCCTCCCTTCCTCAGCCAGTCGGCAAGTTGTTTAAAGAGGGAATACTAGAAATCCAGAGAAGGTTGAATATTTCCAACCCCCCATTAAGTTTCCTCTCTCCAGTTTCAAATAAGCTCTGTCTCCTTTCTCCATCTGGATCAGGACCCCATTGCTGGCGGCTTCACGGGTGACATCCTGGTCCCCGGCAAAGGCAGAAATCACTGGCCAACCATTCAGCATCAGGCTCACCTGAAAAGCAAGTGTAAGACAAAGTCCCCATCAATGAAAGGAAGAGGAGGCAGCAGGCAAATTCACAGAAATGGCTGGCAGGGTGTTTTTTCCCCCAATTAGAAGCACCTGGTGAAATGAATTTCCCCTCCCTCCATTAATTGTTTATTAGAATTTCTTTCTTTCTTTCTTTCTTTCTTTCTTTCTTTCTTTCTTTCTTTCTTTCTTTCACAGGGTTGCAACAAGTGAACATCAGCAGCCCAATCCCATGCAGGTTTACTCATTTGTGTCCCACTGTGTTCAATAGGGATTACTCCCAAGAAAGTATGCATCAGATTGCCGCCTGAGGCTGCAAAAAACTCAATGGGACAGGAGTTCCTTCTAAGTAGGCATTGCACGGGATTGCACAGGAAGAGGGGGGTATTAGCCAGAATGTTTCCAATAGCATCCCAGACTATATTGCCATAACAAGCATGGAATGAAAACTTGCTTCTTCGATGCATGAAGAAATCTTATAGGATAAGCCATGTATATCAGCCAAAGACACAAAGGAAAATGGGTGGGTGATTGGTAAATGAAAAGGATGCAGATCTAAGGGTTGGCAGCTGAGCATTATGATGTCACTCTCCCAAACTTTCTAGGAATGACCTCCAGATAGCATTGTTCCATTTCCTTTTTTCTTTTTCTTTTTTGGTAGAAAAGGAAAGGTACTGTCCGTTCTGCTGCCAGATCAGATTAATTTTGTTCCTCCAGATTCAGCAGTAGAGAGTGCTTTCGCTTTTCACCACTACCGTAACTATCCTTGCAACCCCCTCCATCAAACCTTTTTTTAAATATATATATATATATATATATATATATATATATATATATATATTCCTATATTTAAATGTAAATGCTGCTTGCCACCCACCCTGGAGAGACCTCAAAGTGCTTTGTGAACAAATAAATATATTACAGCACCACAATCACAATTTAAAAATAAAATAAAATTAAATGTAGATCTGATTATCTAAGGGTAAAGTTGCCTGTGAGGTAGATTGGGGTGCTTATGGGGCACGGCTCAAAATCTAGTGTGAAACCCTTTCAGATGGATGCTTCTCTCTCTCCCCCACACCTCTCAAGAGGGGCTGCTTGTCCTTCAGGAAAACTGGACACACATCCCCCCCCCTTAAACCTCAGAGACTGAAGGAAGAGATAAAGGCATTCAAGCTCTGGCTAGCATCTCTGAAGTTCATCAAGGGGGGCAGCTTATCCATTTGTGAAGCAGGAAAGATGCTGAATCCCTGACAGAGCCAATCTGCATCCTACAGAGAGGGAGCCTTCTGCCTGCCTAAGCAAGGGAGATAGTGGGTTTTATCCAGCTCTTTCAGATACCACCACAGCAAACAACACAGGCACCAGTAATTAGAGATGGACATAAAAGCATAGATCGATCAGCTGTCCATCTTGGCATTGTGACAGTGACTGATAGCTTTTGAAGCTGATTTAAGAGTGGATCTAAATTTATACAGAATAAAGCATTGCTCAAATTATGGCGGAGGGGCTCCCCTCTCCCCCGACTCTCCTAATTTTTTATCCGGGCCATAATTCTCCACCACCACCCTACGCCTCTTCAGTCACCTAAAAACAGTAACTGAGAGGTCATCACAAAAGGAAAGCAGACCAGCCCGCCTTCATTCCTCCTTAAACAGAGCAATCTATAACTTTAGCTCTTGATGTAGAAAACAGCAAGCCACAAAGACTCCGTTAGGGCTTTCTAAAGCAGAAATTGTAGATCTAATGGGGGGGAAAAGTATTTGCACACTTTTACATATACAAGGACTCACCTACTCTTACTAGAATAAACCTACTGGAATTAATGGACCCAAGCGGGTGACTACACAAAATACGATGAGTAGGTTATGTTTTCTGTACGGCACACATATTTCTGGCTAAAGGCGTTGGCCTAAGATCCACCGAACTCAGAAAGAGCTAGGGGAAAACTGCAAAGGATCACCCAAGTCTTTCAAAAAATAGATTCAGGCACAGATCTTGACCTAGAGCTAGACAAATGGACAAATACAGTCATAATAATAATAATAATAAGGTATTCCTGATCAACTGTTTAGGAGAAACTCATAGAGTCCAATCTGATCAATGCACGGTATTCAGGCTGTTGGATACCATATCCCATTTTACCCCACAGGCAATGCCCTTGTTCAGATGACTCGTTCAGACCAAGCCCCATGATGTTATGAAAGTGGGAGCAGTGTAATATTGGGGAAACATGCAACCAGATAACTCAGTCATGTTGGCCCATGGGAGGGGAGTTTCCTTGTTCTGTCAACCATCATTCAGCTAATAAACCCCCAAACGGATCTGCTGAGACTTCTGAAAGGTCTAAAATGCTCTCAGTCCATCAGCAGAAAGGCCAATCCCACCCCCCCATCTGATAAGGTACTTCTAGGATAAATAAGATAGAGGTGACTCCCAAGCCATTGGAGAAAGACAGTTTCAATTTCAGCCCTGTGAGCGAGTCCCCGTCCTAAATTACTACAGTGAGACTGACAGGTTGTAAAGTAAGGATTATGACATATAAAACTTTATGTAGCATGTGGGCAGCAGTTAGTATTGGGGGAAGAAGAAGGAATGTGGGTTTCTGAAGCACAAATGGAATTTTAAAAATCACCCAAGTCACACATGACACTTTAAGGAGGGTATTAAACTGAGCAAGGTAGAAAATCATTCTTTCTATCTCCATCTTGAAATTTAAATAAATAGGTCTTCAGAGGTACCGGTAGTTTTGTTTACTGAACTTGCTTTCATCTCCAACCTCCTTTTTTATTATTAGAATTTGTCCCCCCCCACACACACACTTAATATATCTTAGATGTTTTGCAGCGTTAATCATTTCACATGTTTAGTCTAAATTCAGACGCACAGATTTTCCATACTTTTAATCCTTCAGACAGTCACAGACCACAAAGGGAGTGGGATGCAGGGGGGGGGCACAATATTAGATCAAAAGAAAGCTATTTGTGTGTTGGGGGGGTAGGTTTGATCATCCTGCACAAGTTTGTATGGGATGCAGATTCAAATCCCTTCTTAGCCGTGAAGCATCCTGGGTGACCTTGGGCCAGCAAACCAACCTCGCAGGGTTGCTGTGATAATATAAACAGTGAGGTGGTGATGGAAGAACCAGGTACACTGCCTTCAGCTGCTGGGAGGAAAGGTGAGGCAGAAAATGGGGGGGGGGGACCCAAACTGTTTTTGAATTTCACTCTTTATAGCAATCTGATCATTAGGCACATTTATTTGGGATCAAGCCTGCTTTTATTCCACGGGATTTATTTCGAAGTAAAAGTGCTTTGTGTTGCATCCTTGGTTGGTAGCATCAATGCCATGAATGGGGAGATGGGGAAACATTCTGATTTGCTCACTTTGATCATGGCATTCCGGATTTTGTTTGGAAGGCTGGGCCCTGATTATGAAGGACATTGATGCTCAATGAGATTTTCGTACGCCCAATTACATAGAAACATATTTTCTCTGTTGTTTGCTGTGGGAGTGCCTCTGGATTTAATTGTTATGAGCACGCGGGGGGGGGGGGGGAGAGATTTGCCCCTTCCTTGTCCTACTTCATTTTGTTTTGAATTTTTAAAGACACAAGGAATTTATTTGGAAGATGGGGAGGGCTACAGCATTCGCTTTGCAAGCAGAAGCTCCAGATTCCTTAGGTAAGGATGGAAAAGACCCCCTCAAATCCTGCAGAGCTACTGCCAGTCTGTGTAGCTAAATAAACACATGGTTCTGTACAAAGCCCAGTATTAAAAGTTTGACCAGGAGGCCTTGATCCTCTGCATGTTGTTCCCAAGTAAGCCCTGCTAAGTTCCGTGGAACTTATCCCACGTTAAATGCATGCAGCAGTTGGAGTAAGACACAGGCATATACACACAGACGCTCACACAATCTTGCATGCCACAAAGGGCAAGTGGCTCAAGCAAAACCAGCATTCTCTGACCTGGATGGTTTGCCTGTTGTACACTTTGACTACGTGAAAATTAAAGCCGTAGATCCCCTTTCGGGGCGCGATGAAAGTGCTCCGCTCAGAGTCAAAGTTCAGTCCGATATTCACTAGTACCTACAAGGGAAAGGCAGAGCAGAGTGAGAAATCAGGGAGAAAGATTGAAAACGCCAGCGGATGGATGGATTCCCCGGAAACGTGGCCATCTGTCGCCGGCCCAGATTAAGTTTTTTCCCTTTAAAGAGGCACTGAAGGAGGCACTCCAGAGTGAGAAACACACCCGTCCCTCTCCCTAGAATCTGGACCGCGAACCACATCTGGAGACGCCACGCGGTCCCTCCTCGCCTGCGGATTTCTCACTAGAACATGGAGCCAGCCCAGCCAGCAACAGCTCTTACCCCACCCCACGATCATGCGCTCTCCCCACTCCCCTCCACTAAAGTTTCCACGGGCAATTCGAAATCTCTTCGGGGAACAGCTAAAGACGGTGGTTTACAACCGTCTATGCACCCGGGATTGATCTGCGTATGGCTCGGAGGGTATTTTCTTGGGCGGGGAGAATGGAAAGATGGGCAATTGCTCCAAAACCAGCGCCCCTTCCCTCTACCACACCCACTCATGCCCTCCACGCAGTCACCCCGAGAACACCCCCTTTCACACCCATACACATCCCTCCCTTATCAGCAAAGAGCAAAACCCTACCGACGCCCTCACATTTCCTGCGGGGTCTCTCACCTGGTCGAAGTAAATGATCATGGTCCTGTTGCTCATCTCCGACGGCTCGTGGTTGGTGCTGCGGATGGCCGAAAAGGCCACCTTGGCGCTGCCCGAGCGCACCGAGATGCCCAGCGCCGTGCCCGTCGGGTCCGAGGCCGGGTTGGAGTCGCACACCACCAGGCACTTGCCCTCCAGGATGATGGGCTCCGTCTCGTTCTGCCCCATCGCCACCCCGGCCAGCCAAGCCAAGCCCAGCAGCTCCAGCGCCAGCATCGCGCTGCCGCGTCCCAGGCGGGTCTGCCTGCCGCTTCGTCTCGCCCGCCTCCTCCGATCCCCCCAGCAGGGACAACGCTGCTAGGCGGCCAGCAGATCCAGCTTCCCCGAAGGGGCGTACGGACCGGCGGGTTCTTATCCTGATCCTCCCTCCTCCTTCCTCTTCTTCTTCTTTTCCCCAGCCGCCTCGGGCTTCTCTCGAGCCTTCCCGAGAGCCCGGCTGCCCCCTAAGCCGGCCGCCTGGCTCTATTCCTCGCAAGCCCCTCGACGTGCTAGAAGAAGCGGCGGCGGTGGTGGCGGCGGCGGCAGCTGCGGCATCGGCAGCCCCTGGCAAGGCTCAGGAGCGCTCGAATGCATAGCGCAAAGAGGGGAGGGGGAGAAGAAGGGCGCGCGCGCCGCAGCCCAGCCCCAGCGCCGCCCGCCTGCTCGCTCTCTTCCTCGCTCGCAGTGGCCAAGGCAAGCTCCCCGCCGCCGCTGCCGTCGCCGAAGCACACAAAAGGCGCCGCCGCGCCGCGCTCCCACCCCACCAACCCGAGCCTAGCGTCAGCGCCGGCCACTCCCAGCGCTGGCGCCGCCCGCGGCCAATGGCAGGCGGGCGCGCTCGCCGCCAGCCAATGGGTGCCCGGTCCGTCTCTTTCAGCACCCCCCTCCTCCCCGAAGGCGGAGGCTTTCGGGTGATTAGGTGGTCTGGAGCAGGTGGAGAGAAAGAGCGAGAGATGGCGAGCGCGGCGGATGGTGGTGGGGACGGACGGCGCCCGCGCTTGGGCAAAGTCTGGCGGGGATTCGGGGAAAGAGGGGGTCCGCTGCCTCTCGCTCAGGGGCCGCACAGGTAAGGAGAGCACGGAGGGAGCCGCGTGGACAGGGCATAGGGACCCAGGAAAGGGCGCCCTCCGTGTCCTTGCGCGCTTTTCGACGGGGCGGCGCTCCTGGCGCAGGGGCGCACGAACTCCAGGTGCGCTGGCAGAGAGAGAGGGAGGGTGCGTGGGGGGAAATGAGGTTCCTTGCAGCCTCTACGTGGGAGAGAACGATCGTGCCCCGTCGGAGAGGGTCTTTAGCAGTCGGGGAAGCTCCATCCTATGGGGAAGCTTCAGCTGGTCAGGCGCAGGAAGGGAAGAGGAATAGGTGGGGTCTCGGGTGGGCGTGGAAGTCCGTGGGATGACGGGGGCCAGGACAGCACGTGCTTTCGAAGCCCCGAGTACCGTGAAGGTGACGGTGCCTCCCCCCTTATATAATTTGAAATAAAATACTATTTTTGTTAATCTACGTTAGTAGGACCCCCTCTGGTTTTAGTGGGGTCAAGTAATCAAAAGGGAAAAGAACAATAGGCGTAAAAGTGTGGAGTGGAGTGGAAGGAAGTCTAACAAAGTTCTGATTTTTCCCATGATGGATTGGATCCTTAAAAAAACAATAATCAAATGTCAAACTGTTTTTCGTCTTTAAAATCTCTTTTGGTGGCCTTGCTTTACAGGTGCTTAGCCTGCCTATTGGGTAATCCAGCATTGCATGTGTTGGGGCTCAGGAGGAGGAGGCTGGGTGCTTGGATGGGCAAAAAGTGAGACTGACAGATGGCTGCAGTGATCTCCCTAAAAGGGAAGATCCTGCCCAGCATAAAAGCCAAAGGGTTGGCTAGGATTACCAGCTAGTGAGGTAAAAGAACACTGTACATGCTCAGAGGCCTTGTCTTAACTTTGCCTGTCCCAGGACTGCACCTCGGAGAGTGCTAAAGAGGAGCCCTGATGTGTCCAGCCTCAAATGAAGCTCCACGTCATAGATCTGAACAGGTCAATTTTCTTCATTGGTGATTTTGAGGACCAGACAAGGCTGAGGTGGACAGGTGTGACAGTAAGGAGGTGCAGGTATAGATTGTAGGTTTGTAAGGGATGGGACGGGAAGCAAAGAGGGTTTAAAACTGAGAAAAGGATGGATATCGGGGGTTTCTATGTCATTGACACCAGCTCTTGAAAGGCTGCTAGGAATCACATCAGTGTGTCATGTCATTGAAGGATATTACCCAAGTGCAGTATGGGTAAGGAGGAAGTAGGGAAGAGCTCATTGAATGTGCTCTTTGGGCACATTTTAAGTAATTGAACAATGCTGAACTACAACTCCCCTCACCCCTCACCATTGACCATGCTTGCTGCAGCTGATGGGAGCTGCACTCCAGCAGCATCTAGGGGGCCACAGGTTCCCTGTCGCTCGTGTAGGGGCTGGTTCATGCCACACCTGACATCAGATGATGATGTGCATGTGTGGAACGGCCCTTAGCACATGCAGTATAATGTGGGAGACAAATAGTTGCAAGTCCAGTTTTGCTGATATCTCAACACATAAACTGGGTGATGTATTGTGGGATTGGTTTCATCTTATGCTGTCAGCTGACATAGACAATGTTCTGGTGGCCGTACACTCAACCACGTGGCCTCTTGTCCCTCTTGACTTATTACTTCTAGTAGGGGTTTGACTGGTTGGGTCTAGACTGCATGGGCAAGCTTGGCCCTCCAGCTGTTTTGGGACTACAATTCCCATCACCCCTGACCACTGGTCCTGTTAGCTAGGGATCATGGGAGTTGTAGTGCCAAAACAGCTGGAGGGCCAGGTTTGACCATGCCTGGTCTAGAGTGTGGTTAAGTTACACTTCATTCTGTAACCTTGAATGAGGTGGTCATGTGACCACTCCTAAAGAAACCGGCCCTGGACCCCTTGGACTGGAATAAGTGCCAACCAGTTGCAAATAACATCTCTGGGGAGAAGGTGATGGAGAGAGTTGTGGTGGGGCAGCTGCTAGCATTCTTGGATGGCATGGATTTAGATCCACTGAGTCACCCATGGTCACCCTGTCAGATTGCCTTTGCAGAGAGCCGGGACAGGGGGATGTGACCTTGCTCTGGTCCTCTCTCTCTCTTGGCAACTTTTGATACCATTAACCATCATGCCCACCCGGACTAGCTCTGTGGAATGGGAATTGAGGTCACTGTGTTACAGCTGTTCCTGTCCTACCTATGGAGCACAGGGAAAGTGATTTTCAGCCCCCCAGCTACGGGGTGCCAGAGCACTATTCTATGCCCAGTGCTATTTATTACCTACACGAAACGGGGATCGGTTATTAAGCATTTTGGGGAAAGGTGCCATCTTTACGCTGATGACACTCAACCCTATTTCTCCAAAATATCTGGATCAGAAGAGGCTGTGCAGGCCCTGGACTGGTGCCCAGATGCAGTGGTGGGATGGATGAGGGAAAATAAGATGTGCTTGAATTCTGGCAAAATAGATGCACTGGGGGCAAGTAGGTCCCATGTCCAAGAAATTAGTCAATTGCCTGCAGTGGATGGAGTTGCGCAGTTTGTGTGGGCTTTTGGACCTGGCTCAGGAACCAGGGAACCACGTAAACTTAGTGGCCAGGAGCCCCTTTTACAAACTCCCTGTTCCTGAACTGGGAGAGCTTGACCACAAGACTGGATTACTGCAGTGCAATTCATCTGGGGCTTCCCTTGTGCTTAATCCAGATTCTGCAGCTAGTGAATAATGCCACAGCACAGCTTCTAGCTGGGGTAAGACCCTGTCTGTATATATGATTCTGCTCAGAGATCTGCACAAGTTGTTCATTTGCTACCACACCAAGTTCACGGTGTGGCAAATAGTATGTAAACAGTTTGGGACCAGTTCGGTTGCAAGATTACTCTTTGTTTGCCCACCCAACTGCTTTGATCGGCAGAACTGGCACTGTTGCAGGTGGCACTTAATGCTCGTTCTGCAGTTGTAAGAAACTTATATTTTAGTGTGGCAGCACCTAAACTTTGGAACTCCCTACTTATTGACACCAGCCAGGCTCCTTTACATCAGCCTATTTAGACATGTAGAAGTTACATGCACTTTAAATTTTAATTATCTTGTCTTGAACTCTTTTTTTGGTAAACTGTTTAGAAGTTTTTTTACAACCAAGTGGTATATAAATTTTGGTGGTTTTTTTTTTAATGCAGCAATGACAATCTGCAGGACCAGTTCAGTTTATCATTTGATGTAATTGAGCCATACTATTTATGCCCAGGTGTGTGTGTGACGAATTGTGGTCTAAATTCATGCCTACTGCAACGCTGTGGGAGTTCAGAAGACTTTCACTGGAAATCAGTTATGTATTCCACAGCAGCACACATACATGAACACATCTTTTTTTTCCTTATCCATTTTATGTACAAAAATTACAGGTGTTGGTTTGGTAGGGTAAAATAAAATAAAATCCAAAAGCTATAGGAGGATGATACTTTATTACCATCCTGTAATAATTTTATTGGAATCAACTGATAAAAGTTGCAAAAATAGTGAGCAGGGTTTCAGGTTCCCCAGAATGCTTCTTCCATTAAAAAGTTAAAACCAAGCCACAATGACAAAAGGGGCGGAGAGATGAAAGGCTCAGCTTGGTGGAAAGTCTCCATAATTTGCAATTCATAACACTTTATAAATAAAACCTTTTTAATATTAAAAGAGATAACAATATAGATTGCAAAAATAAATAAATTATATACTAATAAACAGAATAGGTTCCTGCTAAAGAGTCCTGAAGCAAAATACAATACATTAGTTCTCTAATACAGTGTCATCCTCTCATTATGCAAACTTGATTAAGTTAAATCAAGCCGGGTGCAAAACAGACTCCAGGTTGCTGCAAGAGCTCCCGGGTCAAGGAAGCAACATCTGTACACCCTTTAAAAATACGAAAGCTCACAGTTATTTGGTTCTGTGTTTAGCAGCCCTTCCAAGCATCCTTTTTATTATTCACTAGTCATGAAGCCCGTTAAATTAACGGGTGCTAGAACAGACCTGTTGCTCTAGCAACCTCGGGGACATGCGCAGAGCTGACATTGCTCGCCCGCCGCCACTTGTAATGGCCGCTGCCGCTTAGAAGTAAGTCCACGCGAGAAGCAAACGGCCTCGTGAGTGCACCTGCGTGGAGACAGAGCGTGCTCGCTCGTGAGCACGGGGCTATCTTGTGTGCCCTCTGGATTCTCTCGCGAGAGCTGCTCTGAACACCGAGAGGCAGAGCTCCCTTACGCGCCGGCCAGCGCGCTCTGTCTCTGCGCTCCAAGTCCCAACGGCTGTCCGTGGGGCACATGCGCAGTAGCGCAATCCCACGGACACAGGGACTGGACGCAGAGACACTTGCACTTTATTATACTGTATAGGATTATGATTTGAACTTGTCATGATATTGGGGTAGTCATATGTAATGGTGTTTTCACTACTGTGTGCACTTGCAAAAGATTTGGGGTAGCCTCACTCCTTTATTTCTAAGTAGTGCACATCCTGAACCTTCCTGCTGAAATCCTGCAAGTTTCATACCACAATTGTCCTGCTTTTGCTGTGCTATAGACCCTCAAGAAAGCAATAATGTGGTAGCACTGGGGAATCGGAACAGCCAATAAAGCAGAATAAATTCACCAGTAATGCACTGCTGTTGGGTCAATAACATGTAGCAAAAATACATCTAGGCAAAATCACCCCACATATTGCAGGTGGGAAGATGTGACCATCTAATGCAGGCACCCCCAAACTTCGGCCCTCCAGATGTTTAGGACTACAATTCTCATCTTCCCCGACCACTGGTCCTGTTAGCTAAAGACCATGGGAGTTGTAGGCCAAAACATCTGGAGGGCCACAGTTTGGGGATGCCTGAGGTCTGGGACACTGGGATAGATCAGTCAGCAGAGCATGTGACTCTTTCTCTCAGGGCTGTGGGTTTGAGCCCCACGTTGGGTGAAAGATTTCTGCATTGCAGGGGGTTGGACTAAATGACCCTTATGGTCCCTTCCAACTCTACAATTCCATGATTCTGCAATGTGATTTTGCCCAGATGTATTTTTGTGAGCCAATTTTCCATAATATACTGCATTTTTGCATGCTATTTTCACAAATATATGTGCTTATATACATACACACTTTGCCATTGCATATCCATTTTTGTACATAGTACTTGATTAGTGAACTGCATTGCAAAATTGAGAGAAGCATGGCTTTCAAAGTATGTCTGTGTTTCAGCACCTCTGTTGTTTCAGAAAGCACAAATTAGCTTTGCCTTTTAATGTGAAGTGTACTAAATTTCTACCCAGTCCCTCTAAATTTTGCTGAATCATGTCCAGGGCATCATGGAAGAGTTTCCTCAGGTGAGATGCTTTGAAAAAGTATCAAGCGTTCCTTGGACTTAAGACATTTTTGCTGGTGATAAAGTTGGCTCTTTATTTGCTGGTGTCGTGTCATTAGCTATTAAGTGTCCCCCTCTTAATTTTGAGTGCTGCTCAGACTGGAACATATTTGTAGTCAGGACTGCATAAGCTCAAAAATTGCTTTCTATAGATATGTTATTGCCAGCATTGATTTTGAACTGGGCGGCACAAAATTGCAACCTGGTGTCGCAAACAAAAATAGATTCAATGTTCTATTGGAATTAAACTGTCAGGCGGGTGTAACCTTTTCGCCATCTGACAGTCGCAGAGATTCTGTTTTTCCAACTGCAAAAGTTGTTTTTTTTATAAAAAAACACCTATATATATATATATATATATATATATATATATATATACATACACACACACACACACAATTCAGCAAAGACCTTATAACTGAGATTTTATGATAATGGGCAAAACTAAATTGCTTTAGTTTATGAATGAAGCCACATTTCTTAACAGAGACTTGACATGCACTGGGTCACTTATCTAATTCAATATGCCTGCTTGTGACCATGTGGCCACTGATGCAAATAAAGATATCCTGGGTCTGAGGTTGTGATGTGAAGATGATATTGGGCCTACCTTACAGGTTTGTTGTTGTTATCAAGCTTTTACAATGGAGTAATAAAATAGAAAGCCTGTGATATGCACCTTACAGCAAGGAAATTTGTTAGTCCAATATACAACCAATAGTTTCCAAACATTCTCAAAATAGAATTCAGTTTGTTTCCTTACCAACAGTTGTTTTAGAAATCGTTTAGGAACAGTAACTAATCATGCTTGAGAAATGGCCCCTTCCTAATGAACCAGGTTTTGAATGGTCTTTCCTTGCTTTCAATACAGACTTTTAAGAGTGTAGTGCAGCAAAAGGGACCTATTGCCTCCTGATGTCGTTGGACTCTGTCTTCCATCATCTTTGACTATTGGCCATGCTTGCAGCTGATGGGAGTTGGAGCCCAACAACATCCAGGTGGAGGAGGAGGTGACCCATAGCTTGCATCTCAAAGATGGTGCTAGAATAGATGGCACTAGTAGCTTGTTGGGCTTTTCCAAACCTTGCTGATTGCTAGCACTGTCCATGCTTTGAAAACACTCAGCGGTATAGCTAGCCGCTCGGGTGCCTGGTGTGGGGGCATGTCCTGCAGCGGGGGGCGGGGCGATCTGCCCATGGGGGAGCAGATCTCCAACGCTTGGAGCCTCTCCACTGCCTCCCCCTCAGCTGTAGGGCGGCTGAGGGAGAGGCAGTAGGCAAATGCAAGTTCCACACTGCCGTTTCACCTGCAGGTGCCTAAGCCAGGCATCCCCAAACTGCGGCCCTCCAGATGTTTTGGCCTACAACTCCCATGATCCCTAGCTAACAGGACCAGTGGTCAGGGATGATGGGAATTGTAGTCCAAAACATGTGGAGGGCCGAAGTTTGGGGATGCCTGGCCTAAGCCATCACGTCACTCCTTAAAAGTTTCTTGATCCCATTTTTTTTTAAAAAAAGCTCTCTTTCGTCACACACACACACACCTCAGTGATGACACCTGGGGCGAACCGCACCCCCCTGCACCCCACTTCCTCCACCACTGAAAACACTGGGAGAGTAAGGCTAAGCCATAATGCAGGATATGGTAGAATTGTCAGTAAAAGATCTTTTGGTCTTCCCAACCAGTTGTCAGTAAACTTACGACATTATCATAAGTTCGCATGTTGCAACACTTCCAGTTCAAAGTAGGCAAGAGACATATGGCTGCATTTTTCTTTTCCCAAAAGTGTTTGTTTGTTTGTTTGTTTGTTTGTTTGTTTGTTTGTCTGTCTGTCTGTCTGTCTGTCTGTCTGTCTGTCTCTGATGGGAAGTGTGATTTTCTTCAGTAGGAAAACCAATGGAAAGGGGAGAGCATTCAGCAGCCTTTCCTGTCTTGCCATACCTCCTCTCAAATCCACAGCCTCCTGATGCTGCCTTTTGTTTTGGTTTTTAAAAGCCTGTCAAAAGCATAGAATTGTGCAATGTATCTACTTTGGCCATCTGTCAAGATGGCTTTTTATGAGGTTCTTGGGGAAAGGTGACTATTTGTCACTGTGAAATAAAATGCAATAAAAGCGAACAGGATGTAACTTCCACCCTTTTATGAAAGGGAGACTGCCTGTATTGCACTGGTCACCTTGTTTCCAAAGCAGGCACTGCTTTGCCAGACCCATTCCTGAGTCAAACAAGTAAGAGTGTCGCCCTGCTGCTCTCCTAGCAAGACACTCTCCTTCCTCCATAATTTGAAATGCTCATGGGAGTGCTTTCCTTGTGAGCATTTCCTGTCTAAATGTGAATTGGTTGTCCACTTTAACTTCCAGCGCAAAGTATATTGGAAGTATATTGGGTGTTTTGATACCTTTATGGTAGTTTGTGTAATGTGAATGGTGCCATGGATCCCCTAGGTGGGTTATGTGGACAATTATGGTCAGGGTGAATTTCAGTTTAGTCTCTCCCCTCGCCTTCTGTTTCCTTGGCACAGACAGCCATGCTTACATCACTTCCTGTGGGCTATAAGCAGCTCAGCCAAGGCATTATCGGAGTGAATTTGCAGATCTCTGTGTGTGTCACTTAATTTATGAAGACAGGGTAATGAAACATTTGATGATGGGCAGCTGAATATATGAACTGACATCACTGAAGACCACTGAGCTGTTACGTCCCGTCTGGTTGATCTGGGGTAGTTTATTCTCACATGCAGGCTATTACTTGATGCTGCAGTCATCAGATGGGGACCCCAAAGGTAGGATTCACCAGTGGAACATTTGGAGATGCTGCGGCCAGCCTGCCACAGAGCAAACGATTTTGTTTGTGTGTGAGCACCAGCATTTGGAGCCTGTCTTATAGATGATTCACACAAGCGAGCCATTCCTGGGGTAGAAGCCATAAATCTGATAAGGCCACTGCTAATCCAACTAGAGGTCTGTCTGGAATCTAAATATGGCAATTCTTCAGCCCTGAAGTGTGAGCAAAAAGTTATGATGAGTTGTCCGGAGGCATATTTAATTGGACACAAGGAGAAAAAGTGAACTTTATACAAAGAAATGCCACTTGTCCATCTAGTCCATCTGGGCTGCATCAATAGGAGTATAGCATCTAGATCAAGGAAAGTAATAGTACAGTACCACTGTATTCTGCTCTGGTCAGACCTCACCTGGAGTACTGTGTCCAGTTCTGGGCACCACAGTTCAAGAAGGATACAGACAAGCTGGAACGTGTCCAGAGGAGGGCAACCAAAATGGTCAAAGGCCTGGAAACAATGCCTTATGAGGAACGGCTTAGGGAGCTGGGTATGTTTAGCCTGGAGAAGAGAAGGTTAAGGGGTGATATGATAGCCATGTTCAAATATATAAAAGGATGTCATATAGAGGAGGGAGAAAGGTTGTTTTCTGCTGCGCCAAAGAAGCGGACATGGAGCAATGGATTCAAACTACAAGAAAGAAGATTCCACCATTAGGAAGAACATCCTGACAGTAAGAGCTGTTCGACAGTGGAATTTGCTGCCAAGGAGTGTGGTGGAGTCTCCTTCTTTGGAGGTCTTTAAGCAGAGGATTGATGACCATATGTCAGGAATGCTTTGGTGGTGTTTCCTGCTTGGCAGGGGGTTGGGCTGGATGGCCCTTGTGGTCTCTTCCAACTCTATGATTCTATGATTCTAGCCCATGGGGCTAATTAGGCCTGCTAGCCTCCTGATTTGGCCTGTGGGGGCATTTTGAGCAGGCCATGCCCACCTGCCCTGCACCTGAAGTCAGATGAAGATATGGCTGAAGAGCCTGAAGAGGCTTTGCAGGCCTCTGTAGGGTCCTGTAGACAACAAAGCCCTCTCCAGAGTCTAAGTCAGACCTCTTGTTTGGGCTGTATGGGGCAACGGTATGCAGCGGAGGTTGGTCCATCAGGGCAAATGGGGCACTTTTCTTCCAACTGCCTCCCTTCTCTCTTAAAACCATTCCAGAAGTTGACTGTCCGTTTAGTCTCAGTGTTGCCCCTTATGGAACTCGGTGGGGAAGAGATTGGAGATGAAGTAAGAATTATTTGTCTCTGCCTGTCATTGGCTCTCTGGCTCCACCTACTGTCGGCTCCCCTGCCTTCCAACCCACCAGTCAAAATCAGCACCAGCTATCACTAAATATTTGCAGGAGTAGGGGAACCATTCTCTGTTATGGGTCACAGTTGCAGCATCGGAATGCAAATCACAGTGTTCACACACTCATCTGCGTAGGAATGAGTGTGCGGAGGAGAGAACTGGAACTTGACTGCCTCGTGTTCAGCTGAACCAGTGACCAGAACCTACATACCTACAGCATGTATGTGTCATGCACTGTCTCCATATGTTCAGAAACCCTGGATGCATGTACGCTCTGTTTGCAGCCTGAGTGATATGAATAGATGTCAGGGTAAGGGCCAGTAGGCAGAGCCCCCCCCCCCCTAGTTTCTGTGCTAATGAATGTGGCTGAAATCTTTCATATATTTAATAACATTTACTTAGGAAGATTGAGAGGCATAAATTGGAGAATTTCTGACCTATGTGTTGCTGGGTGCGTTTTGTTACATAGATGCTTAAAATCATGCTCCTCTTCTACATCTCTGCATTTCCCCTTTGCTTACATGTACAAATGTTTGCAGAAATGCTTCTCCCTTTTTAACTCCATAGATGGAATATTTTCTGGTTCATGATCTTGACTTTGGGCTAAGCTTGAAGTCTTAAGCCTTGGCTTGCATTTGGGGTCAACGCAGAGTCGCATCTCCCTAGCAGCAGTTCCCAGAGGCTCTGGGCACGAGGCTTTGCAGAATGCCTGGCAAAGTGCACAGGGTGAGGAGGGGGAGTAGAGAATGCCAATTAGAGTCTTCCCCCCCCCCCGCCACATCCCTCTATCCTCAAGTAAGCCAGAAATTGATTGTGCCCGAGTTAAAGAGCAGAGCTAGCGACACACTGTGACGATGGCCTACCACCTTGCAGAATGGTCAGGGGTGCTTGAAATCCAGAGGTTTGAAAGGGCAGTGGAAATGGTAAAGCTCTTTTGGAGTAATTGAAGGCCACATTTTATCCTGCAGAGGCTGGTGTGTTAGGGGAAGTGGGGCACTGTTGCCCCACCAACCTCAGTCTGCACTCAACCAGCTCTTACCTGCGTGCTTTCTTTCTTAACAACCATCTCCTGACATAGAATCATAGAATTATAGAGTTGGACGAGACCACAAGGGCCATCCAGTCCAACCCCCTGCCAAGCAGGAAACACCATCAAAGCATTACTGACATATGGCTGTCAAGCCTCTGCTTAAAGACCTCCAAAGAAGGAGACTCCACCACACTCCTTGGCAGCAAATTCCACTGTTGAACAGCTCTTACTGTCGGGAAGTTCTTCCTAATGTTTGGGTGGAATCTTCTTTCTTGTAGTTTGAATCCATTGCTCCGTGTCCGCTTTTCTGGAGCAGCAGAAAGCAACCTTTCTCCCTCCTCTATATGACATCCTTTTATATATTTGAACATGGCTATCATATCATCCCTTAACCATCTCTTCTCCAGGCTAAACATACCCAGCTCCCTAAGCCGTTCCTCATAAGGCATCGTTTCTAGGACTCTGGCCATTTTGGTTCCCCTCCTCTGGACATGTTCCAGCTTGTCAGTATCCTTCTTGAACTGTGGTGCCCAGAACTGGACACAGTACTCCATGTGAGGTCTGACCAGCACAGAATACAGTGGTACTATTATTTCCCTTGATCTAGATCAGACACCCCCAAACTGCGGCCCTCCAGATGTTTTGGCCTACAACTCCCATGATCCCTAGCTGACAGGACCAGTGGTCAGGGAAGATGGGAATTCTAGTCCAAAACATCTGGAGGGCCGAAGTTTGGGGATGCCTGATCTAGATGCTATACTCCTACTGATGCAGCCCAGAATTGCACTGGCTTTTTTTAGCTGCTGCATCACACTGTTGACTCATGTCAAGTTTGTGGTCTACCAAGACTCCTAGATCAGGCATCCCCAAACTTCGGCCCTCCAGATGTTTTGGACTACAATTCACATCTTCCCTGACCATTGCTCCTGCTAGCTAGGGATCATGGGAGTTGTAGGCCAAAACATCTGGAGGGCCGCAGTTTGGGGATGCCTGTCCTAGATCCTTTTCACATGTACTGCTCTCAAGCCAGGTGTCACCCATCCTGTACTTGTGCCTTTCATTTTTTTTGGCCAAGTGTAGTACTTTACATTTCTCCCTGTTGAAATTCATCTTGCTTGCTTTGGCCCAGTTGTCTAATCTGTTAAGGTCATCACTCTGAAGATGAACCTCTCTATTCACCCTTAGAGTGGAAAATCTGGTGCTTCTCATGATCCTTAGGATACCCTCCCAGGGACTATAGGATTGCAAGATCTACCACAGAAATGAAATTCTGCCAAACTTAGGATTCCAATAGATGTTTGTCCATTTCATCATGGCTTCAGCGGATCGTAACACTCCTTCATTCCATCATTTCTTTTAACGTATCCAATCTCTGCGGCATCCAAATATTTCAGCAACCATTTCCAAATTGCTGGAGGTTGAGATATATTCCAGTATTCCCATATTAAGCCCACAGTATATCAAAACAGATACCTGGATATTGCTGCAGAGCCATAGTTGGTGATTTCATCACACTGGATAAATTATCTTCAGCAACATTATATAATATCTATCGCCAATGGCTCTAGCCAGAGGTGGGGAATCTGTGGACCACCAGATGTTGAAGGACTCCAATACCCATCAGCCCCAGCTAGTGTGGTCAATGTGCAGGGATGCTGGGAGTTGTAGTCCAAAAGCATATGGAAGGCCACAGGTTCCTCCTCACTGTTCTAGATGCAGTCAATATCCAAATGTCTCTGGAATATTTTGGGGCATGGTGGCATGCATTCCCAACTTTTAAATTTGTTCATGGAAAATAACCAGTTAAGATGAGCTGTTCCAGAGAAGTAATTCTCAAACTGGGGCTGGGAAACAACAAAAAATTCCCAGTGTTGGGACAAGAGTTTTCTTTTCCCATAAACTTAGGATGCTTTCAGCCATATTAAGCTGAAAATGGTGGGAATATATATTTATCATACAGGACAAAACTCTCCTCTTTTGCATTTTGGAGACCAGGAAGTGAATTTTGACAAAGGGGTAAGTTTTCACAGACTCCACTTGGCTCATTGTTCTTCCTGCACATTCATTCCCCACCGTCCCAGTGACAGGCATTTTTCTGGCAAGCTGTTAAAGAAAAGTGCAATGACCGTTCTCGGAGCATACAGATGGTGTACAGTTTAATCTTGATTATCCAAGAGTGGACCTTTAAACTTTGCTGAGAACCTCGCCTCCCTTCCCCTCAAATCTCATGCCCCGGCTCCCGGGACCAATTTGCTCGCTTTCAAATCTTCCTCCACCGCTGTGCTATCGTGAAAAATAGCTGGCGATAACTTTGGGGAAAGGGGGCCAGGAGAACTGCTGACTTGAAAGGTGAGGGTCCATCATTTATACTAATGAGCTCACTGGTGGGGAATTTGTGAGATGCTCTGCTCTGTTTCATTTTTAAGAAAAGGAGTAAATCACCTTTAAATAACCATGGGCCTTTTAAGCGTGATATATACATGCGTACATACGAGTGGAACCTGCAATGAAACAATCAGCATGGCGTGTTTCTGTTCATGGAGGCAGGCAGACTATATTCCATTCTCCCTGCAGCTGCCACCCAAGCTCCCTGGTGTTTGCCCTCCCTCTTTCAACAGTCGACCAGTATTCTGAGCATCTCCAGTCCTTATTAGGCTGCTTATTGCAAGGGGGGGGTTGCCCTTATTTTTTCCAGAATTTTTGTACTTCTCCAAACCCTTGGGGTTCCCCCAAGCCTGGTGATACATCTGTCTTTTGTGTGGCTGATGCCATTTTGGCCACAAAAGGACCCACACTTGGAGAACATTGTCTCATGAGTGTTTGAGATCTGCCAGCATTTCTCCCAAACCGATGTCAGCAAAGGTCATGGGGGACGTGTCTTGGAACAGAGATCAGGGGCCTGTGTCCTTCCAGATGTTGTTGCCTACAACTAGGAATGGGAGAGGAATTCAACTCGGGTCTCTTTGGGAGCCGAATCTGTCAAATTCACACCTTCTGAAACAATATGGAAATTGAAGCACAGCTTTCTTGTGAAATTTGCACTTATCTGACTTCTGCTGTGCAGTGTGTCAACCAGACAAGGTTTGCAAAAGGCTCGTCTATTAGGATAAGAGTGTGCACAGAAATGAATACTATATTGTTGGAAATAACACAAAAAATGCATTATAAGTGGGGGATGTGCTTGCAGAAATGTGCACAGTAGTAAAAACAGAATATAAAAATATGTTTATTGGGATGAACGCTAAAATGCTAAGGAATTTTCAAGAGGGACTTTTGCAAAATGTGGGGTGGGGGTGGTTGGGAATGAGAAACAGAGAGAGCCCAAATGGACAGATGCTTCCATCCCTAACTACAAATCCCATTATTTTGACCACTGGTCGTTGTGGCATGAGGCTGATGGGAACTGGAATCGGAAAGCAATGGGATGGCCAAAGGCACCCTGCCCTGGAACTTGATAGATACCATAAAATGGTGGAGATTCTCATATCCCTACAATGAACACTTCTTTGGAGAAGCTTTGCTCCCAGGTTTGATTTAGTTCTATTTTCTCTTACTGGCATTTGAGCAATTCTTAAAATCATCATCATCATCATCACCAGCACCACCATCTTCATCTTCTTCTTCTTTTATCCTGATACCAGAGGTCTGGCATCACAGTTCAGCTCTCTAATGTCAACAGGGCAACACAGTTTTGTGGGTTCTCCTTGGCACAGTGTTAATGTAATGCAGATTCTTATCATAAAAAGCCCCCAAATGCTTTACCAACATTCATTTAAAACGATCACACGTAGAGGGAATAAAGCATGGTATTTAATGTCACATGGCATTATGAGAACATCGTTTCAAAATGGCTGTCATTTCACTTCAACCAGCCGAAGTATCTGCTGAATTTATCCAGAGGTCATCCACTCAACTGCATATCTCTGGCATGTCTATCGGGATAATTTTTTTTAAAGGGCTGCAATCCAAGACTCACTTACATGGGAGTAAGTCCTGTTGAATTTAGTGGGACTTACCTCTGAGTAAACACACCTAGGCTTGCACTGTGAAAAGCTTTGAAATGCAGAGTTTCGTGATCAAGGATGGGGTAGCCAATGTGATGCCTTCCATATGTCATTGGATTCCAGTTCCCATTATCCCTGACCGTTGTCCATGCTGGTTGGTGCTGATGGGAGCTGGAACTTGACTATGCCCAGACATCATATTGGCTATCCCTGTTTGGAGCTAGATCATTGCGTTACAGCATTACATTCTGTGCCCCACAATCTCGTCAGTGTTCTTTCTGTGATACTACAAATTGCTCTATCAAAAGCCAAGAGGCAGGAATCAGGTTCCAAGCAACAGGGGAGCTCTGCATACCTAATGGGTTTTCTTGGCCTTATCAATAATACACCACTCTGTCGCATCCTCTGGACCTCACCTATTTGAGTTTCCCATTGTTTTTTCTCCCCCTGGCCACCTAGGGATTTTGAGTGATGGATAAGTCCCTGAAAAATGACACCGTATTTAATTATACACACATTTCCATAATTAAATGACAGAGCTTTTGTTTTCAGACAGATGCACACACAATATCCTCCTCTCCTCTCCTCTCCCCAGCTCCATGAAGTTCAGAGCTGTGCAGCCCAGACTTTCTCATTCATGCAAGGGAATAAGCATTTTGCTCATTGTTCGGCAAATCATTAGGAACTGTGTGTTTGGTTGTGTATGCCTGTAGCTGTAATTATGCTCAGCTTTTAGTGAATGTAGGAGTCAGCCAAGCATTGTTGGACAGAGCCATTTGTGGTGACATTGAGCCCTACTGGTACAATATATGTGCAAGCAAACGAAAAGGAGATATTTTGATGGTTGCGTCTAAATTAGCCTTGAGGTCTGTAAGGAAATGCTCGTCAAGTCTGCAGCATTTAATTACCAGATCACTGAGCATGTAAATTAGAGAAGTCCCTTATGCTTGCCCTCCACATCCTGTGCACATATACTCCCTTGCAGTATATCTGTTTTGGGGTGCGTGCACAGAGGGTTGACTCCAGAATTTGAAGGGAGGGTCAAAAAATGCACTTTCAATTGGCCCTATTAAACTGAAAAAGATGAGGCATGTAAACTGAGACGCCTTTCCCACGTAACCTGTAGCTTCCTTGACTATCATTTGCAAAGTGAGAATGGTGGTTGCTTGGCCACTTTGACAGCCTCAGTGAATGCCCAACCTCACCACCTTCCAGAACTGACCCTGGTTATTGTTTTTTTTACTCAGGAAGCTGCAAACCTGCATGTTGGGATCAGTCCTCCCATGTTTGGTGCCCTGGACTCTGAGGAGGTCAGTTGCTCTGAGCATTGACCCTGGATGACTCCACACACCCAGAACCTGCCTTCCCCAACATCATTTAGAGACCCCACTTTGTGCACTGCTTCACATTGCCATCATTATAGTTTCATACCCAGGATTCATACCTAGAAACTACAGTCAGAGTTCTTCCTTTCCCATCAGAATCAGCAGTTGCTAAAGCAGGCAAGGCCCCTTAAACTACAGGAGCCTTTTTCTACTGGAGGTGGGCCTAACCACTCAGAGACTAAGCTGCAGCCCTATTTATATCTTACTTGAGAGTTTTTTTGTGGCTGACTGCCCCTGCCATTTGATTTAAGTATACTACACTGTGTGCTTTGCAGGCTGTTACAGTTTAGAGCTTCTTTGCACACCGAGGTTGGCAGTTCATGCTCATAGAATCAGAACTGTAGAATTGGACGGGACCCTGAGAGCCATCTAGTCCAACCCCCTGTAATGCAGGAATCTCATCTAAAGCATCCATGGCAGTTGGCCATCCAGCCTCTGCTTAAAAACTTTCAAGGAAAGAGAGTCCACCACCTCTTGAGGGAGTCCGTTCCACTGTCGAGCAGCTCTCACTGTCAGAAAGTTATTTCTGGTGTTTAGTCAAAATCACCTTTCTTCTAACTGGAATCCAATGGTTTGGGTCCTACCCTCCAGAGCAGCAAAAAAAACAAGCTTGGTCCATCTTCCATGTGACAGCCTTTTAGGTACTGATTTTTGAGTGCATAGCCTCAGTATGGATTGTCTATCAGCTCTTAATTATATCAGGAGAAGTGTTTTCCTCCCATCTGGACCTTTGTGGCCTAAATTCTAACCACACATGAACTAAAGCATTTATTGTTTAATGTACCATCAAGGTAAGGGAATGAGATCTTGCATTGATTAGATGTGTTTAATGCTGAAAGAATAAATGTTGTTTGAGAAATTGTATCCATTTCGCCTTCACCTTGTAGGTTATGATTATGTCTCCAAAGCACTATGGAGAAGTGAATAAATAATAGTTACACAGCAAAGCATGCACAGACCACTACAAAAGAAACCCCATAATTTGCATGCTTTAGACAAGAGACACTTGAATTCCCAAACAGGTGTTTGAGCTACTTGATTCACATTGATGGTCCCAAGAAGCAAAGTCTTATGTTATTATAGCATGGGTGGCTAACCTGTGCCCCTCCAACGTTGGTTGGACTCCCATAAACACCCAGCCAGAATGGCCAATAATCAGGGATTATTGGCAAGAAAGAAGCAGACTCCTAACTTACATGCCAGTGACCCACTGCCAACTGATGTAGACCTGTGGCCCTCCAGATGTTGCTGGACTATACAACCCATCCTCCCTGACCACTGGCCATGCTGTCTGGGGCCAATGGGTGTTGTAGCTCAGCAACATCTGGCGGGACACTGGTTCCTCATCCCTGGTGCAGACAATATAGAGCTGGATGGACCAATGGTCTGATTCAGTACAACAGCCTCTTGTGCTCCTACCATATGCCTGCTTGGTGTTATGTTGGTGGGCAACAAAGGGGAACAGCGACAGCAGCCTGAGCAAAGCTAAACAGGGTCTGTTATGGTTTCATATCGGATGGGGAACCATGTGTTGAGATTCCTACATTGCAGGGCATTGGACTAGATGACCTTCGGGGGTCTCTTCCAAATCTACAATGATATGATTATCTTTCTTCGGGGCCACTGCAGGTCTTTGTTCTTTGATTTTAAAGTGGGTTTGATCAAAAGGAGCTCTTCAAATATAGGGCTGTCCTCTGACTGTCCTTCAACAGAGGACTGTAATGTAGGACACTTGATCACCCCACGTGAACTTTTCTGATGGAGAGCCCAGATCCTTCTCCTCCACCCTCAAGTACCAATTAGCACTGCAGCAGTTTTGATGGGAGGTGAATCAAGTTTTCTGCCCTGAATCCACTTGTCTTATTTGTTGGCCAGTTATACTCACTTTGAGGACACAAACTTGCTGATTGCACCTGCAATTTTAGTTTCTGCTGAGCTGATGTAAAGCTGGGAAGCATGGGACGTGCACATTATTGAAAGCTTCTTGGGGAGTTTCGATACCTCCTTGTGTAAGTTTTATTGCAAAACCCTGCAGCAGAATCTGCAGCCTACTGAAAAGAGAGAGAAGCTTGTGATTTGCAAGATACGAGCAGCCATCACTTAACCTGCTTAAAACTTTCATCCACTGAGAACAGAGACTGGAGTGTGAAATGCATACTGCCCTTCCACTGGCTATGTCTGCTTGGAAGCAGAAATGGAAAGACTTCTCTGATCTTTGGGAGGACTTTTCTTATTCTAAAAGGCTTCCTCCATTCTCTTCTTGAAAGGCACACGGGGGGCATTTGTAGATATTTTTAAATCAGTCACACATGCCTGATTGTCCAGGGCACTAGGTGGACACTCACACTTAAGAAAACAAAAAGAGCCTGCTGGATCAGGCCAATGGCCTTTCTAGTCCAGCATCCTCTTCTCACAGTGGCCAATACTCTCCCTGTTCTACTAAATCTTGCACCTCTTGCCTCCACAGCTTCTTCCATGCATTATCCAAAATGCCCTGGCACCATATTATCCACATTCTCCTGGCACAATTTTTTAAATCTTATTTAGCTGCTGATGTGGCTCCAATAATTTCATGCTTTTGCTGCTGTTTGATAGCATATATTTTTGTTTCACACAAATGTTGTCAGCTGCCTTGAAGCCATTTGTGGTGAAAGGCAGGACAGAAACTTTAGAAATGAAATAGTGAATCAAGGAAACCATACTTCTTTGACCCTTTTTCATGGAGAATAAGGCTATCCATTTCTTCTGGCCATAATGGCTGTGTTCAATCTCTGCTGCTGGAGGCATGGAGCCTTTGACTACCAATTGTTGGGAACTGAATTTATGACTTTTGTGTCTGTAGCAGGTAAGACCAACATGGAGTGTCCTCAACTCCACCGTGGAAGAAATGCAAGAAGACCTGAAAATCAGTTGCAGGTCACATCCTGCTAATCTGTTGCAGTGACTTGACATCTCTTGATGTAATGGTATTGTTTTATGCAATGAGCAGTAACAGCTCCAAAGAATAATCAGTCTGTCTATTGATTTGGCTTGTTTAGTGTTACTGTGCCTAATCAATAAACCCCCAAAGTATCTCGTCATAATGGCTGCTTTGCGTTCGCCTCTCCAGTAGCTTTCCAGCTGCCCAGAAAGTGGGATCAATACGCTGAAAATGCTCTTCCACACTCGTCCTTATGAAATGTTTGTATTTCTCCATGTGAGTTTTATGCTGGTAAATGGCTTTTCCAATATGTCGAGGGCTTTTTCTTTTTCTTTTAAAGGGTTCCATATTGCAATGCATACACCACACAATCACCAGGCCATGTGGGGGATGCTTTCAAGGTCACTGGTGAATTGACTAAAGGAGATTCATAAACCTTTCAAGTTATACTTTCGCAGATATAGAACAAAAGCCAGCTAAGTGGTTCCAAATGGTCCACATACAGAGATGTTTTCAGGGTCATTAGGGTTGGTTTCTCCCCCCCCCCCCTAAAAAATTTTTTTTAAAAAAATCAGATGGTTAGTAGTACACCTTGATATCCTGGGTACTTTTGGAAAGGTCTGGGGAACTCATCTGAAATCCTGAAAATCCTGAAAATAACAAAGAGACCAGGTGTAGCTAGCCTTGTGCCCTCCAGATTTTTTTGAACTACAACTCCCATCATTGCTACTAATTGGTCATGCAAGCTGGGGCTGATGGGAGTTGTAGTCTGCCACTGTAAAGTGACTGTGTCCCCCCCATTGTCAAATGAGTGCTTGACAAAAATTTACTTGGAGACCCCAAAATAAGGTGTGTGAGTGTGTGTAGTAATTAGTCTACTGAACAAAGGCAAAATGTATATTAATTGCTCAAACCACTTTTGCCTCTGGCCCCACCCACTGCTGGCATGTGGCCCCAGAAGACTACAGGTGAAACTCGGAAAATTAGAATATCTTTTTTTAAAAAATTATATTTATTGAGGTTTTTAACAATAAAAATAATACAGCACAAAAACACAAAAGCTTGAAAAATAAAAGAAGAAAAAATTAAGAAAAAAGGGGAAAAAAGAAAAAAAGAAAAATAGTATCTCTAACAATATCTTGTCCCCGACTTCCCCGTCCCTCCCCTCCCGGGTCAATTCCATATCCAACTTCACAACTTCTTTTTTATACCCCACACAATAAATTCTATTAGGTTTTGAACTATATTACTCTTAACTATTTCTAATAATTTCCTTTAGCCTTTGCCTAGTTCAGATTCTATCCAATCTTTTAACTAAACCTCCAAACCCACCCCCTCCCTCCCCAGGTAGCAGTTTCCCTTTTTCCCCGGCCAGCGTCTTCATATCATCCAATTTCAAACATTTTAATCCATCCATTCCTCTACCTTATATTCCTTCTTTACCCCACTCCCACTCTTAACCAATCTAAACCATCCCATTCCTCCTTCTTCCCCTTCCATTGTTTTAATTCTTCCACCAGCCTCCCACCCTCATATTTATTTCCACTGTCCCCTATTTCCAATCTTCTGTCTGGCCTGCGTCCCCTCACTCTCACTGGGGGGGGGGCAAAGGCCAGACTCTTTCCTCCCTCCTCAGCTTGTTTGTTTCCTTCTGGGATCTGGTCGCCCTCTCTCACTGAGCAGACCAGATCCCAGGGTCCATCTTGGTCCTTAGCGTCCAAAGTCACATAGGTGATCAATGCATCCTCTCTCACAGGTTGCATTGATTTCTCAGTCCGTTGCTCCTTATTTTCTGCCTGTTGTTCAATGATTTCTTCTTGTTGCAATTCTAAAGTCTCCATTGGATATATCTGTTGCTGGTCTTCTTTTAAAGTCTGAATATTTCCTTTACCATGACGTATTTCCTCTGTCATTTCTTTAATAAAGTCTAGAATATACTGCAGTTCGACCTCCTCCATTTGTAAGAGGGTTGTTTTGGCTGGCAGCCTTCTTTGTCCTTCTGTGTTCCCGTGGGAATTATAACTTGATCCGCCAGAGATGGTGCTATAATGTCCAGACTAGTTCCTTTGTTTATTTCCAACCATATTTATCCTTTATAATTTAAATTCTTAGTCCAACTTTTCCAGTTCTCCTCTTTATTACATCGGTCAACTTAGATATAATCCAAAAAAAATATCACAGAGTCACAGCAGTTACTCTTTGTAAATCCTTATATTTGTCAGCTGGTCGCGGCTTTAGGTTCCTGCCCCCGGTTTCCGGGGGGGGGGTTCTTTGTCACAATAATATGATTATTGATGCAGTCTAAAGCATATATTTCCCCCCCTTAGTTCTGCCTTCTAAGGGGGTACACAAGTTCAATTTTTCAGGGGGATCCTCACCCCTTCTCTTTGATCGGCTGCAGGCAAGTTAGTTGTGTCGCAGCCTTCCGGGTAGGGGGGGGGAACGACCTCCGTTTTTTATTCCCCTCCCAGGTCCAAATTCTTATTTTTAAATCCAATAAAGTTGTCTTACTCACAGTCCGAATCTTAATTCGAAGGTATCTGCCGCTCCTCTGTCTCCGGCTCGGAGCTTTCCGCTACCGAGGTAGCAATGGACCCAAGGCTCCGCCATGTACAGCCTGCTCTCGGAGGCTCTGACGGGGGCTCTCCGGGCAGTTTCCATGGCTTTCTGGAGCCCGCTGGGTATCCCAGCCCTCAGAACGCACAATCTGAGGCTTCTCCGGGGGGTCGCGGCGCCCACGCGACTCCCCCCCTCCTCGGTAGTGGTGGGTGTCTCGGGAGCCGAGACGAACCCCGCCGGCGGCTGATGGCGGCAGACCGGAAGTCCCCCGGAAAATTAGAATATCATCGAAAAGTGCATTTATTTCAGTAACACAACTTAAAAGGTGAAACCAATATATGAGATAGATGCAAAGCAAGATATGTCACGCCTTTATTTGTTGTAATTATTTGTCGTTAGGCGGGTCAATTATAAATGGAATGTAATTAATGAAATGTAATAGCGATGTTTATTTTTGTATTATTGTAACTATTTGTTTTATTACTGTGGAATTTCCAAAAGAAAGCGTTTGTAAAAATTAAAAGAAAAAGAAAAAATACTAAGTTGCATTACTGAAATAACTGCACTTTTCAACAATATTCTAATTTTCCGAGTTCCACCTGTATTTAGAAGGGAACACAGCTTTCGAGCTGGGAAATGTTTCCCATCCCTGCTTTCAAGAGTTCATGCTTGATTTGTGACTATCATACTTTCCATACTTCCATGGTGCAGAATTGGGAAGCTGGAAGGCAGTGGATTCCAGAAAAAAAATCTGCATTCCTAACCACACTTAACCTGGGCGTGAGCCCCATTCAATTTAATAGGACATAAGATTGCAACGTTTGGCACCTTCTGGACTGGATGGCCTTAGCTCTTTCCTTCACCCATTATTCAGAAGAGAGAGAGAGAGAGAGAAATTGATCTTAGAAGGTAGTTTGTTTCGATTCTTGTTCATTGTTAGCCATGCTCACTATGGGGAATCCAAAATCAAAAGGATGCTCTGCATCAGAAAGGGCTGGAGAAATTATTTGTACTTGCTTCCACAAGCTCAGGAAAATAAAGAGATGCTAAAAAAAGAAATGTGCTTCAGGGTCCTGTGCTGGCCTTTCAGAGATTAAAAAGATGCATAAATTGATCTCAGCATGCTACATGGGTCGTGGATTGCTCTTTCGAATCTTTGAAGAGCTGGTGTTAGTTTGCCCACCTTTGCAAAGTAATGGGCCTTGGCTAGAGAAACTGCTTCTATCTCTCTCTCTCTCCTGCAGGGGATGGGGAAACTGGCTCTCCAGTTGTCATGGGAACTGCAACTCCCACCATCCCTAGCCAGCATGGCCAATGGTTAGGGATTATGATAGTTGAAGTCAAACAACATCTGGAGGGACACAGGTTCCCCATCCCTGCTGTACTGGAAGGAAAGGATGTGGGGCTGATTCATACACATGTTCATCACCCAGTGCCTGCAACATCAGTGGTGGATTTCATGGTCAAAAGAGCCTTGGTCGTCGTGCCTATTGCTCCATTAGATCCCTCAGGATCTCTCCTCTTTCTCTAAGGCACTTTTGGCCAACCGGTCTCCTGCAGGCTGGAATCAGCCCCTGGAACAGTTCTGTCCAACCCATTGACAAATCTACCAAATTTTAAATGAGGTATAGGAAAAGGTTAGTAAGAAGCTTCATCCTTAAGGAAAATTGCATTCAGGTGGCACAAGAAACTGCCCACCCATCCCTGATATTGTCATTATATTAACAGACTGTGGATCGAGAGGTGAGGCATTTTAGCAGTGAACGATTGTTAAAAGCACTAAGGATGCTACGAGTGGGATTTGCTGGGCCAAAACATATGGTGGTAAATAAAACATTGTCCCCTGAGCAAATTGGTTGAGTTTACTTTCACTGTGAACCTGGGATCAAGCCTTGGTTGTTTGAACAACTTCTTTGTTCTACAGATTAGCTTGCACAATGTACAGTACCTTGTTAATTCCTGTCCCCCCCCCTGCCTGTAGGACATCACCGATGAATTCCATAAAAAGAAAAAGACATACTGGGTATCCCCATTGGATGGGCATTTTACCCTAGGGCTAGAAAGCGTCTCTTTCTAAATTCCATAAAGGGCAGGACTGGTTGTGGTTGCTTAATGGACAGCAAGAGTCACTGCTGCCTGTATGTAAGGGCCAAATGCTGGTAAGAACAAAGTGTTTGTGCAGTGCACAAGGGCTCATATTGTGCTCATAACAACCCAGTGAGGTAGGGTAGGTGGAGTAAGCTTTGCATTTGAGCAGGGATTTGCACCTAGTCTACCCAAGTACAAGTCCAGCACTTACACTAAGAAGAGCCTGTTGGATCAAGCCAATGGGCCATCCAGTCCAGCATCCTGTTCTCACAGTGGCCACCCAGGTTCCAAGTCCTCAAGCAGGACCTTAGCACAACATCACTCTCTACTGTGGTTTTCAGAATCTAACGTTCAGAAGCATTACTGCCTCTGATCATGGACTGCTAGTAGCAATGCATAGCCTTTTACCACCATGGATTTGTGCAATCCTCTTAAAGCCACCCAGGTTAGTGGCCACCCCTGCCTCCTGTGGGAGGGAGTTCCATTTAGTTTAACTATGTGCTGAAGTCCTTTCTTTTTTCTGTCCTGAATATTCCAACAATGGATTCTCCAATGAACTTCAAACTACACTACAGTGGTTATCAAAAGTTTGAGCAGTGGGTGGAAGAGCAACTGAATATGTGTTTTTAATAAGTCACTGTTCATTTCAAGCAAGTACGTTCTTGATCAGGGGACACAGGATACAGATGTAGCTGCTGTACCCTCCTCATAAGTTTTCATTGTCCTCTCCTGTATCTTCTCCAGATCTACAGGGTGTCCAGTCCTGGTGAGGCTGACCCATGAACCACGGATGGCTTGGGAGAAAAGAGGTTTTGGCAAGAAAGAAGCAAACATGAAATGAGCAGGGACTGCGTGTCCAGTCGGAGAGCAGGTGACCTTGAACCAGATAACACAGGCAGTCCATGACAGGTCCTTCAGCACCATGGACAGATCATAGCCAGCAAACAACCTGTCTCATTAGATTATTAACTTCACCTGAACCATTTATAGCAGGGATTGAGAATCCCTGTTCCTCTAGACCTGCATTCACCAACCTGGTGGCTTCCAGATGTTTTGCAATACAACTTGGAGCTCAAAGTTTCTGATAGGCACCAGGTTGGCAAAGGACACTCTAGAAATTGTTGAATTGCAACTCCCATCATCATGACCATCGGGCTGATGGGAATTGGTATCCTGCAACATCTAGAGAACTGTGGGTTCCCAGCCCCTGAATTACAACCTTCCTGGGCTATAAGGGCCAGACTACCCCTCCATTCTGAGCTGTAGCCCTCTGGTCTGGAGCCAAGCAGCCCATCACTCACTCATCCACCCACCCACCCCTTTCATTCCTTCTGGGTGTATTGGTGAGTGGGCACCAGCATGAACAGAGTCTGGTGATGGTGGTATATTCAGGCACAGTGAATCTGTATTTCTTGTCACCATCAGCATCCTTCTATTTTCCTTTCAAGAGATTCAGAGTTGCTAAAAATAAAATACATGCAATAGTAAACTGGATAAGCCAACAACCCATTTAATAACAACTCAGCTTTATAAAAAGGGAAACGGCTCCATTCTACCCAAGGCAAATGGCAGGCAAACATCATTTCCCATCCCCATCACCCAGAGACCTCCCTTAAGAAACATGTTTTGGCCAACTGACGAAAGTAACATGAAGATAGACCTGGCGGGCTTCTCTGAAAAGAGCATCCCACAGTGTCCCCTTAAATGCAACCCAGCCTCTAGCCACCTCCATTCCTCTCTTTAGGAGAAAGCCTGCTGCAGGCATGAATTAAGAGTCCTGCCAAGGAGCTGTATATAACCCTGTTTTATAAACAACGTTTCCAACATCTGTTGGGGATCCTGAATGGGCTGTCAAATTTCAACAGACATCCCATCAGCAGCTCTTCATTTGACGTACGGTAATTAATTTAGAAAGAAAGGATCTGATCTTGCATGTGTGAATTACTTTTCAAGCATGTTCAATTATACTGACCACACCACTCCCTGTAATCCCCTTCCAGAGTGTGTACGTAGCACGAGGGTTAATCTTATCCCAGTCTCTGGCTCTGCTTTGGCCATCTGATGGTCTTGCGCTCGGGAGAAGATAATCCCCCTTCCAGACAATGCCCATCAGGGATCCTGCCTTTCACTCAGCCCTGCTGCAGGCCCAACAAAACAGCCTGCGGGCACATCGCAGGCCTGACCCACCGCTCCTCTCTCAACTTATTTGGATTGACGTCTCCTTTTGTTGAGGGCCTGCTCCTCGCTGTTTGGCAGGCTCGGCCCTGCGCACAGCCTCTCTGTGTTGCCGTTGTGAGATAAAAGTGGGCATTTTCCCATGTCACTTATTGTTTCGGTGTGAAGCTGTGAGCTGGGCTCTGCAAGAAGCTGCCCTTGCTGTGGCTCTTGCATCTGCGCAGGGGTCCTTCTTTGTTAATCAGGTGCAAAATAAAGGAGGCAGACAAAAATAAGAATTGAGTGAGTGTTTTTTTTTTAACAACCCTCCCCATCATGAATTTTTCAGAAGCATGCCAATGTCTTGGAACGGTGCAGGGGCTCTTTGGATGTAGATTTCCAAGAGACCTTGCAGAAAACAAAATAATAGAGTTTCCTGTTAATTTTAATTCTTCATCTTCACATTGGGCTATTTGTAAGGATGCTTTTCAGTGCAAGCCCATGTCTTGTCTTGAGCACCTACCTGAATCCCATCCGTTCTGCTGACTCCACTTGACCTTCAACTTTGTCCTTTGTGCTACGAGGTTTATAGCTAAACACTATTATGTTTTATTGCAAAATGGAGGGTGAGGTGAATGTGTCCCCCCCTCCCTACACACTCTATCCCAGCATTAGCACCATCCCAAGTGTAGCATTTGTGTTCCTGCAGTTCTTTGGTATAAATAAATACTCAAGCAAGAAGACCAATCTGTGCTCCACTAGGAATAATAAAGAAAAATAATATGCCATTGATTTTGCTTGGGGTGTCTAAATGTGTTTTTATGATTGTATATGTTTATTGCTTTTCCACACTAACGTCATGAATTCCAGGCAATTAAAAAGGACATGAATTCCAAAGCGTTTAACCAGGGGAAATCTGCCTTCCAAATGCAATGTATTAAAAGTTGTAATAATTTTGGCTGGGGTAGAGAGAGCTGCTGCAGAAGTTAACAATCTTCAGCTCCCTTAAAAAAGAAATATAAAAAGAACTGTCTGGTGCTATGAGAATGAACTTTTAAAATGAGCTGATCAAGGTATAGGTTTTTTGCAGGTTGGGAGCAGGAGCGGATCACCTATTCTAAAAAAGAAAAAAATTCTAGGCACTCAGCAATGCTCTAAATTCTGCAACTGTCTATTCACCCTCCTGGCCAAAATGAGGCACCTGAAAATATACTGCATCACTGGGCAATTCCATCTAGTTCCAAAATTGGGGCGCTAACACCACTTTGTATTCCCTGCCAGTGTGTGTGTGTGTGTGTGTGTGTGTGTGTGTGTGTGTGTGTATCCCACCCTTCACCCTAAGGTCCCAGGGTAGGTTACAGCATTAAAACACAATTTCAAACAATAAAAATGAGGTGGGTCCTAATAATGCAGCCAGGTAGAAGATGACTGGACATCATGAAAGGGAATTTTCCATGCCACCTTTGTTTTGGGAGAGCAAGGGGGCTTGGGTACTCATAGATGCATGAGCTTCCTGACACCCACTCAATACATTCCTATTTCTGGCTGCACCATTGGTGGAACAGTGAATAGCAGCAGTAGAACCAGGAAGGGCTCTAGTCATGGATTTCTCTACCCATGGACAATGCAATGTCTTATAGTGCTTCTGCTGCCTTCCTATCAAGCATAGGATTGCTCCTCGAAACAACTAATCATGGTATTTAAACCCCTCAAAATCTCCACCACATGTTACAAGGGTAAGGGTCTGTACAGGGATAAATAAATAATAAAACCACAATGTCCTGTGCTGGTTGCAATTCCTTATGTGTATAAGACCTGTAAGTGTTTAAGGAAAGGTATGCATTTCTACTACTCTTCTGTGTAATTAATTATACCTTGTTTTATTTTGAAAGAAGATCATAGTTGCATAACTAGCAGGATTTAATGGCACCACCAGCTGAGTGCTCAACAGAACAGACAGTGCAGGAGAAGTTATTGTTTTGGCTCTCATTCCTTATGTTAGTGCTGGAAAATATGTAGAAACATGTTTGTTCAAGATGGAGCAGTGTTGCAGCATGGACCAAGTCCCCTGCATGAGTTACCTGCTGTGCAAGTCCCCAGTGTCCCGAAAGATGGGGTTTGGTGATGTCAGGAGGTGGGCTATTAAGAATATACACAAGAAGAGACCTGCTGGATCAGACCAAAGGCCCATCAACTCCAACATCCTGTTATCACCAGTTGCTAACTAGATGCCTCCAGAAAGCCCACAAAGAGGTCTGGTTATGCCACAGAGTGGACAACTCTTCAAAGTCAAAACGCTTTTCATAGTGGCCTAAATCAGCCCAATTCAGTTTGGCATCCAGAATTTGTTCAAATCCGATGCATAGCTCTGGTTCATTCATTCCCCCAATAAATGAAACCAAACTGACTAAGGAAACTCTCAGAGTTCAAGAGGGGAGGAGTATAGAGGTGGCGTGTCCCTAAAAAATCAGGGGGGGGGCATGGGTGGATGATTTTTGTTGGGGGGCAGAACCGAACTATCTGTGATGTGATTGGTCAGTTAGTTAAGTATTGTTATTTGTTTACTTGATTTAGGAAGCCAGCTGCACCCACCTTGGCTATGCCTATGGTGGGAAGAGAAGAAGCCCTCTCCCCACCAACAGAGCTTGAGGTAGCAGGGTCCTTACTGGCATGGTGACATTTCTTGGGGATCAGAGGTCTTTCCCCACCACCACCCATTTAATCTATGCATGTCAATGGAAAGATCTGCATTGTATTTCTAAAAGTCTATTTGCAGGAAGAAGCCCACCCCTGCCTATGACCCTTCAGGTAACAGGGCCATTGCTAGAGGGGCAACTTTTTCATTTCCCCAAGGTCCTTATGGCATCTCCATCACCCAGGTTCCTCCTATATTCACCCCTAAACAGTAACATCTGCCTTTGCAGGAGAACCCTGTTGTCCATGAGTATTTTCTTCCACCATGTCATTGGAGCTGGAGGTGCTAAAAATATGATGGAATCCATTGGGAGGGGATCCGTTGAGCCTGGACACATGCACCCCTCACATCTTCTAGTCTTTAAAAGCCCAGGTGGACCCTTGAAGCCATCTGTTGTATGGGCATTAGCTTAGAAAAGTTGAGGACAATGTACACCGCCTAATTAAATCCATCCTTCTCAATGGGGTGAAGCAAAGTGGCTGAGATGGCATTGAAAGTACACTGCAGTGGGCTGAAGTCTGCATGGCGATTCTACCACAAACAATATCCAACTGTGCTGGTGCACTTTTGAAATCGAGTTTGATGTACATCTTTGAAGGTGGAAGTCATTCAGCTGGTGTCATGAAGATGCCTTCATTATTTACCTTCACTTTTATCATGTAAGTGGCAAATATCCCTTCGTATTTTTAGATCTTAGCAACTCTCAGCAGTGACAAAAGAATGTGGAGATTTCGAAGCATTGTTTAGAAGGGGGGGGGAGAGAAGATTCTCCAGTCTTATCTCTGCTTTGAAATTTCTTGAAGAAAGGGGGGTTTTAAAACCAAAAAGTAGGTATAATTCACTTGGAAATTCAATTTCTGTTATATCAGATGGGAACTTCACAAGGAGATTGTACTGACTGGAGCTTTTGGGGACTGGTGAGTTGGGAGGCAAGGAGCCCAAACACTAGATCAGTGGTTCTCAAACGTTTTCCAGCCACTGCCTTCTTGGTTCCATAAACTCATCCCCAGTGCCCCTTACCCTATAAAAAACATTATTCAGAATAGCAGTTCTCACAACACCACTAAGGAAGACAATAACACGATACCATTCGAAACAGTAACAATATATTCAAAATCGAAGGAAAACTATTTGGTTTAATTAAGTCAACAATACAGATGAACTTGATCCATTGATGCCAACATTTCAAAGTCCGGTGGTCATTTACACACACACACACACACACACACACACACACACACACACACACACCTGGCACCCCCTTGCCTCTTAGCACCCCACTAGATAATCCTGCAACCCCCAAGGGGTGCTACTGCTCACTTTGGGTACCTCTCCACTAGGTGGAGCCAGAGCCAATGGCAGACAGAGTCAACTAATTCTGGGCCCCCTATCTTTCTCCCTGCTGAGTTCTACAAGGGCAGTCCTGAGAGAAAGTGGAGGGAGCTGTCAGGCAGTGCCACCTCTGGACTGCTTGTAAACAAGAACACAACCTGGAAGGTTGAGACTGACTGAGGGTAGATTGAGGTTGGTGGGGCAACACTCCATTTGTGCTAATGGGCCAGCCTTCGCTGCACAAAGACAGCTGTATTAAGTAGAGCTGCAGTGTTCAAATGAGGTATTCTTTTGGTTTCAGTGCAAGCCTATGCATGTCTTGTTGTTGTTGTTGTTTAGTCATGTCCAATTCATGTTTGATCTTCTTGCAGTCCATGGGACTCTCAAGAGTCTCCTCCAGCACCATAATTCAAAAGCATCAATTCTTCGGCGATCAGCCTTCTTTATGGTCCAGCTCTCACTTCCATACATCACATGCATGTCTACTCAGAAGTAAGTCCCAATTAGTTTAATGGGACTTACTCCCGAGAAAATGGGTAGAGGATTGCCGCCTTGACCCAATTTAAAACATTTAAGTAACTGGAAGTGTTACCTGATCAACAGGGCAAGTTATCTCTTTTTTAAAAAAGAAAAAGAGAAAGAAAGAAAGAAAGAAAGAAAGAAAGAAAGAAAGAAAGAAAGAAAGAAAGAAAGAAAGAAAGTATAAGTGCTTATGAAAGCTGCAGACAGCAAGAATATTATCAGAAGAGTGCACCCAATGAAGCTGGATGTTGGAAAATCCAGAACAGACAAAAGGAAGTTCTTCCTCACACAGCACGTAAACTGTCGAGCTTGCTCCCACAGGAGGCAGTGATGACCACCAACCTGGACTGCTTTTTTAAAAGGGTTAGAACTTTTGTGAGTGGAGCAGTGGTCCCAATCCCCATGGAGTGAACTGGGCCCAGGGAATCCTGTGGGCACCCAAGACTGAATACTAGCCACAATGGCTATGTTCTACCTCCACTGCCAGAGTGGGTGCCAGTTGCTGAGAATCACATGTGCGGCGAGTGCTGTTGTTGTGCCTAGGTCCTGTTTGGGGGCTTCTCATGGGCATCTTGGTTTGTTTGTTTTTTTAAAAAAGGGAAAGGACCCATGGACAGGTAAGTCCAGTCAAAGGTGACTATGGGGTTGCGGTGCTCATCTCGCTTTCAGGCCAAGGGAGCCGGCGTTTGTCCACAGACAGCTTTCCAGGTCATCTGGCCATCATGACTAAACAGCTTCTGGTGTAACAGAACACCGTGACGGAAACCAGAGTGCATGGAAATCCCATTTACCTTCCCGCCGGAGCGGTACCTATTTATCTACTTGCACTGGCGTGCTTTCGAACTGCTAGGTTGGCAGGAGCTGGGACAGAGCAACAGGAGCTCACCCTGTCACGAAGATTCGAACTGCCAACCTTCTGATCGGCAAACCCAAGAAGCTCAGCGGTTTAGACCACAGCGCCACTCGCATCCCTGAATCTTGGTTAACCACTATGAGAACAGGATGCTGGATGAGATGGACCACTGGCCTGATCCAACAGGCTTTTCTTTTGTTCATTCTGTAGAAATGGCCTTTAAAAAAAAACCTCCACATGTTTGAAGATGGTTGCCTTGCATCTTATTTTATAGCATCTGCAATCATTCAACAGCAAATTGTTAGCATCCTTTCCCTCTGGTGTTCAGCAGAGAGTCCTCTCCCACTGCCATTCTATTGGTGGGGGGCAGAGAAAGACAGAGCTGCATCTAAACTGACTTACTAAATTCCACCAGGCTCATTGAGCTGTCATATTGCAGGAGCTATTTTCCCTGTCAGAACAATAAAAGCTCGATCCCAATATGCCCTACAGTGGGAGTAGATAACGTTTCTGTTTCCACGAAAAACCTTGCTGGAAGTTTGCTCTTTAGCCAGCTGAGATGCTAGAGAGATTCGTTTTTTTAATGGAAGGCTTTCTGAATCATTACGCCCAACCAGGGTAGCAAATCCCTAAATAAACTGTTGTTTCTGTGGCACAAGATCTTCTTTAGCTGCCGAACATTTCAGCTGAAGCATCAGAGCCTTCATTAGGCAGCGTGGTCCTCCATTGCTTATAGATATATTTATATGGACAGATGGAGTTAAACACCAGTATCTAAGGAATAGGCTATTTTACTCCCACATGATTAACATCGTTAGGGATGGTGAAGAAATCCAACCCATCTCACATTCAACAGTGAGCTTGCCTAATCCACCCTTTCTGAAACAAGATGCAAAACAGAACACAGCCTTCTTTTGAAATCCATGCTCCTTTGAATTTGCAGTGTAGACCTCCAGCTTAGTAATGTGTACAGAAATACGTATCACGGGGTGAAGTGTGCACATGAATGCATATATTAGTGAAAATAACATGCAAAATGAATTATAGACCCTCCCAGATGTTAAGATCAGCAGAGAGGGACCTCTTTGTAGTTCCACCACCCTCAGATGTTCGGGGATGGTGGAGGCTCAGGAGAGGGGATTTCTCTGGGGCAGATCCTACATTGTAGAATTCCCTCCCCACAGAGGTGCATTTGGCACCTTCATTGTACAGCTTTTGGTGAATGCTGAAGATTCACCACTTTCCTCTGGCCTTTGAGATGTGTGTTTTTAGGGCCCACCCTGTTCCTGTGACTGCAATCTGTTTTAACTGTTTTTAATTCTGAATTTTAAATTGTTGTAGCCCACACTGGGACCAGCTGATGTAGGACAGGTAATAATAATAATAATAATAATAATAATAATAATAATAATAGATTTGCCAAAATTTGCATATTAGGCAAATTGTATTAAAATGTAAAAAATTCCTTCAGTAGCACCTTAAAGACCAACTAAGTTTTTATTTTGGTATGAGCTTTCATGTGCATGCACACTTCTTCAGATATGTATACCATGAGAAGTCGCAGGGTATTACATCAAAGGAAACAGACAATAAATAATAAAAGGAAGAAATTATATCATACCAATAAAGACATCCATATTTGCCAAGCTGGCATGAATGATGAATGTTGGGTATCTAAGTCTGAAGCATAAGATATAAAATATCATCAGATAACATGAAAGTGGTCTGGGACCTGGTCCTCCATCCCTCTGGAGACCCACAGTTCATGTGTCATTTGTTCCACAATAGCCAAAGTCCATAAATTCATATACTACAAAGACAAATGTAGACTTTTCAAGGTTTTCCATTGCTGAGCTATTGAAATCTCAGCTGCAGCTAACTCCGTGTCCAAAATTGTTTAGAGAGACAAGTTTTCATGTTATCAGTCCACATATTCACTAGTGCCAGTTTTTGGGAGGCCTGAACAGGTCATTTAATTATTTTAGATATTTCTTAATACGCTTGAGACCAGAATAATGGAACTCGAGGGCTTTCCCACCAAAGATGGGAGAATGGCCACAGGAGCCCATTATGAGAAGTTGACGCTAGAATGGGGATGCATTCATGAGCATTTTCATATGGCCCAACACACAGGCAAGTGACATTCCATGCAGCAGGCAGAAGGAGGGTCAGGCTACCCTTTTGACATAAGACAAGTAAGGGCAGCTGTTTGTACTCACGTTTTGCTGCCTAGCATCAAAGAGAGCTCTACCATGCATGCATTAATGGAAGATAGACTCCAAACTGGAAGCAAAAGGGAATGTAGACACCTGTCAAAACATTTGCAGGTTGAACTACATCATTCTTTAAAAAAATTTTTTTAAAAATTCCTCCCTTCTTGCTGGAAAAGATCAATGTTAGCTTGCAAATTACAAGACAATAACATCCTTTCTCGAATATGTTGTCCTTAAATATGTCAATATATTCAAAGGCGCCTTTCCCCCTCCTGAATATATTGCAATTTTATTTTATTACGCAGAACAGTCTCCTAATGCCTCGTTTGTTGTGTTTCAGAAAGGAACAGGTGCAGGAAATTAGCATTGTTACACTCTTAAGATATTAAAGTGATGCTAATTTACACCAGCTGAAGACTGGAGGGGGGACTTTAATTGCATTTTTAATATTCATCTTTTAGGAAAGGGGGTCATGACAAGTTGCTTTCAGGAGCTTTACTTCTACAAATGAGACATGTTTCAGATTAATCAGTGGTCCACACAGTCAGTGGTCCACCCTGGCTACAATTTTGTACATCACCTCGTTTGTTTTCAGGTTGTTGCCGAAAACTTGGATGGATTATTAAAGGAGGATTAGACATATTCCTGCAGGAGAAGGCTATCAGTTGCTACTAATCATGATAGCTCTACCTCCAGTGTTGGAGACAGTATGTCTCTCTGAATATCAGCTTCTGGGAATCAAAAAATGGAGAAAGTGCTCTTGCAACTCATGTACTACAAACTTTAAGCATCTGGCTGGATATTGTGAACACAGAATGCTTGAGCAGATGGACCTATGGACTGATGCTGCAAATGTTCTTAAGATGTTGCTTCTATCCAAAATTAGGACACTTAATCTTATTGAAATCAATCTGATTTTGTATGTCTTAAGTAAAGAACAACTGCAGTTTGGTAGGGGGGGTACACTGCCATACGCCTGACCAAGTTGAGTTGGAGAGGAGAAGGGCAGTGTGGGGTTATCAATACTGAGTAGGCAGACCAGCAGACGAACCAGATTGGCTCTCCCTGCCTGCCTGTATAGCACCAACATCCCCACCTCCCTTTCAGTAAGCAGCAATGACTCCTGTGTGCAGAACTGCCCTTTTCCTGCATTGTTAAAGAAGACACTGTCTCACATGGGGAACTCTTTGCTCCTCAAGGAACGGAGTTGCAGATGGGAAGCTTAGTAATAGACACCTGCTGGGGCCTTGAAATTAGCACCTGGACAGCAGAATGGGCAGGTACACAGGTAAACCTGATTGCAGACTTCTCCACTAAGGTGATATGTATTCGTTTGAAGTATAATAATTATTGCTAAATTTGCATTTTAATAAATATGCAAATAGAAATACAAAACAAATCTGTGTCCTCTTTTGTCTTTTCATTTTTTCTCTGTCTCTCGTGTTTCCGCTTTTTGGATCATCGCACAAGTGGTCACTCTAAATCAGGCATCCCCAAACTTTGGTCCACCATATATTTTGGACTACAATTCCCATCTTCCCCTTCCCCAACCACTGGTCCTGTTAGCTAGGGATCATGGGAGTTGTAGGCCACAACATCTGGAGGGCCGCAGTTTGGGGATGCCTGCTCTAAATCCACAGGCATTAGGATCTACCACAGTTGGTCAGCTATCCTTTAATGATGATCTTGGTCTGGCCAGGCATTACTGTTTTGAGTTATTAAGCCTCCTTTGCATTAAATCAGGGTATCCCAAACCTGAGTCTCCAGCTGTTTTGGACTAAACTCCCATCATCCCCAACCAGCTTGGCCAGTGGTCAGGGATGGTGGGAGTTGTAGTCCAAAAACAGCTGGAGACCCAAAATTTGGAAACCTTGCATTAAACCAACCTTCCCCAACCTGGTTGCCTCCAGATGTCATGGATTACAATGTCTGTCAGCCCCAGCCAGCTTGGCCAGTGGTCAGGAATGATGGAAGTTGCAGTCCAAGAACATCTGGAGGGTCAACCAGGTAGGCGAGGCTGCATGAAATGCACCAAAACTCCCCAGACAACAAACCAAGTGGGCTTTGACCCTCTAGCATTATATAAAGGTCTTCCAGAAAGCAACTTCTAGCCAAGATAAGTGTAGTTCTGGCCATAATGTGCGTCCTCCCATCACCATAAATCACAAAGAAAATCTGGAGCCCTAATGTCTGATTATTCAGTCCAGCTCTATGAAAAATGCCAGGAAATGCCCTCCATTTTTAATTGCTAACATTTAGTCAATAGTTTTAAGCCCTCATGAAATGATATCTTCTTGTTGTTCAAAGTATGTAATTGTTGGTAATACCTTTTCTTCTTCTTTGTAAGCGACAGAAGGAAAGTATTGCTAAAGTTCATTCCTGGGCCGCAGCTGCAGCAAAATCTGAATCTGCAGAGTGAAGAAGCTGTAAACCCCCGAAAAGGTCAAGAATGACATTCATCTATTCCAGCTGTCAAATCAAGGGAATGTTAACAAATTGAGGGGCTGGTATAAAAAGCTAATTTTCTGCATGTGTTTTGTCCTGAACCAATGTGTCTGCACTGGTCTAGCAAAAGAGATCTGATGTTGTTTAGTGGCTAAGAATAGGAGCTGCAATGTCCCAGGTCCAACTTTTGCTCCAGCTGCAAAGTCACTAGTGATTGCTTGAGACTGCCTTATGTAAACCTGAATCAGATCATTGGTGGGTAAATCCTGTGACTTAGTCTGCAATATGGGCACTCCTGAAGCATAATCACTCCTACTAATAGCAAGTTCAAGTGACAAGTAGGGGTATATAGTGACAAAGTTTCATTCAGATCCCGATTTGGCATTTTAGGAAAATATCCCGCCTCAGTCTAAGGTGTTTTTCAGCCTGCCAAATTCAGTTTGGGGTCTGCTGACTCTGCTTCCTCCCCTACTCCCATTCCCAAAAATATCGCTATAGGGTTTCTTTTTAAACTTTTCCCCTCTTTGGGCAGAAGTGGGTGAAATTTGCAGGCATGCTAGTACTTCAGACTTGATAAAGCTTGCCAAGTTACAGACAAATAGATCAAGAGGCTTGTGTGTCAAGCAATTTCAGCGATACTGGTTTCCCTCAACCTTGCTTATATAAAGGACCCAGTTTAGCTCTCTGTGCTTCTTTAATTTTCTACTGCCACCAATTCACTAAGAATGCTTACAAAACCTCCTAGTATAATACATAGTAGGCTTAGGCATGAACTGGACATCAACACTAAATATAGGATGAACTTTAAAGTAAGATGTTGGTTTATTAAAAGGATGGTATATATACTGATACTTATATTGGGATCTTAAAGGTGCTTGTTTACAATTTCTGAATACGTAAGCACTTTTGTGTAGGCTCCTTTAAAGCTGATTTAGGGGTCAGAAGAATCAACAAGGATTAATTTTCCAGGTAAATTATTCCTTCTAAGTACAAACTGCCCCCCGCCCAAAACGTTTACCCTGTTTCTCATATTTTAAGACATACCCATAAAATAAGACATAGCAGGATCTTTAAGCATTCAAGGAATATAAGCCATACCCCGAAAATAAGACATAGTGATAGGCGCAGCAGCAATGCCGGCCGCGGCAGGAGGAGGAGGAAAAAAATAAGACATCCCTTGAAAATAAGCCATAGTGTGTTTATTTGAGGAAAAAATAAATATAAGACATGTCTTATAAAATGAGAAACACGGTAGAAGACATCTTGAAGGCAGCCCTGTATACAACCAGGACACAACCACTATGAAACAAGAGGGAACCAAGCTTGGGGGAACCAAGCTTGCAGATGTACTAATTTCTTTCTTCTTCTTCTTTTTTAAAAAAAATGACTCAAAGGCAGCCCAATGAGGACTGAGCATGCTCAATAGCCTTGGAATATAGACAGTGAGTTGGAAACAAGAAGGTGACAAGGAAGGCGAGGTAATGGAATGACTTGCTTGGAGGGAACGGTTGGCTTGAACGAGGGATGAGAGATACATTTGATTCAGTTTGAAATATCATGTGATCCAACCTAATTTGCACTTTTGGAAGCAATAAGTGAACCAAAACACAGCCTTCCTAAGGAATCCACACTTCTCCAATTTTGGTAATGTTGTTCTCCAAATTTGTAGAAAACTTCATATATTTGGAGAAAACGTGCAAAAACAAATGCTTATATTTTACATTTGCAAAAAATGCAGTATATCAAGGAAATCTGCTTGCAAATATGTGTATATTAGAAAACATTGCATGGAAAAATGTGTCTACTGGGAGAAAAGGACACTAAGATGCTGATGGATTTTCACGAGTACTTGGGGGGGGATTGCAAAACTGATGCAGAAGTGTGGAAAACTGAACTAGACACACTTGAATTATGAAAAACTGAAATGGGCAAATTAATGCACCCTGAGCTGGAACTCCAGTGTCCTTCTTGCGGACTTCCCAGAAGCATCTGGTCAGCCACTGTAAGAAACAGAATGCTGGGTTAGATATGTGTTTGCTCTGATCCAGCAGGGTTATTCTTATGTTATTAACTCTGAACACTTTTAGGAGAACTTTTAGGAGAAATGGCACTCTGCAGGACTTTGTTGAAGGTCCCATGTTTGATCATGATGATCTAAAACACCCTACTGCTGCCCTCCCCTTGTGCACCACCCACCAACCTCTTGTCAAATCCCCTCACTCCACACAGCCAAGGCCAGCAGGTGCAAATGGAAGCAACTGAGTGGGTGGCTTTCCTTCTGCTACTCATGAACTTATATTCTCTCTCTTTTGGACAAGGCCTTCCAGCTCAATTTTCCCTACTGCAGGTTGATTCCCTCTGCTGGCTGCTCTTCTGCAGGCAGAAAGAAAGCACCTTTCACTTCATATTAATGGAGAATGCATGTTGTATTTATTGCAAACAACTGGACTCAACAAATCATAGAGAGAGAGACTGATGCAACTAAGCCATACTCAGTAAACCAACTGAAATAAATGGTCTTAAGTTAGTTGAGTTTAGGTCACAGTCACACCATACATTTAACAAATGATGGCACCACTTTAAACAATCATGGTTTCCTCTCACCCCCAAAAATTCTGGAAGCTGCAGTTTGTTAAGAGTGCAGAGAATTGTTAGGGCAGGCATCCCCAAACTCGGCCCTCCAGATGTTTTGGGACTACAATTCCCATCACCCCTGACCACTGGTCCTGTTACCTAGGGATGATGGGAGTTGTAGTCCCAAAACATATGGCGGGCCAAGTTTGGGGATGCCTGTGTTAGGGAAACCCAATTTCCTTCCCAGAGCTACAGTTCTCAGAGTGCTTTAGCAATCAATCCCTCTTCATAGGGAACTCTGAGAATTGTAGCTTAGCGAAGAGACAAAGATCATGCACAGTTTTTATAATCTATTAAATTTATATTTTATTCCTTTGGAAGTTCCAAAGAGGGGGGTGGATCCTCCCTTGTTTTTGTGGTTCGCATATTAGGCATTTCCCTGATGTTATGGAAGCACTGCAAACTGAGAGTTACCAAATGATAACAGGCCTGCCATTGCGAAGGTGAGCCTTAAAAAAACCACACACGCACGCACACGCACACACACACACACACACAAACAAGCTGACCTTCAAAGCAAAAATATCCCCAAAGGTTAAGAATACTTCTCGAAAGATGCCATTTGTCACTAATCAATGACTCAGACAAATTATAACCTTTTGAGAAACGAACAGTACAAAGAGGTGATTTTATAGAATTGCACCCTTATAGCTGCAAAAGTACACTTGCAGAAGCCCTCCTGTCATCCATCCACTTTGCCCAAGACGTTTGTGAGTGTCATTAGCACTGAGGGCAGAATGGGAAGTTTGCCTGGCCTCCCGGTGGGTGATCATAGGTAGCTGGTAGGCTGGTGAATCACAAGGCGCATTAGAGATACGACATTCACATTTCACATTGTGAAAGTGCTGTAGCAAAAATGTGTCTACAGGTAGAACACAGGCTTTGCATGCGAAAGGTCACAGGTTCAACCCCTGGTTTCTCCAGGTAGAACTGGAGATGGAGGGAGCACTCCAGACGGAAACCTGGAGATGTCCGTCAGCGCAGACAATGCTGAACTGTAGGTGAACTGAAGCACTTTCTATGCTCTTTGTTTTAAAGCTCATAAGAACATAATACAGGCCTGCAGGATCATGGCAATGGCCCATCTAGTCCAGCATCCTGTTTGCACAGTGGCCAACCAGATGCATGTGGGAAGCCTGCAAGCTGGATATGAGTGCAGCAGCAATCTCCCCACTTGTGATTCCCAGCAACTGGTACTCAGAGGCATAATGCCTCTGGCAGTGGAGGCAGAATGCAGCGAGATAGTAGCCTCTGATAGCCTTGTCCTCCGTGAATTTGTCTAGTCCTCTTCCCAAGCCATCCAAGTTGGTGGTCATTACTTGCCTCCTGTGGGAGCATGTTCCACAGTTCAACTATGTCCTTTCTTTCATCTCGTCTTACTTTAAATCTCTTGGCTGTTCCAATGTGTAGAATCTTATTCCAGATCAATGCTAAGGCTTCTGGGAAGGGCCTTGTGGAAAGGACATAGCTCAGTCATAGAGCATCTGTGCTGTGCGTGAAAGGTACCAGATCCAACTCCCAGTATCTTTATGTAGGGCTGGGAAAGTATCCTGTAGGAAGTAGAACCCCACTGCTGGTCTGTGTCAAACAGGGTTGCCAACTTTTGTAGACCAGAGGGCACATTTTCAATTTGAGAGAATAAGGGGGGCAGGGCTACGGACACAAAACAGCTGCTGTGGGGAGGAGACATAACACAAAAATGGAGAGACATACCCAACAATCTTATGCTTATTATTGGAGGCAGATAGGCCCTGATTTTACACACATGCTAAACAACAACACCCCACCCACATTGAATTTGTCGGAATCTAATAGCAACTGAGAGCATTTCTTGGTACCAGTGAAAATATGCAAGGTTGTTCACACCACACTCACGCTCATCTTACAGACATTATTTTTATAAGGTATGTGCACATTTTGCCCCACAATTTCCTTTCTAGGAGGACTAGAGTCTTGCTTTAAAAATAAAAAAAAGAGTAAGCTCGTTCTGGAACACCTGATCAGGGGCCCCAGTAAAAGCCTTCACAGGTGCCAAGCTGGTGACCCATGGTGTAAAACAGTGTTTCCCAACCAGTGTGCCTCCAGATGTTTTGGGAGTACAACTCCCATCATTCCTGACCACTGGTCTTGCTAGCTAGGGATGATGGGAGTTGTAGTCCCAAAACATCTGGAGGCACACTGGTTGGGAAACACTGGTGTAAAACATACTGAGCTAGATAGACAAGTGTCTGACTCAGTAGGTGGTAGCTTTTAATGTTACAGTGGTACCTCACTTTACAGACACTTCAGGTTACAAACAATTCAGGTTACAGTCTCCGCTAACCCAGAAATAGTACCTCAGGTTAAGAACTTTACTTCAGGATGAGAACAGAAATTGCGTAGCCGCGGCAGCAGGAGGTCCCATTAGCTAAAGTGGTACCTCAGGTTAAGAACAGTTTCAGGTTAAGAACGGACCTCCAGAACGAATTAAGTTCTTAACCCAAGGTACCACTGTACACCCATGTATGGTTAGTTGCTGTGGAACATGAGAAAAGGCCAGCGGTTAGCAACAGCAACAAAAATGGGGTTGAGAAGACCAAAGTCTGCAAACAAATGAGAGGATTTGGTTACGAGGGATGCGAAATAATCAATAGTCACTTCTTAGTGGCAACACGCAGGGAGCAATTGGTCATTTGCCAAGCACAGAGGGCGATCTGTCTGCTGGCTCCAACAGCAAAGATAGTCGAGCAAAGAATGATGGCCACATGCTGAAATGATGTGTGTTTTCAGGCGATGCAATTTAACAACTTCTGCTCAGTGGAGAATTCTTAATAGGCTAAGCTGGCCTGACTGTATAAATCTTTGTGACCCCAATGAAGCCATATTGGTCAAAATATGTCAATCAGAGGACCACTTTTCATTCAGAGCTTTTGCTTCTCAAACTCACAATGGCATGTTTATTATCCACCATTGCGTGGCTGATTATCATTTATTGCCCCAAGAGATCTCCACGATACTGGCTTTATCCCTGAAGTGGACAATGTAAGGTCCATGATCTGTGTGCAACTGCTGAGACAACTTCATGAGGACCAGGAACCCTTTCTAGTTCTTTAAGATTATCAAGTTTTTGTTTTTGTTTTAGGTTTTCTAGTCCTTACTGATTCAGAGATTAAAAAGGTTTTGACCAGGCACTAAAATGATATCAGTGTTGGCACCAGTCATAACTGTGAGGGGTGGATGGTCAGTAATCAGGATGTCACCACAGCAAAGGCTCTAACTCATGCCAACACATAAGGAGCTTCCACCTGTAGTGAACATGCAGTGGAGAGACTTCTCAGAATATCTCAAAGCAGTTGTAGGCTGGTATAGGAATAGCTCCTTCAGCTATTTGTGTCCTGAAAGCCATCTATCTATTAAGTTTCTATTCAGCTTAATCATTAAAACCTCTCAGTGCTTTACATAAAATCTACATTAAAATTACCAATAAAATTATATGCTAAAAACAAGGTAGCCTAAACATTTTCAAAATAAAACCGTCAGTTTTGAAATATACATCCTAAAATATAATAACATATTGAACAACATGTCAAATTTAAAGAGCTACACTTTATAAAATGAAATTATAATAATAAACTCCCCCCCCCAAAAACCTCCCCAGGGCTACAATTCCCAGAGTTCCCTGGGAAAAGGGATTTATTGTTGAAACACTCTGAGAACTGTAGCTCTGTGAGAGGTATAGGGGTCGCCTAACAACTCTCAGTAATAATAATAATAATAATAATAATAATAATAATAATAATTTATACCCCGCCCATCTGGCCGGGTTCCCCCAGCCACTCTGGGCGGCTTCCAACAAAACACTAAAATACAGAAATCCATCACACATTAAAAGCTTCCCTAAACAGGGCTGCCTTGAGATGCCTTCTAAAGGTCTGGTAATTGTTGTTCTCTTTGACCTCTGGTGGGAGGGCATTCCACAGGGTGGGTGCCACTACCGAGAAGGCCCTCTGCCTGGTTCCCTGTAACTTGGCTTCTCGTAGCGAGGGAACCGCCAGAAGGCCCTCGGCCCTGGACCTCAGTACTCTTAACAAACTACAGCTCCCAGGATTCTTTGGGGAAAACCATGACTGCTTAAAGTGGTATCATAGTGCTTTCAATGTATAGTATGAATGTGGCAATAGTAGAATTCCAAGTAAGTGCAGGGTTTCTGCCAGCACAAAACAAGTGATGGAGAATATTCAGCAAACTAGCCCTATGCAAACTAGCCCTATCAGCCACCACAGACCTAGACTTTGCTTAAAGGGATGGACAATATTTTACCTTCAAGCCTATTCAGATAGGACTCTATTATCTGATGTACTTGGTTGTTGAGTGTTTTGACTACATCTGGCTACATTGGCTGTAACAGTTTAGCTTCTAGCTGTTTTGAGAGATGGTCGCAAACATATCCCTTATACTTTAACACTTCTCTCTCCACCAAACTCTTTCTCATCATCTTGGATAACAAGCAAACATTCAAATATATGCAAATCCCCTTTTAGCTGATGGTTGTGCAACACTTTAAGGTCACCTTTTTTATCCATCATGCAGCCCTAACCAATTTATGTACTATAGCCCATCGCAGCTTGTTTTTATCTGCCTCTGTCTTCTCTGATTGCATTTGAATGGGTTTATTTTTCTATTTTAAATAAAAGATTTATGCCTTAGCTGTCAGATCATACCTTTATTTGAAAATTTAATCTCATTTCCAGGAGTCAAGATTAACTTATTAGATTTAACTGTCCCCCGTGTACCTTGGAGATGGTAGATGTATATTATTAGAGGGAACACACACACACACACACACACACACACACAGCATAAACAAAACACAATGCACTTAAAGTTAAAATGAAGGACTCCATCAAGCTATAGCATCATCCAATCAAAAGACAAACATGAGAAGCACTACCTTGAGTACTGGATGGATTTAAATAGAACTGGTTAGATGAAGGAAATGTAAAAATGACCATTCAGGTGACAAAAGGTACCAGGGAGGTCTCACACACTGGGACCTCCATGTGTCAGGCACTAGCGCCTTGCCATCTGTACTACTATGTTTTCATTTATTTCCATAAGACTCTCTATAAACCACCAGTGCTCTAGTTTCCTCAAAAGGCCAGACAGAATAGGCCTTATGGATCAATGGCACCCTCTAGGCTGTAGTTCCAGCTTGTGCAGAGTCATTTGCTGACTCAACAATCCCATCTGGCCACACTAGGCCCTATAATAATCCTGGCAGCCAAGGCAAGTCAGTTCGAGCAACTTATCACCTTGCATTTGACCTGTAACCCATCCATGAGCACTGCGGTCTACCTGTGGCCCTTGCTTCCTCTTTAGGATCTCAGACTCAGAACAAAAGGGAGAAATGTGCTAAGAGGAAGGCACGCATGACAAACCCTCACCGTGATCAACTCCCACCCGGAAACCTATGTCCCCACTGTGGAAGGATGTGTGGATCCAGAACTGGCCTCCACAGTCACTTATGGATTCTCTGATAAAACTGTGTTTATGGAAGACAATCTTACTTGGCTACAAGTGATTGCCAAAGAAGAAAAGGGTATCTGCTTGTCTGTGACCTGTCATGATACATTTAACAGGGATCCAAGCGTGGTGTTGGAGCAGGTTCAGGGTAACGAGATGACTACTGAAGATAGAGAGACCATTGCACCTGAGGCTGTTGGGCAGAAGCCCCCAGAGGAACCCCACCCCACCTCCCCAGGCCACCCTGACCTACGTATAGGGCCATAGTCAAGACCAGGCATCCCCAAACTGTGGCCCTCCAGATGTTTTGGCCTACAACTCCCATGATTCCTAGCTAACAGGACCAGTGGCCAGGGATTATGGGAATTGTAGTCCAAAACATCTGGAGGGCTGAAGTTTGGGGATGCCTGGTCAAGACTCTCACAGGCACCTTCCCTTGAAGAATCAGATGCCTCCCACTAAATACCACCAAACCACCAATACAGGGAATTCACCCAAAGTGCTGATTTGGTTTGGGGTTATGGTTTTTCAAAAAGAGTTATTCTATTTTATTTTTGCATGGTGACTTTCTGAGCTGCTTCTTGGAGACAAGGAGGCAGGGTGAAAATGTTTACCCGCAAAACAGATCATCCTCAGAAGCATCAGCAAATATATATATTCCAAGGCATGTTACAACAGACTCAAAATATACAGATAATAGGGGGAACAGTATTGATAAAAAAAATAAAAGCACCCCACTCCCACAAAGACACAAAACCATCAGGAACAGTCAATTAGTAAAAGGCACCTGCCAGTGGGTGTCAATGTCCATGCCAGGTGGGGCTTGCCGGGGAGAGCACTGAAAAGATGGAAGGCCACTACCAAAAAGGCCTTCTCCATTATCACGGCCCTCTGAGCTTCTCTTGAAGGAAGGACTCAAAATAGGACCTCCGATTCTAAGTGCATGGTAAGGGGAAGAGCTGGCATGGTTTAGTGGCTAGAGTGTTGGACTAGGACCTGGAAAATCAGGGTTCAATTCCCCACTCAGTCATGAAGTCAATGGGACCAGTCATTCCTACCTTTGGGACCAGTCATTGCCTCTCAACCTAACCTGTCTCACAGGGTCGTTGTAAAGATAAAATGAAGAGGGATATATACTAAATATAAATTTAATTAATTAATTAATAGTGAGAGATTTGTGTACACCACCTTGAACTCCTTGGAGAAAAAGGTGGGAATGTAAATGTAATAATAAGGGGTAGGCAGGTTCACAACAAGAGAGGTGTTCCAGCAGGTATTGGAGTCACAATCTGTGTGCTTTGTAGGTTAAAGCCAGTGCTTTGAATTGGGCCCAGAAATTTGTAGTCAGCCAGTGCAGCGTGCGTGTTGGAATCAGGAGAAACGTCTTAATGGTAAGGGCTGTGGTGGTGGGGTCTTTGCTGAAGGTATTTAAGCAGAGGCCAAGCAGCCATTTGCCAGGGATGTTGCAACTGCATTCTATATTGTAGTTCCTATGCTGAGTTGAGGTTTGGACCAGTTGACCACCAAGGTCACTCAATTCACTCTTCTTCTGTGTTTGTGTGAGACATGGATTTGAAACAAAGCTCACTAGAGCACATGGTCTACTTTCTGGTGAGAAAGGTTAGAGAAAGGTTGTTTTATTTTTCATATTAGTTACTTATTGACAGCCTGTGGGGTTGAAGCAGGGGGCTGAGAAAAGGCAAGTGGGGGGCAATATACACTCAAGAATAAATATGATTGCACCCAAAGATTGCACCTATGAACTTTTGGAGAGGTAGGGATGTTGCAGAGATCAGCAACATCACCACCAACACCACAACAACAATATCAAGAGCTAGTTCCATTCCACCCCACCACTACAGTGAAGTCCAACATTTGTCTATTGATTCTTACATTCTTCATTGCATTTTCTGTGATCCATGCCGAGATAGTCTTCAATAGCATGTAGCAGTTTGTAATATTAAGGTAATTCAGTACTGAAACCTCAGGGATGCTTGAGAAGAGCAAATCTGACAAACCAGCTCAGCTGGCTTCTTCCCCCCCCCCCCCATTAGAAAGACATACCTCAAACAATATTTTTTAAAATAAAGAAAACTATTAAAAACCCCACCACTCTGTATCCAGGTTCCATGTATTTTAATTCTAGTGGATAAGGATGGGGGAGAAATTTGATTAAGTACATATTTAAAGGCAACCCCAAACACTTGCCAGCTGCAAGGCATTGGAAGACAGAGCTATGGGTGCCCAGCATCTCCTTAAGCAAGATTCAGGGGTGCTGTCCCATTGCTGGCGCTGAAATGAGATTTGACTGCCATCCCAACTGGCTTCCTTATATGGAATGGAAGGGAACACACATACAATAGTTCATCTGTCAGAAGAACATATTGGGACAGCCCTGGCTTTTAGGAAGCTATTTCTAAGTTTTAATGGTGCACCATGCACCTAAAACACACGGCATCCCCTAAAGAAGCAGTTTGCAGGATTCTTGGGCGGAAGCAATATGCTTTAAATATACGGTGTGAATGTGACCTTGTAAGCTGTGCTGGGAAGTTCGGAGGGTGATGTAGAAATAGGGTGGTCAGGTGGGAGGTGGGGAGAGGGCAGGGCTCCTACACCCCGTAATAACTGCGTAGAAAAGGGAATTTCAACAGGTGTAGCTGGTATGCTGTGCACCATCAGAATTTCACCCAACAGGGAAGAATTGAAAGCTAGGGGACAGGTTGTCATTCAGCGGTAGAGCTCCTGCCATGGATGTAGAAAGTTCCAGGTTCAGTCCCTACCAGCTTCTGTATAAAGGATGCCACAGCCAGGCAATCGGATATGGGCTCCAGATTTTGTTGGACTGAATCTCCTATCACCCCTGATCATTGGCCATGCTACAGAGCAGCAGGTTGGAGTGGATAATACTGGCCTAAAATGAACCAGTGAACTGGCTCAGCATATTAGGCTGGCTTATATGCAAAATTAGCCAACTGTGGATTTTGTTCTGCACTGGTTGGCAATTTGCTACCGGGCCACATTCAAGGGGTTACTACTAGTATATATAGCCCTTAACAACTTGGGACCAGTTTACCAGCAATATTGCCTTACCGCATATATGCCCACTAAATTGCTTCGATCAGCAGAATTGGCACTGTTACAGGTGGCACATAATATCTGTTTCTCCTTTGTAAGAACTTGATCACTTAGTGTGGCGGCACCTACACTTTGGAACTCCCTGACTATTGATATCAGGCAGGCACCTTCCCTGTGCTGTTTTTGATGCCTGCTAATAACAGTTTTGTTTAGGCAAGCCTACCTAGATATTTAGAAAGCTGGTGCGAGCTTGATCTATTTTTAGTCTATTGCTGTTTTGCCTTTTCAGAGTCTTAAATTCTTGTTAATTCTTCTTATTGAAAACTGTATGGTTTTATCCTTTTTATAAATTGCTTCAAGGTTTTCTTTACAACAAAGCAGTGTATACATTTTATGAACTAAATAAACAGATAAATAATGCAAGGGAAAGAGATGTTAGGGTTTTCTCTCTGATGCATTTATAACTGAATATTATTATAATTTTTCACTGAAACGAACAGTAAACAGCTGAGGAATGTTTTGACTCACCTCTTCACTTTGTTTGCAGTTTTCCCATCACCTAATGCATGCCTGCAATACGCAAGGAAGCCAGGCTGAATGGGCTCCCAGAGGCCAAGGTCATACCCATTCATGGTGATATGGCCTTCACTGAGTGAGGCATGCATCTCTACAGATCTGGCTCTTTTATCAGATCTGCGTTGTAGGATTAGGGGGCAACTGTATCCTAGGAACAAGCTCTGCTTCACAGTGACCTTGTACATGTTTGAAGAGGATCATCAGGGAAAACAGATATTAAAGCTGCAGCTTCCTACTTGGTGGCTCTATGCTTTTGAGCGCATGTGTGATGCTCGTGTGTGAGAGAGAAAGAGGGTGTGTATGCACCCATATCCATACACCGTCATCATCCAGAATTGTAAACTGCATGAACAATTGATCACAAGCATCAGAACGGATAGCTGCCAAACACCCGCCTAGGAATCACTGATCATGAGCTGCCTTTGGGGGCTGGGAGGCCAAGACTGGTGCTGTTTAGTGCTCATTAGGACCAGTGGAGCAGGATGCAGGGAGGCCAACAATAGGTGGAGCCAGAGAGCCAACAACAGGCAGAGGGAGAACAATGATCAATGGAACCAACTAGTTCTAGTTTTCCCACCATCCTCCTCCTGGCTGAGTTATACAAAGGGAACGCTGAGACTAAGGAAGGGGAAGGTGGCAGACAGGGTCCCCCTTTGGATGGGTTGTAAGAAGGCTGGCCAGGGGCAGGCTGAGGCAGGCTGGGCAGTGCCAGTCTCCACTGGCTGACTTCAGAGCCCCTTTCCCTGATGCAGGCGACACAGCCAGGCAGCTGATGATGACCCATTGCCCCCTCCTCACCGCTGCCCCCTCCTGCTTCCTAGCCAGGTCACCACTTCTGCTTCCTCCATCTGGGCAGCTACTGGCTCATCACATCCTCATCTTCTCCCTCCACAGGGTGCGTGAGAAGGTTTCCCCTGTAGCAGATACTGGTAAAACAGAGGAGCAGGAGGACGATAAGCTGGAGATGGGGCTATCACCCATTGCAGTGTGAGGTCCATGGGTGGGATTAGGGGGCATGCCAAGGGCCCAAACAAACTGAAGGCTGGCCATGCCTAAAAACAATCGTGACCAGGCTGCTGCAGCAAAACAGGGTTGGCCTGAACATGAAGACCTCTTGGATCAGGACGAATCAATAGATGAGGATTTAAAAATTGATATTATTTATTCTCCTACTCTTCCTCCTCCTCCTATTTTCAACACTTTTTTCCTTCCTCCTCCCTGATCCTTTCTCTTCCTTCTCCTTATTTTCATCCTCTTCCTTCCTCTTGTTTTTTCCTTCCTCCGATTCTGTTTCTGCCTCTTCCTGCTCCCATTTCTCCTTCCAAGGGCCAGATAGAGAGGACTGGAGGGCCACACCTGGTCCTGGGACCTTAGATCCCTCACTTCTGCCCTTGATAGTCTCCAACCCCATGACTGAATGGTCATCTTAGCAAGGGAGGTGTGTAATTAATTGCACAATCAATTTCAGTGGAAATGAGACACTGAAAACACAAGGCAGAAAATAACATTAATGTTATGTTTGTGCACTTAAAAAAAAAATACCAGCAGCTCATATTGTTAGTATTTGCTTGTATGATTTCCATTCTTGATCTTGTGCAAACAAGCAGATTATGGCCATTTCTGCCCTTATTTCTGTTTCTGATTGAATTCTCCAACAGGCTTAGTGGAAAAGCGACTGAGTGACAGGTTAAGAAGTGCACAGTTTGAATTTTCGTTCTGCATTGGATTTTTTAATTATTATTATATCCTGCCTTTTCCCCATACTGGGACTCAGGAAAGCTTAAATTAAAATACAAATAAAATACAAAAAGCTGTAAAAAAATATACACAATTATCATTAAAAGGTAATTAAATGCTAATAAAATTTTTGTATTGTTTTAATTCTAATTTATTAAAACCAAGTTATTAAAATACAGATAGCAAAAACAGCTCAGCACTATTAAAATCCCTTTCCTTCAAAAACAGTCAGTCCCCAAAGGCATGTTGGAAGAATACAGTCCTTCTGATTTACTAGGTGGTCTTAGGGACATCACGATCTCCCAGCTTTGGTTCCCAACACCCCACAGGCTCTATAACATGGAAGACAATACAGGCTTGCTTTACAGGGCTGCTGTAAGGATTTCAGCTAGAGAATGATACACTGGAAAGTGCAGTATAAATGTTAAGAATGATCTGCATTAAAATGTATGTGCTGCTGAGAAAAGTTACTTACACAACCACAAAATGGCATAGGCTACAGTGAAACCACAGGCTACAAAATCAACAGAAGTGCAAAATGAAGATTTTCTAACAAAGTTAGAAAATAAGCAATGGCATGTCGCTCCATCAGAAGGTCCATCCCATAAAGTTAAGCAGAAGATTAATCTGCAAAATGCAATAGGTCAAGCTTGCAGCTTTCAAAACGCTGTTTGGTTGAGTGGAAAGAAAATGCCACTACAGTGGTACCTCGGTTTACAAACACAATTGGTTCCGGAAGTTTGTACTTAACCTGAAGCGTACTTAACCTGAAGTGAACTTTCCCATTGAAAGTAATGGAAAGTGGATTAATCTGTTCCAGACGGGGCTGCGGAGTACTCAACCTGAAGCGTACTTAACCCGAGGTATGAGTGTAATTGGTTCCGGAAGTCTGTACTTAACCTGAAACGTACTTAACCTGAAGTGAACTTTCCCATTGAAAGTAATGGAAAGTGGATTAATCTGTTCCAGACGGGTCCGCGGAGTACTCAACCTGAAGCGTACTTAACCCGAGGTATGAGTTACAGGTAGGTAGCCGTGTTGGTCTGAGTCGAAGCAAAATAAAAAAAATTCCTTCAGTAGCACCTTAAAGACCAACTAAGTTTATATTTTGGTATGAGCTTTCGTGTGCATGCACACTTCTTCAGATACACATGGTATGAGGTATGAGTGTAATTGGTTCTGGAAGTCCGTACTTAACCTGAAGCATACTTAACCTGAAGCAAACTTTCCCATTGAAAGTAATGGAAAGTGGATTAATCTGTTCCAGACAGGCCCGCGGAGTACTTAAACTGAAAGTACTCAAACCAAGGCGTACTAAAACCGAGGAATGACTGTATATCGCTTTTACCACACTTCCCTTTTGCCCCACTCTTTCCAGGCAAAGTATGCACTTTAAAGCTCTTCCCCCCCCCCCCAAAGTTTTCCCTGTGAAAACCTGGGGCACAAAAAGAGGGGGGCTCAGACACTGAGTTTTAAGGTTTGTGCCTGGAAAGAGCAGGGCAAAAAGGAAGTGTGGATATGCTCTTATTCTTCAGCTGCCTGTCACCCTTCCTACCCCCATCCCCACCAGCCATCCAGAAAGGATATTTTGCCTTTTAGAGACCTGGAAAAGACTCGCCTCTGTTTTTATAACACCATCGCCATCTACTGACCCACAAAAATATTACATCCTCAGAAAACGAACACCCGCAAAATTTCGAACGTTGGCTGTTAACACGACAGGCATATCATAACAAGCAAAGGACAAGCTGATAAGACACACTCTGCAGGAGTGCTTGACATCCTTTCTCTTTCTACATTACCTATTTATCCAGGACATTTGTAACTACTGTCTCCAGCAGGGTCAACGAAAGATCATGTGGCTGCAATCTAGGCTTCAAGATTCCCACGGATTGCCAGCAACAGTAAGAGTTAAGGCGCCCCTTCCCATGTTGCCCTGGCACCAGTGGGAAAACAGAGGGTTATCTCTCTCTTTCTCTGCCCTCTCCCCCGCTGGACATCTGGCAGAAAAGAAATGGGGTTCTAGAACTGGGGTTGGGGAGGTGAAAAGTGAGCTCAGGAGTTGTATGGGGCAGGAAGGGGTCTAACTAGGGAACTACAGGGGGTGGGTAGCTAGAAGATTGAGCAGGGGCACAGCCCTTAGTAAGAACATAAGAACTCAAGGATAGCCTGTTGGATCAGGCCAATGTACCCCCTTGTCCACCACCCTGTTCTCACAATGGCCAAGCTATGGGAGGCTCACAAGCGGTAGTATCTGAGCACAACAGCCTTCTCACTTCCTGCAGTCACCATTCAGAAGCTTCGCTGCCTCTGAGGCAAAGCACAGTCATCAAGACTAGGAGCCATTGAGAGCCTTCATGAATTTCTTCAATCCTCTTTTAATGCTACCCAAGTTAGCAGCCAACACAGTCTCTTGTGGGAGCAAACACTCGCACCTGTGTTTGGCCATAGTTGCTCCTAGTTTTATGTTACCTGCTCTCTAGCTGTCGCCTCGCTCATTCCAATGCATTTCCCATTGCTCCTGGCTCGCTGCCAGGACATGTCTGGCTTAGCAGTTGCTCAAGGGCTCACCCATCCTTCTCTGTCCTCCATCCAGGAAAGCAAGAGCCATGATCAGAGTTCAAAGACACATCCCAGCCAGGCAAACAATGCTCAAGGAGGTTTTGAAGAAAGGCCATTGAAAGGCGTGGCCTGGGAGAGGGCGTGACCTGGGGAGAGTTCCAAGGACCAGATAGGGAGTGCTGGGGGCCACATTTGGCCCCCATCCCTGAGGCTCCCCACTACTGCTTTAGACAGATAGGCGGGTGGGTGTTAACTTCATTGCGAATATTTGCTGTTTACTGACCTCGCAATAACAGGAAAAAATAAAATGAGGATTGAAAAGGGGACCGCTGTGCTCGATTGGTTGCTGGTATCCAGGCAATCAGCCTGGTGGGGTTTCTTTGACCATTTCCATCTCAGCACAGCAAGCGGTGCCTTTTGTACGGGGGACGGCAAAATATTCCGCGGCAGTAAAAAGGTCACATTTGCCCGGTAGCCTATCTTGGGCAATGACATCACCGTGGAACCTAATCTGCAAATAGCTCTTTTTAAAAAAACCAAATGCATCCATATAGAGAAAAGTAGATTGCTTGGGGCAGCTAGAGAAATGTATATACAAAAGGCCCTTTACTCAGATGTGCAAGAGGCACAGGATTGGTTGTGATGCATCAAGTACATCTTTTGTCCAAGCCTACTTCCAGAGCTGGAGCTGATGAAATAAATACCGGCAGGTTTTAGCAAAGGGCGAGGCCACAGCTTGCTCAGAATGGGTGGTGAATAGAAGGACTTGAATGTGGTTACAGGAGGGCGGTGATAGTCGGCTGCCGTACCCAAACAGTGTTGTTGTTCTGTTCATCAGTCCCTTTTGAAGCCAGTAGCTGGAAGGCGATGTTTAAGAATATTCTAATACAGAAAAACATGATTACTAGTAGTCATGGCTTAGGGATAGGGATGTAGGAAGCTGCCGTATGTTGAAGCCTCGTCTATACATTTAATGAACTATCATGGCTTCCCCTGAAGAATCCTGGGAATTGTAGTTTGTTCAGGGTGCTGAGAGTTCTTTGGGAGACCCTTCACAGAGCTACAGTTCCCAGAAATAAAGGTCGTCTAGCAACTCTCAGCATCCTGAGCAAATGATAGCATGGAATACATGGCTGTTTGAAGTAGTAATATGCTGTTTGGGTGAGACCTGGGTCAGACCACTGATTTATCTGGCTCAGTATTGTCTTACAACACATTTGCAGGGTTTTGGGTGGGAGTCTTTTGTAGCCCTTTTTGGAGATGCTGGGGGTTGAATTTGGGACCTTCTTTGTGCAAGGCAGATGAATCTATGGCCCTTCACATAAAGGAGAAGTAATTGGATTTCTATGAAGACTACTGCAGGCTGACCTTATCCTCACCTGCTGGACTAATGAGTGGATTGGAACATAACCGTCATTTGTATTGTGCACACCTCTGAACTATGCAATAACATTTTGAGGCTCAAAGAAACACACCAAAATATCTGCCTTTTTAGGCTAAAATGCCTTGAGGAATGAATTCATTGAGACAAATTGCATATTTTATCAGGCAGAGAGTTTTCCTGCATTCATGGCTTGCTTGCAAACTTCCTATAGGATTCTGGTGGAGACGAAGGTGCTGGACTAGAAAAGCGTTTGATTTGATCCAGCAGGCTCACCTTATGTTCCTATCTCCTTTCATGCAGCTGGAGGCTTGTCCATTGTGTATAACCCAACAGATGCCAAAGAGGCTAGCCACAATCCCACCCCTCAAAAAAAAAAGTGGCTCATTTTATGTTCATATTTTCATTCATGCAGCTGGAGGCTTGTTCATTGTTTCTGACCCAGCAGATGCCAAAGAGGCTAGCCACAATTCCACCCCCTTCCCCAAAGTGGCTTGCCTCCAGGGCAGCAAGATCTGCTGCAGTGAAATCTGGTTTCTTATGTTAAATCTGGCTTCAAAACAGGATGCAACAGACTAAAATTCCAAAGAGAATTTTGGAATTCAAACAAGCAAACAAAAAGTTAGGCAATTAAAATGGCAACCAACAGCCCCCCCCCCCCTTCACTGTTTTGCTCCGGAATTTCTCGGCAATTAAATACATTCTTCTCTCATGAAAACTACAAGGGTTGGTGTTAATGAATTGTTCCCAGGGTCCTGAGAAAACTATCACTTCTGCTTGTTAAACCTTGTGCCTGTATCATATGTGCTAGAGAAAACATAGATTATGCCGTCTAGCACACTGTAATGCTTGATCTAGACAAATGCTAGTTTTAAACTGGTGGGGGCATGGCAGTGTTATTGCACTGAGGGAGAGGAACGGGGAGCCCCTGCAGTGTATCTCTCACCATTCTCCTGGGCAGGGGAGAAAGTGTAAACTATAAAGATGATTTGGAAGCTTCAGGATGCATTTCCTTTGGTTCCTTGTGGGGTTTAGGTGATCGGGACATATAACACCAATTCTGTACCAGCCACACTGATTGCCAGTGCATTTCAGGACCGAATTTGAAGTGCCAGTGATGCCCTATTGGAGGGACCACCCGTAGCTTTCAGGGGCGTAGCATTGGGGGGAGGGGGTTGCCGAGGCGATGTCCACACCCTGGGAACAGCTTTGACTGGCCGGCTAAACCAGGTGAGGGTAGCCAATGGGTCTCAAACCCTTTGTGAGTGAGGGAGTCCCTCTACATGCGAAGACATGCTTTGGTCGATTGAGTGGACAAAAGCAATACTGGGTCCAATGGTCAAGAAGGTGGTTTCTGCATGTGCCGTTGAGGGAAGTGAGGGGAAGATCAGGCTCGTCCACCTGGGAAGTCAGTCCATCTAGGTGGAGAAGGAAAATTCTCACCCCCAACCTCCACTGCCTTGCAGGAATATTCAGGAGAAGGAAAGGTTAAGGTGTAAACCCTACACAAAGCTGGAGTGGAGTCCCTAAAACAGCATATAGGTGGCATATATAGCTCTCACCCCTCCTTGTGAGGTAGGTTAGGCTGAGAGGCAGCGACTGGCTCAAGGTCACCCAGTAAGCTTCATGGTTGAGTGGGGATTTGAACCCAGGTTTCCCAGGTCCTAGTCTGTCACCCTAACCACTACATAAGACTTCCTCTGCCAGCAGTGCAATGTAGTCAAAGAAAGGCCCTTGTTGAGTTGTCATGAATGATGCCTAATAGTCTGATGACAGAAAAAAACTCCCATCATTGTAGGACTAACATCATCTAATACACAAATAATCCACATCAGTTTCTTTGCTTACTGCATATCAGGATGGACTTTACTCCTCCAAAGGGTGATGAGGATAATCAACAGCCTAATAGGATAGGATAGCAGAAGTGGCGGCACAATTCTGAGCCCAAACAGATGGCTTTGCCTTAATAAAAGAGTATGATATTATAGGTGCACCTCTCAGCCCTTCTCCTTTCGACATATTTTTGGCCATCTGCGGTAACGTGCAGCAGAGATTACAATTATCATTAACACTCTTAGGAAGGAGCCAGTTCACAGTTCATTGACTGTGCAGTCAGTGGTATCAGGAAGAGCCTGGGAAAGCGATCATGCTTGGTTTTATGCGCCCTGGTGGTGCGCACTGACTGGAAACAGACTGTACAATCTCAGGTCAAACTGAGAACCGTGTTTGTGAAGGAGCAGCAAAGCAAGCTGAAGGGGGCGGGGAGGCTTTCTCAGCTCATAGACTCCTTCTAAGAAATAACTAGGGATGGAAAACTTTTTTCAGCCTGGAGGGGCTGCATTCTCTTCTGGGCAACTTTCTGGGGGCCATATGCCAGTGGTGGGTGGGACCATAGGCAAAAGTGGACAGAGCAGTGAATATAAATATTTTCTTTGCATAGCAGGCTAGTTTCTACACGCCGCTCTCTTCTGGATGCAGCCAACCAAGAGGGGTTATCAGAGCTCAATGACACATTCCAGCCAGGCAAAAAATCTAGAGGATGCGAAACAGGGCCAGTCAGCATTCTGGATCAAGTTAAGGGCACTTCAGGATTCCATTCGGTGTCTGCTTAAATTTCCCATGCTCTTTTGAAGCACTGAACCATTTCACTAACCAGCACAAGTGGATTCTTAAGGATTCTGTGCTACCACCAACCAGAAATATTGTAGCTCTGTTGTATCTCTTGGAGTGAAGATTGACAGGCCATTGCCTTTGAAAGTTACAAATGTATTTGGGAGTTTAGAGGTAAACGTACTTCTTAACATCCAAATGCATTAAGAGCAATGCCCAATAAAAAAAATTCTCTTCTCGGTTCTCAGTTTCTTTTATTTTCTTCTTGACCAAAGAAAGAAAAGAATCACTGTAGCATTTCTGAAAATGCTTGAGAGAGAGAAATTGAGAAAGGTGCTTAACCTAAATTAGGCACTTCGGTTTACAGTGGCTGGAAATCTTTGCAAGCCACGTTGGGTCAATAGGCACTTATGAAACATCCTCTTTGAATGACAATTCACACAAAATTCACATAGCAGGATTTGCCCATATAGTAGGATTTGTTTGATGGGTGAGCCACACTTTACTAAGCTACAGTTATCTTTCCAAAGTTTGAAAGTATATATACTAGCCCCCAGTGTTTTAAGGAATTGTCCCTTATATTAGGCTATTTGTAGAACATAACGGATGTCGCTTACTGCAGAATATTGCCACTCTATAGAACAGTCTCCCCAGGGCTGGGTTTCTTCTTTTCTTTTCTTTTTAACATTTTGATCTGGCAACTCTTAATGAAAGCCGTAAGCACCTACACAGTCAAACAGGGCGCGCTGGGTTGTGCATAGCGATGGTCTCATTAAATGCAGTGGATGTATCCATTTGCAAAAAGCACATTTGATGTTGGCCACCATGGGAAATTTTCCTCCCGTGGCTTCTTGTACCGCAGCCTGATATAGCCAAGCAAAAGAGGGCGGCTTAGGATGGCTTATGCCTGACTAATGGCAAACACTTCAACCCTTCAATTTCACAGCACATGGAACTCTTTCAGCGTAATTCAAAGGGCATTTGTGAGAGTTATTTAAGTTACTTGTTCTCTTTGGTGACCTGGACAGAGCTCTGCTAAGGACATGCAGGCAAAGCATGCAAGAGCAAAGCCAGTTTTGATGATCTGTTCCACATGCCAGAACTCAAGGTTTTGAAATGTTCACTCCAGGCAGTTATGGGGAGACACGCTCCCCTTGACAAGTGGCCTCCCAGAGGTATAAGTAGCCAACCTTGTATTTTGAGCATCTGGGGCATAGAGTCAAGATGGGGACCATGGCCAGTGATCAAGAATGATGGGAGTTATAGTCCAGAATAAGACAGAGGACACTATGTTGATTTCCCTGCATTATTCTGACTGGCAGGCAATCTCCAAGGGCTGAAGCAAACCCTTTTAACTGGAGATGCCAGGGACTGAAACTGAGACTTTCTGGAACCAACAAAAGAAAATACATGTCTTCCGCTACTCAGGTGTTGTTGTTGTTGTTGTTGTTTACATCCTACTTTTCCTCCAAGGAGCTCAAGGTCGTAGTCTGACACTGTAACTACTACACCAAACTGGGTCTCCCTCCTTGGTCCCTCCTGGAACTGCAAGTAAGTTTCATTGCTGCAACATATCCATTAACGGATCTCCCTTTGTCAGAAGACAAAGTTACCAATAATCTCCTAACTAACTGGCTTGTTAACAAAATTGCCACATGATTGAAACTCCTTTGCAATTTAGAATCCAGGTATCTGTGCTGATCCGGGTGCTGAAATATCGCTTGTCCGTTTCCAAAAGTAGCCAAAGCTCGAAGCAGCTCCAACCTGAGCTCCCAAGTGCTGACAGTGCTGATCTAACTAGCACTTCTCAGCTTTAAAAGACTGTATTTACTGCCACCTAAGGGAACTAAGTAAGAACAGGTCTGGCAAATAAGAGCCTGTGACTGGCAGGTTGCAATCTTGGTGCTCTTTTATTCCGTCTGCTGTTCAAACTGCCACTTATTTGGATGAGTCCTTTTCAACATTCCTTGAAGTAGTTCCACATAAGAATGTGAGGAGTCTTGCATTCTCAGTATGGTTCCAGATGTGGCCCAAAATTGGTTTCATCAAATCGTAGAATCATGTAGTTGGAAGGGACCCTGAGGATCATCTAGTCCGACCTGCTGCAATGCAGGAATATGCAGCTGTCCCATACAGAGATCAATCTTGCAACCTTGGCATTATCAGCACCACACTCAAACCAACTGAGCTAAATGATTATGTTGGGATTAGAAGTTGGGAGATTCTGAGAGGTTCAAGAGAACTTTCAAACTAGCAAAATGCCCAACATTGTAATTCAGCTTAAGTGAGTTACGGTAACTCACTAGCCTAGACAAAGGAATTCCTGTCTACAGCCGCTGCCTGAGCATCCAAGTGCACAGTTAAGTCCCAAACCTTGACCCAGGTTCTACTCCATCCAAAACAGGTGGTATTCCCATTTGAAAGCCCTGTTTGCATTTGGGGAAGAGAAGTAGCTGAGTGGTAGAACATCTGTTTTGCTTGTGAAAGTTCTGGGGTTCAGTTCCCAGCATCTCTAGCCTGACTGGGGATTTCTTCTGCCTGAATCCCTGAGGCGCTAGTGCCAGTCAATATGAATGGTGCTGAGCTGGATGGACTAATGTTCTGAGGAGGAAGTCTGTATGAAGGCTCCCTTTTCCATTCTGCCCTGTATTCAAATCCCCACTCAGTCATGAAGCTTGCTGGGTGACCTTGGGTCAGTCACCATCTCTTAGCCTAACCCAGTCAGCAAACTTTTTCAGCAGGGGGCCGGTCCACTGTCCCTCAGACCTTGTAGGGGGCTGGACTATATATATATATTGGGGGGTGAATGAATTCTAATGCCCCACAAATAACCCAGAGATGCATTTTAAATAAAAGCACACATTCTACTCATGAAAACACCAGGCAGGCCCCACAAAAAACCCAGAGACGCATTTTAAATAAAAGGACACATTCTACTCATGTAAAAACACACTGATTTTCGGACCGTCCACGAGCTGGATTTAGACAGTGATTGGGCCAGATCCGGCCCCCAGGCCTTAGTTTGCCTACCCATGGCCTAACCCATCTCACAGGATGAGTGAGGATGAAAAGGGGAAGAGGAGAAAACCATGTACACCACCTTGAGATTCTTGGAAGATAAAGGTGGTAGATTAATGCAATAAATAATAATAAATATGCCTCCATCACATGTGGTACGGCACTGTTTCCATTCTGCAGCAGTTCATCTCCCACCAGAACCTACTTTATTCATCTTCATGCTCACTGTGGTGAACTTACATAACTTACAGAGTTTATGTAATGAGTTATGCAAATTGCGTTGTCATTATGTTATTCCACCCCATTCATTTCGATGCATAGGAAACGCAATGCAAATGAAGGGGAGGCGGGAATGTAATCCTGCTTGTATCATTTGAGGGCTGAAAGCAGCAACATCAGATACTGATAGTATTCACTGGATTGCGTTTCATTGCAGACATGGAATAAATAAACAAGCATTGGCATTTTCCACCACGATGGTGATGGGAACCCCTAAATTTCAGAGGCAACAGGTCTCTGAGCCCCAGTTGCTGGGGAGCAAAAAACAAGAGAGTTGTTGCCAAAATGATCAGCTTGTGGGCTTCCCAGAGGCATCTGCTTGGCCGCTATGGAAATGAGATGCTGGAAGGTTTGGCTTGGTTCGAGGAGGCTTCATGTAATCCGCAAAACACTGCAAGCTTTTGGACTCAAGATATGGCAGGGCTGCACAGTAGATTTTTATAGACCTATACACACTGTTTCTTTCCAATATCCATATTGCTGAAAACCTTTCTAGTTCTCTCTCTCTCTCTCTCTCTCTCTCTCTCTCTCTCTCTCTCTCTCTCTCTCTCTCTCTCTCTGTGTGTGTGTGTGTGTGTAAGAGGTGTGCAAAAAGTACACCCACAAAAAACAGACTTTATGCTCATTCATATCATTAAGGCTATAAGCCACTTGCATGCCGTAAATATCAAATGCCAGGCAAAATTAGCTGGTTAGCTATCAGAGATAATTAAGCATTGTGGGCAGTTTAATTTATGCAGATCAAGGGCTCTGCCAAAACTCTCTCTATTGTGTATTTCTTCAAAACAAACCTACTGCCATAAAGAGGAATGAGTACAAAGCTACCTGTTAGCAAAAAATAAGGAGATGTTATCAGCAAATGCCAAAGACATGCTTTGCAGCTGTGTGAATCCGCAGTCGCCAAGAAGCTTACTGGATGACCTTGGGCCAGTCACTGCCTCTCAGCCTAACCTGCCTCACAGGGTTATTGTGAGCATAAGATGGGGAGGGGCAGAACTTGGAGGAAAAAGTGGGGTATAAATGTAATAAATAAACAAATACTCTCAGCACCGTTAACAAATGACAATTCCCAGAATTCCCTGGGGGAAGCCATGGCTATTTAAATGGATGGTGTGAGTGTGTCCTCAGTGTTGCCCTTGCAGAACTCAGCAGCTGAGGAGGAGGAGGAGGAGGGGAACAAAACAAGAATCAGTTGTTTCCACTTGTCATTTACTCTCTGGCTCCACCTGCTGTTGGTCTCTCAGCCATCCGCCCTACCAGTCTCAACTTGCAGCAGCCAGCACTGGTCTGAATTATGAATGCTAGAAGCAGGAGAGAGACTTAAAGGCCTGGTTTCAAAAATATATAATATATTAATTGAAAAATCTACAGGGACACTAATGAGGCTTAAGTCAATGTGGGAACATAATCTTCAGGAAGAACTGGACATGCAGGAATGGAATGGTGTCTGGGAGCCTAAGCTCTTTAAATCTGCCATTCGAGAAAATCCTCTTAAGAGAGCATAGAATGGTGCCTAAACACCAGTGAAACTTGCACATATGAAAAATGCTCAGTCATAGGAGTGCTGCAGTTGTTGTAACCAAAAGGGATTTTACTTTCCCCTTTGGTGGGACTGCCCAGTGCTAACATCTTTGGGGGATGATGTGTTGGCAGAAAGGATTAAGATTCCAGGAAGGAATGCATGAAAATAGACAGGTTATTTCCATCAGTCTCTCTCAGCCTGGTGTAGCTCACAAGGTTGTTGTAAGAGTGTCATAGGTGCTTCCTTGGACTCCTTTTAACAAGAGTAAGATCAGAACATAATAACACTCCGCACATTGGAGAAGGGCCATAGCTCAGTGGTAAAGCATCTGTTTTGCATGAAGAAGGCACCCTGGCATTTACAGGTAGGGTTGGGATAGACTCCCATTTGAAATTCCAAAGAGCTGCTTCCAATCACTGCAGACAACACTAAGCTACATGGACTAGTGGTTTTACTTGGTATCTAAGGTAGCTTCCTACATGGCCACCTGATCCAGGAGGTGGTGCCAGAAGAGCTTTTCGGTCTTGAGGAATTCATCTACTTATCCTTCAGTTTCAAATGTCCACCCTTAGCTAACTTACAACTCACTGTCAATATCCTTTGGTGGAGAGTGTGTTGAACCTGCACTGGGAGAGGATGGTCAGGTTCTGCATCCAACTTCAACTTCTCCTGTAAGGTTTACTGGTACCGGTAGCTTTGGGCAAGTCACTCTCTTTGCATAGGTTCATGGCGTCATAAAATGGCACGTGTATTCTTGCCTTGAATTGCTTGAATGAAGGATGGGAGCTCAGTGATAGAACATCTCTTCTGCACGCAGAAGGTCCAGGTTGTACCTCCCGTATCTTCAGGTAGGGCTGGGAACAGAATCCCATCTGACTGCCTGAAGAGCCTCTGTCTGTCAATACTGAGTTATATGGACCAATGGCTTGACTCGGTAACGATAAAAGTTCTTACCAAGCAATTTATTCAATAATTCACAGAGAGTGATGAAGGAATGCAGCCTTCCCTAATAATGGCGTTGCTCCAAATAAAGTTCCACACACCCCTACGTCTCCCCTATTAGACGTCACTCCTGCATCAGCTAATCTGAGCTTTATGCTTCTGAGCTCTCTGTTCTAATACCCTCAATGCCCACCTGGTTCTGGGAGAGGGAGGATCAGGAATGTTTTCCAAGGACACTGAGTATGTCAGCTGTCTCTCCCCTGGTGCTTCTTCTTCCTGCTGTTCCTCTTCCAATATTTCCCAGCTTCTGCCCTCTGCAGCCTCTGAACTATGCCCTTCTGCAAACCACTGTTCTAAATCAATACTGCCCTCCTGTTCTCTGGGAGGTTCAGGAGACGGTGGGGGCGGTCCCTACCATTCCTCCTCAGCCCAGCCCCTGACAGTATGGTTAAGAACAACAATAATAATTGCCCACGAAAAAATGAGGCCAAACAAAGGTTGCCAGACCTGTGTCTGACCTGAAATTGCCAGGTTTTCCTGACTTCTTCCAAGAGACAAGCATAGGGCTTGTATCTCCAGGTGGGCAAGTTCCTCTCTGTGTGCGACACAGTTTGAAACTTCACCCTAGCTGCGAATAGGCACTCTAAGGGGATCTGCCCTCCTCAGCTCCCATCTCACAATTAGCCTCCATCTCCAGGAACTTCCCTATGAGTGTGACATCACCAAGGGCCACCTCTAGGTCTCAGATTTTGACCCTGAAACCCTAGGGTTAACCCATCCTTACAAATAAATTGTCCTTACCCACAGAATCATGAATCATAGAATTGTAGAGTTGGAGTTGTTCCTGACAATCATCCAGGCCAACCCCCCTGCAACGAAGTAATGTGCATGCATGAGATGAATTGGATTTAAAATCCAAATTTAAAGAACTTTCTATATTTCATGGCAATTGGCTTGCATCCTGAATATCAATGTGCTCGCTGTAGCAAATAACAGAAACCCATTGACTGTTCTCGCAATTAAAGGTCCTGTTCTCCCAATTATGGTAACATCATTGTTAAGCTTAAGTGGATGTTTCCCAACCAATTCAGGGGTTTTTTTTTACACCCCCTGTTAGCTCCATGTCTAATTCTTTAAATAATTACACACCAAATAAATTAATGGAAATCAAATGGAAACTGCCAGCTTTTTAGAAAAACCAGCTTAATTTGGCATGCTCTATTGCAGCTTCTGAGTGCCCCAATTCTTCCTGGCCTTGCATTACACCAGCAATGTCCTCTTTCTGGAGTTAATCTTCATAAATAATACCAAATTGAATTTGGCACTAAGTGAGGTGTGAAATCCTTAAGCTGCTGGCGCTTTTCTCCTGCTCCTTTTAAAGACACATTAGTGTCAGCGAGGCTGCTTTAAGTGTTTCCCTTCAAACTCCATGCTGTATTTTTGTGTAGGTAATCGTGACATAGAAATACATGCAGGCATATATAGACATTGTTGCATTGACAGAAATCGGGAGCACAAAAAAAGCAATTAAACCTGAGATTTATTTCCAAGGCTGAACTGCTCTCACCGGTTACAAAACTGCTTTTGAAGGACACAAATTAAACACACTTCTGAACAAACCAGCTCTATGTTACCTTCCTGAGGCTATTTAAGAAAGACAACAGTCCCTCTTGACACATGAGTGATCTGGGCAATGACCACTAGTACCTGGGTCTAAGACAGGCATGGGGAGAAACTTGGTCCAGCTCACACTTAAAGGCAAGCCTACCTAATTTCCAAAACAATACGAGAACCAAAACGTAGCCATCTTTCAAAAAGTTGCCTTCTCTTTGTCTAGCATTGCACTTCCCCAGGCAAGTAATGTGTCCAAAAATGCAGGTGCTGCAGATGGTGTCTATACAAATGCATATATTGGTGAAAATAACGTGCATAAATGCATACAAAAATGTGTATGTTGGATAAACGTTTGTGCCAAAATGTGTATGTTAGAAGTTGTATATATTAGAAGAAGATGAAGATAGGAGCAGCACCATCAATGGCGCTCCAGGCTGGTGCAGCAAATTGAGTCCCACTTCTCACAATGGGACAGATAAAGATCCAGCTGATCTATTGCTATCCCTGTTCTTCTTCTTCTTTGGCGATCACTCATAGCCAAGTAAGATTATCTTCCATAAACACGGTTTTAACAGTGAATCCGTAACTGCCTGTGGATGCCAATTCTGGATCCACACATCCTTCCACAGTGGGAACATAGGTTTCCAGGTGGGAATTGATCACGGTGAGGGTTTGCCAAGCGTGCCTTCCTCTTAGCACATTTCTCCCTTTTGCTCTGAGTTTGTGCTCCCAAAGAGGAAACAAGGGCCACAGGTAGACCTCAGTGGTCATGGATAGGTTTCAGGTCAAACATGGTGGCGGTTTGCCAAGCATGCCTTCCTCTTAGGGTGTTTCTCCCTTTCATCCTGAGATCGAGCATCTTCAAAACTCACACCTTTGGTAAAGGCTGTTCTCCAACTGGAGCGCTCACAAACCAGTGTTTCCCAGTTGTCGGTGTTTATACTACATTTTTTTTAGATTTGCGTTGAGACTTTGAACCTCTTTTGTTGACCACCAGCATTATGCTTTCCATTTTAAAGTTACCCCTGTCTCCACAATGACCTGTTTGGCAGGGGAGGGTGTTCCATACTAGCTACTACCTGCAGAAGTGCCACCAATGGCATTTACTGCCTCACCGGACTATGGTCTCTTGGCTCCACCATTCTTCTAAGCCAAGCTGCCTCGTATCTTCCTTCTGTTCTCTTCAAATGCAAAAAGGAAGGCTCAATATGCCTACCTGAGAGATGTGAGTGACTTGACCAAGTGGCTCTGGCACCCCATTAAATTACTGTAACCTGCCCTGGAAGCAGCTAGTGAAGGGAGGGCAAACAATTTTATTACTAATAAAAATAATTTATAACCTGCATATTAGCATTGGGGGCACAATGGCAACCTGTGGTTTTTTGCTTTGTCTTCCCTGATGCTTGGCTTAGTTCCCCTTCCTAAGGAGCCCCACTGATGGCCTCATGCCTGGAAACCTGGGGGGGGGCCCTTCCTCTGCTCCGTGGCAAGTGGTAGAAACTGCACACAACTGGCATTACTATAGTCAAACTAGTATCGATATAAAATCTACTTGTTTTACAGCCCCAAGTTCGCTTTCCATCTTCCCATCACCACTGCCAGCCTTCAGAGCTTAAGTGCCAGCGCTCCAGCACTTTCCGCAGTATATTTTGGTCCCCTTTGTCTGAAGAGTTGAAAGTATAACATTCTTTCATGGCTGATTTAGAGGTTTTCAACTTCTCTGTTGGGCAAGCATTGATTTTCTATTAGTGTTTCTTTCATTGCACGAGTCAGCTGTTATGTGTGATGAAGTGAGTTCAGAAAGAAAGGAAGAAATGGGAAGAAAAGATAAATAAACCGCCACCTCCCGAAAAAGAGAAAGAGAAAATCCTTTCTTGCTTATTCCAAGCCACCACCCACTCCAGAAATACTCAGTCCTTTGAAGGGACGTTGTCAAACAGCAGCAGATGAACTGGGTCAAATACCAGTTGGCCAGAAAACTGGGAAAGCCCATCATCCCTGGCTGTGGCAGAAGAGATGCAAGTTAAATTCACACCATACTGTACATCCAAAGCACATTTAGACCACTTTAAATGTAATGTTTTCCCTTCACCACTAAAATCCTGTAGTTTACCACTCCCAGGGCTACTATTCCCAGCCTTCCTAACAAACAACAGCTCCTAGGATTCTTGGGGGATGTCAGTGTGCTTTAAATGCAGTGTGCGGATGTGATATGCGAACCACATACCAGCAAATTTAGACAGTGCAGTTCAAGTTGAATTGACACACTTCTGCAAGAAACCAGTTTCCCTTCCTCTCTCACCCAAATCAACTTTTCTTTTCTTTTTTGCGGTAAGGAAAGTGACCAGAAAACTGGAAAGTGTGGGATTGGACTTCCTTGATCCATATAATCTCCCTGCAAACACTGTAAATTGGGATGATGCTCTATGAACAGTTGTTGTTGTGCCATCTCTCCACAAAGATGTCAGGATGAATGATAGATAAAATGGGTCATCTGGAAGCAACCTAATCAGAACAAAGGCGATCTTGATGCGTCTGCAATGGAGACCTATTGATACAGTTGTCTCGGCCCATTTTTAAAGCTCTAACTAAGCAGGGTTTTAATGAAATTTGCGAGACTAACTGCTTGTGTTGTCTCTGCTGGCGACACAGAAGCAAGCTGCAGTAGGAACGCTGCCCTGAAGGCAGACATTAGGAGTTTCTCTGCCGAATCCAGCAGAGAGGGTTCTCTGCTGAACGCCACCACACTGTGATTAGTTAATCATTTAAGTACATGGTGCTTTTAATTAACTGCCAGCTCTGGTTGGGCATCTGTTCTGGAGATCACATCTGATTCTGATTGCCCCAGTCTGCAACATGTTTGAACAAATCAGATGCTGCATCGTAGTACAGCTCATCTCCAAAAGCCAGCGTAGAAACATGGACTTGCAGAAAGGCTGAGGGTTTTATTTTATTTTTAATGTAAAAAAACACTTTGTCTACTATTCTTCCACTCCCTCTCTTGGGTGGGGAGAGAAGCTTCTATCAGGACCATGTTCAACCCCTCTTCCGAAGTGGAATTCCCAGCCGCTATTCTGAGACAGTAGTCTTTCCAGGCAAAATACATTGTAGTAGGTCCTATGTCTTTAAATGCATATGCTTTTTGCTGAAGATCAGTTTCCATGGAGCAATAACAGGCAAGGACTAATGGCCACCGGCTCTGCTGCCAGGCTTCCTGGAAGCATCTGATAGGTCACAAGATGCTAAACTAGATGGAACTGTGGTCCGACCCAGCAGGGCTATCCTGATGTTCGTGTTTTAATTGTTCCAAACAATCAAACAGCAAAATCCAACTGCCAAAGTCCTGTTAATATTATCAGCTCTGAAGCACCGTGTGCTTGCGCACTTGAGCATATGAGCACATCCAGCCCACAAAACAGGCACTTGGGAACTTGCTTTGTGCCAGGAAACACATTTGCCAACCACTGTGACACACGCAACGTGTGATGCTCGTTTTGCGACTTAATAAATGTGGTATATTAAGATCTGTTGATAAGCCCATTGGAACAAAAGTTCAAAGTGTCACTTGGTTTTCTTCCTTTGAAACTTCTTCAGCAAAAGTGCAAAGGTGTCTCATTCTCACCGCTGAAAAATAAGTGTTTGTTACCCAGAGAAAATGTGTTCATCCTCCCCTCGCCCACCCCGCTAAATGTTTCCTGAACAATGCTGTTGTGAACCAAGTTCAAGGGTGTTTCCTGGAACACTTTCTGTTCCAATGACATCAGAAGAGCACTGTCACTTAGGTAACTAACTTTTGTTACTATGGTAACTGCAACCTTTGAAACCAGCCATGACCAAGTAAATTGGAGGGGTTTTTTTTTGCTAGCAGAATGCATGATGGTAGGAGTAAGATCTGATTCATCAGGACGTGAGGGCATTATGATTTAAAAAATAATAATAATAATTTGAAGTAACCAGAAGTTTGGATAAAAGGGAGGACATACAGAGTTGAGGACAGGAAAGCTGGAAGATCCGGATAATAAAATGATCTGAATAATTAAGACTTCATATTTTGAGGGTTTAGCATAATTGAATTCAGAGCAATACTGGATTTTTTTCCCCCAATACTGGATTTTGTACATTCTCCAGCTATTATGCCCGATCCCCAACAGGCTTGGGAAATGGATGATGACTGGAGAATGTACAAAATTCAGGCAATATTCTCCAAGGCCTGTTGGGAACTACATATATCAACTGGGGGATCTGCACAATGGCCAGTTGTTGTGCAGAATAACCACTTAACTTACACTCCGCATTAACCATTTTCTGATTAGGATCCATAGAGAATGAAAATTTGAGGGCTGGTCTCATGCCTGCTGGCCTCACCCCAGATATCCATGTGTCGTTCTGAACCTGTGCAGAGATTAGAGCTCACCAACAGCCATCCATTGATCCTTGGATGAGGGTTCTCAAACTGTCCGTAAGCTTCATCTCTGTGGTCCCTGGCCTGTCTGTGCAGAACACTTACAGTCTGATTTCCATGGAATTCAAATTGGGTTACAATAAAATAATACAGAAGAAATAAAAGAAGCAATGAATATGCAATTAAATATCACACAGCATCTAGCATTACAATCACTCTATGGCAGGCCAAAAATATATAAATCATTAAGTGGCCCATGGAGTGAAGGGAGAGAGAGGGAAGTTTGGCAACAATTTCCCTGGGGCGTTGGTTGGACACCTTCGGTCTTTTGCCCTGGGTCTGCCTCTTCATGACACAGGACCCTTCTGTCCCAGGCCGCACATCTCCTTTTGCTGCATGGGCTGCAAGCCACATGCCCACACATAAATTACACGCAATCTCTCCACAGATGGATAGCAGGAAATGCATCGTGTGTGGAGCCACCTTAAATACAAACTCTTGACATTTAATCCTGAAGGTAATTCAAAGGCAGGTCACAGATGCTTCTTCTTGGTCCCCTGTTGCCTCCTAGACCATCCAAGCCCCCCACACAATTAAAGACAGTAGGCAGTCTTTGATCAGTTCAGGCCCACAAAATGAATCTCTTAACTCCCAGCCAGTTTTATTGCCACCCTTGGGAGTCATAGGGAAGAGTTTGCTCTGCTTCTGTCTGAGCTAGACGTTTGCCAGAGACAAATATCCTTCAATTTCCCAACCAGGTCCTCAGACACCCTGCTGGGTTTTATTTTTATTTTTCTTAATTAAATTATAAAGGTGCTAGAAATACTATCAGGCTGGTTGTCCTAAAGACAGAACAAATGTTCCAGGCCAATGGCTGGTTCCTTTGGATGGTTTTCTATAATCTCCTATAGGGGATACTCCCATGGGAGTCCTCTTCCTGTGTCTTGTGGATCCAGGTGAAATTCCCCCAGGCCCTTCACAACTGAGGGTGTGCCCCTAGTCATATAAGACATGCATATGTGCCAGATCTCCCAAGTCCTTGTCCAACCCTCTATACACTGCACCACAAGGGTGTTCTTCTTAGTGTGTTTGCTGGACGAAAAAATGTGAATTTAAGGGGCAGGGAAATGGCCATAGGTGCCAACTCCCAGATTGAAAAATCTGGGATTGGCAGCGGCGTAGCACCAGAATTCACTCTGTGGCCATTTTGGAACTGGGCAGAGCAGCACCGGAAGTTGCTTCTACACATGCTCTGCCCATTTCCAAAATGGCCGCAATGCCGGAAGTCGCGCTGCGGCCATTTTGGAACTGGGCAGAGCAGCACTGGAAGTCGCTTCTGTGCATGCTCTGCCCATTTCCAAAATGGCCGCAGCGCCAGAAATCACTTCTGCGCAGAAGGAGCCTCCCCGGGCCGGTAAGAATCCAGGAGATTGACGGGTTTTTAAAAAAATCTGGGCTGCCAGCGGGAAACGGCTGGGAAAATGGGGGTTTCTCGGGGAATACGGGAGACTTGGCAGCTATGGAAATGGTGCAGTTTGAAAACTGCTAATGTGCAATTTGAAAAACAGGCGGAGGGAATTAAGACACATTAGGTGTATGCATTTTTTAAAAGCAGTGGGCATGCACTGAATGTTGGAAAATTCAAGACAGGTAAAAGAAAGTCTGTGGAACTCACTCCCCCAGGAGGCAGTGGTGGCTACCAATTGGGATTTCTGTAAAAGAGGACTGATAAATTCATGGAGGATAATGGCTGCTAGCCATGATGTCTATGCTTTGCGTTCACAGTCGGAGGAAGCAATGCTGTTGAATATCAGTTGCTGGAAACCAGAAGGGGGAGAGTGATCTTGTGCTTGGGTCCTGACTGTGTGTTTCCCACAGGAACCTGGTTGGCTAGTGGAGAAATGTGAATTTCAAAGGATGGCTGCATTTCAGTTTGCACAATGTTTCAGAAAGTTCAAATTACGAACGTCTGCCTTCAAATCAAATTTACTCCCCATCCCTAGCTGCCTCATTGGCTTCAGTACATAGGTGAGGGAATGACGCCATCTTAGCTTTTGCCTCAGCTGGTCAAACATCTTGAGCCAGCTCTGCATCCTGACACCCTGTGAGCGAGGTGATTCTTCAGCCTTTTATCTCTAGATTAGAGATCCCTGGAAAGACAGAATTGCAGGAGGAGGAGTCCCTAACACGGATCCTTCACCCACTCTTCATTTCCCTCTCCATCAAGTCCTCTGCACACAGCTGTGTCCTTCTGTCACCGGAGCACTCTAATTAATTAAAAGCAAAATTGATGAAGGGGGTACCAGTATTTTTATTTGTGATCATGAAAGGAAATTGTCGGTAACATGTCTAAAAGGGCCACTCGGGAGTCATGCCGAAGTAATTGCGTGTGAAAATGGAGCAGGGAACCTCAGTGTGTTTTCAAACCTAAATGCTTTATTACGATGCACACTAAAGAGGGGAAGGGATGGATCTCAGGCATCGGGGGTTGGGAAACCGCCTCCCCTGTGAACATTGTAAGGCCCACCAGTTCTTTTCAGTCAGATCGCACCCATCTGCCCCACGTCAAATGTGGCGACAGATGAAAACACAGATGAGCTGAAAGGGAGTGGGCTCCAGGGTAACACATGCTATCTCTCTCACTACTTAGAAGAAGTTCCCTGATGGATCAGGCCATTGGCCCATCTGGTCCAGCATCCTGTTCTCACAGCAGCCAACCACATGCCTAGGGGAAGCCAGCATTATTGAACACATTATTGAATCCAGAAAAGCAAACTCAACGATGACTTTCAGCCATATGTCATGAAATGCTAGGTCTGTATGCTGCTCCCCCATTTGTTAAACCTTGAAGGGACAGCTTCTCAAAGTAGTACCTTCAGCTCCAGGACTGTCTTCCACCTGCCCAAGCTGGAGAGGAAGGATAAGAGCACTTCTGTTTCAGTTTAGTCTTGCTTGAGCCACAAGGTCTTCCCGGTGTGTTCCTGTATTCTTGACTCTTCTTTTATCCTTACTGTTGGCTTGATTCCAGATCCTGCTTCCTTCCTGTCCTCTAGTTCTGCTGTAATCTTTGGCTTCATCTTCTAGCTTGCTTCTTAATCTTGCCTCATGGCTGGCCCTGTGGTTCTGATTCACTCTTCAGGCCTGATAATTGCTTGCTTCCCTGGTTCAGGCTGCTGTCCATAGCCCAGCTCTGACACAATCTTAGTCTGCTGCAGAAAAAAAATAACAGAGTATTTGTGGTTCCTTTGTTGCCCAGAAAGAACATCAAAATAACAAATTAATGGAGACCTGTTAGTCTTGTCACAGGCAATGATTATCAGCTTGTAGTAACATGGAGGTGGGCTTTTTCACTTGAAATTTGAGAGGTCCCATCTACATTGACATTCCAATGGCTTTTGAAGATGCACCTGTTTACACAAGCATTCCCTTAATCTCTCAACCTGAATCTCCAGCTTTAATTGCTGTGTTCTTTTAATGAGATGGTTTATTGCATATTTTAATGACAGATGATTATATTTTAATGCTTTAATGAAATTACTTTAATTATGGGCGTTTATAGTTTAATGGTGGCGCTGTGATCTAAACCACAGAGCCTAGGGCTTGCCGATCAGAAGGTCAGCGGTTCAAATCCCCGTGACAGGGTGAGCTCCCATTGCTCAGTCCCAGCTCCTGCCAACCTAGCAGTCTGAAAGCACGTCAAAGTGCAAGTAGATAAATAGGTACCGCTACAGCAGGAAGGTAAATGGCGTTTTTGTGTGCTGCTCTGGTTTCGCCAGAAGCGGCTTAGTCATGCTAGCCACATGACCCGGAAAAACTGTCTGCGGACAAACGTCGGCTCCCTTGGCCAGCAAAACGAGATGAGCGCCGCAACCCCAGAGTCGTTTGCAACTGGACTTAACTGTCAGGGGTCCTTTACCTTTACCTTTTTATAGTTTAATGTGCTTGTAATTACTTTTTCTAATTAGAAACCACTTAGAAACCAATTTAGGAATTCAGCAGTATAAAAAGGTAAAGGACCCTGGACGATAAAGTCCAGTCAAAGGAGACTATGGGATTGCAGTGCTCATCTCACTTCAGGTCAAGAGAGCCAGCGTTTGTCCACAGACAGCTTTCCGGGTCATGTGACCAGCATGACTAAACTGCTTCTGGCACAATAGGACACTGTGATGGAAGCCAGAGTGCACGGAAATGCCATTTACCTTTATTAAGCAGTCTATAAATTGCTTAATAATAATAATATCTGGACTTTTCCCAAAATTGTTCAGAGTAATATACAACACAAGTAAAAGTAAAATACATGGAAAAATTCAAACACATTATGGCATGTTTTTGTGGACTGGGCACAACCAGACTAACACTTCATTTTCGTAACAAATTTATGTTACTGGCCTCCTAAGACTTGTATCTGACAAATCATATAACCCTTTAAGAAAGGGGTGGGGGTTGGAGAATAAGCTTCCCCATTAAACCTTCTGCTCAACTCCCTTAATTTTCAACCATTAGTTCGTTTCCCTGTCCAATATTTCTAACATGGGTCCAATACCACTGATGGCTCCAGTTCCCCATGGAAGCGAAAATCTTCCAGCTACCTTGTTTCATCAAGCTATTAAGATGTCTAAAACCCCTTGGAGGCTTAGATTAGTAGATCTGAACTTTTTTTGGAGAGGGGAAAAAACCTTAGCTTCCATCCTCCCTTCTGAGAAATGTTTATGGGTGAATGATTTTTCTACCATTTCCAAAGATTTATTGGTTTAATTTAACACCACTGTGAAAACGGAAACATCCCTCTCCATTCCAGACCTGTGGCCTGCAAGGCGGCTATGCCTCCGACACTATCTTCGATTCTCCACTCAAGAACAGATGTCCAAACTTTCAGCCTGTTGTCACCGAAGGCCCAAGGAACCTGGGATGTCATAGTACTGAGTAGCTTTTCTGGCTGCTCAGAACCAATAGGTAGAACAACAGCACCATAAAGCAACATGAAGCAATTGTTTTTGGTGGCATATTCCAAAGAGGATGCTCTGCCAGAGTGAGAGATCAGAGCTGAGTAGAACACCTTCTCCTTTGCTTACTGGTAGGCACCACAGAACCTCTCCAGGTGTTTAAAATGAATGTGTGAAACTCAAACTGGGGACGAGAGCAAGTGTTTATAAAATTATGCACGGCAGGCAGAAAGTGGATAGAGAAAAGTTGTTTCCCCTCTTTCATAACACTAGAAATTGTAGACATCCAATGTATGCAAGATTGATTTTTGTTTGCACCTGACTGTCTCAGGAGACAGTGCAAGAGTGCGCCTTTGGCGGTAAGGTCAAACCGTTGGAGAGTTACAGTGTCTGATGTAGCTGAAAAGGCCAATATGGGAGAGACATGTTTTATTGAAGGTGGGGCAGATGAAGGGATCTGGTTTTGCTGCTACAGGTGCGTTTCTTCTCTTTGTGCCCCTCCTAGTGGTCATTTCTCCTTTGGTCACTGCTGTGGGTACGTGACCTGACTGACTGTCTTCTGTCTCCAGGCACGGTGATCTTCTGCAAGGGGTTCTCGTATGTGCCAGCGTTCATGTTGCATTTGCAGCCATCTTTGCAACACAGAGCTGGAGACTTATTCACGCTGTGCGTAGTTAAACTATGGAACTCGCTCCTACGGGGGGACAGTGATGGCCACCAATCACTGGATGGCTTGAAAAGAGGATTAGACAATTTCACGGAGGAGAGGGCTATCGAAGGCTACTAACCATGATGGTTATGCATGCCTCCATGGATGGAGGCAGCAATGGTTCTGAAGACCTGTTGCCAGAAACCACAGGAGGATAGAGTGCTCTTGTGCTCGGAAATATTGCTTGCCTGTTTCTCACAGGCATCTGGTTGGTCACTGTGAGTACAGGATGCTGCACTAGTCTGATCCAGCAGGTCTCTTCCGAAGTTCTTATGCATGCCAGGGGCCCCCTGACCTCCACTCCTGACCTCACGCTGAATGGGAAGGTCTAAAGGGAACATCTAAGTGCATTTGGCTAAAAGCATAGAAAAGCCTTCTTGCAGTCAAGGGAGCCTGAAAGCATAGAGGTCCCAGTCATGGGGATGTTTTTAAGCACATTGAGTTGAATTTTGCTAGAAGCCCCCCTTCAGACCTCAATCAATGGGGTTGGTGTAGAAAAGCTCAGGGACACAGGGGAGAATGGCTAGCGTATGCCACAATGGCCCACTCCCTGACCCTCGCCTGCTCCTTTTCAACAGCCCAAAGAAGGCTAGATTCTCACAAATAGGCCTTCCAAGCTGCCAGAGCCTCGTTACTATTGTTTTTTACATTTTGCACCTTTTATAGGAATTATAAAAGAATTGCAGCATTGTCAAAATGTCTCAGAAGACATGGAGATAAGCTTGTCTTCTGCTGCTCTGGAGCGCAGGACCTAAACCACAAACAAGAAAGGAGATTTTGACAAAACATTAGGAAGAACTTCCTTATGGGAAGAGCTGTTCAACCTCCTTCATTGGGTTTTTTTTTAAAAAAAGAGGTTAGATGACCACCAGTCGGGACCACAATGTTGCTGTGACTCCTGCATTGCAAGGGGTTGGACTAGATGCCTCTTGGGGTCATTCTGACTATGATTCTTTTCTTCTCCCCTTTCCCTAGAAAAATAAGGCTGCTTTCTCCAAATATTCACCACAATTTTTAATATTTAGGTTTGTTTTTGTTGTTGCAGTTCCTGTTTCACACAAACACAAAATGCTTTGAGGAGGACACTACCCCTGGGGTATTGTGAGGGGGGACAGCAGACTTGCGGCAGCACTATATATATATATATATATATATATATATATATATATATATATATATATATATATATAAATATACAGGAAGCTATGCCACTGTGGATGGTGGCCTACCACCTACACAAAACTGTGGGAGAATTTCTCTTCTTCCTGGATAAATTTGGTGAAACGGGTTCACCAATTTCTCTAGCTATGAATAAGTGCTTCCTCTAAACCGGGGTAGTCAACTTGGTCCCTTCCAGATGTCTGGGACTACAACTCCCATCAGCACCAGCCAGCATGACCAATGAGAGTTGTTATCTGCAGCATGTGGAGGATACTACCCCTGCTCCATGCAACTCACAATGATATAAGCTTCTGTCAACCACAATATTAACAGACAAAGCTAAAAGCGCCTCTATGAAAACTCCAGCGAAGAGCCATTGATCGTTATCCTTTGACTAATTATCTATTAATGATACCACAGTCCCTTTCATGGTTTCAGGTTAGTTGCCAAGGCAACGCTTTCAAGAGTCATGGAAGCTCACAGATTGTTGCATCACAGTTCACGAGCCGCTGTTTCACCTTTGTCGTGGCTCAGCCAATGGCTTTAGGCTGGCAAGATGGGCAGTAGGCAACTGATTCAGATCTTTTCTGGCTACCTTGACCCTGGCTGGTGCCTTTGCTTCTACTAAATCAGAAGCACAGGTGAAAGAAACTGGAAGCCACCGAGGAGTATGGATTGGCTCGAAAACAAAAGGGCAAAGTCCCTGCGGGTCTCCAATGAGAGAGAGGCATTTCAGGTATGGAGTAGGGAAACTATCTGCATGTGTAACAGGGGATGGGGGAACCCCTGCTTTTACCTGAGCTGTTTAGATAGCTCAGATCTAAGGTCCTGCAAGCAACCAGGTCTAGGAGAAAGCCCACAGCACAGTGGTGCAATAGATTACAAGCAGAAGGTTCCAGGTTCAATCCCCAGCATCTCCAGTTGGGGCTGGGAGAGACCCAACTGTTTAAATCCCCACAGAGCTGCTACCAGGCAGAGCAGACAAGACTGAGCTAAATAGCTCAATGGTCTTACACAGTGCAAGGGGGCTTCCTGTGTTCACACATGTTCCTATCTCCCCAACTCTTCAGCTGAAGAAGATTCGGCGGTCTCTTGACTCCATGAAGACGATTAATGATAACCTGCTGAAGCAAGAGGAGAGGAAGGTGAAAAAGTGGCTGAAGAAGCAAGCACAGATCTCGCCCTCTTCTTCAACCTATAAAACATTATACTACAAGGTAACGAAGAAGTTTGGAAGGGCGGGATGTCAATATAGAAATGTTGCTCATCTAGCTGTCTATATACACACACAGCACAAATAGTGGAATTGTAGAACTGGAAGGGACCTGAAGGGTCATCTAGTCCAACCCCCTGCAATGCAGAAACCACAGACTCATAAGAAAGAGGGTTGTTTTGTTTTTAGCTACAAAATGTTGCACGTCTCTGCTTGGCTCCATTCTTGGTTCTGTAGGACATACCTACATATGGCTGAATCTCTTGGCTGCAGCTTCTCATTCATTCATGTTAGGTTTAGGTGTCCACATTTCCACATTAGTTTGTTATTTTTGTTAATTTGTTTTAAATCGCTATGAAAATTAATAATAATAATAATAATTTACTTATTTATACCTCACACCCATCAGCTGTGTTTCCCCGGCCACTCTTGGCGGATCCCAGCAGAATATTAAAAACACAATAAAACATGAAACATTAAAAACTTCCCTAAACAGGGCTGCCTTCAGATGTCTTCTAAAAGTCAGATAGTTCTTTATTTCCTTGACATCTGATGGGAGGGCGTTCCACAGGGTGGGCGCCACTACCAAGAAGGCCCTCTGCCTGATTCCCTGTAACCTCATTTCTCACAGTGAGGGAACCGCCAGAAGGTGCTGGACCTCAGTGTCCGGGCAGAATGATGGGAGTGGAAATGCTCCTTCAGGTATACTGGGTCAAAGCCATCTAGGGCTTTAAAGGTCAGCACCAACACTTTGAATTATGCTCAGAAACGTAGCTTGAATGCGGATTTCTCCTAATACACAAAATTGTATGTGCAATTTTGCCTTATATAATGCATTTTTGCATACGATCTTCACTAATGTGTGCATTTTTTTCGGACATTTTATCCTAGTGCAAATGCATTTTTCTACACATTGCATGGCTGGGGGGGGGGGTACATTGCAAGAATTCAGAGAAGTGCCAATTTCAAAAGATAGCTGTGTTTTGGTTCGCATACTGTTTCCAAAATTGCAAATTAGGTAGGTTCACTTTTAAATGCCAGCAGATGCCTAGTCACACCCAAACTCAACATGATCACTAGCACCAAACTCCTCCTAATACTAAACACAGGGAGGGGTGTTCCTACAGCTTTGTTGTCCCAATGGCCTCACCTGTGGATGAAAAGGAGGAGCCTTTGTATATTGGGGGGAGCAGAATTTGAAGTTATTCAAAAGTCCATGACTTCTTAAATCACAGCCCTAATGAGAGAATCCCTCCCCACAATATGCTGTATTCATCAGTACTGCACCTGCTTATTACAATCTCAGGATATCCTGTTAACTGCTACGATTCCAAACAGGAAGTCAGAAAAACCACAGATTGGTGAGAGAGAGGCAAAGAACAGTATATGCCCAGATAGCCCTGACTTGAAATTTGCATTGAATTTCAAAACCCCATTTTGACCTCCCTTCCTCCTTTTCTGTGATTACTTATGTTTGTAATACATTTGCTGCATCTCCGAGCGGAACCCAATTATTATTTATCCAATGTAATAGAAATTAATTTTATATCACTGCACGTCTTTACATTAATCCTGCGAATGAAGTAGCAACATTGTCCAGTGACATTTATTGTTGTGTCACACCACGCCCACTGGTGCGAATGAAATTTAGCATGACACATTGGCATATAAGTCAACAAGCCACAGTTCCATTAAATAACAGGTCCTGCCATGTGAAAGGAACACTAGTATATAGCACAGAAGCACTAGCATTATAATCAGGAAAACTAATGCAATTTCCCCCACATTTGAATGCAACTTGACCAAAAGAAAGAGAAAGAACTAAGGTGGCAGTGCTAACCTGAGAACATGTCATGGTGCTGTGATGCCTGGCTGGAGATCTTAAATGGGGCAATGGATTTATAGCAGTGTGACTCTTATGCCCAGCTTGCATTTTTGTAAATACACTTGAATATTGCATTGTATTTCTCCCGTGATCTCTCCTGCGGAAGGAAACCAAACCTGACTCAGCCCTTTCCCCAGATCTTCTCCCCACTCAGTGAAGTGGGCTGCGTTTGTAACAATATACTCCCCTCACCCAACATAAACTGCACGAAAGCTGGATATAAAAGTTTGCAATCCCTCCCCAGGGGACCTGCAAACTTGAAAAATGAAGATGAAGAAGGGGCTCGTCTCGCTTTTCTCAAAGTCAAGAATCACCTTTTGCAGCCTTTGTTCAAAGGAGTGTTTGGACGTGGCATGTTGTTAACACACAGCAATTAAAATAATCCAACGCAGCTTCTTCCTTGAACGTGGTCCAAACATCCCTTGGAAAAATACTGTTGGGAAAGCACCAAAATTCCTGCCACCCTCTATATTTAAAACAGAGAAAGATTTCATCACTGCCCCTTAAGACCCTTTGATCATATTTTCCTTAAGTAGTTGATTAGCATCTCTTGGGAAACGTTTATCTGTTTTTGCCATCTGTCTCACACTTTCCCATGTGAACATTTTTTTTTAAGGGCGAAGGAAGCTCTTTTTAAAAAAGCAGCAACATGTTTACCCACCAGCTGCCGGTGAAAAGGGAAAGAGTGCCTGCCATTTGAAAAAGGGGTGGTGGTGGTTTCAAGTTCCTAAATGTGACTCTATTTTTAAAATGCACAATAATAACAAGGAACATACATCTGATAGACTTTGCAAGAACATCAGAAAGCGGCATCACTGGATCAGACCAAAGCAGTGGCCGGCCTTGTTGTTGTTTAGTCGTTTAGTCGTGTCCGACTCTTCGTGACCCCATGGACCATAGCACGCCAGGCACTCCTGTCTTGCACTGCCTCCCGCAGTTTGGTCAAACTCATGTTCGTAGCTTCGAGAACACTGTCCAACCATCTTGTCCTCTGTCGTCCCCTTCTCCTTGTGCCCTCCATCTTTCCCAACATCAGGGTCTTTTCCAAGGATTCTTCTCTTCTCATGAGGTGGCCAAAGTATTGGAGCCTCAGCTTCACGATCTGTCCTTCCAGGGAGCACTCAGGGCTGATTTCCTTAAGAATGGATAGGTTTGATCTTCTTGCAGTCCATGGGACTCTCAAGAGTCTCCTCCAGCACCTAGGCCGGCCTAGGACTCTCAAATTTCAGTGGTGCCCAGGGCAGCGCCAAAATTCAGTGCCCCCCCTACCTCTCACTCTCCATTCTAAATAATACTTGTGGCATCCCCAAGGCTCTGCACCCAGTGCAGCTGCACCGGTCATGCTCCCATAAATCCGCCTTTGACCAAAAGCCCCATTGTCACCAAACATTTAAAGCATGTAGCAGAAGGTAAGGCTAGATGTAAGGCTACCATGGTAGAAACTGCACCCCCACAGCAAGGAGCCAATGGTAATGAGAAGTGTGTGAGGGTATGTGTGTGTGTGTGTAAAAAGAAGTTGAGATTTTTAAAATGCCAGGGGACACTTAGGAGGTCTAATGTTTGCAAGGCGTGATCCACAAATAAATTAGAAAATGTGCTCCTTTTCCTCACCGAAGCCACTCAGCCACCCTGCATCCAGCCAAGAACAATTCACAGACACTCGCACAGTCTCTCGGAAAGATTCCTTCGATAGCCCGTGGACCCAGTCTGGTGACCATCTTTCCAACTTCGTGAGCTTCCTGAGACTCCCAACCAAAAGGTCAAGCAATGGTAGGAATTATTGTGGGAATGTTCAGGGATGCAGGATGCCACGGTCCGGTCGGCGGGCGGTTGAAGCCCTGGCTGAGGACGTCAGGACCAGAGGCAAGATGGTGATGTAGAAGCAGGAACAGGTGCAGGGCTGAGGGTCCAGCAGCAGGCAGTCGCAGGGTCAAGGAGCAAGGCAGAGGCGAAGGTCTGGGAGTCAAGGAGCAAGGCGTCGGCAAGGCAAAGGTCCAAGGGTCGAGGATCAAGGCGTCGGCAAGGCAAGGGTCCAAGGGTTGAGGATCAAGGCGTCGGCAAGGCAAGGGTCCAAGGAGTGAGAGGCCAGAGGCAACCAGGCAAGGATAGCGTTGCTGTGGCAAAGAGCTGAAGGGAAATGCTGAGCTTTTATCCCTCCCAGCTCCTGCCACCAGGTGCAGTGAGGTATCAAGTGGCCTCACCTGAGTGACCACTCCTTGCCTCTCCAGCACAAGCTGAGGCAGGCCCCAGTCCTGCAAAGCACTATAGGCCCCAGAGCCTGACTCCTGCCCATACTCCTGACACAGGAGAGGGTATATTGTTTAATGATATCGTTCCTAACTTGCGTTAGCAAGTTCTATATCTTAGCAGAGTAATATTCCCCTTTAAACACACAGCGGTTTACTTGTTGCAGGCTCATCTGAGCCTCGATTCCTGGTAAGATCCCTTCTTATCCCTCTTAAAAAGAATAGATACGGCAGTCTTGTTAAAGTCAATATAAAAGTAGTTTACTCACAATCATTCAGTTCACGGTTGGATCCCTGAAGGCAGACTTAGGTTACAAAACTATATACACATGTGGAACTATCCCATAAGGAAGTTAGTTCCTAAGTGACGTTGAATAGGCAGTCACCTCTGCTCACACATAGAACAGCAAAATGGAGAAGAGCAAAAGGAAGAGAATGTGTGCTTCCTGCCTTGCTCTTGTAACCCAGGCCAACTAGTCCAGATTAGGCCACACCCACCTCTAGTCACATGCAGAGGAAGTTTGTCACAGCTCAGGAGGAAACAGGAAGTTTTCTCCTGACTGCATGCAAAACATCCCCTAGCATGTTCATTCTAGGAATGTTGTACAGTGGTACCTCAGGTTAAGTACTTAATTGGTTCTGGAAGTCCATTCTTAACCTGAAGCGTACTTAACCTGAAGCGAACTTTCCCACTGAAAGTAATGGAAAGTGGATTAATCCGTTCCAGGCGGGTCTGCGGAGTAATTAATTTGAAAGTACTCAACCTGAAGCGTACTCAACCCGAGGCATGACTGTACTTGACTGCTATGTGTTTCACATCCCACAGTTATTGCATTCACAAGACCCAGTCTGGGGTTCCCCCACTCCACCCTGCCAGGTTCGGTTAGGTTTAGAGCAGGGGGGAGGGACCTGTGGCCTTCCAGAAGCTGTTGACCCTGAACCTGCAAGATCACCTTATCCCATCCATGCCCTCTTGACCTCTTTGATCTGCAGAATTGGCACTCTTAGAGATGCTGCATAATACCTGTTCCTCAAAGCAGCTTACAAAAATAATAAAGCAATAAACCTATTAGTAAAAACAATTGTTAGCAGGGAATTTATAGATGAATGTAAGGTAGCCTTCCTAACCCAGGATGGGAATAAGATGGAGATAGTTGTCAGGCTTCTGCAACGCACAATGAAGATTTGTGACTGTCATACAACAGTGTTTTAATTGTGGGGTGCAGATTTTTCTGAGTTATTTTATGACTTTCAGAATTCTGTCTATGTGCCAATAAAAGTTTTGAGATGGAGATGGGTAGTAAAAACAATTAAAGCAATGAGAAAATCAAAACCAGCAAACAGAAGCTGCTTTTCTGAGCAAAGTGCTTGATCTTTTTCAGACCGGAAGAATTCCAAGGATTTCACACCTTTCAGTGGAATGGATTTGCCCATGCAGACCATCTCTGGCAGAAATGTAACTGCACCCAGAAACAGTGTTTACCACGGCCTCCCACCTTACAGAGACACCAGGAAGGGAAGCAACACCGGGGCGGCTAGCCAGGACAACAGCATATCACTCCAAGAAGCCATGGCATTCTTCCCTTCCTTGCAAAGGTTGTCAGCGAGGGGAGACCGGATCTCAATATCAACACTGCTTCTCCATAAGCCACTCTCTGCATTCCCAGCATTGCAGAAGAAGCTCAAAAGCTTGCTGGAGAAAGAATGGGAGGAAGAGAACTCAAAGCCTCTCAAGCTGCTGCCTGAGTTTAAGCCTGAAGAATTTTTGAGCTGCAGGTTAGCAAAAAACTTTAAAAGGCAACTCTCAAGTAGAACCTGCACTCTGTGATGTCTATATCACTTTAGCCCTATCCAGGTGTTCACAAGTAAGGGCAGCATGATAGTGGGGAACAGGCTGTCCCTGGTGCCCACCTCATGTTGGAGAACAGTGCAAAGTCTGCAGTGCAAAGTCTCCCTGTGTGGTGACAGAACTCTGATTTTAAAGGGTTATCCATTGCACCCTCATGCAGTGTTTTTTTTCTTTAAAAAATGTTTAGGGGTACTCTCATTTTCCTACTCATATTGAAATACTGCCCCACAATGAGGCCAAACTTAGATTCACAAAATGTTTAGGGGTATGCGTACCCCCAGGAAAAAAAGCACTGCCCTCATAAATCAGCATTATTTGACCTCGGGTCCCCAGATGTTGTTGAACTACAACTCCCATCCTGTGGGTGGGGCCACAGCTGGTGCACTCACCCCCCTTTCCCCTGCTCACATGTTTTATATATTCATGAGCATAATAGCAGAACAGCGCTTTTCTTTTTACTTAATCCGCTTCTTGACAAGCATGGGGAAACAAGCAAAAGGGTAAACTGATTACTGTTTTGTTGTTGTGAATCGCTCCTTGACTACCAACCTTGCCTTGCAAGCTCACCAATCTAGGCTGCTCTATGGTGCCAACTCTCAGTAGACCCTGTAAAAATGGCATGAAGGGGATAGCTGGCTGGCCAACAGCTCCAGTTTTGACTCCCCGGCTGTGTGTCTAGTCCGGCCCTCCCCAACCTGATGCCCTGCAGATGTTGCTGGACCATCATTCCTGAACATGGGCCATGTTGGCTTGGGCCAATGGCAGTTCTGGAGAATGGCAGGTTGGAGAAGGCTGCTCAAGTCTCTCCTGTTTTCTGCATCTCTTTGGCTCATTCTGCTGCCAAGGTCCTCAAACCAGTTCATCTTCTGCATCTCACCCAGTCTGTTTGCCTACTTCCTGTTGTGCTTAGTCTGCTCATCCAGTTACACCACCTGCCCCCCAGCTTATCAAGAGGAGGATTGGAGCAAGGTGGGAGGCCCCCTTAGCTATCCCAGGACCCTGCATATTGCCCCTGTTTTGTCAAATGCTGTGGCCAGCCACATCTCTTAGAACAGGTGTGGGGAACCTTCATCCCTCCAGATGCTAACGAACTATAAATCCCACCATCCCTGGCCTTTGGGAGAGCTGTAGTTCAGCAACATCTGGAGGACCAAATGTTTCTCCAGCCCTGACTTAGAATTAACAGTGATCTAGAGAATCCAGGGCAGTAGATTTTTCCTCTTAACAAATGTGACTTATAAGCGTCCTTCCCTCTTATTTTCTTTGCACAGGTACCTCCGTTTGTCCCAGAGCAATATTGATACCTTGCTGAAGCTGTGCAAGGAAGCTGGGATTTATATTGACTTGCATCCTCATATGAAAGCATCAGACATTGACGTTAGTAAGGTGCTCTCATTCAGTCCTAGCAAGGTATTGTAGATTGGGCCTGTTGCCCAAATTCAGTTGCACTGGTTAGAAGATGGCCTCTTAGGGAAACATTTCCACCACCATCTATACTTGGAAGAGCCGGTTGCTTTTTGGAGTCAAAACAGTGTGTGAGGCGTGTGTTCTTGTGATGTAATGATAAAATGGTTCCTGCACTCACTATTAGTAAAACTGAAAAGAAACATGCTCCACAAATTTGGGCTAGGTATCTGAAATCTGTTGGCAAAGCATCACAACCACATTCCCCACTCTATTACACTTGGACAATCCATGTATATAAAACACTTCGAAAATGAAAGATTCCATGAAACTACAGCATACGGTAACTATTGTACAGGGAAGTCCACATTGGCGTAAATATCCGGTGTTCTTGCATATCACCACCAGATGGGGCTCAATAATAGCCGAAATGGTCTATTACCTGCACATACATGCATATCTATACCTCTCACTCAAAAATCTATTATATACACCATTTTCTAATATACTATATTAGCATTCCTCAAAAAGAGGGGGAAAAAGAAATCCCACTTGTCTCCTCTCAAGGTTCACATTTTTTAAACCACTAATGTGACAACTTAAGGACTTTTGGAAATCTTAATGACTTCAAAAAAAATGTATATTTAAATCTGCTGTAGAGTACTGGGAGACTTAAGAATAATGTTCAGGAATGACTGTATCAGTTTTACAGTATTGCAGTTATCAATAGAGTGAACAGTTTTGTAAAATCCATTTGTATGTTTCTGTGCCGGTTATTTTATCAAATATGAAAAGGCAAAAAGCTGCCTGGCACCACATTCAAGCCACACATTTAAAGCACTATGACACCACTTTAAGCAGGCATGGGTCCCCACAAAGAATTTTGGAAGCTGTTATTTGTTAAGGGTGCTGAGAGTTGTTAGGCGAACCCTTATTTCCCTCCACAGAGCTACAATTCCCTGCATGATTTAACACACACACACACTCTCTCTCTTCCCAGGGAATTATAGCTCTGTGAGCCCCAGTCCTCAACTTCAAATTCTGTGTGCAGGGTGGCAAAAGTTGGAGGACACATTTTGGCTCCATTCTGCCTCATAGGAAGAACGCTGTGGCAAGAATATTCTGGCTCCATCCATCAGCTAGAGCCGGGGTCAGCAAACTTTTTCAGCTGTGGGCCGGTCCACTGTCCCTCAGACCATGTGGTGGGTTGGACTATATATATTTGGGGGGGGGGGGAATGAACGAATTCCTATGCCCCCCAAATAACCCAGAGATGCATTTTAAATAAAAAGCAGCTATTCTACTCACATAAGAACACCAGGCAGGCCCCACAAATAACCCAGAGATGCATTTTAAATAAAAGGACACATTCTACTCATGTAAAAACACGCTGATTCCTGGACCGTCCACGGGCCGGATTTAGAAGGCGATTGGGTCAGATCCGGCCCCCGGGCCTTAGTTTGCCTACTCTAGTTTGAGCTAGAGAGTATGATCCCCTACTTCCTGCTAATAAGAACACTTATAAGAAATTTGTCTCTAAGATCTAGTGCCTGACTTTGCTTTTCCCCCCTCCTCCTTCCAAATACCTTTTCCTTTTGTGCTATGTCTTTTTTCTTTATGATTATAAACCTGAGGGCAGGGACCCCCTTATTACTGATCGTTTGTGAGCCACCGTGAGAGCCCTTTTCTGCTAAAGACTGGGGATTACATATTTTTAAATAAATAAAGTATGCAATTTCTGCTGACAGGTAGCTAACAGTGGCATGAAACTTCTCCATAATGCCAGGTATTAAACTGACACAATGCCCATACTGCTGCCCTGCAGCAAGAGCAAGTTTTCGTGGAGGTTATAAGATGCTCTGATTCCAGACCAGCTTGAGGCACATGGTCCTTGCCTCCATGGGCATACCCAGTGAGGGGCAGGAGGGGCAGCTGCCCCCCCCAAGCAAAAATAATTAAATGGTTATAAAGTGATGAAACGAAACAAAATTAGGTAGGGCGATGGTGAATAATCAGTTGTTCACCACACTGAAATGGTGTTAAAAACCGAGGAGTATCTAGAGCCACTTAGCGACTGGTAGAGGAATTATGTCAGCCAGCCATTGGGATTCAAGGGAGGGAGAGGTCTCTAGCGGGCTCTAGCAGAGAGAAGAGGGAATCTTCTAGAGGGGTCTAGTGAGTTCCACGTCACTAACCTGAGCCGCCCGCCGCTAAACTGAGCCGCCCGCTATTAGTTTACCTTCTTATTTACATTTAGAAGACATCGAGGCTGCCTAAATGGATATAAGAAACTGGTTCCAAAAAGGTAAGTTAAGTAATTTCTGTAGAAAATTAAATTTTAAAGAGTCAAGACCTGGCTCAGAAGTACAATGGGAGAGGACAGACTGACTGGGTTGTGTTTGATGAGCGCCCATCGGAAATTCTTCAAGGAAAATCAGGACTGGATTGAAACGAAAGTTTTGAACAAGTTTTCTTCAAACCCCAGAAAAATGATATTAGTATAAGACATGTAACTAGAGAAAAAAATTCCAAGCAAATAATTGTAATAACTACTGTAATAAAGCACTGCTATAATTATATATAATTTTCTTAAAATTTTGGTTTCATTTGCCTTTTCCGTGCTGAAATGTCACAACCTGAACGATCATGGCTTGCCCCCCCCCCAAGTTTTGATCCTGGGTATGCCCCTGCTTGCCTCTCTTCCTCCCCATCAATATCTTTCCTACAAATTCCTTGCCTCTCTTCCTCCCCATCAATATCTTTCCTACAAACGTGGTGATTCAAAGGGCATCCTCTCATATGGTGATTGACCTGTCAATTGATTAGATCTTGAGATAGATGCCAACTTCTTAATAGAATCTGAAGGCTCTGTGAGGATTACCTTTATATTGTAAAAGCCATTAAACATAGCCATCATTATCCACTGGAACAGACATAGGGGATGGTTTTGCTGATGCCACTGCTTGGAGAAAATGAAGTACTGGGCCTAAGGCTTGCCTCCAAACCAATTTTTTGGAATTGCAAGCCTTGTAATATGAGATATGTGGAGGCATTTTAATAATTTCAGCGAATACTTCAGGTTATTATTATTATTTCCATTCTGAAAGGGGTTAGAAAAACATTTCCCCTGTTTATTCTCACCAAGCCACTCAAGAGTTTTGTAGTCAACTTATTTTTTTTCTTACCTAAAAAGAATATCAACTCTTTCAGCCCCTGTCCATGAACAGCCCCTGTCTGTACTTACTTGAACCAACTAGAATTTCCAAAGGAGGATGCAATCTTTCAGGTTGCTCAGAAACACACACACACACACACACACACACACACACACACACACACACAATATCTTGGTGCAAGGCCCCACTTTTATGTACTAATAATGATCTCAGTTTTCCTGATCTTTGCTTAGTCAAAGGAGCAGCATCCATGTACATGGGAGGAAAATATTAGCAGGCTGGGAGCAGTGGGCAGAGGAGGGAACGAACCTCAAGGGCTGAAGAAGTACAAAACAATCTTTGAAGAAGTACAAAACAATCTTTAAAAACCCGAAATATATCTTTTAGAACGCGTTTAAAGGCAACGCTCAGCACACACTCTGAGGCATAGTGGCTCTGTGGGCTCCCCAGCAGCAGCCGCCTTGATTCTTCCAGTCAAGCTGGAGATGGCGTCTAATCAGAAAGGCTGCCACTGAGGGCCAGGGAGAGTGGTTGCCGTTTATTTTGCTCTTTTATATCCCAGCAAAGTGCAGGAAATGTAAGCCAATAGTCTGTTATGCAGGACAAATATTGAGTGGTCCTAATTCACATAAAATCCTCGCTCTCTCTCGCTCTCCCCACCCCCATTGCTCTTTTTTTAAAGCAAGAGCGCATTGTTTCTATAGTCTGACTCTTTGAATATTCCATTTTTCTGTATTTCATTTGGTTCCCTAGGCTTCCGTCGATGGGGAATTGTTTGTGCTAAAAGAGAGCTGCAATTTGGTACATTTAGGGTTCAAGGAGGGAACGTTTCCCTTCACCCCGGGAAGAAGCGGGGGGGGGGGGATTTGAAGAAGATGCATTTATTGAGACATGAGAAAAGGGCAGTTTAATCAAGACAACCTCTGCTAGAAAGGTGAGTCTCTGAGGAACAAAAAGATGAAGGTGTATGAAAATTGGGACATCACAAATGGGGGGGGGGTTCATTTTCTTCTCTGAACGACAGTGAAGCTGTTTTCTTCTAAGTAGAAAAAAAGAAAAACTTCTCTAGCAAACATAATTGCAAACAGCTCAGAAAGACAGGAAGTGGAAGAAGGAAAAGTCCCATTCGGTTGCATCTTCATCAGGTTATGGCCTCATCCACATTACATATTTAAAGCACTGTCATACCACTTTTAAAAACCATGTCTTCCCCCAAAGAATTCTGGGAATTATTGTTTGTTGAGCGTGCTGAGAGCTGTTAGGAGGCCACTATTATTCCCTGCACAGAGCTACAAATCCCAGGGCAATTTAACAACCAATCTCTCTTCCCAGAGAATTCGGATGTGTACAACACAACAGCTACAGTGATGTGTGTCACGTGAGGAAACACCATACCTTCCAACATTTATCCAATGAAAACAGGGACGTCCCATTCCATAATGATAATTTTACTATTTATATCCCTCACATCTTACTGGGTTGCCCCCCAGCCACTCTGGGCAGCTTCCAACATATATAAAAACATTTTAATATTTTATTTTTATTTTTATTTTTTAAAAAAACTTTCCCATACATGATTGCCTTCAGACAGCTCAGTGGGTCAGATAACTCCATACTCTCCAACATTTCACCAATGAAAATAGGGACATCCAAAGGAAAAGTGGGGCATGTCAGGATCAAATCAGAAACTGGGACAGCTTCTCTAAATCAGGGACATCCCTGGAAATTAGGGACACTTAGAGGGTCTGCAACACTTGTGTATGTGTGACACCTGCTGGAACATGAGACCCAGGCTGTCTGTCTCTCTGGACACTCAGCCAGTCAGCAACCATTCTTAATGCTGCACAGAGAAGGCCAGTCAGACTGGAAGACAGTCCAGAACAAGCATGCCTAATGGGAGGGCCGGCCCAGGTCAACGAAATGGAAATTTGGGGGGAAATGCAAACTTGGGGAATTGTAGCTCTGCGAGAAGGTGGGAATTCAAGAACTTTCTCCCTCATGTGTACCCATGTCAGAGAAAATGAGTACTTTTTATACAGTTTCTTACAATTTTGTTCCACAAAAAGAAAAAGGAAAAACATCAGCAACAACACGAAAATAGTGATGGTGTACATATTTTGCTTATGTTGTAAATTAGTTGAAATGTACCTGTGATTATAATAAAAAAAATTATGACATTCCAAATATTTTCATTGAGTGTAGCATTTTATCCTTATCCCAACAAGTCTCTCCAGAGAGTTTTGTAGGTGGCAAGAGCTTAGGGTTTATTGAAGGATGGCAAAGCACCATCCCAGGAGAATCCCAACAAGATCTCACCTATCACATCAAATTTCAGGATGAGGGCAGAAATTTTATTCAGTTAACGTTTAAAGGAGAATTGACCCCAGTTCCCACTGCCTGAAATTATACAAGAACCAAAACAGAGCCAGCTCTCAAAATTTGCAACTCTCTTATATCCATCCTTTAAAATGTTTTTGTTACATTTGAGAACTCACTGCTCTTCCAAGGAGCTCAGTCAGGGCGGCACATGGCATTTGCTCTGCCTTCACAACAACCCTGTGAGGAAGGTTAGGCTGAGAATTAATGACTGGTCAAAGGCTTCCTGTTGTTGTTGTTGTTGTTGTTGTTGTCGTCGTCATCGCCGTCACTTCCTGAACCAATGTGTAAACCAAAGTGCCTCTCTCCTTTGAAATTTGTTCTTCTCCAAACTTTGTGATGCAATTCTTCCACCAAAGTGCTTCTACTATGTAAAATTACGTACCAAAATCCATACATTGGCAAAACTGTGCCTGGAAAAAAATTGCAAACTAACTTTTTTAAAAAAAGGATTAAAAAAAACAACAACCACAGCTGGGTTTTTTAAATCACAAAAGAAGAGGAGGAGGAGGAGGAGGAGGAGGAGGAGAACAGCTACATTTAGAAAGCACCAATGCTCACTTGCATGATAATTTCTGCATTTTATGTGTTCTTTCACACAATGCAAAAAAATCATTTCTGGAAATCCAGCAGAAATTTAAGACTTATTTCTCTGTAAATTGCATCAGGGGGTGGGGGGGTGGGGACACACTCCATTTACAATCCTGTTAACCCAGAAAGTTGTGAGAGCTTTGCACCATCACTGCGTCACGTCCTCTCTCCTCCATCCCCTGACATTTTCATGGGGGAATCATGGGGAAACAAAACCAGGCATGCACATATGGGGGAGGGGAGGTTGGCATGCCCAAGGACACCTGCTGTTGAATCACACTGTGCCCACAGGCATGAATGAAATACAGTGCAATGTGGTCAAAAAGCAATTGTTCCATAACACAGCAGGTAATGTAGGGCAGAAGCTCTAGCATTGCAACCAGGAAGGTCAATGTGGTGTAGTGGTTAAGAGTATAGGACTTGGACCTGGGAGACCAGGGTTCAAATCCCCACTCGGCCATGAAGCTTACTGGACACCCTTGGAGGCCAGACATTGCCTCTCAATCTAACCTACCTCACAGGGGTGTTGTGTAGGGTTGCCATATTCCAAGAAGTAAAAAATTCAGGACACAAAAGCTGCAGAGCTTCTTTGGGGGAAATTCCAAAAATCAGGAAATCCTCAATACTTCCATCGTGTCTGGGAAAATCCAGATGTATGGCAACCCTAAAATGAAGAGGAAGAGATGTGTGTACACCACCTTGAGCTCCTTGGAGAAAGGGGGTAAATATAAATGCAATAAAATAGGTAAGTAAGTAAAACTAACACAGGGACCTCCATATATGAAAGCACCTAAGAAACATAAATTGATTGATTTATCCATTCCTAGCCACAGACATCCCCTCCTTGCTTTAACCTGGCCAGGGATTAAACCCAGGATTTTTTGCATGCAGATCATGTTATAGTAATGAAATATGGTCTCTTTCTCTCAGAACAATCCCTGCCCCATGCCTGAATAGTAACACACACACACACACACACACACACACACAACTCCCTAAAAGAAAAGGGAAAATTAAGAAGAAGGAAAAAAGACAGCATTCTTTACAATGTAACTACAAATTAGCAATTAAACCGAACTTTGAACAGGAAGGAAATCCTGCCTGCATTTAGCGTTTGACTCTCCATTTCTTTCTTAATCAGCAGCTAGGTCCGTTATCTCTTGGTTCAGTGCAAAACCTCCCAGGAGAAGCACCTTGATTCTTCAAATGTCCATAAGGCAATTATATATTTTTTCCTTTCCACATACTCAAAAGGTAGCGGGGATGGGGGGGGGAGCATTTTACACGAAGAGCCAATTTATACGTTTCCATAATAAGAAAAGACTCAGGGCTACCCAAGTACAGGTATCTATTACAAAATGGCTTAGGTGGCATATTACTGAATCGTACAAAACCCAGAGGCCCCCAACGTCCGGAGTCTTTAACTATCATTTTGCAAGAAACTACCTGGGCAGAATACAGAAAAGCTTCCCATTCTCACGGAGCTTTGTAGAACTCTCTGCTATTCGGAGTTCCGTGAGTGCGGACAGTACAAAGCCTTCTAAATCACAGGCTCGCCTTTTCATACTGGCTCCTCAGGAGAAGGGTGCTCCCATAGTTATGACGGGCAATTTCTTTCCACGTCCCTTGAGTCCCGATTCCTTCTCTCTCTATCCTGTCGACTCTGAAGCATTTAAAACTGCAAACTTTGGTCACAGTCCTCTGTGAGGTTGCCCGCACATTGGGGACCAGCAATTTAGTTGAATGTTGTGCACATGCAGGGGACTGTGGCATTGTTTGGAATCATAGCTGTTCAGATATACTGTAGGGTGATCTCAGTTCAATCCTATCAAGCAGGGATAGAAGGGTTCAGGTGATCCCTGTAGTTCCCTAGGCCTAAGCTGTCCAGGCTTTGCCCATTAATACAAGCGCCTTGATCCTGGCTTAGTAGTAGATGGGAAGCCAGGGCAGATGTGCCACATGTTGACAGCCAGGTTCCCCCTTTCAGTAGCCTGGCAGCCATAGTCTGCATCAGCTGGAGCTTCCAATCGCAGATCCAACCAAGGGCAGGGCAAGATATAGCATATTCATACCTGACCATTGGTCATGCTGACTGATATGGATGGAGTTGGGGTCAACATATACCTCGAGCAAAACAGACTCCCCCAACTATTCAAGGAGGGGGAAAATCCTAAGGACATTTTCACTGCAAAGATAACACAGGTTTGGGTCCCCCCCCCCCCGTTTTGGTACCACATGTGATGCATTATTTGCACCCAGGCATTCCTCTGGCTCGTCATTATTTTTGAACGTTGTAACATTTCTAGAACTTTAGGGAGAAGATCTGTTTTTTTTTAAGAATTGCAGAGATCATCGCCATCCCTGTGTGGCTCTAGCCGTCAGCCAAGGCGGGCGACGTCTTTAGGACCTGAAAGACCTTGGCGCTTTGAGTTACCAATTAAAAGCGTTTGAGTGAACAAACTCGATGATTAACTGGATATGTAATTAAGCCTTTATTATTAGTCTAATTAGATGGTTAGGGGAATTATTAAGGCCGTTAATGTTCAACTGCAGTGCAAAATTCTTCATGTTACAAGTGGGACTGAGGAGCTTGGTGGGTGGGGTGAGGAAATGAGACTGAATAAATATTTGAGCCGCTTTTAGCAACTAGTCCGGGGCCTGTATTATTTATCAAGAAAAATGCTTCTTGGTTACCCTGAAACTGTGCGATCCTACACGAGCCTAACAAACATTTTATAGATCTCATTCAGCGGAGTGCTTCAGAGTGCCCCCACCTTCTGAAATAAGAGAATGGTGGTGAGGGACAGGGCCTGCCTAGTGATGGCACCTAGCCTCCAGAATATCCTTCCCCCTCAGGGGGGAGCACAGGGCCAGGGTGTTGTTCCCAAGGCCTCTCACCTCAGCCCACTGGTAGCTACATTTCCCTGCAGTTCCACAGACGCTGCAAATACTACTGCGTTCAGGAGCATCCATTGCTACCAGGAAGCAGAGCCAGCCCGGCATATTTTGCCTCTTGAAGCAAAACAGAAAATCTCACCTGTCTCTGCTGCCTCACAATAATACTAACAGCCAGAGGTGGAGCTAGTTGCTCCAACACCCGGAGCGGTGCACATGCTGTGCACCCAGGGGCGGGGCTAGCTGCCTGCGGGGTGGGGCAAGCGTCCCAGGGAGGTGAGCATCCCAGGGGGTGGGTCGGATATGTCACCTCCACTCAGGGATGACACCCAGGGCGAACCGCACCCACTGCACCCCTCTTCCTCCGCCAGTGCTAACAGCTGCTTTTTTTCTTATGTTAAAAGAGTTCGAAAGCACGTCAAAGTGCAAGTAGATAAATAGGTACCGCTCCAAGCAGGAAGGTAAACGGCGTTTCCGTGTGCTGCTCTGGTTCACCAGAAGCGGCTTTGTCATGCTGGCCACATGACCCGGAAGCTGTACGCCGGCTCCCTCGGCCAATAACGCGAGATGAGTGCCGCAACCCCAGAGTCGGTCACGACTGGACCTAATAGTCAGGGGTCCCTTTACAGTACTTTAAAAGATAATATAATCAGAGGAAGGGGAGGATATGGTTTTGGATTTTCTGGTAGTTATTATGGATCCCAAGTAGTGTTTCCCCCCAGTTTATGTTGATGTTTAAGAGGATAACTTAACAAATTGTTATGCATACTGCTTTAAAATGTGGAATATTTACCTTTTTGTATTTTATTTTTATTTGTGATATTTTTAGGATGCTGCAACATTTCTTTGAAATATGAAACTGCATATAAAAAGTGGTGGTGACAGTGATCAAACTAATTACCAATAATGAAGTTGTTTTAGTCTTTCAAAATCAGGGCCTGCACTGGGCTTTTTGTGTTCTGGTGCAGGGGTCAGCAAACCTTTTCAAAAGGGGGCCAGTCCACTGTCCCTCAGGCCTAGTGGGGGGCGGACTATATTTTGAAGGGGGGGGACGAGCGAATTCCTGTGCCCCACAAATAACCCAGAGATGCATTTTAAATAAAATGACACATTCTAGTCATGTAAAAACACGCTGATTCCCACGCTGGTCCGCGGGCCAGATTTAGAAGGCGATTAGGCCGGATCCGGTCCCCAGGCCTTAGTTTGCCTTAGGCAGCCCTGTTTAGGGAAGCTTTTAATGTTTGATGGATTTCTGTATTTTAATATATTGTTGGAAGCCACCCAGAGTGGCTGGGGGAACCCAGCCAGATGGGCGGGGTATAAATAATATATTATTATTATTATTATTATTATTATTATTATTATTATTACCCATGTGGATTGGCTACTCACCTATGTTCTGCTTACCTTCTGGTATAGGGAAGTATAGAAATAATATTTTGTGTGTGTGTGTGTGTGTGTGTGTGTGTGTGAATTTAATGGCAGAGACAATGTACTCAACAACTGGGAAGGTAAATATTCATACACTCCTACTTTGGAAAGGTGGAATACAATGCAAATGTTCTTCTGAGATGGTCCTGTCTGTCTGTGTCTGGTGTACATAAAGAGATCTTCCAAGGTCAAGCGGAAAGAAAAGGGCAAAGGCAGCCCCCTGCCCCGCTCATATGCAGAGGAATCCAGCTGCACTAGGAGGGTGTGTTTTGCATTCAGGGCTCCAAGGAAACAGAGAAAACAGCAGGTCAAAGGACGAAGGGCTAAGGGGCACTGCAGTGTCAGACAGGTCATGGTCTGAGTAGCTGAGCAGCCTCCGAGATATAAAGATTGCCACAAGTATGAGAGAAAATCAAGGGCTCTGCCCCAGCTTCTCAGACAGTCTCAAACCTGTTAGTGAGCATTTTTCCCCCTCTTTCCTTTTTTTCTTTCTTTTTTAAGGCAGCCACTTAGCAACCACCTACTCCAAAGCACAGCACCAAAAGGTCAAGAAACGCAGTATCAAAATAATCACATGAACATAAGGAGTGATGTCCCCCTGGCATTTCTGCTACTGGGTGGCTCCACCCCCGAGTCAAGACCAATGAAATGCAATGCCTCATCCATCCACCTTAATCCAACCTCCGAAGGCCTGAGGTTACTCAATGGCCTGAGGTTACTCAATGGCCTGAGGTTACTCAATGGCCAGAGGCCCATTGCTTGGTGGGCAATGCTAGGTGCTGTGCTTAGAATGAATGAACTAATTCGGATTAACTAATTCACAAATCTCTGAATTACTCCTGAAAAGAGTTACAGTAATCATTTCTGAGTGAAGAGGACGTGAATTAAGTTCTCTTTGTGGTGGAACTCTTGGCAACGTTTAATTCGATTCAAAGTCAATTAATTTTAATTTTGTCAATCATATACGCAGGGCTTGCATCACACCTAACTCTGGGGTTGATTGTGGCCATTGCATCTGCTGCTGTTTATTTTTTTTAAAAAAAATCACACCTGCTCATGAGAAATAAATAAAGCAATATTTATCGCTCCATTGCACTGTGTCTATGTGTGTCTGCAGCAGAAGGAAACCATGGTCAATAGTATTGAAAGTCACCGAGAGGTTGAGGAGAATTAATGATTGGAGGATGGATGGCGGCTAACAGATTGAGGTTGAATCCCAACAAGACAGAAGTATTGTTTCTGGGGGGCAGGTATGGGGGACTCCCTGGTTCTGAATGGGGGACCAGGTGCGCAGCCTGGGAGTCATTTTGGACTCCCAACAGGCCATGGAGGCACAGGTTAATTCTGTGTCCAGGGCAGCTGTCTAACAGTTCCATCTGGTATGCCAGCTGAGATCCTACCTGCCTGCACACTGTCTCGCCAGAGTGGTACATGCCCTGGCTATGTCCCTCTTGGACTACTGCCATGCACTCTACATGGGGCTACCTTTGAAGGTGACTCAGGAACTACAACTAATCCAGAATGCGGCAGCTGGACTAGTGAGTGGGAGCAGCCACTGGGACCATATAACACCAGTCCAGAAAGACCTATATGAGGGCTGGCCAACTCCCAAGAGACTGCGATCTACTTACAGAGTTAAAAACTGGCAGTGATCTACCCCCTATTTGGGGTTCAGGTCAAAGTTGTTGAGCTTTTCTTAGGGAGGAGCAAAGTGCCATTTTGATGGGCTGCAGGGCAAAAATGTTGAGCTTTTTTGAGGGGAGCCATAGTTGTTGAGCTTCTTTGGGGGGAGCCAGTGATTTACTACAGACGTCCTGTGATCTACCGGTAGATCACGATCTACCTGTTGGACATGCCTGACCTATATGATCCGAGCGCAATTCGAAGTCTTGGTGATTAAAGCTCTAAATGACCTCGGCCCTGTATACCTGAAAGACTCTCCACCCCCACCGTTCAGCCCGGACACTGAGATCCAGCACCAAAGGCCTTTGGGTAGTTCCCTCACTGTGAGAAGTGAAGCTACAGGGAACCAGGCAGGGCCTTCGATGCAGAGTTTCAAATCCAGCACTGGCTACGCAAAACACAAAGTCTCATTTTATGCCTGCATTCATCTCTCACCAGGTTGGGAACTGATACGAGCAAACTTGCAAATAAGAGACAAAAAGCTACTTGTGAACACACACACACACACACACAGAGGGGGGGGTTCCACCTGCCCACACATATGTAGATTTAAAACACACACAAAAACCTTTTAAAGTCCTTTAATCTCACATCCTTAAAAGCAATGATGTAAAAATAGCTGTTCTGGGGTGAATGTAGAAAAACACAGTAACTTTGGGTGTGTTGTGGGGAGGGGTGTTTTCCATCAAAGGTATATTTGCCATTAGCCCATCAAACTTGCTGGAGGGAGTTAGAGGTGCTGTTTGGAGGTGCCACGCTGATCCAAGTTCATTTAGCATATCCGGAGGGAGGGGGGGAAGCAGAAAGGGAACCAAGCGACGAAATTTATTGTGCACAAAGGCAGATATTCATTAATCTCTTTTCAAACTGCACGTTAAGGTTGTTTAAAGAACCGTGGCCCTCTTCCAGGAAGGTCTGTTGAATATGTGACAGAAAAGGGCGACTTGCATAAATGCAGTGGGAGTCTCAACGGGCTCTGACATTTCTTTGTCTCCTCAGGGAGGCCGGTGTTTTAGATTAGTTTTGTTAGCCCTGCAGTTGCTGCATGCTGATTTACTAAACTCTGATGCAAGTACAGTACACCCCCCCTTCCAAAATAATTAGCTTATCAAAGATCACTTTCTCCCATTGGCTTCTCTACCCACTTTTTAGTATTATTATTAACCGGCTACATATATGTAGCCATCTTAGAAGAGACAGTATCTTCATGCTTTCGCTTGTATGCAGAACTCTGCTGAATTAAGGGTTTTATTTTTGTGTGTGTGTGTGTGTGTTTGCATTTGTACGTAATCCCTTTTTTTAAAAAAGAAGAAGAAAACAAACCTACAAACAGACAAGATTTCTAAGTTATTCAGTTGCACCCGCTTTCACTGTCATACTTCTTCCAGGTGTTGATATGATGGCTCTCAAAGGGTGTGGCTCAGTACATTGGTATGGCAGGAGAGGGTGGCACATTTGCAATAAGAAACAGTACAGTATCTTCTCTCCAAGAGCATTGGCTAGTCTTCCACAGTTCTCCACGACATATTGTTGTGAACAGGGATTTTCAGCCCTGACAAATATGAAAGACAAGAGAAAGCCTTCTTTGTGTTGATGAGGAAATGAGAGTTTGCTTGTCTCAGATTAGACCTAATACAAATGAGATTGGCTGCCAAATGCAAGCTCACAACTCTCATTAAGTTTGTAGTTAAGGTACATATGCAAGAGGTTCATTTATAATGCGGCTTAGGACCCTCGTACCTACGGGACCGCCTCTCCCGGTATGCCCCGCAGAGGACATTAAGGTCCACAAATAATAACATACTGGAGATCCCAAGTCACAAGGTGGTTAGACTGGCCTCGACCAGGACCAGGGCCTTCTCAGTACTAGCCCCGACCTGGTGGAACGCTCTCTCTCAGGAGACTAGGGCCCAGCGGGAGTTGTCATCTTTTCATAGGGCCTGCAAGACGGAGCTGTTCTGCTTGGCCTTTGGACTGACTCAGAGTCCCTCCCCAAAGGCTTTATCCTACAGATATTTAAATGAGGTTGCACTTGTAGATTCCTAATTTTAAAATTGAATTTTAACCATGTATTTAATCTGTATTTTAATTGAATTGTTTCTTTTATGCTTGCTTTGATATTCTTGTTGTTAGCCGCCCTGAGCCCGGTCTTGGCTGGGAAGGGCGGGGTATAAATATTATTATTATTATTATTATTATTATTATTATTATTATATTTTGGGAGGGATTCGTATTCTTACGTAGTTGCCTTGTTTTATACTTTCTGGATGTCCCGTGGTCATATCATAAAGTAGTTGTGTTCTGTGTTATAAATCAAGCACTGCTAGGAGTTGTTGTGTCCCGTCCCGTCACCAAGAGATCTACCCAATCCACCTTATGCCCACCTTCATCATACAGGGACACTCCCTAGGAGCTGTGATCGCCCGCTGTATTATGTATATATTTATATATAAATAAAAATGGACTCAACATCTGTGTAACTACTACATGCCAGCTCTCCTGATAATAGCAACTTGCACACACAGCTCCATATTGCCCAGAACAAGGAAATGCATCACATGTCCAAAGTAAATCAGCAGTGGGAGTTTGTCATACATGTGGAACCTGTCCATAAAATACAACACCTGTGCAATTTTCCTACCTTATTTTTTCTATTTCTTTTAATCTCCCAAAAGCATATGGAAATTAGATTTATTTCTAGTCTGATGCTCATATGGAAGGCAGGTCAACCTGCTCTTACCTTGCCAATGACAGGAATATCAACAGAACCCCAGGTATCAGCTCCCTAGGTAAGCCATGCCTGGAGCAAAATCAGCTGTAATAAATCCCAGGAACTGGAAACAAATATTTAAAAAGTGACATTGGCAGCAGAAGCGGATCCAACACAACCCCGGAGTTGCATCAAGCATTTATGCTTTGTAGCTAACAGGTTTTTAATTTATTTGGATGATGCGGGGCAGGTTAAAGGAAGTTTTTCACGCAGCACATGATTAAACTGTGGAACTCACTGACACAGGAGGCAGGGATGGTCACCGGCTTGGAGAACTTAAAAAGAGGATTAGACATATTCACGGAGGACAGGGCTAGCAATGGCAATTAGCCAGGAGAGCTATATTGTGTGTCTCCACACTTGGAGGCAGCAATTCTTCTCTGAACACCAGTTCTCAGAAACCACAGGAGGAAAAAGTGCTGCTGTGGTCAAATCCTGCTTGTGGTTTTCCATTTGGAGCATTTGGTATGCCACTATGAGAACAGGATGGTGGACTAGATGTGCCACTGGCCTAATCCAGCAGGTTATTCTTATGGCCTTCTGTTCTCTTTTTTTTAAAAAAACAACAACAACACAAAACATTCACTAATATCCAATTTTATTTTATGTATTTTTTAAAAAAGTATTTATATTTCTATACTGGCTGTCACATAAATATATCCAGGCAGTGTCCACGAATGAAAAAAAATACAACTATAAAATTATACCGTATGAGTACCGGTAGTAAAAAAAAAAAAAAGTGCAATACAGCAATGAAAATAATAAAGGCTGGTGTTCAAAACTATAGCAGCTAGCATCAGAAAGGGCCAAGCGGCAAGGCAAACAGAAATATTTTCAACGTACACCAAAATCAGCCAAAATAACCACCACCAAACAAGGGGAAATACCGGTAATAGATAACACTCTTAATGGAGGACTGGTATAAGAAAAATATGGATAGCAGAAGTGTTTGAAAAATCAACGAAATATGTTAGAGCACAAAAGACCTCAATGAACACCAAAGACGTGTTTCAGGCAGTGGCATTGTTTTATTTACAGTACATGCAGAAGGGACATGATTGGAGAGCCAGTGTAGTGTAGTGGTCAGAGTGTTGGACCCAGGACCTGGGAGACCAGGGTTCAAATCTCCATCCAGCCATGAAGTTCACTGGGTGACTTTGGGCTGGTCACTCACCCTCAGTTGCACCTACCTCATAGGGTTGTTGTGAGGTTAGAATTGGGGGGGGGGGGAACTATACCGGTATATCCCATCCTTGAATGAAAGGTGGGATATGAGAGAGAGAGAGAGAGAGAGAGAGAGAGAGAGAGAGAGAGAGAGAGAGATCACTTGGGAAAGAGGCACTGGGTTAGACTGAACACTTTAAGTAATGCATATTTGACGCATTTCAATGGTACTTACCAGGCTGTCTAAGCAGCATTGTCATGTTAACTACTCTGTTTATTTTTGTTAACAGGACTGACTTTTCACAACTAGATGGAATAGCATCATCTGCCAGTTCTAGTTACAGGTAGGTAGCCGTGTTGGTCTGAGTCGAAGCAAAATAAAAAAATTCCTTCAGTAGCACCTTAAAGACCAACTAAGTTTATATTTTGGTATGAGCTTTCGTGTGCATGCACACTTCTTCAGATACACTTCTTCAGATATGTATCTGAAGAAGTGTGCATGCACACGAAAGCTCATACCAAAATATAAACTTAGTTGGTCTTTAAGGTGCTACTGAAGGAATTTTTTTTATCATCTGCCAGTGTAATTGATGGACTCTCTTTGCTCGGGCAACCAAATCAAGGATAATGAAGGTTTCAAGCTTGTCTGAGACAGTTAAGCAGAAAAGAAGTTGGAGAATTGGGGAGGGGGGGGACCAAGACAAGTTTCCTTTTCTTCCTTCCCTTCCCTTTTCTTCAATGGAGTTCCTACTTCTGGCTAACAGTAGTTCAGTCTCTGTAAGATTGTTTGCCTTTCTAATGAAAAGCTACAGGTTGCATCTCAGCTGTCGAAAGATCTTTTGTCAAAGCACAATGTGTTACACAAGCCGAACCAAAGCACTGAGAAGTAAACACTGCTGAGTTCATTGGAGCTTCTTCCCAAAGAAAAACAGAGCATAGGATTGTGGCCGTGCAGATCCTAATAAATTGAGTATCATGCTACATACTGCTGCATGTGTGTTTGTGTGTTGAGCACAATTGAGCAACACAATTGCCTGCATTTTTGTTCAGGATGAGCTCCTGCACTTCAAAATCTACTAGTATGCACTGTTCACATTGGGGTAAGGAGTCAACATTATATACAATACTGTAAGAGCGTAAATCAGCAGGTGCTGATTCTGAATGAACAGCAATCCAAAGAACTAGGATGGGATATCTTTGCCCCTTTTCAGAAAGATTTAAGGCTAGTCGGCTTACTTAACCTTAATAAAGGGGACAGTTCAGCGTTCCTCTAGCATTTTTAAGCTGCATTCTTCCTTATCACTCACCCCCCCCCCCGGCTTCTGTGTGGCCTGTATAGTTCCATATCTCAATTGAAATGCCTTGCAGAAATGCCTTTTTTCTTCTTGCGACATAAGACACTGCCATTGTGCTGAGAGACATGCCTTTTCCAAAAGAGCAAAAATCTCCAGAGAGCGAAGTTTCCAGATCTGAATGCTTAATTTCCTATTCTCTCTCTCAATGGGGAAGGGCATTCGACAATATTGGATCTGGGAGTTTTCCCTCTCTCTTTTTGGCAAATCGCGCTCGTCGATCTTGTAGCAGGCACTGTTACAAGTCAGCTCAATATCTTTAACATCTTGTTGGGGGGGAGGGCGGGGGCAGGGAGTCGCTCCTTCAGAAGAAAAAAAAGACGCATTTTACTACTGCCATTAATGTAGCATTGGCCTAGCGTGACGCTGACTCTCCTAGTTATAAATAGAGTACATTTGCACCTGTACTCTCAAACAAGGGCTCATTTGGCTTCAGCAGTAACTTCAGCTGAAAACTCACTTCTATGCTGCCCACTTTACCAGCTTAACTCCCTACTGAGCTGGAAGGTCAACCAGTGTGGAGCTTAAGTCAGGGACTGGGAACTTCAGGCCTCTCTACCGAGCCCTTGGGACTTGCCCCAGGCCACACCTCCTCTCTCCAGAACATACCTCTTGCCGGCCCTACTTGATACCCCCTCTTGAGTGTCTTTGCCTGGCTGGAATATGTCCTTGAAATCTGATCATGCCTCTTGTCTGTCTGTCTGTCTGTCTGGATGATAGAGAGGGTTGGGTGTGGATGCAGAAAATAACCTATTGTACAAAGGCAAAATTTTACATTTGTTGCTCTTCTAGCAATGGGACATTTGTTGCCCTTCTAGCAATGGATGAGGAAGAGTGGTGGGTGCCGCCTACCCTAGAGCACCCTCCCCCCCGGGATGACACAGAAGACGACTTAGACCCTGGATCATGGTGGTGGGACACTGGAGAGTAGCCTGGGGAAGCAATGAGCTGGGAGATGCTAGAAGCAGGAGGTCTGGGCGATCAAAACGGGTCAGGAGAAGGAGGCCCTTCCATGGCAGGGCTAGAGGCAGAGAGTCACAGTGTGAGCACAGACTCAGACAGAGGGGCATCAGAGGTTGCCCTTGCTACCAAGCAGCAGGACAGCTCAATGGAGCAGACAGGCCCAGAGGAGGAGCCCACCCCCCTCGATACAGTCTTCGTCTGCTTGGGAGGGATCTAGAGTGAGAGGCTAGAGGGGAAGGGGGGAGCCAGTGGTTCGTTTCAGCAACATCTCCAGCTGAAGAAGTCGAGCCTGAGTAGCTGTGCTGTGTTGTAAACTTTCTGTGAATAGAAGCGAATTGCATTTCATGCCTCACGTTCTTCCTGCCCGGTGGATGACCTGCACTGGCCTGACGGGTCCTTGACACCCACCACCACAAGCACGTGGGAACTTGCCTAAAAGGGAATGCAGCCCTCCTACTGAAAACGGCTGCCCCACCCTGAATTGATGGCAGAGCCCTACGCAAAACTGAAGGTTACAATTTGTCAGATGCATTGTGCACTGCTTTTTGCAATGGATGAATTGGAAACCTTTATACAAGCCACTTAGGAACATATAATCTATAAAGGTGTCCTTATGACATAATTGCAAACTAAATTATTAAAAATGCAAAACACTTGCCTTTCCTTAAAAGGTATAACTTTTTGCAGAGAGTTCCTAATCCCACAGTAATGGATGCAGAGGTTAAAGGAGACAGAGGCTTGAGAAGTGTCCGGTGGTGCAGTCCCATTTATGCAGAAGTAAGCTCCCTTATTTTTGGCAGGGCTTCAGCCCAGGTTAAGTCTGCATAGGCAGCAGCTTAAATGTCCTTTCTTGGAGAAACCAGGAAGGATGGATCATGGAGCCTTCTGAAATGAATAATGCATCTTTTGTAATGGAACAGCAAGCTACTAAAAGTGGGCCATCTTAATTTCCAGGAGCATGAAATTTATTATCACTTGCAGGCCAGCTGGGAATAATTTATGCATCTTCTATTAAGAAAATATTTTTAATTTGAATTTGCATAATTTAGCCATTAAGACTAACCTTGGCAAAGTCCTTTTTGGAGCGTGCCAGGCCCACAGGTGTATGTGTAAGAAGTATCCAGCGAACACAGGCACATTACTAAGTGAGCAATTAAATTCCATTGTGTTTTTTCTCCCCCAGCATGCTACCATATGCACAAGAACTGTCCCAAGGACCAACCCTGTTGGCTGGTACCTGTCCTGGCAGCTCCCATCGGCTTTGACTTTCAGAGATAAGGCAGCCAGTTACACATGTCCCCCAAACCAAGAAATGCATCTGCAGAACAAGAAGGTGGAAGAGGACGTTTGCATATGCCAATTTATTGCATAGATGCAAATTCAGAAGTAACGACTGCGATTTCCCTATGAGTAATGGTTGTAGCATTTGGGGCATTTTCGTTTAGAGAAAAGGTGGGTTGACATGAAAGACGTTTAGAAAATCAGGCATGGCATGGAGAAAGTGGTTGTAGATAAAAGTTCCTTTTCTCCTCTCTCATAAGACTAGAACTTGGGGACATCCAGTGAAGCTGAATGTTGGGAGACTCCACGCAGGAAAAAGCCAAGTACTTAATGCATAGTTAAACTCTGGAATTTGCTCCCAGGGCAGGTAGCAGTGGCCACAAACCTGAGTGGCATTAAAAGAGGAATAATAATAATAATAATAATAATAATAATAATAATAATAATAATAGAGCCAGTGTGGTGTAGTGGTTAAGAGCGGTAGACTCGTAATCTGGGGAACCGGGTTCGTGTCTCCGCTCCTCCACATGCAGCTGCTGGGTGACCTTGGGCTAGCCACACTTCTTTGAAGTCTCTCAGCCCCACCCACCTCACAGGGTGTCTGTTGTGGGGGAGGAGGGGAAAGGAGAATGCTAGCCGCTTTGAGACTCCTTCGGGTAGTGATAAAGCGGGATATCAAATCCAAACTCTTCTTCTTCTTCTTCTTCTTCTTCTTCTTCTTCTTCTTCTTCTTCTTCTTCTTCTTCTTCTTCTTCTTCTTCTTCTTCTTCTATTATTTATACCCCGCCCATCTGGCTGGGTTTCCCCAGCCACTCTGGGCGGCTTCCAACCGAATATTAAAAACAGTACAGCATCAAACATTAAAAACTTCCCTAAACAGGGCCGCCTTCAGTTGTCTTCTAAAAGTAAAATAGTTGCTTATTGCCTTGACAACTGCTGGGAGGGCGTTCCACAGGGCGTGTGCCACTACCGAGAAGGCCCTCTGCCTGGTTCCCTGTAACTTGGCTTCTCGCAATGAGGGAACCGCCAGAAGGCCCTCAGTGCTGGATCTCAGCGTCCGGGCTGAATGATGGGGGTGGAGACGCTCCTTCAGGTATACAGGACCAAGGCCGCTTAGGGCTTTAAAGGTCAGTACCAACACTTTGAATTGTGCTCGGAAACGTACTGGGAGCCAGTGTAGATCTCTCAGGACCGGTGTTATGTGGTCCCGGCGGCCACTCCCAGTCACTAGTCTAGCTGCCACATTCTGGATTAATTGTAGTTTCCGGGTCACCTTCAAAGGTAGCCCCACGTAGAGCACATTGCAGTAGTCCAAGCGGGAGATAACCAGAGCATGCACCACTCTGGTGAGACAGTCAGACAAGATCATGGAGGAGAAGGCTAGCAATGGCCACCGTTGGCCATGAAGACATTGGCCATGCTAGCTGAAGCTAATGGGGGATGTAGCCTGAAATTTCTGGAGGGCACTAGGTTGGGGAAGTCAGGTCAAATGTTAGCAGCTTTCCAGGGATTTCAGAGAAAGGTCTTCCTCAGCCTTACCTTGATATGCCAGGGATTTAACCTGAGATCTTACCATTGCAATATGCCTTGATGCCACTGAGATAAGCCCCTTCCAGATATATATATGTGCAATAGTGACAAGAAACATGCATCCCCACCCAGAATGAAGACGTTTGCTTTCTACAGATCTGGGGTAGTAGGTTGAAGAATGGTAAATCCGGACAAGATACAAACAGGCATTTGCCAGTGTGAGGCAAATAAGGACAGTCCCTAATGAAGAGAGATAGCTGGAGTATATACCGGGTAAGGATGTTTTGTCTGAAAAGAGCAACTTCAAATAACTGGTGTGGGTGTTTTCCCTTTGCATTTTCTCAACCAAGTTAAACTTGCTTTTGAAAAAGATGAAAAAGATGAAAAAAGATAGCTCATTCCAATGCATGAAGTTAAACCAAATCAATGAAAATGCATTAACTTAGGAGCCAAAAAGAATCCTTCACAATTACAGCACACAGGGGTCAAAATGAAAAAGAAAATGGCTTTTCTCTCGCAGGCCGTATAACATTTCTAATAACCTCGTTTCTCCCTCCATCATCTCTCATTACGACAGAATATGAAAACAAGGGGAAAGCCTCAGGAAAATGCACCTCGCTCGTCCTGGGGCTTTTGACGACAGGAATGGCAATTTTGTCAAATCCTGAGATCTAGGCAAACAGAATCGACATTTCCAGATCACGCCTTTTTTATTAAATTCACAGCTAAAGTCCACGTTTAAACGTTTGCACTTCGAAAGGCATTCCAAAAGCACCGAGGCTCGGAAAGGACTAATAAAGAAAATCCAATCCATTCACAGGGTTTGGCCTCTCTGGCCCTGAGAGGCACCAGAAGGTCTTCCCTGCAGGGCAGAGGGGTGGGGTGGGGGTAATTTTTGACTCTGTTTGCATTTAAAGGTGAACGCACATCATTTGCACTTCTAGGAACAACACGCAAATCGAAACATGCCCCGCCCCCCTTCACAATTCGCGCTTCTCCTAATTTTGCAGTGCAGGCAAGAAATGCATCTACCGGTGTGCGTACACATATTCATGAAAGTAACATACGAAAATGCCTCATGTTAGGGGAAACGGTTTTGGGAAAATGTGCATATTGGTCAAAATTGCATGGAAAATATTAGGGGGGGAATTGCACTAAAATGCTGCTGATTTTCATGAGGACCTCTTTTTTAAAAAAGAAAAGAAGAAGAAGCAGGGAGCTATCTCTTTCTGCCACCTGCCACATAATTTCACCCAGGCATTTTCTGACCCATGTTTTAGCTATGTTTATGTTTAGCTATGTTTTATCTTACGCTTTTCTTGTTGTCATAGCTGCCAAGTTATCCCTTTTTTTAAGGGAAATTCCATTATGCTGAATAGGCTTCCTCGCGAGAAAAGGGAAAACTTGGCAGCTATGCTTGTTGTTGTCGTATATTGCTTAGATTTTTTTTAAAAAAGTGGCCTAGAAATCAAATCAGTAAATGTTTTGGGGCAAAACTCCTAAAACAGCTCAGTGAGGATTGAACATCCTTGGTGGACCAAGTGGTGTTTGGTGTGTGTTTGTAGGGTATGTGTGTGAGAGACAGAAAATAAGAGAGAAAGAAGCAGACATAGGAACTTGCCCTATACAGAGTCAGACTATTGGTCCATCCACCTCAGTATTGCCCACACTGACTGGCAGCAGCTCTCCAGGTTTTCGAACATGGAGATCTCTACTAGCCCTGCATAGAAATGCTAGGGATTGAATGTAGGCCTTCTCCATGCAAAATAAGAGCTTTACCACTGAGCTATGTCCCTTCCCTTGTAAAAACAGGAGTGCAGAACCCTGCCTTGTACCCGCTCAAGCCACTGGTCCATCCAGCGCAGTATTGTCTATCCTGACCGGCAATGTCTCTGCAGGATTTCAGAGAGGGGTTTTCCCCAACCCTTTGTGGGGATCTCAGGGACTGAACCCAGCACCTTCTGTGCAAAAAGCAAATGCTCTTCCACTCAGCTATGTACCTTCTCCATTTCCCCTGGAATGGAACTTGGGGAGCCTGGAGCGAGGAATTTGTTTCTGTTTTTGTTTTATTGCATTTGGATCTCAGGGTGGCATACATAGTCATCCTCCTCATTAAACCCCCACAACAAACCAGTGAGGTGGGTTCAGTTGGGAGGCAATGGCTGTCTCAAGGTCACCCAAGGAGCTTCATGGCTGAGTGGGGATTTGAACCCTGATCTCCCAGGTCCTAGTCCAACGCTCTAACCACTACACCACACAGGCATCCCTGAGTGCAGAAGCACTTGGCGCTGCAGGGTTTTGTTCCCGAGTCGCACTTGCCGTTCCCTCTAGGAACAGACTTTGTGGTCTTGGCCAGTTCAAACCACAGGTTAGCAGACCCTCTCTATCTATGGCTTCCGTTCCTCACCTGCTTCCCAACATGTAGGCTGGATTTCAGCATGAAAGCCTTCCATCTCTTTATGTCCCTTGGCCTAGACCTGTAGCCAAGTTTACAGACTTGGGTGGACAGTTCCAGCCTCAGGAGGCAGAGGTCTCCATTTCAAGAAGCTGGAAGGAAAAAAATGTTTTACCCAGAAGTAAAAGCCTGCTCTGAGGAGCTGCGCAGCCATGGTCTACCACAGCCTTTGTTTATGCCCCAAAGCACCACATAGTGGCAGTGGCCGGATAGGGCATACAGTTGTGTGACCGCTTCTCCAATACCACACAGATAACATAACAAAGGAAGAGAAGACTCCCTAGAAAAGACCCTGATGTTGGTAAAGATGGAGGGCACAAGGAGAATGGGACGACAGAGGACAAGATGGTTGGACAGTGTTCTCGAAGCTACCAACATGAGTTTGACCAAACTGCAGAAGGCAGTGGAAGACAGGAGTGCCTGGTGTGCTCTGGTCCATGGGGTCACGAAGAGTCAGACACGACTAAATGACTAAACAACAACAACATAACAAAGCCTCTTCCCCACCGCGATTCACCATAGTGAAGTATGATAGCCTCATCTCCATCCTGCGAGTTTCACAGGAACCGTATCACTGGCAAGCCGTATGCATTTATATATAATAGATAAAGCCAAATTGTTGCCATCCACTTCTTTGCACTTCAAGGGAAGTTTTATATTTGCCCAGCCATCACCGGCACTTGCTGCCGTTCCAGTGCTGCATTTATATTTGATACTATTAAAAGAGGGGATGAAATAGACTTTTAGAAGTGCTAGTGAAATATTTATAGAAAAGCACAGAGAACCCGTGTCAAGGGGAAGAGAGGAAAATAAGTGGGGGGGGAGGCTTCCATGTGTGTGAGAGAGATATAAAGAAAGAGATCACACAGCTGGCTATTTTAAACTAGATATAGATCTAGTTTAGATCTAGTATAGTCAGTGTGGTGTAGTGGTTAGAGCATCAAATTAGGACAGCAGGGGTCAAATCCCCACTTGGCCAGGAAGCTCACAAGGGGTGACCTTGGAGACCAGTCATTCACTCTCAGCCTAACCTACCTCACTGGGTTGTTGTGGGAATGGAGGGGAAGAACAATGTACACCACTCTGAGTTCCTTGGAGAAAAAGGTAGGCTAGAAAAGCAAGCCACTTACCACACGAGTAAAATGTAAAGGTAAAGGGATCCCTGATCATTAGGTCCAGTCGCGGACGACTCTGGGGTTGCGGCGCTCATCTCGCCTTACTGGCCGAGGGAGCCGGCATACAGCTTCCGGGTCATGTGACCAGCATGACTAAGCCACTTCTGGCGAACCAAAGCAGCACACGGAAACGCTGTTTACCTTCCCGCCGGAGTGGTACCTATTTATCTACTTGCACTTTGTCGTGCTTTCAAACTGCTAGGTTGGCAGGAGCAGGGACCGAGCAACGGGAGCTCACCCCGGCACGGGGATTCAAACCGCCGACCTTCTGATCAGCAAGCCCTAGGCTCTGTGGTTTAGACCACAGCGCCACCCGCGTCCCACCACATGAGTTGGGATGGGGAAATCTGTCATTTCTCTTCGTTTCCATTTTTTCTACTCTTCAGTTCTCTACACTTCCATATCAGTTTGTGATTTTTAAAATGTCATCCTGAAAATTCATCACTATTTTAGTGCAAATTTCTTTAATGGACACATTATTTTTTTCATGCAACTTTGCCTAATATATACATTTTCGCAAAGCTGGTGCTGGTGCTGTGGTCAGAGTGTCGGTCTAGGAGAGAACAGGGTTCAAATCCCCACTCGCCATTAAACTTGCAGGCTGACCTTGGAGGTCAGTTGCTAACCTTCCTCACTGGGTTGTTGTGGGGATTAAATGAGGAGGGAGAACCACGTCTGCTACCTTGAGCTCCTTAGAGAAACAGTGGGATAGAAATGCAAATAAATAATAAAAATAATAAATCAATACATTATTGTATATTCTTTTTACTAATAGATGTATTTTATCCACACTCAACCCCAGTACTGTACATATGCTGTTTGTACCCACTACCTGGCTGGAGAACAGCACTGCAAAATTCAGAGAAGTGTGCATTTCAAGGGAAGACTGATTTCTGGTTCAGGAAAGCTTATTTTGTGTTCTGGGTGGTGTTGGTCACATTCCTAGTTACTGCCAGACACAGTTCTCCACCTTCAGGTTCCAGAGTTCTGGATTCAACCTAATTCAAAAAAGACCTCAGATGTTGCATGAGGCTAGAAGCCAAAATTATACTTGCACTGTAATGATGATGATAATAATAATAATAATAATAATAATAATAATAATAATAATAATTTATTATTTATACCCCACCCATCTGGCTGGGTTTCCCCAGCCACTCTGGGCGGCTTCCGACAGAAAAATAAAACACAGTGATCTATTAAACATTAAAAGCCTCCCTAAACAGGGCTGCCTTCAGATGTCTTCTAAAAGTCTGGTAGTTGTTTTTCTCTTTGACATCTGATGGGAGGGTGTTCCACAGGGCGGGCGCCACTACCGAGAAGGCCCTCTGTCTTGTTCCCTGCAACTTGGCTTCTCACAATGAGGGAACCACCAGAAGGCCCTTGGTGCTGGACCTCAGTGTCCGGGCAGAATGATGGAGGTGGAGACGCTCCTTCAGGTATACTGGACCGAGGCCATTTAGGGCTCTAAAGGTCAGCACCAATACTTTGAACTGTGCTCGGAAACGTACTGGGAGCCAATGTAGATCTTTCAAGACCGGTGTTATATGGACTTGGCGGCTGCTCCCAGTCACCAGTCTAGCTGCCGCATTCAAAGGTAGCCCCACGTAGAGCACATTGCAGGAGTCCAAGCGATAGATAACTAGAGCATGCACCACTCTGGTGAGACAGTTTGCGGGCAGGTAGGGTCTCAGCCTGCGTACCAGATGGAGGTGATAGACAGCTGCCCTGGACACAGAATTGACCTGCGCCTCCATGGACAGCTGTGAGTCCAAAATTACTCCCAGGCTGCGCACCTGGTCCTTCAGAGGCACAGTTACCCCATTCAGGACCAGGGAGTCCTCCACACCTGCCCGCCTCCGGTCCCCCAAAAACAGTACTTCTGCCTTCATAATTAATACATCCAATATGCTTCTCTCTCCCTCGGCCCTTCTCTCTCTCTTACACACAGAGAATCCCATTCCAGAACGGTTCTTGTCTTCTCCAGAAACTCATTTGCCACAGTGAGTGGATGAGAAGTGAAAAGACCCATTAAGGAACAGTCTGGACCAAGTCAAATCTCCCAGAAATAAAGCACTGAATCTTAATTTGACCTCAGCTTCTTACCTTTACACTGGGGGACGGTGCATCTTTGCTGGGGTGGGGTGGGGGGGAGAATGCAAGGTATTGAATCTGATTATCTCAGAAGTAGAACTCATGCAGATTGGGACGTTAATCTGCTATGCACACATTCACTGGCAATCCTTGAATTTCTGAGCATCTCAGTTTACAGCTGGGCCTCCTCAACCTGTGACCTGCCGAGCCTAAAGCAACACACTAGCCATGCACAGCAGCCCACCGGGGGCTCGTTAAACTTCCAGTTTTTGCCGCCTGCTCCCAGAATCACAGAAATGTGGTTGGTAAGCACCAGGTGAGCCCCTGCGCATGACTGGGGAGCCACGGCTTCCTGCAGGCCTTGCAGAGTTTCTCCTCCAAGTTCCAAAGATCTCAGAAACCACAGTAACTCAGAACAGGGCTTTCAGTGTGGCTGACCCTGTTCTATGGAACAGCTGACCCTCCAAGTGCCCCTGATTTCCAGGGATGTCCCTGATTTAGAGCAGCGTTTCTCAACTGCTGTTCCGCGGCACACTAGTGTGCCGCGAGACGCTGGCTGGTGTGCCGCGACGTGCGGCGACGAGAAGGGCGATTTGCATTGTCACGTGCCTGGCGGCCGCCAATACTCAGCACAAACCCACCAGAAAGGAAGCCGGCCGGGTCATGACGCGGGCTTCCTTTCCGGCGAGCCAGCATTGGCTATTGGCGGCCACCAGGCACATGACAATGCAAATCGCCCTTCTCGTCGCCGCACGTCGCGGCAAAATTTAGACAAACTAAACTAAAATTTAGACAAACTTAAAGAAGCTGGCTGGATGAGCTCAACCTGAAACTTGCTGAGCAAAGGATTGTGCTGGCAGAGAAATCAGCGGCTTGTGAAGCCTTATTACAGGAGATTGCAACCAACACAGCAATTGGCAAGTGTTTCTTACAGTCATAATTATATAGTCAATATAGGGCGGCACAGAGTTAAATTTTTTAACTTTTTTAATGGTGGTGTGCCTCATGATTTTTTTCATGGAACAAGTGTGCCTTGGCCCAAAAAAGGTTGAGAAACACTGATTTAGAGAAGCTGTCCCAGTTTCTGATTTGATCCCGGAATGTCCCGCTTTTTTCTTAGGATGTCCCTAATTTCACTGGAGAAATGTTGGAAGGTATGGAGTTATGCAACCCCCCTAGCCAAGGAGATAAGATACAACCTTTAGATGACATCAGAAGGCAGCCCTGTATAGGGAAGGTTTTTTAATATTTAATGTTTTATTATGTTTTTATATATGTTGGAAGCCGCCCAGAGTGGCTAGGGCAACCCAGTTAGATGGGCGGGGTACAAATATTAGTAGTAGTATTGAATAGGACGTCCCTATTTTTGTCAGAGGAATGTTGGAGGGTATAGCTGGATAAATGGGTTTTTACCACAAGTGACCACTTGTTACGGTTTTAGTCAGTGCTTTTGGTCTGTGAGCCTAGGAAGCTTCTACCAGAATAGAGAATCCTGGGCTATTTGAACAAATAGTGTGACCTGGTGGGTTCTCTCTGCTGGAATGTGTCCTTCAACTCTGATCAGGCCTCTTCCCTGTCTGGTTGGAGGACAGAGAGGAGCATGTATAGAAACTAGATTATTGTACAAAAGTAAAATTTGCCTTCATTGCTCCACCCACTTTAGCCTCTGGCCCCTCCCACCACTGGCATCTATTCCTCCCAACCCCCCCCCCCCAAAGTTGTTCTTGGGCTGAAAAGGGTTCTTAACCCTTAACCACATTTAGCCCCACCATAGCATCCCACAGCTATAGATATACAGAGAAGAGCCAGAGTGGTGTAGTGGTTAGCGTATTGGACCAGGACTGGGGAGACCAGGGTTCAAATCCCTGCTCAGCCATGAAGCTTCCGGCCTACCTCACAGGGTTGTTGAGTGGCTAAAATAGGAAGAATAACTTTGTACGCCACCTTGAACAACTTGGAGGGAAACAACTAAACAAACAAACAAATAAAGCAACAACAGCAACCACCAGCAGCGCCAGTAGTTAGGGGGTGGTGAGGTGGGCCCCCACCAGGTGCGCAGGCGAGGGGGGCACAAAATCAGCTAAAATATGTCCATAAATATGTCTATAAATAAAAATATTTATTATTGCCACATAAGAAAAGGTTTTTAATAGAGGGTGAATTGAATGAGTGGAGTGGGGGGTTGGAGGAGAGGCAGAAAGAAGAGCTAATTTGTCCATGGCTAGGGGTTGCAATCTGGACGGTTCTGCCAGGGGCGCAAGATCACCTAGCTACGGCTCTGACCATCAGAACAATAAAGATATATAGATATGGATTAAATCATCCATAAGATGCTGCAGGCAGCTCTCTGCAGGCCCAACATACCCAATTGATCTATGTGTAGAGAAATTAACTGTGAGATGGGGAAGTCCAGATACTTTCTGTCTCTCTACTGCTGATTTTCTCATCACACAAGTCGCTGGCCTAAATGCCATTGAGACAAGCTTGAGATGGACGGGAAATCTGGAGTTTGAAAACATAAGCTCAGCTTCCTGCAGTCTAAAGAGTACAGCTAGCCTATTACATGCCCTGCCTGCAGACTCTTAGGCATGTGCATATAAATACATGCTTTTTTATGGCAGTCTTGGTACAGCTAGCTAGAGCCGGCTGGTATTAAATAAGTCACCTGCCACATCCAGCCAGCATTTGCTCCCCTGGATGATTAAAATACGAGCCTTCCTCACTGAAGGGCTTCCTTATTCGAGCAGCACCTTCACTCTCCAACTCCTTCCTGGCTTGTTTATTTTGCTTAATGGCTTACCTGAGGCCGTATATTTGTTCTTCAATGTTTTAAACATCCACGGTACTTGAAAGCTAAAGACTGCTTGCTCAAGCAACGCAAAACCCCGGGCTCCGCCAGATGGCCTGTTTGTTGATCATCCATCCGGATTTGCTTGCACAAAGATCACATGGAGGTGAGACAATATATGGTCCTTCTTGAGCATTTGTCATGATTTGTTTGCACAGAGGTCATACAACAATGAGCCTTCGTATGGATGTCATTGTTTGGGTGGTGTTTCCATCTCTTCCCATTGGCTGCTAGCCATGTGGGCTGTGTTCTGCCGCCCTGTTGGAGGCAGCAGGCCTCTCAGTGCCGCTAGCTGGGCATCACAAGTGGAGAGTGTGCTGTTGAGCTTGGATCCTGTTTGTCACAGGTCAGTCGCTGTGAGAGCAGGATGCCTGCACTAGATGGGTCTTTGTTCTGACCCACCAGGGCTTTTCTTATGTTCTAAAGTGAAAAGGAATTGGCCACTCATCGTACTGCATCTAAACACAAGACACAGTGCTCAGGCTAACCGGTTTTCCTATCCGTTCATGCCTTGGACATACCTGCCGGGTGCCCGTTTCAGTTGCAGAGGCTAAAAATGCTGGTTCAAATTGTTCGGCCACCCAATTTCAACAAAAATGGAACCAGGTGCTGAAATTGCCAATTGTTTTGCTTATTCATCCCATGCCCAAATCGGAAATCACCCCAGCAAACATAACCTGTATTCTCCGTTGTTGTTCCTTTCAGCCTGCAAATGATACATGCTTCATTACCACCCCACCCTGTCCAATTTGTCTTGTTTTTCCTTTGTATTGAAATGAACAGGGTGGAATAACACATAACTGAAGGAGCGTCTCCACCTCCATCGTTCTACCCGGTCACTGAGGTCCAGCGCTGAGGGCCTTCTGGTGGTTCCCTCACTGCGAGAAGCCAAGTTACAGGGAACCAGGCAGAGGGCCTTCTCAGTAGTGGCACCCGCCCTGTGGAACACCCTCCCACCAGATGTCAAAGAGATAAACAACTACCAGACTTTTAGAAGACATCTGAAGGCAGCCTTGTTTAGGGAAGCTTTTAATGTTTGATGGACTACTGTATTTTAATATTTTGTTGGAAGCCGCCCAGAGTGGCTGGGGAAACCCAGCCAGATGGGCAGGGTATAAATAATAAATTATTATTGTTATTATTATTATTATTATTATTATTATTATTATTATTATTATTACATGACACAACCGTGCAATGACTAACATCAGGGGAGTGGGGGTGCAAGTCAAACTGCAGTGGAACGGAAAGGGTGCTTTGTGTAGGGGCAGAAAGGAAAATAATGCCTTCTTATAACTCTAAACACTGGGATGCCTTCTGTGGAACCATGAGGTTGCATCCTTACACAGCCATACTTCCTCAATTGTTTGTCAGTTTCACTCTTATTGTCCCACAACTGGGGCTTTCAGGCGTTTCCAGTCCTACCTGGAGATGTCTGACACCTTATGCCTGCAAAGCAGATGCTCTACACAGGGCCGGTCCACTCACACTGCGAGGTGTAGTAGCCGCTTCAGGCGCTGGAAGCCCCTGAGGCACTACCACCTACACTGCCGGCATCGGTGCCAGTGTCTGGTAAGATCGTATGAGATTGTACCAAAATCTCACAAGATCTCACAGAGTGCAAGAGGTCTTATGAGATCTCACTGGAATTCTGCACAGTTGATGCCAACAGTGAAGGCATCGTGGCAGCTGTTGTGGCAGCATAGGTGGGCATTGTGGCACTGGTGGCAGTTGTGGGTGGCACAGTAGCGGTGCCAACAGCAGAGGTGGCAGGGTGAGCAGAGCAGCAGAGCACTTCTCATGTTGCCTCAAGTGTTGAAATGGGGAACAATGCCCCTGGCTTTACCACTGAGCAATGCCCCTCTCCTAAATTCCCAGGGTTCCCGAGGTATCAATTGTTAACCATTCTGAGAACTGTAGCTCTGTGAAGGGAATAGGGTTCCCCCTAAGAACTCTCGGCATGCTTAACAAACTACAGTTCCCAGGATTCTTTGGGGAAAACCATGACTTTTCCAAGTGGCATGATGCTGCTTTAAATGCATAGTGCAGGTGTGACCTAAGATTGGGAGAATGCTCTGCTACTGCCCTGCATGCAGAAGATCCCAAGTTCAACCTTTGGCATCTCCAGGAAGGTATGGGAGAAACCCCTGCCTAAAATCCTGGTGAGCAGCTGCCAGTCCGTGTAGCAGACAATACTAACTTAGATGGGCCAATGGTCAGACTCAGTATAAGGCAGCTTCCTGTGTTCCTATGGTTAAGGCTCAATCCTAAGCAAGGAAATAAGTATGATAGTGGGAATGTTTCTCCAAGAGACTGGGACATTTTGCATCTGCACTTACTCTTTTAAAAAGAGAGAGAAAGAGAATGTGGGTTTGGAATGATGCTTTTTTGACGCTCTTCCCTTGATCTGCATTTTCAAAAAGGGTTGCAGGCAGAGCCTAAATCCTTTCAGCCATATGTTTTAAGTGGGGATGCTGAGACATAAGGGACATGTTTTAGGGAGGGAAATTACTTAGAAAACCACCAAACCCTAGCTGTGAAATAGATCTGAATCACACTGACCACAAGCTATCTATTCTACATTATTCCTGCTTCAATTTTTTGCTGCTTTAAAAAGCCAAGCGGTTACTGCAATGAAATGAAACGTTACCATGAGCAAACCATGGAACGCATTCCAAAGGAGGGAATAGCCTAAATTGTCTGTATCCCACCCTTTCGCCCTGCACTATTAACAAATTAGAGGGGTTTCTGGTGGGCATTTTATCAGATATGAACTTCCTCTCTTCACTGCCCCCCACCCTTTCTCTCTTTCTCACCATCTCCCACTATATAAATTTATTGAACTCCCAAAAGAACATTGCCATTCAGCTCCATGTCCTTCTCTTTCATTTATCCACTTCCACCGCACCAATTTTCAAAAGAAACTTCCCAGCCAAAGGGAACAAAGTGGAAAACCTGAAAAGATTTCTGTAGATGCCCTCCTGCACAGATTTTTTTTTATCACCCCCCCCTTTTTTTTCTCTCTCTCTGCCCTCTCTACCAACTGGCCACGAGACCCTGGCATCCCTACAGAAAGCCTCCTTTATGGACGACTCCTCAGGTCCTAAAAAATTAAAGCAAAAGGGGACAAACTCTGCAAGCTTTTCAGGGGGAAGCGCAATTGCTCAGCTGCCAAATCCAACTGTGAAAGGGAAGACCAGCCTCACCTCGAAAAACCAGGTTATTTGACAAGAGAGTTTGATACAACACATTTTGAAGTTGTGCAAATGCATGCTTGCTGTGGGCAGAGGATAAATCCTGCTTTGTTCCCACGTTCAAGAGAAACTACCTAATTTGCACTTCTCGAACCAACATACAAACTGAAAAGCAGCTATCTTTCCAAACTTGCACATCTCTGAATTTTACAATGCAGTCCTACGATAATACAGGGCAAACAAAAATACATTCCATTTGGGGTGGGGTGGAAATGTGCATTGGCACACATATATAATCACAAAAATCAAATACATAATTGCATTCTAGTAGAGAAAATTGCCTGCAAAAATGTGTAGATTAGTCAAAACTGCATAGAAAAATGTGTTTAGGATAAAAATCGCACTAAGATGTTGATGGATTTTCATGAGGATTTTTTAATTTAGAATAATAATCAGAAATTGCTGTGGAATTGTGGAGACCTGAATTTAAGACTTGGAAAAATGAGACTCCCGGAGAACCAAAGTTGATGGAGTCATCCATCTAGATCAGGCATCCCCAGACTTCAGCCCTCCAGATGTTTTGGACTACAATTCCCATCTTCCCCAACCACTGGTCCTGTTAGCTAGGGATCATGGGAGTTGTAGGCCAAAACATCTGGAGGGCCGCAGTTTGGGGATGCCTGAACTAGATCTTATGCAGTCAGTGCACAAGTTCACATGGGCATCATAAAAACAACCTTTTATATTAACAATATATGCATGAGAAAAGAGTTTCCCCGTGTCATGGAGGTGAAAGGATGCATCACACCAGTGCTTTTTTTCTGGGTGTACTCAAGCGTACAGAGTACCGACACCTTTTTTTTTCCTAGAAGAAAAAGCATTGATCATACCTCAGGTAGACCTACTTAGGAGGATACCACATAGTCAGATACCACCCCTAGAGATTTACTTAATGAGAAGGAGAAAGTGATGTGGTGTAGCCAGTGATATCATTGCTATGGGTGCATTTCTAAATGCTTTATGTTCAACGGTGCCAGAGTATTTTGCAGCGGCATAAGAGGCACAGCACAACTTTCACTGTATGAGATGGATGGGCAATTCAAAGACGCAATTCAATCTAAGGGTCTTGGGATTGGCAAGAGAATGTACGGTACTCTTCAGTTCACAGGGCAGGTGTTGGAGCGAAGTAACAAATCAGCACACTCTAACAAATGAAGACATACGCCAAGTGACATTGTGTACAATACCCAATCGGACATATATTCTGTAAAATTAATGACACCGTGTCAAATCTGCACAGCGCCTGAATTTAAATTAAGTCATATGCAGCCCCCACCCCTCAAACAGGAGTTTTATTTTCCGAGATTCTAATTCTATATGCCATAAAGAAAAGAGACCCCTCTGAATATGGTTTTTCTGTTTGTTTTGGTGTGTTGTGGGCTGCAAACCATGTATAGAACCTTGATATGTATGCAGCATTTTGGTACTTCGAGTAAAATATTATTTTTAAATGCCGTACGGCATAAGGTACTAATGTATAAAATTTCATACTTTAAGACAATTGGGAGCAATGCATCGCAAAATAACATTCATTGGGGTATTTGGACATATTTATCCAATATCTGATGAATAAAAATAAGTTAAATAGTAAAGTTTGCCGTTTTCTTTGACAATCGGTCAAAATTTGTTTTTGTTTCAATTGGTGGTTCCCAAACATCTTGGGGCCACCATCCCCTTGGTTCTAGAAACACCCCCAGTGTCCCCTGCCCTATCCTATAAGTGCCATAGCAGTTTGCACAATCCAATAAGGGAAATAACAGCACAATAAAATTCAAAACAGGAGCAATTAAGTGCACAGTATCACACAATCCCACTAAAACCTTTTAGCTGAATTAATTCAACTCAATGAATTAGCTTGATCCAGTGATACCAGATTTCCAAAGTCTGATAGTCATTTACACCTTCCTGCCACCTCTTTACATCTTAGCGCCTCCCTAGGTAATCCCACTGCTCACTATGGGAACCACTGGTTTAGATGGTGGGGTCAAGAGGAATGGGTATGCTTTGAGGAAGAGAGGAAGGAGTTAAGGGGCCTACTGACACCCTGTGGCCAGAAACCTGGAGCCAGTCCTGCATAGGCAAGTGGTCCACCAAGCTCATCGTCTATCCCAGATGTTCCCAACTTGGTGACCTCCACCCATTTTGGACTATGACTCTTGTCATCCCTGACCATTGGCCATTCCGGATGAGGCTGATGGGAATTGGAGCTTGAAAACATCTGGAAGGGAATCAAACTGGAGAAGGCTGGTCTGGGCAGACCAGCGGTGGTTCTGCAGGGTGTCAGAGAGGGGTCTCTCTCAGCCCCACATAGAGATGCCAGGGGTTGAGCCTGGGGCCCATTGCATGCAAAGCAAGTGATCAACCCCTGAGCTGCAACCCCTTTCCTTTTGCTGTGGATGCTGGGTGCAAACATACATCTCTCAAGCTTTGCAGAAATCCTCAAAATATGTGGAAAGTATCCAGAGCTGGACTGCACCACCTCTTAGGGCAGGGGTGGTTAAACCATGGTGAACATTCAGATGTTGTTATAACTCCAATTATCCCTGACCATTGACCATGTTGGCCAATTTGGGGGGCCCAGCAAATGTGGCCAATTGGAGTTGGAGAGCAGCTCCTGCCTTAATGCTTGTGGGCAACAGGAAATTGCTAGTTTGGATCCCAAAACTGAAATAGGGCAAAAAAAAAACCAGCTGTAAAAAAAATATGCCAATTTTTCAGTGTGTCCATTAATGTTAATTTGGAGAGGGCATGAGAAACTCTTGCAAAGAATAATAGCCAGAAATCTTTTTTTGGGGGGAGGGTGGGGGACTCTGCCTTCAACGGTCAGATTTCCATAATATGAACTGCTTGACAGTCCCTTTCCCTTTAAATTATTTTTTAACCATACAGGCAGTCATAGCTGATTCAAGACCCTTTTTCTCCCTTCCCTTCCCTTTTCCTTTCAATTACTTCCGTCCTTAATACGAACAATAAGAGGACTTCATCTCATGTCCTCTGTGGGACTCCGAGAACTTAGACGGTCTATAGACAGGTGCATAGATAAGGATTCAAAGTCTTTGTTCCACTGTCCAGACAGAACATGTTTAATCTTTTCTCTCACTCCTTTTTCTATGCCATTTAAACTTTAACCTAGTAGTAACTTTTACTGGCGTGAATTCGCAATTCAAAGGTTTAAAGATGAAAAAGTCCTTGCCTTGGAACATAGCTTGAAAACTTCATTCTTAGTCTCCGCTTCTTTTGAACTTCTTCTCACAGAGCTTTCTCTCTCTCTCCCTTTGTCTTTATTTTGCCGGGGCTCTGGCGTTTCTTGTATGGCACAGGACTTTCCAGACCTAGCAGCAGGAGCTGTTCAAAGGGAGAGGAAGGGGGGTGGGGAGAGAAAATAGAGTAAAAGTCCAAAACGCCAACTCATCTTAATGGAAGATATTTAAATTGTTGATGGGGCGGCTGCATTCTTCTTGATTTGGAGGGTAGGTAATAACTTTCCTTCCCTCCGTATCATTAAGCAGCTGAGCTCCATCTTAAAGAGACTCCCACATTTCAGACCTCAAAAGGAGGGCCCTCTCGTGTGGACACATACCCCCTCTTCTTATAGCCAAGAGTAAGAAGCTGAATTCTGCCACAGTCCCATCTGCTCCATATGTGTAAAGAAGTATGGCTTCCCCAAAAGAATCCTGGAAACTGTCGTCTGTTAAGGGCTCTGAGAGTTGTTAGGAGACCCCGTTCCCTTCGCAGAGCTGCAATTCCCAGATTTCCATGGGGAAAGGGATTGATTGCCAAACCACTCTGGGAACTGTTGCTCTTTGAAGGGAATAGAGCTGTCCTGATTAGAAGTCACCGTTTCCAGAATTCTTTGGGAGAAGCCAGGACTGTTTCGAGGGGCATAACACTGCTTTCAATGTATAGTGCAGACGGGCTCCAAGTCAGACTTTTGGCACATCTAACCCAGTGTACCATGGGAGTGTTTTGCGTGCAAGGGGGAGTTGCACGGAAGGAGTGGGGGGCATGGCAAGGGAGGGGAGGGAAGGGAAGGTGAAAATTGGTGCTATGTGGGGTTGTAGAACAGGAACGTGCTTTCAGAAATGGAGGTGGACATGTGGAAAGCGAGTTTCCTGGGGTTGGAAGGGGAAGCTCTAGTGGGTTAATGGGGGGTGGAGGGGGGTGGCGAGTGGAATGAGCAGGAGCACAGCCCCACATAAGAACTTAACTGTGCTTGGTTTTCCAGCTGCACAGTCATGGATAGGAAAGTGCTCCAGAAAGTCATAACCACAGCCTGAAAGATGATCGGTCATCCTCTTCCATCTCTGGAAGAACTGTACAGATCCCGCTGCCTTAAAAAAAGCAAATAATATTTTACAGGATTCATCTCATCCTGATATAGTCTTTTTGCACTGTTGCCTTCGGGCAAGAGATACAGAACAATCAAATCAAGAACGAATAGATTAAAAAAAAACAGTTTCTATCCAAGAGCTATAACCATCTTAAATGCTGTAACTAAATAATATGATCTCGGGGAGTTGTGATGGGTGTCTATGTGTGTGTGTGTGTGTGTGTGTGTGTGTGTGTGTGTGTGTGTGTCTATAATTGTCTTTTTGTGTTGTTTTTATGGGATGGCATTCAATTTCGTTGTACTATGTACAATGACAATAAAGTATTTATCTTATCTTATCTATCTTATCTTATCTTAAGGAGAACCTGCTGGATTAGGCCAATGGCATCCTGTTCTCAGAGTGGACAACTAGGTGCCTCTGGGAAGCCTTCAAGCAGGATCTGAGCACAGCAGCCTTCTCCTCTCCTGCTGTTTCCAGAAACTGGTATTCAGATGCAGTGGAGACAGAACAAAGCCATCATGGCTAGAAGCCATTGATGGCCTTATCTAACCTCCATGAATTTGCCTAAGCTTCTTTTAAGTTGGTGGCCACCCCTGCCTCCTGTGGCAGTGAGTTCCATAGTTTAACTATGCGCTGTGCATGAAGAAGTCCTTCCTTTTATTTGTCAGCTTCATTGGATGTCTCAAGAGTTCTAGTGTTATGAGAGGGGGTGGGGGACTTTTCTCTATCCACTTTCTTCACAGTGTACACACTAGCAATAATAATAATAATTAGATGTATTCCCAGCAATGCCCCAGAAAGAAAAATGGGGGCAGTGATGTATCTAGGGCAGTTCCCAGAAAATCAGGGCTCTCCATAGTAAACAGAGGCTACTGAAGCCCATGAGAGAGAAACATGAAAAGAGGTGGGGGGGGGGAGATAGCAGGTCCAACCGTAAGCAATCTACTTGCTTTATCCGTCTCGCTTTGACATTATTGGCATCTGAAGCTCTGTTACACCATCATCACCTCAGCTGGGTCCAAGGATGGGCTGCTAGCTCAAATTATTGTTTAGGACATGGGGCTGGATTTTCAGGGCAGCTCAGTGGGACCCATGTGAGAACAATTATCAAAAGAGCTCAAATCCCATTTACACAGCATGCTGGGATCTTCTGAATGGGAGCTGCTGCCAGCCATCCGCTCAGTGCTTTGCAGAACCTGGTCTTTATCCAATTCACAAAGGAAGCTAGCAAAGCCGTTCAGAAGAGAGAGAGAGAGAGAGAAATCACCCAGATTTGTGATTCTGGAGAGTTTGGAATTTGGACTATAGCGCAGCTAAGCAAAAGGGCAAGACCTCCATTTTGCAGAATGTGCCTAACCTGCTGGGCAGGAGCCCCCACTGCCTTCTCCTGCTCTTCTCTGTCTATCCCTCGTCCAAAAAAATATTCTTGCTGGGTTTTTAGCTGCAGCTACCCTGTTTCTCATATTTTAAGACATACCCATAAAATAAGCCATAGCAGGATTTTTAAGCATTCAAGGAATATAAGCCATACCCCGAAAATAAGACATAGTGATAGGCGCAGCAGCAATGCCGGCCGTGGCAGGAGGAGGAGGAAAAAAATAAGACATCCCTTGAAAATAAGCCATAGTGTGTTTTTTGAGGAAAAAAATAAATATAAGACGTGTCTTATAATATGAGAAACACGGTAGCTCTGAGCAAAAAGCATCAGTGGCGATTTCCATGTTACCCACAGGAAAGGAACATAGCTGACTTCTACCAAATCAGACCTATTGGTCCATCTGGTTCAGCATTGTCTACACTGACTGGCAAAGGCACTGTAGATTTTCAAACAGGAAAAGTTCCCAGTCATACCCTTTGTAGATTTACAAAGCTGCCATTTACTGAGCCAGGCTATTGCCCCTTCTAGCTCAGTATTGCTTGCACTGACTGGCAGCAGCTCTCCAGGGTTTCAGGCAGGGGTCTCTCCCAGGCCTACCTGGGATAGCTGGGGATTGAACCTAGGACCTTCTGCATACAGGGCAAGCGTTCTGCCGCTGAGCTACAGCCCTTGTCAGCAATAACTTGGCACTGGATATTGCAGCATTGGCTATCCAAGTGCCTAACACTGCCGGATGCTGGCATTCATTATTGTCATTGACCATTCAACGTAATTTTTTTCCTTTCCTCCGACATTTAAGCAATTAACACATGCAAAGATCAGGTTTCGTCAGATGGAAAATTCAGCACATACTGAAGTTGGCAACATGGCAAACCTGTTGCCTGGTTAACGATGTAGGTTGATTTTTCAGTCTGCAAAATATTTATCAACTCCATGAAAGCTGAAAAAGCAAAATGGCACCACTTTGGTCATGGAACAACATTTCTGCTTGACAGGGATTTCTAAGGCTAAAAAATGGTGCCAAAATGCTCTGTTATAAAAACCTGCTTTGCAGACACTTCTTAACAAGTTTTTTCTTTTTAAACTGTATGTGCAGGGCCCTCCTAGAATTGTTTTTCACTATCTGGAGTTGCTTTTCACTCTAGCATTCAGCCATTAGGCTCTACCTAAACAGTTTCACAGGTGGCGCTGTGGGTTAAACCACAGAGTCTAGAGCTTGCCGACCAGAAGGTCGGCGGTTCGAGTCCCTGCGTGGGCTCCCGTTGCTCTGTCCCAGCTCCTGCCAACCTAGCAGTTCGAAAGCATGTCAAAGTGCAAGTAGATAAATAGGTACCGCTACAGCAGAAAGGTAAACGGCGTTTCCGTGTGCTGCTCTGGTTCGCCAGAAGCGGCTTTGTCATGCTGGCCACATGACCTGGAAGCTGTACGCCGGCTCCCTCGGACAATAATGCGAGATGAGCGCGCAACCCCAGAGTCGGTCACGACTGGACCTAATGGTCTGGGGTCCCTTTACCTTTTAAACAGTTTCTTACCAGTTTTGTCGTCAGGACACACTCTTGCATATGTGACACTGGCCTCACTGATAATGGTTTTTACAGAATTTCTACCTCAGAGGCATCTAGTTCTTCAGTCTCAGGGGAAGGTGTCCGTGAGGATCTGGGCTGTGGCCCCCTAGGCTCTGTTGATCTGGCAGATTCCTCTGGGAGCTCCTGTCCAACAGCCTCAGATCTATCTGCTGCAGTCAGATCTGATCCATCTCACCAAAGGGTGTCCCTGACGTCTCCAACTCCATATGCAGCTCACTGATAGGTTCCTGGGTCATGACACAAGTATACCCTACCTATTGTGGCCTCTGGCTGCACCCACCCATAGCTCCACTGGCTGTCAGCTGCCCTGTTTGCCGCCACCACCTATCCCTGGTTTTCAGCAGTCACCACTGAAGTTAATAAGCCTCTGATTAAGTTTCTGCGGAGTTTTCGTGACATTTGCCAATTTAACTTGTTGTCTGTGTAAGAGGCGGATTCCATATACCGCTTAGAACGTAATTATAAATAATACCGACTTTTCTGAAGATACATCAATTTGCATATAAGTTCCAGGATTGGATTCGAGTGCTTCGAGGGCAGCAGTTCTTTGAAGAAGGGAAATGCAGCTCCTCAAGTCCAGGGTGCAGAATGTTTACAATGGAGAAGCAAACATTTGGGCTCTGGTCTAATCAGATGCACATACCCTTCTGTCACATTTTTCAAACCCAGGGCCGCATTCCATTCTGGGCAATCTTTGGAGGGCCACATACTAGTGGTGGGCAGAGCTAGAGGCAAAAGTAGACAGAATAGAATTCCAAGTCCTATGCAAATCAAGTCAGAAGTAAACTCCACTGGGTTGATAGGGCTACTCTAATTTAGTATGGAGGATTTTAAAATTTATTTTTCATGTAACAAACTTTGGGTTTGTAGCACTAAGTTAAAGTCACTTAACCACATACTTGTTCCGCCAGCAAAGTGTTTTGTCCCAGTGGGACACTGTCACACAATAGAATACATAAACAGGTTGCCAATAGCTTTGTCATAAATAGATGCTGCAAACCGTTGCGCGCACACACACACACACACCAGAGTTTCTATTAGTGCAGTTGTGTTGAGTTTCTCTGTTGTGCAAAGTTAAAACACACCCATCTGCTAGGAACTCTTGAGCTAGCAAATGGAAAAGGTTGGATACAGACACCCAAAACCGTTCCAGAAAGCAAATGAAAGCGACTCCTTTCTGGCTTTAGTGTGCTGCACGTGCACTTCGCAGAAGCCTACCAGACAGCAGAAGAAAACGTTTTTTTTCCCCGGGGCTATGGAAATGGCAGGGGTGGGGGGGAAATTACATCATTCTTTTTTCTTACAAAATAAAACATTTCCCCTTCTAATTGTTCTGAAACAACACAGCAACAGGGAGAGAAATCCTTTTTAATAACTGGGGTGAGGGTGGAGATTCAGATGAAATAAATAGGAAGGATAAAACTCTGATGGGATGGAAGAATGGGGCTGAATGGGGCAGCTTCAGGAGGCATCAGAGGCCACTCTACCAAACACCATTTAATTCACTGAATATCTTCTCTGGCAGGGACATGGGTGGAGCTGTGGTCTAAAATGATCAGAAGGTCGGTGATTCGAATCCCTGCAATGGGGTGAGCTCCCGTTGCTCAGTCCCAGCTCCTGCCAACCTAGCAGTTTGAAAGCACCCCAAAAAGTGCAAATAGATAAATAGGTACCACTCTGGCGGGAAGGTAAAAGCCACTCTGGTTCGCCAGAAGCGGCTTAGTCATGCTGGCCACATGACCCGGAAGCTGTCTGTGGACAAATGGCAGCTCCCTCGGCTTGTAAAGCGAGATGAGCGCCGCAGCCCCAGAGTCGTCCGCGACTGGACCTAACAGTCAGGGGTACCTTTACCTTATCTTCTCTATTTGAGCCAATGATCCTGATTATTTCTGGCACATGTTTTAGGAGTTTTCTGCCCCTTCATGAGATCTATAACCCTCTCCCTAGTTCCCAACCATGGGGTGATAGCCGGTGCTAGTCCTACTCAGAGTAGACCCATTGGGCTTTATTGACATGAGCAATTTAGGCTCATTAATTTCAATGGGCCTACTCTGAGTAGGACTTCAGTGGCTCTAAGCTTATGTTTTAAAAGGGGCTGGCAACTGAATTCTCAAGCAGCTCTCCACCACGGCTATAAGACAGGAGAAATGTTGAAGAAAACCATTCGCATTCCATGAATGTTCCCAAACCAAGCCTGGGAATGAAATGTGGGGGCTTAAAAAAATAAAAGCAGCTCACTTCAAATGAGAGGTTAATTTTTAAAGCCCCCAAATCCTTCTCCAGCTTGGAGCAAAATCTGAGTCATAGAAGAATACCTCGTTTCCCACTCCTGCCCATCTCAACCTTTCTGAAAATTCTCAAAATCTGATAGAGTTGATGAATAGGGGCAGCTTCCGGAGGCATGAAAAAATGAGTTTGGGGGACTGCATACAGTATGTGTCACTCAGGCTGCAGGTTACCCACTTCCGCTTTGAGTGCATCTTGGGCAGAGGAAAATGTACCTTGAAAAGAGTGATGGAGTTGAAAACTTTTAAGAGAGCTCACAACATAAAATAATCAGAGATGAGAGGAGGGCGAAAGAATTAATTTCTGCAAGGGAGAAAAAAATTACATTGCAAAAGATTAGACAAAGATTACCAAGAAAGGGTAACAGATCAAACACCAAGACAAATTTCATGAAAAGACATTCTGGGTAAAGAAAAGAAACATTGGGATGTACAGATGAGGTTGTAAGTGCCTTTTAAAGGACCGTGTTTCAAGTTGAAGGGGAAGATTTCCACATCTTAGGTGGCCGCTTTTATGTCCTCCCTCCATTCTTGCGTGTCATCAAGAGAAATGTCGCCAAAGGTAATTCTTCTGTTACCTGAAAAGTTAATCCTGCACAGTGCCAACCTCTCTTTCTCAACTTTGGATTCCTTTCATGCAAACTTTAAAACAAAATGCAAACTCTTTTCAGAAAGGCCTGCACATCATCAGGTGGTAAAAGGGGGAAAGGGGGAGGGCATAATTAAAACGTCTGATTTCTCGTACAAAAGGAGATGATCTGGGCACGTCAATTTATGTTATTGGGCTATATAACAAAGATCTCTACCTGCCCCCCAGCATCTTTTTATGGCCCCCAGGACTCTTCCCAGGCCCCACCCCCAGACCACAAACCCCACTGGCCTGCTCAAGTGATTTTCACCGAGTTGGAATGTGTCCTTGAGCTGTGATAATATCTCCTGCTTACCTAGGGATGGAAGATGGACAGTGGCATCTGTCTGTCCACACCCCATTTTTCTGCCACACCAACCATTGGTATGTGCCCCTCTCCGAAAGGTCACCCACAACACGCCCATGCGGTGGGGTGTTTAGCAAAGGTTGCACAAACCCCAAACGATCAGACTTTGAAAATCTGCTATCACTGGATCAAGTCTGAATAATGTTTACTGTCGGGTAGAGCAAGGTGCACTGGGGATGAGTTTCTGGAACCAAAGGGGTAGTGGTCTGCACATACATAGTATGTACGAAGGAAAGAGGTAAGCTAGGATATGTTTCAAGACAAGAGTCCGGCTAGAACCCAAACCTTTCAAAGTTTTCTATGCACCCATACTTTTTTGTATCATAGGAGCACAGGAAACTGAGTCAGGACACTGGCCCATCTAGCTCATGATTGGAATAACTCTCCAGGGTTTCAGACTCAGGAGTTTCTCCTAGCTCTACCTAGAGTGCCAGAGTTTGCACTTGGGACGTTCCATGTGGGACTCCACTGCTGAGCTGCTACCCTTCCTGGAAGTGGTACAGCCCAGACAGATGCATCTCACTGAGAAGGAGCTTGAAAAATAGCTGCTACATTGCACAGGTCCATCCAGTATTCCCCCCCCCCCCATCCCCACAACAGTGATTGGGTGCAACAACCTTGCAACTGGCAGATCATCAGGTGTGCAGAGCCACAAAGGTCCGGTTTCCACATTTCGTGTTGTTAGGCCCTCTCTAACTGCCCTTCCGGACTATGTCACCACCTCAGCCACACCCCAGTCCCCAAGCCATGCCCCTCACCAGCCCTACTTTGCACCTTCCTTGCTTTTGACTGGCTGGGATGTTCCCCTGAATTCTGATAAAATGCTTCTTGCTCAGAGGACAAGTGTGAGTCTGTGTTGGAACCAGCCTACTGTCGAAAGGTAGAATTTACATTTATTTCTCTACCCAATGTTGCTCCATTTATTGCTCCTCCCACTTTTGCTTCTGGCCCCACCCACCACTGGCATGTCACTCTCGGGAGGTTGCCCGGAATTGATTCTCAGGCAGGAAGAGATTCCTCACCTCTGCATGAAGGTCAAATATCCTTGCCAGGAAAGCGGTTTGCCAAGTACGGCTGATTATTCACTCCATGGATTCAAGGCAAAGGAGGAAAAGCCCAAAACATTCTCCCAAATTAAAAACCACTGTCATATTTAGGGTAGGTGGGTCATTATCATTCCCATTTTGCTGACAGGAGATTTGAAAAATCTGCATAAACGTGCATAGGCAAAGATGGCGTTCTACTTCCAAGCCAAATTCTTTCTCCCTGCCTTCGTTGTTCTGTTCTTCTCCGTTGGCATATTTTAACAACTGCCTATATTAACTTAATTTCAGTGCCCCCCCTTTAAAAATCGTTGGGTGCTTCTTTTAAAATTGCCATCTTCTTCTTTTTGCTGCTGCTGCTCTGCTTCTAGATATCTTAGCACCTCCGTAGATATTTATCTTTGACAGATTTTTTTTTTGCTTCCATCAGGCACACACCACATATAAATGAACCAAGAAGAAGAAGAAGAAAGCTGGGGTTGGGGTGGGGAAGAGAGCCCATTTTTAAAAGGGACTTAAAACCACAAGCAGCAACAGAAAATCTGAATGTTCAAGTTTCAAAGTGTCTCGCAGCCAGGAGCAAACACCTCGCCATTGACTGAGCCAGAGAGGACACAAAAAGCTGTACTGCAGAGGGAGAGGAAGGGGGCAGCTCATAATTGGGTCCAGCTGATTCCACAAGACAGTGTATGAACGTCCAGACTTTCAGCATGATCACCACGGGAAACGCCCGCCACAAAGCCAGATCTGTGGACTCAAGCGCCACAAAAGTCTATGGCTCTTTTCTGCTCCATGGCACACTGTGAGATTAAGATGAAGGGAGAGGGAGAGATGTTTCCTCTTAAAACAGTCCTTTAAACAAAATCCTGGATCCGGAACGATGGGCCGCCTTCTTGGGCACACACTGTCATTTTACGCAAGATCAAGTAATAAAAAGAGGGGGCAGGAATGTTTCCTATTTCGACCATATGCAGAATGGACGGAGAACCGTTTATAAAAACTGGAGGGGGGTGTGTGAGTGTGAGGAGGGGAGTTTGCCTAGTTCAGACTTTCTTTCGCACAACAGTTGAATGTGTAGGAAGGTCCCTGCCAACACCCTTTGTGCATTTAGCCAAGGGTACAACCTATGCAAGCACACGACTGAACGAGCATTTGGGGACCCAACTGCCAACCCAAGATGATGGTGCATTGTTACCCTTAGCAAGGGGGACGAGTCAGGCTGGCTTTGAGGCAATTTTCTTCACACCATAGTAATGAAACATCAGTCGTAAATTATGATAGAAATAAGGCATTGATTTTCCTCTAGAGGCAGCTCCATTTCTGAGTGGTACAGGACTGGTCATCTGCAGGGCAAGGCAGAGCCTGTTGGCACAACCTGGATATTCTTTTTGTCAATAATTCAATCATTGAATTATTGGCAACAATTGTCAATAATTTCACTCATTCTGAGACAAGCATTCCCTGGAACTGAGCATTTCACTCTATTGCTTTCAGTGGGGTTCTCTTTTAAAGCTGTTTGATTTGTTATGCTTTGTTTTATATTGCATTGGGTAATAATAATAATAATAATAATAATAATAATACAGTGGTACCTTGGGAGCTGAACGGAATCCGTTCCAGAAGTGCGTTCGACTTCCAAAATGTTCAGAAACCAAGGTGTGGCTTCCCAATGGCTGCAGGAAGCTTCTGCAGCCAATCAGAAGCCGCATCAGACATTCAGGTTCCAAAAGTCTGCTCCACTTCACCGTGGGGAGGAGTTGCGGTGGACCACGTGGTCACCCACTCTCCACCGGGGCGGAGTCCCCGTTGCCTGGGGGATTCCTGCCGCGTCAGCAACCAGCCACCCAATCTGCTGGCTGGGGGGGGGCGTGGCCAGGACCCTTTAAACCAGGGGTTCCCAAACTAAGGGCCGGGGGCTGGATGTGGCCCAATCACCTTCTAAATCCGGCCTGCGGATGGTTCAGGAATCAGCGTGTTTTTACATGAGTAGAATGTGTCCTTTTATTTAAAATGCATCTCTGGGTTATTTGTGGGGCCTGCTTGGTGTTTTTGCATGAGTAGAACGTGGGTTATTTATGGGGCATAGGAATTCGTTCATTTCCCCCCGCCCAATATAGTCTGGCCCCCCACAAGGTCTGAGGGACAGTGGACCGGCCCCCTGCTGAAAAAGTTTGCTGACCCCTGCTTTAAATGGTAGCATGAGCCAGAGAGCTAGGGCCATGACATGACCCCATTGGGAACACCTGGGGGAGCTCAAGTTGGTTTGAATTGATGACGGGGCTCCCCCTCCCACTGGTTTACCCTTACCAGACTCCCTGCACAACAGGCAGGAGTCAGATATAGTTGGTCCATTCAATGCCTAAGCCAATACTGCTCACATTCTGTAATCAATAAAGTTGTGGCCAAAATTTGCCCAACCATTAACCTATCTGTGCCGTTTAATTCTTCATCAAGGTGGTGGTTACGGGGTCTCGACACGCAAGAAACACTCACTTCCCATCCTCCCATCCATCTGGTCTAGGAAACCCCCCACTAGTGGATTTATCTCAGTCTTATCTGGTATGAGCTTCAGTAAACATCAATATGAATAACAGTTCCAGAAGAAAAAAAAAAGAAAAATAATAGGATGGGATGTAACAGAAATATGTATATGTGGATTAAAAAAACAAACAAACAACAGAAAGGTTTTTTTTTATTATTATTATTCTATTCCTCTCTCATTTTTGGGAGGGGACACATTTTTTCAAAAAGATAACTCTTAACCTCAAACTCCGACCAGTATACTTTTGAGGATAGAGGTCTTTTTTTTATTTAAGTCTTCAAAAAAAATGTTTTAGTAAAGCTGTTGGAAATGGTTTTAAGAAAATGCCTTGACGAGATCAGTAGGGGATGCTCTATAGCTAACAAGAAAATGCTGGCAAGCTGGAGAGGTAGATCAGGTCAAAAATGCCAAATATGATGGAAAAACTGTATGATGTGACAAGAGAAGCCCTGGAGACAAGAGACAAAGGCAGCAAAGGAGAGAAAGGAGCAGCACTCAAGATATGGTGCTGGGAGAGAGAAAAAGGCAGGTTTTTTCCTAGCAGAGTGGGGTGATAAAACCTGAGGACCCAGAGTGAGCCAGCATCGAAGAACCAAAACTGTTTTGCCAATTGCACTTAATTATTCGATCACACAGACTAACAGACCTGGAATCGGAGCAGAAAAGGGGGTGGCGGAAAGATGGGAATAGTCAAAACAGATCCAAGTGTAACTTGGATTCTTTATTTTATTTTTATTTTTTTATTTTTTTAAAGAAGAGCCATTGCAAAAGCTGTTTTTAAAGAAAGGTGATCACCATGTGCAGCTGAATTCCTGTGAAGGATGAAAAGATGAGGGAAAGCGGGTCTTCTGAGCCTGCTGAGGCCAGCCAGACAATGAACCTGGGGGGAAACAGTGGTGGTGGTGGGGGGGGAGAGCAAGCAAGGGAGGGAGGAATACTAAACCCCAAAGAAAGGGGTAAAAGAAAACCCCACCCAAGTATGTGCAGAATCAAAGCAGATATTCCAAAGAAAGGTCAGAAGCAGAGAAAATGTTCTTGTGTGTGTGTGCAGCCAAAAAGGAGGAAAGCGGAAGGGATGGGGGGGAGAGAGAGCGAGGTGAATAATAAACCAGCGGCTTGAAAGTTATTGCACCACGCAAAAGGGAAACTGTTCTGCCAAAAAAAAAGTGCAAAGTGAAACAGATGTCCCTAACAACACTGACTGATGGTGAGGTGAGGTGAGTTAGCCCCAGCAGCAACTACAACAAGGTCCATGAAAACATCGGGCCAAGGACTCCTGACCAAGACAATGCTAGCAGGTTGAATGGATTGAAAAGCGAGACAGAGAATGGCACTTACGCATCTCAAAGTCTCATCTTCCAAACAAAACCGGGGGAGCGGTTTTAAATTGTTCATGATTTACTCTAGGAAGTGGGAAGTAAAAGGAGGCAAAAGGGCAGACTTCGAGCAGATCCATAGCCCTACGTGGGAGTTGCAGTTTCCCATGTTGATGAGCAGGGGAGCAAGGAGCGGGGCCACACTGAGGAGTCAGCCCCACTGGCTTTGCTCTCCTCCCTCTTGTGATGTCTGCATGCATAGCACCAACATCCACAGAAGGAGATGTATATTTAAGAATATAAGACAGTCAGGGGAGCCTGAGGGATCAGGCCGGTGGCCCCTTCCAATGCCATCTCAACTAGAAGCCACCACATCTAGTGGCAGCAAATCCCTTTTTTCAAGCAGAAGAAAGTGTCTTGAAAATAACGGCTTTCTTTTGTTTCAATCTGCCTCCGCCACAGAATTAAAGGTGGAACTGCAGGGTCAAGCTGCTTAATACAGGCCACCTGTGATTTAACTGCCCTGCTGAATCAGGCCAAGGGCCCATCTAGTCCAGCACTCTGTTCCCACAGCCCAAAGGCAGGATTGGAGAGAGCAACAGCCCTCTCCCCACCAGTGATTCTCAGACACTGGCATTCAAAGGCATATATTGCCTCCAACAGTGCAGGCAGGATATAACCATCATGGCTAATAGCTTGTGCTCATGGTTTGCAGTGCATTGTTATTAATAATAGTAAATTAGATTTCCAGCCCACCCTTCACTGTAAGGTCCTAGGGCAGGCCGAAACGATGTAAAAATACAATATTAAAACTGGGTAAAAACAATCTACAATGAGTACTAAAGGTATATATCACAAGAGATAAACCCAGACTTTGGAACCCACCTTCTGACCTGGGAAAGTTTCCCTTGCTATCTCTTTCTAATGCCTTTTGCAACACTGCAAAAACTGCTGGTTTTTTTGGTTTTAAAGAAGGGGTTTTATTCATCGTTCGAAGCTGCAATCCTATACTCACTTTACTTGGAAGCATGCTTTGTTTGACTCCATGGGACATGGGTAGAAATGTACAGGATTTGGAACAGAGGAAACTGTGTCAGACCATTGGTCCTTCTAGTTCAATCTTGTCTACACTGATTGGCAGCAGCTCTCCAGGATCTCAGGCAGGGAGTCTTTTTCTCCAGCCCGACCCAGAAATGCCAGGGAATGAAACCACTTCCCCCGCCCTAGAAACATAGAGATGGAAGGGAGCTTCCATGAATGCCTTGCAATGCAGGAATATGCAGCTGTCCCATACAGGGATCAAACCTGCAACCTTGGCATTATCAGCACCATGCTCTAACCCATGGTTTCCCAAACTTGAGTCTCCAGTTGCTTTTGGACTACAATTCCCACCACCCCTGACCACTGGTCTTGCTAGCTAAGGATGATGGGAGTTGTAGTCCAAAAGCAGCTGGAGATCCAAGTTTGGGAAACACTGCTCTAACCAACTGAGCTGTCCAGGCGCTGTTCAATAGCACTGCTAAAGCTGCTGAAAGCTGTTTTCAGGGTGCAATTCATGGGAAGGTCATAGGATTCTGTTGTCATTTAAATCTCTCCTTTCAGTGCAACACCGCAACAGAGATGACTGGCTACTGCTGCTTTCATGCTTGCCATGCTTGTCTAGCAGCAATGCTGCCACTGCTCTGGCTGCCATTACAAAATGGAGCAGGGGGCTGGCAGGTCACTCAGAGAGACTTGGTGGGTGAGTTTTGGGTGAGCTTGCAGTTCCCACCTCTGATGTACATTTTCAATATCTTTCCCAGGGTTTAAAAAGAAGTTTTTGTAACAGATTGTAAGTTTAGTGCTTCATGTTTAGCACCAAACGCATTGCTACAGAATTATATCCTATTTGCTCTGCATGAAGCACATCGAGCACAGGATCGGGATGTTACAGAAGATTGCTGTTCCCCCTCTCCTTTTATCAATGCAGCTTTCCAATGCTGGAATCCTGAGCAGGTGTCTCAGTAACTGACTTGTTCCCCATATAGCTGTGTACTGGGCAGCAAAGAAAATTAGGAAAATACAGGTGGACTGTGAAAGAGAAGGAACATTTAAAGTAATTGTGGTCCTCTTCAACCAAAACCATATGCTGGAGGGTAGACTGTGGTTGAACAGGCCTGAAATCAAAAGTTATTTTCCTTTCATTGACCTTCTGTTCCCTTCCTGCACATGAATCAAGTGAAATGGTCCACTTGTTAAGAATGCCTAAAAATTAAATATGTGCATTAGTTATTGTTATGTACTCCCAAGCCAGTGAATGCTTGTAGGGTAATAATAATACCTTGCTCCTTGTAACCTTCTGTCACACTGTATTTATAGAAAGCCAGCTATGGGAACAAAGAAGAAGAAAACTTGAAACTCTGAGGAATGTATTTCAAAGGTTCTTCTGGGAGACGGACAGTGCAATGAACAACGCTGCCTTATCCTAAAGCAGACCACTGGCTCACCAACTCCTAAACAAGAAGAGTCTGCTGGATCAGGCCAATGGCCCATCTAGTCCAGCATCCCATTCTCACAGACGGGTAACCAAATGCCTGTGGGAAACCCAAGCGCAGGATCCAAGCACAAGAGCACTCTACCCTCATGCTGTTTCCAGCAACTGGTATTCAGAAGCTTTGCTACTTCCAACTGCGGAGGCAAAACGTAGCCATCACGGCTAGCAGCCATCGAGAGCCCTCCTGCTTCTTGTTAGCTGAGAAAACAAATGATTACAGAGTCCATATTGTTAGGGTCAGCTCACCCCTATTTTTTCTAGAGGCAAATCGCATACACATACAAATTCAAATTACCATTGCGTTTTCTTAAGCCGTGGACACAATACGATTCAGTCTGAAGCCCAGAGACAGCCAGCGGCTCAAGATTCATTAACAATGTTTTGTTTGGTTAGGTTTTGCTACTCTAAAGAAGTACATCAAGCTTTTTTCCCTCCCCTGCCCCTCCCCCCAGCAAAATGGACATAGATTTAGTTGTGAAACTCCCATTAAAACTAATGGGAATCACGCAGCTCAGTTCATGCACATTGTACCAAAAACATGCCCCCTAATGTGTTATCGTAAAATGACCTTTACAATGTAAAATGCCAGTTGTTCTTTCCCTCTTCTCTCCCCTCACCCTTTTTTTAAACAGAAAAAACAAAAACAAATGTTAACTGTTTAACTATCCAGGCTCCAAGACCTATTTGTATCACAGGGATCAAAGATGCTGTTTGTCCTGAATTATAAATTAACAAAGAAGTACTCGAGCTAAAGGAGGAAAAGACACTTCCTTTTTCAAACCTTTAATGCAGTAATAATCTGATTGGGGGGAGGTATGTGGCTTCTGTGCTTCAAGAAGCAATGCTGTTGAAATAAATCATGGGTCCAAGCGGCTATTTGACTGTCCCCATTCTAGTGGGCCAACTGTCATGGTGTCAAATGGGGTTGAGACGGAATGCCAGCATCTGTCAGAAGAGGATTCCAAGATGGGAATAGGAGGCAACCCAAGCAGTGACTTGGAGGAGGACACTGCCCTGAGACGGCTGGGCAGCCCAAAATCGGAGGGGGGCGCAGCTGAGCCAGTCTCTCCTCCTCCTCCTGAGAGGGAGGTTCCCACAGTAACTGAGGACACAGGTGGCCAGCTGGCAGAACTGGCTAGACTGAAGGTGCATGGAGTGCCAAAGGTTTGGACAGGTGACCCAGCCTCCCTTTAGAAATGGCCACTTGCAAGCACAGTCTTCGGTGGAAACGACTGGCCTCTCCCTGCTCCTTTACAGGGGGTGGGGCATGTAAGGTTTGGGGAGAACATCTTTGCTTATGACATCTAGCCCTGTATCATAGTCTCTTCTGCTGTATTTCCTGAGCCTTGTGCCCTGTATCTTGAGCAGAGGCAGACATTGTGTGATGAGTGAGGACATCACTTGTCATTTGGCTAGGACCTTGGAGTCCTAGAAAGAAGCAAAAGTGGGCCCTGCAGTCCTGCAATCTGCATGTATCCTGTTTGGCAAAGGTCCAGGACTCGCTAGGAACAGGGCCTCGCTGATTTCAGAACAGGCTTATTAAGCAGAAAAGGCTTATCTTGGCAAACGAGATCCTGCCTAGGAAAGGGCAGTAACAGGGTCTCATTTGATAGAGACATCACGGGCAAAGACAAACCCAGTAAGGTGCTAACTGGGCCAGAACCGGCCCTCAATGGCTCCCTAAGTGGCCCCTGTGACTCTCCCCAGGCCACGCCCCTTATTGGCTCTGCTTTGTACCCTCCATGATGGTTTTTGCTGGCTGGGATCATAGAATCATAGAGTTGGAAGAGACCACAAGGGCCATCCAGTCCAATAATAATAATAATTTATTATTTATACCCCGCCCATCTGGCCGGGTTTCCCCAGCCACTCTGGGCGGCTTCCAACAGAAACATTAAAATACACTAATTTCTTAAACATTAAAAGCCTCCCTAAACAGGGCTGCCTTCAGATGTCTTCTAAAAATCTGGTAGCTGTTTTCCTTTTTGACATCTGATGGGAGGGCGTTCCACAGGGCAGGCGCCACCACCGAGAAGGCCCTCTGTCCAACCCCCTGCCAAGCAGGAAACACCATCAAAGCATTGTGTCATTGACCTCTGGGATGTGTCATTGACCTCTGATAATGCCTCTTTCCTTCCCTGGATGGAGGAGAGAGGGGCATGTGAGTGTATGTGTAGAAACTAGCCTAGATGTACAAGGGTAAAACTCCACAGTAATTGCTTCTCTGGCCCTACTCATCACTGCCATATGGGTCCTGGAAAGTGGCCCTTGTACTCAAAAAGACACACACACACACACACACACTGCAGAAAGGTTACAGTATGTAGAGCCATCCACGTAACAGTCAGGTTCAGGGAACTGTAGCACAGCACATTCAGGTTCCGGCAAATTATATCAGTACTCCGGACAGCTCTCAGTGAACCTAGACTGCCTGGAGTTTTCCCCTCCATTGGAAGTTAATACGGGTCTATTGTCTCAGCAAAGGCAGACATCTATAAAGGCAGGCAAGGCTTGTTCTGCATTAGACCCCACTCGGTGCATTAGAATTTCATTCAGCGGCAGAGCACCTGCTTTTCATGCAGAAGGTCCCAGGTTCAGTCCAGGTAGGACTGGGAATATCTCCTGCCAAGAACACTGGAGAGCCACTGCCCGTCAATGTGGACAATACAGGAGAAGATGGACAAATGGTCTGATTCGTACATCACATTAACTTTAAAAAAGAAAAAATGCTCTAACCTGGCTTGCTATACAATATTTAATGTATTACTCCTCTTTTATTATGTGTTGAATTTTACTGTTAGCTACCTTAGGCATTTTTTTAATGGAAACGATAAGAATAACAGTATCAAATAAATAATACATGTGGAGTTCTTAATGTTACTGGAGATTTGCCCAAGCAGATGCCCCCGCAGAACCCCAAGTAACCCAGAGGAGCTAACATGATTTAAAATAATATCAACAGTATTTTAGTCCATGCACACTTGCTGCCCCAAATAAACCTTCCCTCTTTTCACTGTTGGTCTGTTGCAAAATATGAGTGTGCTTCAAAGAAAGGCTGCATTTAATGACTGAATCCTCCAACCTGCTTTGCTGTCTTTTCTGTCTTTCTGAAAAACCTGGTGGATTGAGAGCCCTTCAGAGATCTGGCACGTACTGTCTTAATGCAGGCAAGAGTTAATCTGTGCATGTGCAGCTGGAATAATTTTTGGAAAGAATGCAAATGGAAGGAGCAGGTTGGCTCCTTTTATCTTCCAGATTTTGTGGGAACTTCAAAAATGAGCAGAACATTGAGAATCAAGACAATGGAATCCAGATATTTAACTTTCTGTTTAAATTATTCCTTCGCCTTCCCTTACATCCTTGATGGACTTGCAGGCTTCCCTCATCTCAACCCAAAGCATTTCGAAGCACATGCAAACCCACAGGACACTTCTTTTGTCCTTTCAAGTTCAGTTGCTCTCAGGTACCCATATGTCACGGCAATCCCATATTTTCACATCTAGACAGTTTCGGGTCACATCTCACCTACTGAAAAACGATGCCTTGAATCCCAAAGTCGAAGAAGGAAAGCCCTTCATTAAAGTCAGTGCAAGATGTATGAATTCACAAGTTTGTTTATTTATTTAAAAGAAAAGAGTTTGAACACAGTCCAGGCAAAGTGGAGCGGTTTGAGGAAAGGACACATTCATTTCCATGGGAGAAATTCAAACATGGGGTTTCATGAACATGACAAGATTGCATTGAGAATATCACACCTCCTGTAAAGAGAGAAAATAACAAGGGAGCCTGACAGTTTCCCATTGGCTCTAAAAACCCCTCTCCTATCATGTCATCAGGTAAGTGAGCACATGACTGTAGCCTAAGTCCTTCACTTTGGCTGAAATGTGTCCATTGTTTTAAATTGATAGGCAGTTCAGAGCAGGTAAATATTATCTCAGGGGGCATGTCACTTTCAGGAGGAGACAGTGACCAATGGGTACACACATCAAAGCAAACTCTGCCATTGAGCTAGGGCTCTCCCCTGACAGTGCATAGAGTTAATATGCATGCATTTAGATGCACATGCACTGGAAAGATGCATCAACAGTGGTACCTCGGTTTAAGTACACCATTGGTTCCGGAGGTCTGTACTTAACCTGAAGTGAACTTTCCCATTGAAAGTAATGGAAAGTGGATTAATCTGTTCCAGACGGTCCGCGGGGTACTTAAACTGAAGCGTACTTAACCTGAAGCAAACTTTCCCATTGAAAGTAATTGAAAGTGGATTAATCCACTCCAGACGGGTCCGTGGAGTACTCAACCTGAAAGCGTACTTAACCCGAAGTATGAGTATAATTGGTTCTGTAAGTCCGTACTTAACCTGAAGCGAACTTTCCCATTGAAAGTAATGGAAAGTGGATTAATCCGTTCCAGACAGGTCCACAGAGTACTTAAACTGAAAGTACTCAAACTGAAGTGTACTTAAACCAAGGTATGACTGTACTCCATTCAGAGATTTAAATATTAGAAAGTTGTCTGACCTGGGCTACAGCCAGAAGTATAGTGGTCATGGGAGCTGAAGCCCTTTTACTATTTCCCCAGCGGGGTCCCTGTCTCCAGTGTCCTACAGCCACCCAAACAGCATGAAAGGGGAGCTTTTTAGCCACTGAGAATAAATCTTCTTTTAGCCACTGAGAATAAATCAGTCAGAGGAGCCAATCAGAGTCAAAGGAGGTGAATCAGCCAGCAAGGATTGGCTCCTAGAGTCACTCTGGAGAAGGTGTGGCAGGAATAACCCTGGGAATTTGTTCTGTGTACTCCGAAGCAAGCATTTAGGAACATAGAAAACATAAGGTGCTTCACTTTCAAGAATATGGTTGAAAGTTTTGTTATGTACAACAGAACTTCAAGGGAAGCACAACTTAAGTCAATCTAAAAGAAGACATTGGAAGATTCCAAAGTATTTTATGTATATGCACAGAAAATCGTGGATCTAGCTGAAAGGCAACACATGGAGATCTGCATTAGTCAAATTAACAACAACAACAACATCTGGAACAGACCCTGAACTTCTTAATTTGCCACTATGCTACTAGCTAAAGCTAATAATGAGGTGAGCCAAGAACCAGGAGGTTGAGACATACCAGTATCTGGACTAAAGAGTAAGAAGTGGAGGACAAATCATGGGAGTGGGGCCCACAAGCCTGTCAGAATGGAAGAACAAGTCAGAACTTAACGATAAGCCAGGAGACAGGATCAAAGATTAACCAATGGATACAGGAACACACCACTCCTCAGGAAGCTGATGTTGCTCAAGCAAGGTCCAGTTGGAACAAGAAGAGTTGATGTACTCCTTCCTGTCCAGGAATATCTGGATGGGCAGATACTGAGAAGCTGCCAACTGTACTTTCGTGGCTCCCCACATGGAGCAGCTATCCACAGTCCCCAGTAGCTCATGACACCAGCAGAGGGAGTTGAACTCCAAAGAACAGCAGCTCTCGGAGCCCTTGGTAACAAATGTTTTAAAGGACATCCCTCCAAACAATATAATTAGGGACAGCAAATTCACCAGGAACATGCATCAGAATGTAAAGACTTTCCCTGATAAATAGGGAAAGCTGGAGCATATATTAACAATTGGTGACTCTGCCAAAAAGAAGATAACTTTCACAAGGACTGAACCTTCATTCTTTGATAGGAACAGAGCAATCTTGTGGGATGGGACTCTACATGTGCAGTGAAGCATTTATGGAGCTCCGGGCTCAAGGCTTTGTTTGGGGTGCAAGCATCCAAGCAGAACCGCAATCCTTTAAAACGTGACTCAGTGGGGTTCCATCTGTGCTCACAAAGCAGCAGCGACCACCAGGGAGCCCCCGGGGAAGATATTAAAAGGTCTTACTCTAAGGTAGGGCACAACCTGGCCTCTGATCACATGCCCCATTCTTCTTAAATGGACAAACCACAATGTAAGGTAAGCATTTCTGTTTCCATGACACCCAGCAAGAAAATAAACATTCCTCTCCCTGGAAAACGACACACATGATAGCAAAACGTTTTAGCAAGTCTAATGACAAAACGCAGAGCCGTCATAACAGATTACAGGCGACACAGCGAAAAGACTTATTTTGATAGCTTGGAATGAAAAAGAATATTGTCAACGTTTTGCATACAGAAGGAAGGAGGCTATTTTCAGGTCACTGTTCTTTGTTCTAAAAGTGACATAAACGGACTGTATGTTGCTGTTTTTTACAGGTATTTTTCAGAGGTTTATATTTGTGTATTTGAACAGAGAGCAATACAAAAGAGGGTGGATAACAAACTCTCTAGGTATTTCTTACAAACCTCCCCAGCTGCACATCAGGTTAGATTTGAAAAAGCAAGAAGAAAAATATCTGGCCAGGAACACACAACGTTACAGTTTCACCTCTGAAAATAAAAGGCATTGGCGATTTAGGAAAGGGAATATATATTTTTAATGGGGGTGGGGATATGATTTGAATGTATGTTTTATATTTTAATGAGAGTGGTAATATTCTGTGCAAAAGCACGGGGAGAAACTGAACCAATGAAATCCTATGCCAAGACAAAAAAATGCTAAAATGCGACATTATGCAAATGAATACTAAATTATGCAATTTTATGTCATTGACCATTGTTTAGCTTTCATAAAAGCAGCCAAGGTTAAGAGAGCTATATATTTAAAATTCATGTTTAAAACATTGCACTTAGACGTTAAGAGCATTAAGGTGATGGTTTTATTCACAACATAACAGATTTCACAAGAGGGAGCGTGACGTTTTGCACCGAAACAGGGAGTATTTATGCGTTCGAGAAATTCAAATTCTGCACTTGGAACAAACAGCGCAAATCTATATATGCAAAACAAATGTGCATATTCTCATTTTACAGACTTTTTGAATTAAGTAGATAGAAGGAATTGGGTGTGTTTAGCCTGGGGAAGACTGAGAGGTAATGATGTTTAGTCATGTCCGGCTCTTCGTGACCCCATTGACCAGAGCACGCCAGGCACTCCTGTCTTCCACTGCCTCCCGCAGCTTGGTAAAAATCATGTTCATAGCTTTGAGAACACTGTCCAACCATCTTCAAGGTTAGCCATCTTCAAATATATGAAGGGCTGTCACATGGAAAATGGAGCAAGCATGTTCCCTGCTATTCCAGAGGGTAGGATCTGAACCAATGAATCCAAATGACAAGAAAGGAGATCCCAACTAAAACTTCTGATGATAAGAGCCATTTGAAAGTGGAATGAACGACCATACAGAAGGTGATGGACTCTCCAGCAGAGGTGAGTGGAGAGGTAGAACCAGCTCTGCATCCTCAGCCATCCTGCTCACACCTGCCAGGATGAAAGGAGGATGGCTCATTTCATTAGACTTAGTAGTCACTTGTCACCTGAAGGTCCCCAAGTGACTTAAAGCAAAAAAATTAAAAAAGATATGCAATACCATGGATGGTGGTGTTTACATCCCATGTTCTGCTGGGCTTCACAGAGGGCCTTCTCGGTGGTGGCGCCTGCCCTGTGGAACACCCTCCCATCAGATGTCAAGGAAATAAACAACTATCTGACTTTCAGAAGACATCTGAAGCCAGCCCTGTTTAGGGAAGTTTTTTTTCTTTGATGTTTTATTCTTCTTTTTAATCTGTTGGGAGTCACTAGAGTGGCTGGGGAAACCCAGCCGGATGGGCAGGGTATAAATAATAAAATCATCATTATTATTATTATTATTATTATTATTTGAGTCAAGTCTGTTGCTGATGCCTGGACTGACCCAGGATCCAGTGCAGTCTTGGCTAGGCAGGTTCCACCTCTTCTCCATCCCCATACCCCCTGATTTGGGGGTTTCCCACTAGCTAATGCCAGTAGCAGCTCCCCCCTCTACTTTCAGTGGTAGCAGCAGGGACCTCCACAATAGCAGAGGCTCCCCATTGGCAGAGCCCAACCAAAGGGTGCAGATTGCTCTGGAAGGCACCAGTGCCACATGGCCCTTTGCCATTTTTGCTTGCCATGACTACTCCTGCTAGGATGTGGCTTTCTGGTCTATATTTCCTAAAAGGAGAACCATCCCTCTTAGCTTTCAGGCCAGTGAGGGAGATGAGCTGTTGCAGCATCAGTGAATATAGCACACAGTGGGTGACGGAGAGCCTTCAGTGATGTATAGGAGAGAGAGAGAGAGAGAGGGAGAAATTGGGTCTCGGGAAGTCAAGCTTGGCATGTGGAGTGTGGCAGTCATGCCCCTCTTTTGATCTGTGAAATGTTGGAGCAAATGCATCTCATATATAATCACAGGCCTGATGCACAGATTGAGATGCTACAGGAATATAGGAAGCTTCCTTATACAGGGTCAGGCCACTGGTCCATCAAACCCAGAGTCTCCAGGGTCCCAGACACAGTCGATCTTACTCATCCCCTGAGACCAGATCATTTTAGCTGAAGAAACCAAGGATTGAATCCAGGACCTTCTGAGTGCAAACCACATGCTCTGCCACTGAACTATGACCCCTTCCCTCTCCAAGGTCAGGGGCGTAGCTAGCTGCTCCGGCACCTGGAGCAGCGGGGGCAGGGCGAGCCATGCATGGGGGCGCTACATGGGGGTGCCATGGCAATCCGCACACAGGGGCGCCACACAGGGTTGCCACAGCAATCTGCACATGGGGATGGCGTGGCGATCTGCCCGCGGAGTCCGCCTGGCAGACACAAGCCCCCCACTGCCATTTTGGGCAGCGCAAGGCCCCAAGCCACCACGTCACTCCCAGGAGAGACACGTGGCTCGGGCGCGCTGCAGGTCAGGCCCCCCAGTAACTACCGAGCCCCACAGTGTGCCATTTTGTCACCCCCCTCAAGGATCACACCCAGGGCGGGCCGCACCCCCTCCCGCACCACCCTTCCTATGCCCCCGTCTCAACAATTATTATAATATATATTTATACCCCGCCTTTCTCCCAAGCTGCTTCCAACATTTAAAACTATCATTATAAAATGCAAAGTGATAAAACCAAATTAGTTCAAGTACTCAAAACACATTTAGAACCAGCAATTGAAATGCTTACAGTATCCCCTGACAGCAACCCAGCAGCCAGCATCATCTGCACCTTAATTTTCAAGGGCCCATTCAAACAGGAAGGTCTTATCCAGTGGGAAAAGGATATCAGAGAGGGAGCCAGTCTAACCTCTCTTGAGAGGGAACTCCACTATCTGGGAGCGGCCACAGAAAAGGCTCTCTCTCTCTCCTGTCACCACCAACCATGCTTCTAATGTTAATGGGACTGAGAGAAGATGCTCACCTGAGGATCATAACACCAGGGCAGGCTTGTATTTTTCAGGTAGGCCCAAGGCTCTTTGTGTTCCTTTAATTGGAAGAGCTGCACCTGGCCTCTTAAATAGGCAGAACATATGCTGTACTACCTCTGAGCTGTGGCCCACCAGCGGCACAGGCCAATGATGTCATCATCCTGTGACCATCTCACAGTGATTCCTACAAGGCCCAGTCCCTACCTGACCTATTTTGACCTTGCCTGGGAAAGTGGGGTCTTTGCTGACCCCCAGCTACAGAGGCTGCTTCTGTTGCTCAGGATACCTAGAGGCTACCAGGGTAAGGCTATTGGATAGGGGTTGTTGCCAGGGGGTTGATATTATCTGGATTATGGTTCTTGAACTGCTATTCTTAGACCTTCTTGCTATCAGTGGATTGTCTAGTGTATATTAGTGTGTTTGTTTGTTTGTGTGTCTATATATGAATGGTGTGTATCTGCTAGTGTATTGGCTATATGCACAGTGTGTATTTCATTACCAAATTTCATTATGTAATTGTTTGTAAATTACCAGATCTTATGTAAACTTTTTATGCCGTGAGCCACTTTGAGCATGGACTATCACAGATAATCCACTGTCTCCCCCAGTCACTATTCTGTAGGGACAAATGAAGGAGTGTGAAATTGAACTCTGGCATAGCTCGGGGCTGAAGGAGCATCTGCTTTGAAGGCAAAATGTCCCGGGTTCAACCCCCAGCATCTCTGGGTAGGGCTGCGAGAGACACCTGCTTGAAACCCTGGAGTTCGACTGCCAGTCAGTGTTGACAGTACTCAGCTAGATGAACCTATTGCTCCAACTTGGGATAAGGCAGCTTATACCAAGCTGCATGAGGCCAGCTCCACGAAAGCTGGAATAAGAATTTAAACAAATAAACAAACCCTCCAGGGAAGTTCAGACAATCGCTTATTACAAGGAAGGCCTCTTGTGAATTCCTCCCCAACCATCTCTCAGGGTGAGCTCACACAATGCAGCACAGCTAAGAATGGTTCTCCACAGGGACTCCAGTGTTCACCCTAATTCTCCTCCTCCTCGTCTCCTCTGTTTCTAAGCTTTAAGACAATCCCACCATTCTCCATAATTCTCCATACCCTGATCCAAACTTTAATCCATTGGCTTAAAACATAAAAGAAGCGAATATGATTTTTTTTACTGCCTTCTCATCCGAAGCTGCCCTTACGTAGACAAAAAGCTGAGCAGCAAAGAGGCTTTTTAAAAGAGTATCTCCATTTCACCAGAGTGGCCTTTTTTTCTAGATCCATCAGGAAAGGAGAGGTGAGAAGGAAGCCACCTCCACTGCGGAGAAATAAGGAATTCCTGGAACCAAGTATTCGAGGAAATTAAAAAAATACTCAAATATAACATAAAGAAAAACCCTGAAGCCTTTCTATTGGGGATAATGGATAACACAATAAAAAACAGGATGCGACATTGTTCTTGTACGCCGTGATGGCTGCAAGAACTTTGATTGCATCCTATTGGAAACAGCAAAAAATACCCAATATTCTGGAATGGCAGGAGAAGCTATTTAGCTATCTAGATCTGGATAATCTGACCAATTCAATCAAACGGTACACTAACAAGAATTCCAACAGAACTGGGAAAAAATTGGAGAGTACATGAAGGGACAGTGCCCCGCGGTGAAGTATTGGGTCTATTTCTAATGCCTCGTACTGAGCTGATTTGATTTGATTTAAACTGATAAAGCCGAGGGAAGGTGAATTATTTTGAGTTAAGATATTATTTGAGAATTATAGGATATATTTACATAGGATTGAGGGGATGCAGTACCAGAGTATATTAATTGAAGAACCTGAGATGGAGATAAGTGGAAGTCTACCACGGGAGGAGGAGATATAGGGGAAGAAATAAAGGTGTATGATTTAAAGGGAAATTAGGAACATAGCTGGTAACTATAGGTTCAGTTATAGGTTAAATTTATATGTTTAAATGTATTTTGATTATTTTGATTTTGGGTACGAAGGTATGTCTGAACATATGATTTTTGTTTTTTGTTTGTGTTTTCTTTATGATTATTATTATTTATATATGAATTTGTACATTTTTATTTTGTATGTTATATTATTATTTATATATGATTTTGTATGTTATTATTTTTATATTATTGTTTGTTTAGTGTGTTTGTGAATGTATTTTAATTTGAATTATAATAAAGTTTATTTTAAAATTTAGAGAGAGAGAGAGAGAGAGAGAGAGAGAGAGAGAGAGAGAGAGAGAGAGAGAGAGAGAAGGAAGCCACCTCTCTCCTCCTGGTGAATCTTAAAGCCTTAAATTGCAAAAATGAGATTCATATTTCAGCAAGCCGGGGAACCAAGTTTAGACTGCCATTTTGACATTCTCTTTAGGGAATCGGTGGAGTAAACACCCATACTTGATTCACATCCATGGTCTCTTGCTTGCTTAGAGTTATGCCCATCTGTTCAGATGGCATCCTGCCCACCAAGGCTGCCCTTGGGAACGCAGGCTGCCCGGCAATTGGCTTCAGTATGCATTTCTCAAACTGGGCCAGCCAGTATCAGCCTTCTTTTGGGAAAGGCCCGGGAGAAAAAGAAATACATTTCATTGGCACTGTTAATTCCACACACAACACACACACACACACACACACACACACACACACACACACAAACACAAACACACCATTCCCTCTGTCATTGTTGGGGAAGTTTTAAGGGATTGTTTCAATGTAATGTAATGCAGCAGAACCACCCGCCATCCGGTTGAATGTTCAAGGATTCCACTGCTTGATTCCCTGCAAAGGGAGCAAATGAGGACAATTAATGAGGTATCCTATCCATTAGGGAAGGACAAAATTGTCTATTTCAGTTTCTCATTATTCCAGCGTTATGTTCTAACCCACCCACATTTTTGCATCAGTTTGCAATTTCTTAAAAATCCCCATTTAAAAATTCAGCAGTTCAGTGTACATTTCTCCCGGTTATACACATTTTTGTATTAAATGTTGCCTAACTCACACATCTTTTGCAAGCAGATTTCCTTCGTATACGGCGTTTTGCATGCTAATATATACATTCTTATGCACACGTTACCTGGAAAGAGGTCCACATTGCAAAATGCAGGTGCAGTAGTGTAGATTTTTGAAGAATGGCTTTGTTTCAGCTCACGCATTGTTCTGGAAAGTGTGAATTCGGTAGGTTCTCATTAAAATTCAAGCCAAACTGAATTTCTCTCCCATCCTTAGTATCCATTACACCTGCTGGGTTTCTCCAGCCTTCAGGAGTCATCTTTGAAAATTCCTCCACATTAGAAAGAGGAATCCGGTGCTTAAGTAGAAAGATTTTGCTATTCAGAAATCTTGCAGTTGGCACTGTCCTACCTGCAAGAAAACAACCCTGCCTTGTGGTTGAAACATCGGCCCAATTACGCTAATTGCTCTTCTCCAAAGGTGCCAAGAAAATGACATTCATGGCAGCTGAATTGGGAGGGAAAGGCAAAGGGAGCAACGTTAACACCCCTGAAATATAAGTGACTCAGGGAAGCCCCAATGCAGAAACGCAGCGCACAGACAGGTACTTAATAGACTGGTTTGAAATATTTCACCTCCCTTTTCATATTACCAGTTTTAATTCATGGCATCAGTGGTCTCAAGGAGGGACAATGTGGTCACTGTTAGCAGCCAGAGCAAATCCTCTACATTCTCCTTGGCAAAGGCTGTGACTCGGGGGTAGAGCACATGCTATATGTGTTTTATTTATTGACACAATTTATATACAGTGGTACCTCGACTTACGAAGACGATCCGTTCCGCGACCGTCTTCGTAAGTCGAAGTATTCGGTTGTCGAAGTGCCCGTTCTGCGCATGCGTGAGGTGCGATTTTGCGCTTCTGCGCATGTGTCGACCGCACGCACCACTTCTGCGCAGGCGCGCGGGGCGAAATGACTTCCGGGGTTGTCGACTTCAGAAGGGCAGTTGAGCTTGTTGGAATAGAGCAGGCACCCCCAAACTTTGGCCCTCCAGATGTTTTGGACTACAATTCCCATGATCCCTGACCACTGGTCCTGTTACATAGGGATCATTGGAGTTGTAGGCCAAAACATCTGGAGGGCTGCAGTTTGGGGATGCCTGGAATAGAGCATGTGTTCTACCCCTGAGTCACGGCCTTTGCCAAGAAGAAAGCACAGGATTTGCTCTGGCCACTGAACAGTGACTGCATTGTCCTTCCTTCAGCTTGATTGTAAAAACAGAACAAAAAAACCTTCAAAGAGGCTTAAATATATATTTTAGATGCTTTCATTGTTTTATTGTTTGTGTGTTTGCTGTCTCAGACTCCTCTGGAAGGGCAGGCTATAAATGAAATGAAATAATACTATACCCACTGGGTTAGCGAACAGTTTTCCATGGAATGCATCCTAGAAGTTCTCCCATTAGAAAAATATGAGAGTCTTTATAATGTAGAAGCAGAGTTATTGTCTATTGCAGTGGTGTGGTCGGTGTTCCAGCAGGGTGAGATGATGGACCTCTCCCTCTCTCTCTCTCTCTGCCCTGTCTTCATTAAATGAGTAGTGGTATTTTATGATAATCTTTTCCCTAAGGGGAAAAAATGTTGTCTAACATTGGGGGGGGGGGAGAGAGAGAGAGAAGAGGAGGAGGGGAAATAATCCTGCTCCTTTTCATTCAGGAGACAAAAGCCTTCTCGGTGCAGCATCCACACTCTGTGACTCCGCTGTTCTGACACTGTGTCAAGGTGCCTCCACTCGGCTCCTTGTCTCTGATCACAGTTGGAGTGTCTTGATAGAGTCGGGAATCAGTTGTGTCAGCAAGTCTTGGCAGAAAGTCAAAGAGGGAGCGTCAGAAATAACCATGCCCCCCTTTGATAAAGCAGAGGATGCTGGGAGATGTTCCCCCACTTCTATCTCCAATTTAGTCTTTTAAAAAAGAAATTAATGTTCATTTTAATGCTCCGTAAACCATTCTTATGGCGCTCATGCATCATTTTAATGCTCCGTAAACCATTCTTATGGCGCTCATGCATTGAATGATCTAGAAGAGGGGAGGGCAATTTGCAGCTGAAAGTCTAGCTTCAGCCCCAGGGACAATGTGAACTGCCCCCCCTGGTGACCACTACAGATGGGTGAATTTATCAATTTCAGGTTCTCTTGGTTTCTCATTGTTCCAGTCTTAAGTACAGTTCTTCATATTTGCACACCAGCTTATTTATTATTATTTAAAGTCCTTGTGAAAATTCATCTGCATTTCAGTGTGAATTTCTCCCAATATACACATTTTTGTATGCAAATTTCCCTAATATAATTGCAAAGCAATTTCCCCTAGTACAATGTATTTTTGCGAATTATTTTCACTAATCTGTGCTCTTATTTTTTGCACACTTTATCCTAGGATTTGTATTTTTGCACGCATTGCTCAACTAGAGAACAGAATTGCAAAAATCAGAATAGTGTGAATTTCAAAGGATGGCTGTGTTTCAGTTTGCATACTGTCACAGAAAGGGTGAATTAGGCAAGTCCACCTTTAAATGTGAACTGAGTCTAAATTTCTCCATCTCCTAGATGGTTCTAAAAACATTAGGGCCAGACCATATATATATATATTTCTGCCTGAAGAGAAGGGCAAGATGGTGCCACCTTTTCCAGGTACAGAAGCTGAAAGCAGAGGCAGCTGAACACTAGTCATGAAGTGACAAATTCAGAAGTGCAGGGTCTCTTCATGACAGTCACAACCCCGCCTCCCTTCTAAGAGCATGCAATAATCTTATAGTTATACAATAATAATTGCAACAATCAGTGCAGATCTCCACGGGTTGCCTTCTAGCTACAGCAATGTTTCCTAAACTCGGGTCCACAGCTGTTTTCGGACTACAATTCCAATCGTCCCTGACCACTGGTCTTGCTAGCTAGGGATGATGGTAGTTGTAGTCCAAAAACAGCTGGAGACCCAAGTTTAGGAAACCCTGAGCTAAAGCTACTGTTTTCTGTGCATGTGCATGAGCAAATGATTCAGGGTGCTCCAATATCTTATTTCAACAGACATCAAGTTGTGTTTTCCTTGAAGTTCCATTGTATGCAACAGAACTTGCACACCATTTCCTGAAAACAGAAGCAAGCACCTTGTGCTTTCAGTGTTCCTAAATGCTTAGCATTGGAGCATACGTAATAACTCCTCCGCTCCTTGGTGTTCTTCCTGCATGCCTTTCCACAGTTGCTAACTTGCTTCCTTTGACTCTGATTGGCTCCAATCAGCACAAAGGGAGAGAACTGGCTTTTTCACAGTGGCTTAAGAAGCTCCCCTTCCATGCTGCTGGGCAGCTCTAGGCCTCTGGAGACAAGAGATCTTGCTGCAGAAATAGTAACAGGTCTTTGACCCTCCACAACTTTGGAGCACTGCACCTCTGCATAATGTTGATGTCAGGACAGCATCCTCCTGAAGACCTGAAGGCAGGAAACCAGCTGAGGGGGTGCTGGATAGGCTTTGTGGGACATAACACACAGAAACAGACAAGGGTTTGGGGAGGAACAGCTCAGGTTGTTGCTGCTGCTGCTGCCGCCGCCGCCACTGCTGCTACCCACTGCACACCACCTAAAGCTGCTGCCTCACTCTGCCTAATGTTTGGTTGCCTCTCTGGGATAGTGTTTACTTTTCAGTTGCCTCACTTTAGCTGTTGTTCTCTCTCCACTGTATGTTAGGTCTGACATTATTGCTTTTAGTGATCCGAAATCTGATTTGCCGCCTTGGAAATTGCACAGGGAAGTCAAAGCACAGGTACCGGTAAATAGAAAGGTCCTGAATATGCACTCTTGCTCAGGAATGTAAGATGTCGCTTGCTGGTAAGACTAGCTCCAACCTTTATTATTATTATTATTATTATTATTATTATTATTATTATTATTATTATTTATACCCCACCCATCTGGCTGGGTTTCCCCCGCCACTCTGGGCGGCTTCCAACAAATAGCAAAATACATTAAAATATCACAGATTAAAAACTTCCCTAAACAGGGCTGCCTTTAGGTGTTTTCTAAATGTCAGGTAGTTGTTTATCTCCTTGACCTCCAATGGAAGGGCGTTCCACAGGGCGGGCGCCACTACCGAGAAGGCCTGGTTCCCTGTAGCCTTGCTTCTTGCAGTGAGGGAACCGCCAGAAGGCCCTTGGTGCTGGATCTCAGTGTCGTGGCTGAACAATGGGGGTGGAGACGCTCCTTCAGGTATACAGGACCGAGGCCGTTTAGGGCTTTAAAGGTCAGCACCAACACTTTGAATTGTGCTTGGAAACGTACTGGGAGCCAATGTAGGTCTCTTAGGACCAGTGTTAAATGGTCTCGGCAGCCGCTCCCAGTCACCAGTCTAGCTGCCGCATTCTGGATTAATTGCAGTTTCCGGGTCACCTTCAAAGGTAGCCCCACGTAGAGCGCATTGCAGTAGTCCAAGCGGGAGATAACTAGAGCATGCACCACTCTGGTGAGACAGTCCGTGGGCAGGTAGGGTCTCAGCCTGTGTACCAGATGGAGCTGGTAGACAGCCACCCTGGACACAGAATTAACCTGTACCTCCATGGACAGCTGTGAGTCCAAAATGACTCCCAGGCTGCACACCTGGTCCTTCAAGGGCACAGTTATCCCATTCAGGACCAGGGAGTCCCCCACACCCACCCGCCCCCTGTCCCCCCAAAACAGTACTTCTGTCTTGTCAGGATTCAACCTCAATCTGTTAACCTTGAGAGAGCTGTGGGCAAACACACCCTCTGGTAGCTGCATTCTGATGTCTGTGGACCTTGGTGGTCCTACCCAGCAATAACTGACTGAGCGCCCAAGTAGTGCCAGGTTGCTGCATCCACCTGTGCTGATGTGGAGTCGCCCCAAGGGATTGTGGGAAATTAAAATGGCAGACAGTCTTGGCTGCCTTGAGTTGCTCAAAGTACCATGCTAGACTCTGTGGTGGTGGTGGTGATAGGGAGTTTATAAGGAAGGGGGTCCAATTAAGTATCAGCAGAGGGTTCTTTCAGGGCCCTGGCAGCTGCCCAAAAGTGCCTTGTGACAACAGATGATGGATCAGATCAAGGTCCACCTACTCCAGCATCCTCTGCAAGAGTCTCAGCAATCAGCAGGTGCTTGAAAGCCCACCAGAAACTAGACCGTGGTCCATCAGAGAACTTCAGCTTTCCCCCTCACTCCTGGTCCAGTGGTTAGCTAGTAGCATTATGGGTTGTGAAACCAGCTTTGAGATCTTTGGCAAAAGGTGCTTGTTATTAAGACGGGCGGTTCGCCCCAAGACGGAGGTCAGCTCATGGCTAGCAAAGTTAATGCCTCACATTGAGCTGATAGCTGAGCCCTCCATTCTACTGCTTTCCATTCCATCCTGCTCTGCCCCAAAATTTCCACTGGAGGCTTGTCACACACTCCTTGCAACTTGCCTAAAGATCAGATTCCCCACTTTTAGAGGGAGCCTTTTTGACAGCATGCAGCTCAACCGGCAGTTATCCCCCATGCCCTCCTCTGGCTAGTGAGCAGGGTGGAAGAGAGGGGAGTTTAAGAACACAACAGCCAAGGCAGAAATTAAAACACACACACACACACACACACCAATCTTTATATGGAGAAAGCAGAGAGAGAGAGTTTCAAAAAATAGCATGAATTGTGCACTGGAACACTTAAGACTTCATTCGGCATGGGGTCTGAATACCGCTTTTTCCTTTGCTCTTTATTACATGGTTAGAAGGCCAGCAGTGTGAAACTTACAGCTTGACTTTTGAAACACCTATAGCGGCGTAGTTTGAGAACTTCAATGTTTGTCACCGACAGCTCCCTGCAGTGCAACATACCGGTTTCTCAATAGAGCCGTATATATGATTTCCCTAAGTGCTTACAGTTCCGCCATCCTACATAGGCTGCTTTCAGAAGTGACACTTAAATTGGTATTTTTGCACTTCCCCCATGGGTGGGGGGACGGGACGACATTGGCTAAAATGCACACACTCTTAATCTCCATCCCAGGACACTGATATGGCGAGGGGGCTACCTCTCTAGGGGGACCTTCTTCAAATCTACTGATTTCTCATGGAGGACTCGCTTAACCCCGTCCCCCATCCCTCCTCCTCCCCGCAGACCTCGCCTCCAACCACAACGAAGTCCAAGGGCCAGCTCATACATCATCACATAGCCCTGCTGGGAAAAGTTTCACCTACTACATTTTTATTTTGGAGGGGTTTTTTTGTTTTTAATAACAGGAATTATACCAACAAATGCAACCGCTTTCAAAAAAGAAAGAAACTCAGAATAGAGAGGGAATCTAAAACAAGATGGGGGGGGGGGTAAAAAGCAAGAAAGAGAAAATAAAATACAGGGGTAGGGAATGTAACTGGAGGGGGAGTGTAGGAAACAAAGAGGTTGAAATACAGTAATGTACGGTAAATCGTATTCATGGATGAGGTTCAAAGCTACTCTTCTGCATGTGGAAAGTATTTTCAAGTTGATGGAAGGACCGCCTAACATCTCATGCTGGATTGTTACAACAACGTCAACAGCAAAAAAAGGTGGAACTAAATTCAGCAGTATTCTTTGTCTTGTGGAGCCTCAATATGATACAGAAAAAGCTGCTATAATTAAACTATGGAATTTCCTCCCACAAAACGTAGTGGTGGCCACCAACTTGGATAGCTGTAAAAGGGGATTAGACTATTTCATGGAGGACAATTGTAGGAGCACAGGCAGCTGCTTTATACCGAGTCAGACCCTGTGCTCATCTTGCACAGGATTGTCTACACTGGCCGGCAGCACACATCCAGGGTTTCACATGGGTCTCTCAAGCCCCACCTGGAGATGCTAGGGATTGAACCTGGGACCTTTGGCATGCAAAGCAGATGCTCTACCACTGTGCTACAGCACCTCCACCAATGATGGCTATGTATTGCAGGCGATAGGTGCCTCTAAATACCAGTTGCTCAGATTCAGCAGCAGGGAGAGGGATGTTGTAGATTTCTGACAGGCATCTGGGTGGCTATTGTGAGAACAGGATGCTGGACTAGATGGACCATTGATCCAGCAGGGTTTTTTTATGTTCTTAACCATTACAGCACTGTGCACACACTTGAGCAGAATGACACAGGTTCCTGGACGTTTTCTTTTCACTCACTCTTTGATGCAGATAATGAATGAAGAATGACCAAGATGGAAATGCTGTTCTTCTAATCACAACTATCTGCAAATATTTATGTAGATGAGGAAAGGTCCATAGGCTCAATGGCAGGGCACGCCCTTTGCATGCAGGAGGTCTTGGGTATTTATTTATTATTTATCCACAGCATTTTTTTACACAGCATTTTGGCCACAAAGGCTTTCAGAGCAGCTTAAAGAGCAATAGAAAACAAGACTGTGCCTGCCATTTGCTTTCAATCTGAAGGACACAAGATAAAAAGAAAAAGGGATGAGGAGAGAAGAGAAGAGGAAAAGAAGTAAACTCAGGCACCAGTTCTTAAAATTCTTATGAGCAGCAGTTGGGATGAGCTGGTCTCTCAGCAGAGCCAACGGCACCCCCCCCCCTGCTGCCCAACTTTCCCACTGCTTCAGCCAAGAATGGTGCTCTCCTGTCTCCCCTGTATCTCTTCTGTGTCACATGCTCTCAAATAGCAAAGTTGCGCAGGGTGTCCTTCCTCTCTGCTACAGAGGTAAAAAAATGTGCCACAAATCAGGTGACAGACCTCCTTGGCAGTGGTGCCCAATGGGATTGGTAAGGTGGGAGGCAGGGAGGCCAACAGTAGGTGGAGCCAGAGAGCCAATCACATGCAGAGCTAACTAATTCTGGTTTTGTCCGTATCCTCCTCCCTGCTGAGCCATCCCAGGGAAACACTGAGACTGAGAAGGAGGAAGCTCACAGGCAGTACCACCTCCTGGACTGGATGTAAGCAGGAAGGCAGGCAGGTAGGGACTGCCGGAAGGTAGAGTGAGGTTGGTGGAGCAGTGCCCCATTTGCCCTAATGGACCCCATTTGCCCTAATGGACCCTAATGTTCCTTGGATGCCACAGACTGGCTGGATGCAGAGGACTGGTGAGAGGCGCCAGCTGGGGAACCCCCAGGGGAAGAAGGCTCAAGCCAGGGGATTGATGGTGGGATGCTGATGGGTGGTCAGAGGGAGAAGACTTGGAGGAGGTAGTGTCAGAGCTGAAGATGCAACAGAGTTTAGGAAGCAGGAAGAAGCTGGGGCATAGAGCAGTCCTGATTCAGATGCTGGAGAGGAGAGGGTCAAGGAGAACGAGAGGAGCCTGATTGCTGAAAAGTCCAGCTGCAACCAGCTCCCCTACTCTCTGGTCTCCCAGAACAGGCAGAGAAATGAAAAGAGCAGAGGAGAGGTTTGTTGCATGCAGACGCAATCTCCGATTGCTTGGGGAAAACCTGGAGAGGAGTTAGGAAGTTGTGGGAAGGTGGGTACCTTGTGACCTTGCAACTGCCTCATTGGGGGCAAGACCTACTGAGAAGAGTCATTAGGATCACTAGGCCTGCACTATTTTGGTTTCTTTGAATAAAGAGTTAACTTCACTGACACTGGTGGCATTTTTTAAATGCTGACCTTCACCTCACTCTGGCTTCTAACATTAGGTAGCGAGGGGCTTAGCTTTCTGCAGCACCCAGGGGACGCAACACACTGAAGAAAAAGGAGCTCTCTTTAGGGGGCAATGCTAAGTGCTTTGAAATGTGGTAAGCCAAGCCCTCTGCATTTGAGGGCCTCCCTGCTCCAATGTCATGGCCTGACTCTCATAACAGCACACAGGACGAAACTCACAAACAGGGTTTTGTTTTTACACACAAAAAGCTCCCCCTCTTCTTCTTTTTTTCTTCTTCTTTTTTGCACTTCTCAAAGAAACTGTCTGTGCAAATTAATGTCAGAATTTAAAAATGAAATCAGTTCTGATTCCACATTAAGAACATTCTCAGGCAGTTAAGTTGCCATTCATTAACAGAGCCAGCCAAGGCTCACTGTTTGTTAAGAATCTGGTAGCTGACAAGGTAATTAACTGGCTCTTGGCATTCCTAATCCCTCATTTTCCTCCTATGCTTTTCTTTTTAAGCATTCTGCTTTCCTTCCAGACATGGATTTTCAGAAAGACTTTGCTTGTGAAAAACTAATGGTTTCCTAAACAGGAGCTAAGGAGAGAGCAGACACCAAAGCTCTATTGGGTCCTATGAGAGACGTCAGTGGTAGAGTATTTGCCTTGGATGCAGAAGGTCCCAAGATCAATTCCCTGCATCTCCATGCAGGGCTGGGAATGTCTCCCTGCCTGTAACCCCAAACAGCCACTGCCAGTCAGTGTGGACACTACTGGGCTATGTGGACCAATGATCTTCCTAGGGTCCCTGTGAGATACTTCTGGGATGACCAGAAGCAAGGGATGAAGGCAAAAGCCTTTCCCGCACAATGGGTGTTCAGGGACATGCTTGCAGAAGTTTACAATGGGGACCTTCAACAAAGCTGTTTATCCTTCTACCCATCCCTCAAATTATGTTTGAAAAGGAAACAACCCCATTCTATCCATGTCCTGAACCCTTTCCTATCTGGCAACAACGCAGTCCAGGGTCAATCCAAGAATGAAGTCCAGCAGTTAGGATACAGTCCAGAGACCAGCAGTCAGGATACAGCCTGTAGAGGTCCAGGAACATCCAAGACAAGGTCCATCAACATGGGCAGCTGAGCAGCTACAGAACCTCTGCTCTACTTCGCTTTTGTACTTTCCCTGCTGATTGCAGCATCTAGACTTGACAAGGCATGTGACCTTCACCTGCCTGTCCCAAGCCTACTCCAGCTAAGGAATCACATCCCTCCTTCTAGGGAGCTGGGCTGTGGGCCCTTGCCTGCCTCAGCCTCCTAGAGCGCCCCTCCTGCTGCTCCCTACGCAGCGCCCTCTGTGTTTGTGGGCACATAACCCCTCTGGCTCTGGTGATGGGTCCTGCTGCTCTGGTTCCTGTGCAGTGACCTCCATCCCCTCGCCATCATCTGCCACCCTTTGAGAACTTCCATTCCCTTGCCCCGGTGTGTCCCAGTCCTGGCTACATCCCTCGCTGGGATCCTCTTCCTCCTCCTCACCATCCTGCCAGTTCATGACAACCCATTCCCATGGGAGGAAATGCCCTCTATTTTTGCAAATGGAACAAACTGTAAATTAGTGTAAATCGGTTCAACTTTTCACTCCTATCCTTGGCATAGACTGCATACCCACCTTGAATTTAAAGCAACACCCCCACCCCCAATAATCCTGGGAACTGTAGTCTGTTAAGGGGACTGAGAATTCATTTGAGGGATAAGCTACAGTTCCATTATTCTTTGGGAGGTCAGGAGGGGGTTGATTTAAATGTATGGTCCTTATTCATCCATAGTCTGAATTTTTTCTTACCAGCATTTGCATTGTTCATAAACACAGGATTCTCAACACCCCTTTCTCTCACTCACCCCACCAAAAGCAGTCGTGTGATTTCTCATGGCGAAGCATTTAAAGTTTTCATCTTAAAACGTGGGAAAATATAGCAATGTCTGAAGCCCTGTTCTATGAAGTCAAAACAGAACCCTATAAAAATTGACAGTACAAAAATGACTTCTGAAGTTGTCTAATGATATCTTATAATTATCCCTCTGGGCACTTATAATTGTTCTCATGACATGTAATTATGTAGATAAATTTAAGTGTAAAAAACCATTAACAGTGCTGGTGTTTAACATGTGTGAGAGGGCTGGTAGTGCAGCTCTCACTTTGCAGAAATCAAAGCTTATATAAATGTCATCATATGGAAATAGATTTTTCTATAAGATTATTATACACTTTGTTGTTCAACATGTTGCTTAGAATTTGAAATCAGTAGTGGGAGGGCTGGTCTCTAGAAAGGGATTTAGGGCTGCAATCCTGTACACTTCTTCCTGGTAGTTAAGCATCATGGAACTGACTGGAACTTGCTTCCAAGTAGACAAAGATAGGCTTGCGCTCTAGAGTGTCTAGAACTCTAATGCCAGATTTTGAAACACCACAGTATTTTTGATTATCTAGAAAAAAGATATAAACTGCTGAATAATAATAATAATAAATTCTAAACAATGTACATGAAATATAATACAGAATAACATTCAGCAATACACAGATAAAATTAGCAATATTTTAAAAACAAGTATACAAAACTTAATTATATGCCTAGGCAGCTGAAAATAGTTTATTATTAAAGAATAGTTTATTAAACTTGCTGAAGTAAGAAAGTTATTTCCTACGTAATGTTAATAGGCTAGGCATTTCAGACCATAGGTGCTGCCACACAGGACTGCATCTGGGTCTAACTCACAATATACTTTTGGAATGTATGTTATCTAAACTACCATCTTAATCATTGCAGTGACCAACCTGTAAGAGAGATCAGTTCAGATGGGAAGCTGAGACTGCAATTCTTTATGCACTTACCTAGGAATAAGCCCCACTGAACACTAAGGTAGTTACTTCTGAGTAGATCTGCATAGTGAGTGTTGGTGAAATGATGGCAGAGATGGGATTTGAACTGGGGGCATAATAGTTTTAGTGACCTTTTGGTCTCTTAATTACTCTTCTCTGTTGGCTCTCTTACTGTTGATAGGTGTTTTCAGCAATGTGTGTCAAGATCTGAATGTAGAACTGAGTTCAGCTAAAGGAAGGCACAGCACTGGGTTGGGGGGGCATTTGCAGGGGGGGGGGGAACAGTAGGCGTGAAGAGTTAAAATGGCATCCAGTCCCATCAACTCTCATGAGATCAGACCAGATGCTCACCCAGTTTAGAATCCTCTTTCATGCTGGGGCCAACCAGGTGCCTCCTATTCTGAAGGTAGCATGTAACCATCAAGACTCATGGTCACTAAGAGCCTTATCCTTCATGAATTTATCAAATGCCCTTTTTAAACCATGGAAGTTGGGGGCCATCAGCACGTGGTACCAAACTTCACAGCTGAACAGTGCCTGGCAATAAGACATGCAGCCTGTTCTGGATGGGATTGCACTCCCCTTGAAGGGATAGGCACAGTGTGTGTGTGTGTGTGTGTGTGTGTGTGTGTTGGTTGTGGGGGGGGGGTGTCTCCTGGGTCAAGCACTGTCACTAGAGGTCCCAGATGAAATGAGTGGCACAGAGTCCCTCTTTCCACCTTAGGCTGATTTGCCATCTACCATAATGTCTGAACAGGGATGAATCATCTGGCCACAGTGATTTATGGTGACCTCCTAATTGGCTTACTGGGATGTATTGCATGCAGTGGGTCTGATAGGATGGAAGGCAGGGAGGTCAACACTAGGTGGTGCCAGAGCCAATGAGAGGCAGCGCCAGTAATTCTACTTTTCCCCTTCCTCCTCCTCCTCCTCCTCCTCCTCCCATTGGTTCTATATGGGGGTTCCCCTTGAAAGTGACTTGGGAGCTTCAATTAGTGCAGAATGCAGCTGCCAGACTGTTAATTAGTTCAGGTGGATGCATAGATTCCAAAAGAATTACATTAGCTTCCTGTTTGCTCTGATTTCAAGGGAAGGTGCTGGTGCTTACCTTGGAAAGCTTAAACAGCTCAGGACTCAGATGCCTGGAGGTGCACCTCTCATTAGACCAGGGCTGCTCATGTCCTGAGATCCTCGGAGGCGGCTTTTCTCCATATTTCCACATTGTGTGAAGCTTACTATGAGATGACGTGGGATTCAAAGACTTCTCTGTGGTGATGACTCATCAGTACAATGCCCTTCCTTTGCAGATAGTTAAGACATATTTGCCTGCCTGGCCAGCTTACGTTTTGCCCAGTGGTGTATTTTAGGTATGTATATTTGCTTCTTCTATGATTCAGCTGGTTGATTTTTATTTGGTGTTCTATAACCTTCCCCGGTATTGACGGAGGGTGGATAATAAATACTTTAAACAACTAAATAACCAAATGTGATATCTTGCCACACCCATGCTCTTGCTTTTTTGGCTAACACAGATTTAGGAACATTCAGCCAAGATACAAGGTCCATTTTTTAGCAGAATCAGGTTTCAAAAAAGGGAATGTGGGAGTCTCGAGTGATGCTAAGAACATAAGCAGAGCCTGCTGGAACAACTAGTGGTCACCTAGTCCAGCATCCTTTTCCCATAGTGGACAATGAGGTGCATATGGGAATCACACAAGCAGCACCCGAGCACTCTTCCCTTCCATGGTTTGCAGCAACTGGTTTTCAGAAGCATTTCTGCTTCTGACCATGCCTTCAACAGTTCTCCTGCACAGCAATAAACCAGGCAGTGTTCGTTGAGTGTCATGCTTTTGAACTGTAAGGTGCAAGCTGCAAATGTTCCTACCTAACCTACTACATATGGTGAGTGTAAGGGCAGTTTTCAAGATTTAGCCGTTTCTCTCCAATTCATGTTTACCGTTGATCAGATACTAATTTTTTTTTAAGAAAAGAAAACCACCTTGCTTCAGTTCTTTATTGGTTACATAAAGCGAAGCTCCCTGAATAACTCTGCACCTTGGCTCCTTGGCCCTCACCCCTTCCCGGTTGCCTCTTGGATTAGGATTAGAACAAAAGTTAGATTGGGATCTGTTGGTAAAGCTCTGGCAGGGCCGGCTCTAAGGCAAGGATGGGTGGCTGGCGCAGGCTGCCAGGGGGTGCCACACAGCTGCGCCCGCTGCAACGGTGCGGCACGCTGCGCCCGCCAGACTGCCGCGGCGGGAAACGGGGCAGGGAGGGCGCTGGAGCGATCTTCGCACCACGGCGCCCGGGTGCCCGATATGCTTAAGGCGGCCCTGAGCTCTGGGTGATTTGCAGTAGGTCACCAAGGGTTTCTGACTTCCATCTGAACAATAGCAACTGCTGAACAATAGTGAGAGAAAAAGGCATCACCTTCACCCCACAGAAAGCAAGTAAGGTTGCTGAAACAATTATTGTGAAGCGGGGAATCAGGAGTAGATTTCTTGTATGAAAATACAGAGGAAGTGAATTGCCGGGCTCAGCATATGCTCAGAGGTGCCCTGCTTCTTACATCAGGTATGCACTGAGCCAATATTTATAAAACTGCTGCTTTAATGCTGTTAAAAATATTTGATAAAAATTATTTTTTTAAAAAAAAATCTAGGGTATGATCATGGTTGTGATACTGTGTACAGTTCTGGATACCTCATCTCCAAAAGGGTATTGTAGAGTTGGAAAAGGTTCAGAAAAGGGCAACATGTAACCAAGATGATCAGGGGGATAGAACTACTCCACAATGAAGAAAGGTTGTGGTGTTTGGGACTTACAACCCAACGCAGCATGTATAAATTGAGTGGGTGCCACCAGCATTATTCAGGCTGACCAGATTGCACTGAAAAGACAAGTTCTTGGGTATTAGCGCTTAAAACGAGAGTTTATGCCACTCTCATTGATTGTCATAGAACTACATGGACTGTAAGCCAGCTGCTCTCACAGTTAACTCTTCCAAGGAAGCTCTTCATTGATTAGTTATGTCAAGCAATATTTGGATTATTTGAACTTGGGTCAATTCTCTCAATTGTCCTTGCAATTTATTTATTTTTGTTTGTTTCTAATAATACTTTCAACTATTTTCCATCACAAAGATAGGAGCAGCCAGCAGTTTACAGATCCAAACACTCTCTGTATCCCATTGGGTTTTGTCCAGCCTTTTATACTACATCAAGATTTGGTATTGACCCTTCTATAAATTTCACCGTAGAAGATATTTTCATTATGTGGTCAATGTCTCAGGTTTTAATTAGCCACATGCATAGGTAGTGCTCACTTTCTCTGTTGAGCAGGGTTGTGTGGGAATAGGTCACCTTCATCATGAAGAGCTGAAACACAAAAATAAGGGGAACTTTGGGTTTGAAGTGCAGCTTAATTTATTTATTTATTGTGAAAGACCAATGGCAAAGGGAGGAATCACAAACCTGGAGCCTGCAAAGACTTTCACTGATGTGCCTGGGCAGGGGCCCAAGACTCTGAGCTTTCCTCAAAGAGGAGAAGAAAGTCTCTAGTCCTCCTAGAAAGAAAGTTATGGGGGAAATGTGCAGGCAATCTGTGTGAAATGAGAGTGTGGTGTGGCCACCTTGTATATTTTTCCTGGTACTGAGGTATGCTCCCTACTTCTTTTGACAGCAACAACATCTGTGTGTATGTGTGGTGTTCTGTTGTGGTTGTATACGGTATATTCTGTTGGAAGCCACCTAGAGTGGCTGGGGCAACCCAGTCAGATGGGACAGGCCTTCAAAAATTAACTCCTGCTGTGTCCTGTAAAGAGTTGTCCATAGAATAAATAAAAGATGGATAGCTCGGAATTCACTCATAAACCCATTCTGTCCTATTCATGCATCAATATTTGATGCACATTTTATCTCAAAATATGTATTGTCCCAGTGTTTGCATTTCTAAACTTGTATTATCCTAAACAATGCATTTTGGTGCACTTTTGAGCCATGAACTGTATTGCAAAATTGGAAAAATGAGAAATCCAAAGCACAATGAATTATTCTGTGGTCCATGCAGAAAGACCAAATGAAATTCTCTTCCATCCCTAGAATGAGTGTGTAATACAGTATATGTCAGGAATCATGATACACAGTGTTCCTGATTCACTAGTTAGATATTAATGTTTAGAATGGGTTTCATGTACAGCTCAAGCACAAGATATATTCCTATTGGAATTTGGATGGCTATTCCTACAAACCATTTCCATATATTACGCAAGGGATTAGAATCCCAGAGTTAGGTCTGCCAACTCGGCAAGATAATGAATTTCCAGAGGCTTAAGTCACGTTCCACAGAATTGTATAACCAAAGAACCAGGAGACATTTTCTAATTCATCTTACCTGGCTTCCCTCATTACAAATCTTATGGGCAAGAGATTAGCATAGACCTAACGGTCAGGGGTCCCTTTACCTTTTTAGGGTTAAGAGACATATCCCATCTGGTAAGTTATATTGCATGTAGATATTTGCCTCCACCATACTTCACACACAGCAGCAGTACATGGACTTCAAGACTCCAACACTCATCCAATGTATTCCCTTTATTGAACTGTATTAGTTAAATGCAATCAGATTAAGTCACATTTATAAAGCAGACCATCCAGTTGCACTGAAACCGATGATATTCATTACATAGGGTTTTATTTTTAATCACTGTCCGGTGAACTGGCAAATCCAATCAAAGCATTAGTCTTCAATTGTTAAAAAAAAAACCCAAAAAAGTGTAGAAAAAATATTCAGACAATAGCCAAGCCATCACATCACGATGCACAATTACCTAAAATCGCAATTAAAAAGCAGTTAAACGGGGAAGAAAAAACTAAAGGAAAGGGGAAGAGGGGGAAAAAAACCACTCCTAAAATCTTGGACTATCCGTATAATACAAGAAGCAACAAAGGGCAAGAGCATCAAAGCAGATTCCTATCTAGCAACTATAAATTCAGTCAGAAGCAGAAGCTTTAAAGTACACTAAGCTCAAGCAGGACAATAAAAAATACTGCGCATGGAATACTTTTAATCTCTTCCATTAATATTCATTTCCAGCTGCTTATAATAGCAGCGCCTCATGGCCAAATCATTAGAGTTTTACATCTGGGTTGCAAATGACACTTTGATTGGATGTAATGTTCAAATGGTCCTCCCCACTGAGCTTCCGTCAAGTCTTCTGCAGAGAGGTGTCCTGTAGTGCCAGGGGCTCACTGAGCGTGCTGGCTCAACGTGTGGTTCTGGAAAAAGATGGGGAAAAGGAGACATGCGTGAGGGGCAGAATAATAGAAAGCAAGCCCGTACCCTCCTACTCAGTCGCATTTATGCGGAACTCAACATAAAAGCTTTGCAATTATTACAGAACAAAATGCAATAAAGAGGAGGGGGGAGAGAGAAAGAAAGAGAGAATGCTCCTAAGTAACAGCTGCCAATGTGACACATTTGCTTTGTACTGATAGATCTGTTAATGCTGGCATGAACTTAAGGAAGAAGAAAAGGGGGGGGGAGAAAGAAGCACACAACGAAATGGATTGCAGTTAGCCAAGTAGCACCGTGAGGATTTCGCTGCATTTAGGCAAAGTGGTAACGCTCTGCAAGGGGTGCCTGCCTTCTGGGACTTCCTTAACTGTAACAATTAAACAATATTCTCTGTTGCACAGGGACACACATACACACAGGCTGCTGCTGCTGCCGCCGCCGCCTTTGCCATATCTGCATTCGCTATTCTCACTTGGTGCAAATAAGACAGTCTTGGCAGAAAGGGACGCCAGATTGCAACTCACAACACTTCGACAGTTGGAGAAATAACTTCGGCAAGAGAAGCGCACCAGTTGCTGTGCTCTGGCCCATCCTGAACTTGGCATGGGGAAGGTACGCACAGGCCTCCTGAGCTTCACGGCATGACTGAGAGGGTCAATGCGCCTCCCCTGTGGCACATCCGGCTGCACCTGGCTCCTGCCATTAAGGAAGCAGCCCCAGGTGCACAGTAAAGGGAACTTGCACAGGGTACCCAAAGGGGCTTTGAACTTTGAACTTGAAAAGCTCCCAACTTTTACAAACAAGGCCGTAGCCAGCAATTGGGCTTTACTCAGAGCAGACCCACTGAATTTAATGGATCTAAGTTAGTCAGTGGCTCTACTCTGAGTCCGACTAGTGCTGGATACAGCTGACAGTGCAGTATTCTGGCCGGTGTCCATTTCACGGCAAAAAGGGGTTAACTGCAAGGGGGGAGGAAGGTGGCTGTGTTGTTCAGTGGTTCGATCTTAGTGAAAGGATGGCATTTACCACACACCTCTGCAATCAGCTTCCATCCCTTCATAAAGGGAGCTGCAACTTCCCCTCAAGGGAGACATTAGCGTTCAGACATCCTGTCTGTCATTTGCCAGCAGGCTAAATAAATTCTAATGTGCAGTAGTTGCATATCCAATCTAATGCAAACGGAAGTCATGTCTCGGAGTTACAAGCACCTCGGGGACGGCGTCTGGAATCTCCAGCTCCAGGAAGCACTGGAAAGATCTCCTGGCCACTCCCTTTCATCAGAACACTCTGCAATCAGGTCTACAACTCCTCCAAACACAGTTCTTTTCTCAAAGATCCATTGAAAGACATGATCTCATGCTGATCTGGTGGCACGGAATGAGAGACCATTCAGTTTCCATTCTACTGAAGGGGGATTCGATCTGAACCAATAATTTACAAAAGTGGGTGCCAGTTTTGCTTGCAAGAGTGGAAGCTACTCCAGCAAACTGAAGATTGTGGTCCTAATTCAGAGAAAAAGAGTTGTGCTTGCATCCCACTGAACTCAAGCCAGTCACCACTAAATTGCCCATTCATTCTAAGAAGGATTTGTATGTGCTTTCGGTCAAAGCTTCTGTGCCTTTTCACCTTTGCGACACAAAGGTTTCGTGGCAGGTTGTTGGATTTCCTGATTATGTGTGTTTGTGTGTTTAGGAATTAGTTCCCTTATAAGGATGCATCCTAAATTAACTGATACAACAACCCTAAATGTTTGCCTTGCAATGCCTATCTGCAGAGCTGTCCAACTACTCTTTCACATCAGCGTAATATCAGACCAACACACAAATATATTTAACTCTCTACAGATCATTCACTTCTTTCTAAGCAACTCAATGTTATTCTCTGCACAGGAAACTCCTCCTGAATCCATTATTATTGAGATGACATCAGTCTAATGAAAATTTGTCTGGTGACAACATCTAACTAATGGAGGATCCATTTGCAGGCCTTGTCTCTGGAGGTAGCGGCGACCCCATTTAAATACTGTACACGAAGTTGCTGAACTGTGCACTTCCCCAGAGTGACCACCAGGTGTCACAAGTGCCGTGGCATTTCTAAGTCATATCAAAAGTTGTTAGCATGCATTGTGGCCAGTGGGTTTCTTATGAAACTACACATAATAGTGCTCATTCTTTTGCACACCACATGACAAAAGGTTAAGGGGTGGGGGGCAAGCATAAAACACTGCTATGTAGAAAAATAGGTACAGCAAAAAAATAAAAATAAATTAAATGTAGAAGAGAAGTCAGAGCTTCAAAACAGCAGGGCAATTCCACCAAGAATGAGATGGAGAAGGTGGCTGTTCATTTATTGCAGTTATATACAATGGTGAGCATTTAGTTCAGGGCTGGGGAACCTGGGGCCTTCCAGATGTTGTTGGACTACAACTCCCATCAGCCCCAGCCAGCATGGCCAATGGTCAGCGATGAAGGGGGTTGTAGCCCAACAACATCTGGGAGGTGAAGCTTCCCCAGCCTAGATCGAGAAAGACATTTAAAATTCTGCTGTTTCTCACTGGCACAGCTATTTCAAAACCTCTTTCGAGTTTATTAACGTTCTCATTTATTAAATGTATACCCCCAGCTCTCCATAAAGGACGCTCAAAGCGGCTTAGGATAATAAGCACTTAAAAAAATACAAAAAGAAAGAAAGCCACACTAAATAAAAGCAAGAGGCAATTAAAGGGCAGGGCAATAATATAGGATACAACCCAGAGTAGCTGTCTCCTTTGTTTTTCTTCTCTTCTGTAAAGGTTTTGAATTTTGTTGCATAAATGTTTTTGTTGTTGTTTTAAAAAAGCTTTAAAAATAAATAGTAGAGGAAGATAAAAGCATCAAAGGAGGAGGAAGCCCCCTCTGCAAGTCAAAGACCTGTCTAAACAAGTAGGTTTTCACCTGCTGGCATTGGCCAATGAAGTGAGAGGCTAAACTGGCTTCCTTAGGAAGTGAGTTCCAGCCCTCTAAGCGCTGCCAACATACCTTTCTTGTGTTCCTGCCAAACACACCTCTCCTAAAGCTCTTAAAACTTGGCTTGCAAGCTCTGTCAACAGCCTTGTAATAACACAGGGACTCAAGACGATCCTACTGGATCAGGCGGATGGCCCGTCTAGTCCAGCATCCTGTTCTCACAGTGGCTGGCAAGATGCCCTAAAAGGGGAAGCCTACAAGCTTGCCACTCTGCCCACCTACCATTTCTAGCAGTGGGGAGCTGCGGTCAGTCTGAGCAGGCAAACAGTCTCACCTGCTATAAAGCATCTTCCTATCTTGCCATGACTAGGCTGCACATGAAAACACAGTTACACTGTCAGTTTGGGCACATCCCTGGGAAACTGCAAATATTCTCAGGGCAGCAAAAGCAGTTCCTGGTCTGGACTCTCCATCTGTGCAGACATTTCCTGCATGCACTCACATGGGCAAAACCATTGCTGTTCAAACTCATTCTCTATTCAACTTTTTTAAAAACAACAACAACCCACAACCAAAATTCCCTATTGCCTTCTCAACCCACTCCATGCACCTCATGTCCCAAGAAACCAGACCTCATCAGAAATGCAACAGCGCATGTTTCATGTTACTACACCTCCTTCTGACATATGCCTGCTTGCCTCAGTGCAGCCATGTTTCTTGTTGGCCGTAGATTTCAATTTCTTCGGACAGCCTAATACCAACTTTTTCATTTTTCTTAAAAGGAGCAAATGCAAAAGATTTAGCATTCTCCAGTCGAAGCGAGGGCTGTTGGTACTCAGCAGATCCATACTTATTTAGGCAGTATCATTTAAAAGATAATGCACAATCAGCACTAGCGGCAAGGCGTACGTTCCACAGGCCGAGAACATGATTCCCAACCTGTGTGCCTGCCGCATTGATTACACCAGGCAGGTCAATAACAGAATGGTATGCGGCTCTAAATCTGATAATGAAGCTCTCCTTGTGAACCTTCTCTTCTCATACACAGGTTAATAATACCTTCTGCACACAGCTAATATAAAGAGCATGCTGTTTTCGTAAGCAAGAGGCTGGGCAAAGATGCAAGGCTGATTACGCTCAAATTTGACAGCAATTCACAAGTGGGGTCACTGTTCAGCTCCCTAACAACCCACGGCCTCAGCCGATTGTCATGCCACCCATTGGTCCCCGGGCCTCAGAGTAACATTTGCCATGAATAAAACTAGAAAGTCGTGTATATAATATTATTCTTGGGGAAGCCCTGTGGGTTGTATGGAGAGCTTTGCACAAATGGCCTTTCAGAATTCTGCCCCTTATTTGTTGGCAGGGATGTCTGGAGCTTGTGGAGGGTACCATTTCACCAAATTTATCTATGGAGAAGAGAAATTCTCCAACTGCTTCTCAGGGGTAAGCCATCTCCTGCCACCACCACCCCCCCCAAAAAAGCTGCCCCTCTATTGCTGCAACTTGGTGGTTCCATAATACAGTGGCACCTGTATTATGGAACCACCTTCCCTCTGAACTTAGGTGGGCATCCCAATTAATCACACTTAGGCACCTGAAATTTGTCCCCCATTGTGGCACGAATGACCATATGCTCAGCAGGAGATGGGGCATATAGTTTCCAGGGCAACTGGGGATCGGGTGCCTTGGGAAAATTACATTTCCCAAGGTCTCTGCGGCCTGAGTCACAACTGTTGCAGTGCTTAAGCTGCCAGGGGAGCACATTAGAATCCAAGCCAGAGAATAACTTTAGATTAAATGACACTCAACTCATAATGCACCTGAACATTATAAGCATATTTAAAGGCAGGTAATTGTGAATTTTGGCAACATGACTAGTGACCAGGTGGTATAGGTAGCCATTCACCTTCCCATATGATTACAAGGCACCACACGGTACATTTTAAAAATATTACTGGCTGGCTGAACCTCCTCTTTCATTCATACCTGCGGGCTAAATAGCAGATTCAGACTAAGTGAACAGCACCTTGCAAAATGCATATGCCAGTCAATCACCCGGTGTGATTTACCCCCTTATGGAAGTTCAGAACATATGTTTGCGGTGAGCACACCACCTTCAAGAACAACTTTATTCTTGTTACTGAGCATATACTAAATGTATTTTTTAAAAAGGCATGTCTAAATGACGCTCGTGCTCTGCCTTCAGAACAGCAATAAAGGCAGTGGGTTTTAAAAGGACCAACGGAGAAGCATAGCAAGGCAACGCTGGCAGGCCGGAAGAGCGAAGTGGAGGCATGGGCGGGGGGCGGAAATGGAGCACAGCTAAAAAGCTGGCACTCGAGCTGGGAATCTTCCACCCTGCAGTAACAATCTCTGCCAGCAATCCACAGGAGTACTACAACAGGAGCAGGTGAAAAAAATTAAAATGCTACCGGGAGGGGAGTGATGGTGGTTTGAGACTGCAACACGTCCATTTGATGGTGTGCTCCACATCTGTTATGCTTCTTCCGTGTGCCAGGTAGGGTCTACTGGTGAGAGCTGGAGATTTTGGAATCTAGGTGAAGGAACATGGACTCAGCCGAGGCTGCATTCACGTGAACAGAGACGGATAGTTAGGGACGGGGCACAGTTTGGTGGCAGAGCATCAGGTTCAATCCCTGGGATCTCCAGGTAGGGCTGGGAAAAGACTCCCGTCTAAAATCCCAGAGAGCTCCTGCCAGTCAGTGTGGAAAACAATGAGCAGGATAGAATAAGGCAGCTTCCTATTTAGGTGGGCTTAGGGTGTGTCTCAGCTTTGTCCCTCTAGCCCAGTACCGGTGTTAGTTACTCTGGCTGACAACAGCCCTCTAGGGTCCCAGGCAGACATCTTCCCCACCCTCTGTTTCCTGATAGACAATGGAACCTAAGGTTTCAACTGGGGCTTCCTAGCTTACGGCTAATATATGCCTAATATACCTTAAACAAAAAAACCAGCATCTAGAACCTAAATTAATCATTCCCCCGCCCCCAATACTTTGCTTTCCGGGTGTTTCCTTAATTGCAAATGTTACCCATTACATTTTATTGTTTGTTTGATGCAATTAAGAACAAACCCATCATGAGGATCGAGGTCTTTTGTGCTTTGGCTTTTCATGTGGATATTTTTCATTTGGAGGGGAAAGTACTTGCCTCAGCCAGCAAAGCTTATATTATGGGGGTCCTCCAGGGACCCCCCCCCCCGCCCCACTCCCAAGAGCCTTAGTTTGGGACTGTGCTAATCCAAAGTTTGAGATGTGACAGGCAGCAACCGGCTTGCAGCAGGGAGGGGGCTGCGAATCAGAAAAGCCTGCAGAAAAAAATGGGGTGGGGGAGAGCTGAGAGCGCAGAATGACCACTCATGGCATTGTGCTGTCCCCACTCCCCACCCCTTTTCTCTGTCATAGAAGGAAATTGTGAGAGGGGGAAATCACCTTTGCACTGTTGGGCAGTTTGTATATATGCTTATTTTTAGAACGACCTGACAATTATCCAAGGGTCTAACACTAACAGATGGCCTGTCTTAAAGACTCATATGCTCGCTAGCATGCACTTCCGACAAAATGGTAAATGTACTCAAGAGCGTGCCATAAACAGCTTTCAATGAGTACTCCAAATCCAATTTAGTTAACACACTTCATTAAAACTGATAGCGGGTAACCAGAGCTTCTCCTAAACCCAGGCATCAATTCCCAGCCCGGTTGTTCCAGGTAACGCGCAAGTGTGGTTCGTTATCTGTCTAGCTCTCAATTTCCCAAGAAATATGTGGCCTACCCTAATTTCCTTTCTCAGCTGCTAGGGATTAATCCTAACCTATAGAGCAACACTTGGGGGGAAAAGCAGGGTGGGGTCTTCTAGGAATGACAGCTTGCAGCTTCTAGTTCTATTTGGAGGATCCCTTAAAGCTGAGGAGGAGGAGGAGGAGAGTTGGACTGGCCTACTGATTAATTGTGGATTTTTTTAAAAAAAAATCAATTTTTATTAAATTTTCACTTACAAACCAATCATATCATATCAATTATTCCAAATTATACAAATACATATCTATTAAACCAAATATTATACCAAATCATAAATTTTTTTACTTCCCATGCTTCAAAATCTGAGGATTCTGAGTAACGATTCTTGCTGCCATTCTAGTCCAAATTCCAAATTCTTTCCAATCATTACAGTCCAATATAATTATTAATTGTGGATTCTTAACAGCAGCATCCAAAAGGAGGTCATTATCATAAGTGAAGTGCAACAACCCACTAGATGCTATACAAGATAACCCAGTCTTCACAAATGGCAAGAAAAGTGATGATTTGATCCCAGTGTTCTAGATGAATGCAAAGGCTCTCTTTGCGTAGCTCTCAAGCTCTCTCTATCCCCTTGCTTTAAAATCCACTGTTCCCATGAAGTCTCTGCCTCTACCTGTTAGTCCTCATACCTTACCGAAACTAAACCTTGGTTTGTGACGCTGTTTTTCTCTCTGCATATCCCCCCCCCCGCCCCAGGTACTCATGCTATGCTGTCTCTCCCTCTGTTGACACGTAGGGCCATCAACATCTTGAGGGCACAGACATATTTTCATACCTCTCTAAAAAGTAGCATGTACACTGATGGAACAATAATGAATGCAGCACCATCTTTATTATTGCTATGGGGAAGGTTTTCAGCATCCCTGTGTACCAAGGCGACCAACCAAGCTGGTTTCAAATAATGATCCCAAATTACTCCCTCTAAAAGCAAGCTCAGGCGGCTAGTGCTGACAGGAATGGAGCCACTGAGAAACAAGAAGGTAGGATCAGCTTGTTTGGGGGGAACCCTGATGTTTGTAAAAACAGGAAAATAAATAAAAGCTTTAATGGGGCAATGCCCCTCCCAAAAAAGGGGCGCAGTGAGCATGCTCAGAAACCATAGAATGCAGGGTGTTAGATGGAAATTAAGAAAAATGAAAAGTGGAGGGAGGGAGGTTCAAGAGGTTTAAAGTCCTGCGGGATGGGAGAACCTCTAGCTGGAATTATGATTGGCAGCATGTAACAGATGTGCTGGGAGAGTTAGACTGCTGGTGCAGACCTCCTCGAAGTATTTTGTGCAGCTCCAAAGCTTGCTATTTTATCACTTCTTGTACATTATGTCAAACAAACTCTGGATTCTTTGTGCCAAAGCAATCCGTATGTGTGTGTTTGCATATGTATTTCTTCAGTGAGAATAAAACTCGAAATTTCCCAAACACAGAATTCCCAAACATTTCAAATGTGGATTTATTGAAAGGGCATATATACATATCTGAAAGGGGGGAGGGGGGTTGATCTGAACAGATACATTGTTGGACTACAACTCCCATCATCCATGACCACTGGCCATGCTGATTAGGACTAATGTAGTTCAAGAATTAGTTCAAGGCTAATGTAGTTCAAGACAGTGTTCTCGAAGCTATGAACATGAGTCTGACCAAACTGCGGGAGGCAGTGGAAGACAGGAGTGCCTGGCGTGCTCTGGTCCATGGTGTCACGAAGAGTCGGACATGACTAATCGACTAAACAACAAGTTCAAGAACTACATCTGAAGGGCATGATGTTGACTACGGATACTTGGGTGTTACTAAATGCCCTACTAGCATCTGGAGCAGGCATCCCCAAACTGCGGCCCTCCAGATGTTTTGGCCTACAACTCCCATGATCCCTAGCTAGCAGGACCAGTGGTCAGGGAAGATGGGAATTGTAGTCCAAAACATCTGGAGGGCCGAAGTTTGGGGATGCCTGATCTGGAGGCTACACTTTACAAGGGAGTGATGTGATGGCAGATTATGCCACGATTTAGATTCCGCGCATCACTTGACAAAGCCGCAAACCACAATCATTACATAGATTCGCAATGTGGAATTTCCCTACTTTCACATTATTTGCATTTTCTTTAGAAGAAAAGCCAAATCCCTAAGAGGGGAGCTCAAATACATTATTTTTTAGTATGGGTCCTATCAAACCCCTTTAAATGCTGCATCCATTCACAAGCAGGAATCACAACATGCAGTACATGTGAATCTGACTTCGCCATTTGATTGCAGCACCTGCAATCAAACAGCACATAATACCCCTAGTCTACAACATCTGGAGGCCACTGTGTTGGCAGCTCTGCCTTAGTCGAAGATGGAATTTGAGCTTTTGGTTCAAAATACAAGCAACCCATCCATTGTTGGGAGCACACCATGCACTTAACGAAATAGGAGACAGGGAAATGAGCCATGGATGATTCACAGTATGGGCTCCCATGTCCAAGCCCCTCCCCCAAATCCTGGAAGCAGCTCTGCTGGTAGCTGAAGCACCCAACACGTTTGGTCAAATGCCAGGGTCCATGGGTCTCAGAGAGCCCACTACAGCTGCCAGCCTGCTACAGTTGCCAGTGCTTTTCTTCACAGCACTGGACTGTGGGAGCACTTGGTGGTGGGTGCTGTGCTGCTTCCAGCCCTGCCATCCAGTCCTTCTGCTGCCCACTGCTGCCCGTCCCCTCTGCCTCCACTTTAGGGCTGGGGGAGGCACTGAAATACACCTTGTTTGGGGTCCCCTCAAGCCTGGTGCTTCCCGGAGTAAACCTTACATTTGGGGTGGGTGAAGAGTAATTGTTCTCCAGGAAATACCTTTCAGCAAGGCATTATTTCAGGAAACATTTCTCTCTCTCTTTAAGAATAAATTCCCCATGTCATTTTGTTTCTCCTTGTCCATGTTCCACAGTCACACAGTGCTGTGATAATAGAATTAAGCGATGAGCTGACACTGGTTAGAATGTGCTCAAGTTCAGTCTGCTCAGAGCTCATTAGTTTGATGTTCTTCCATAGCAATGGAATGCAGAAAAGGGGCAGGGGCAGGTGTGGCAGGTCTTGTCACCTGCTTCCTGCCAAACAGCTGTTCAGTGGGCTCTCAGCTGCATGGCGAGAGACAGGTGCGCACACAGTGCTGATGTCATCATGATGCCTCCCTGGCGAGGGGAGAAAAGAGAGAAAACTATTGGCTGGAGAAGATGAGAAGAGTGCAGTTGATTGGCGGGAAAGACTCTGCAGTTCTATTTTCAATGTGTTGCTTGGTATTTGTAGAGATTATGGACCTGGAATTATGGGCAGTGTCAGGGGCTCTGGAGCCTGGAGAAGGACTTTAAAAAAGTACTTTAAAAAACAGGAGCCTGACTTTCAACTTGGTTAATGCAGCTGATTCTTGTTGCGCAATCAGTTGCACAATAATCTGCAGTAAGGTATTTCTGTTTTCCACTGCACAACAACGTTCTGTCTGCGCAACAAGGATACCACTAAGTGACTTTTAACATTGAATACAACGCCTAGTTCTAGTCCTAGGTCCAGTGACTGAACTTGGGGACTAGATTTAGGCACTGCCTTCAAGAGCCTTGACCAATGACAAGATAGCATGCCATTGATATCAATGGCCAAACATAAGGGATTTCATTGTTGGATGGACACCCTTGACCTCAACCCATATATATTTGTGTTCTATGATGTACATGTGGCTCTTGTACATGTGTTTCAATCGTGGGGTTAGCAAATTCACACCTACGAAGAAGTGTGCACTGTGTCCTCCAGTGAAATGAATGAAGAAACTCAATTTGTGCACAATTTGTGAGCTCTAACACCTAGAACAAATGGCTGTGCTAAGCTCATGTCTTTAAAGTCCTGGCACAGCTACCCATTTCTCTTTACTGTCCCTTTGAACCCCAGGATGAGTTATCAGGAAAGGATCCAAGTCAATCTCTTCCTAATACATAGCTGGAGCAGGCATTGTCTCGGAGACACCTTTAAGAATCACATTACAAGGACTGCGGTCTCCCTATTTTATTTTTTGTTTTATTTTTTTAAAACCCACTGGAAAAATGCAATTGTGAAGGAAGGTAAAGCACAACCCTAGGGAAAATTTCCTTAACACAGCGCTTCGGAAATAAATAAAAAAACATGAGAGAATACATTATTAAGAGATAAGCAGAAGTTCTCTGTTAGAAAGAGAGAGAGGATATATGTAAACACACTATGATTCACTCAGGCACCTATTGAAACAAGGCAACTAATAATACCCCGTCTCGAGAGAAGGTGGGCTCCAGAGAATTTTTCTTGCAAAGGTAGATTCATCACCCTGTCTCCAGTTTGTACTTTTGGTTACCCCATGCTGAAGATCAAAACAAACTCAGGAATGAACCTTGCATCTCCTGCCCGACAGCCCAAAATGCAAAAGGAGAAATGAACCAAAATTAAATTACTATTGTCAGAAGCACACGACAATAGAATATTTTTAGAAATCTTTAGCACTTGTGTCATTCTTTCCCCCCACCCCTAAATCATTTCCATCTGACTGCGTAATGGATTTTTTTGTTTATCTGGAGTGGAGAAGGAAGACAGACAATGGAGGATCCCAGCACACAGGCTGGTTCTGTTGACAATTGTTGCCCTTTTAACCTCAACTTGGACAGTCCACAATCTTCTTGGGGAGTTGCCAACGTGCCTCCTTCCTTGCCCTGGTCTGAAGTTCTCAAGAACGGCTTCACGCACAAAAGAGCTGGCTTCTGATCTCGGATCCGCTGGCATGCACCGCTGAACACATTGTAATAATTTGCATCCATCCCAACACAGACTGATGTTCAGCTGCTTAACTGTGAGACGGCAACTGGGTAGGATTTGGACAAGATAAGAAATCGCCCTCCCCCAAACTATTATCAGCCTTGAATTTAATGTTGGCATGTAATAGCTGCAGAGAACATTTAAATGATAGCCATGCATCTGGATGTTGGGCTAGATGGGCCACTGGCCCGATCCAGCAGCATCTTATGTTCTTATGAAAATAAACCACCTCTGAAGTGTTCTGTTAAGGGGAGACTATTTCCCTCCAAACCTTGTTAGTGACTGAGTTTGGAGTTAAAACTTAACTACAGAGCAGGAGTTGCCAATGGGGTGCCTTTCAGGTATTTAATGGGCTACAACCTTAAGCAGCAACAGCCAGCATGGCCAAGGATCATGATGACGGGAATTGTAGTTCAACAACATCTGGAGGGCACTATGTTGGAAACCCCTAGCAAAGGGAGAGGCAACTGAGGCACATGGAAGTAAATATACCCCATATTTACACCACACAGTTTGGGTTCAGGGCTACATGAACAGCTTCCTTCTTATCTAGCCCTGCCCTACAGCAGTCAGTGCTGCAGGATAACTGCATTTTTGCATTAAGAGTGCTGAGATCATGGGGTTAGTGAACAGAAAGCTACTATAAGCCCCATAACTCAGCTATAATGTGCTGCGTGATGGGAGAACTTCCTACGTAATTATAATCCTCTGTGTGATTCCTCACAGACCCCAAACTTTACAGTTCTAAAAGCAAGCATTACATGGAATCTTAATTCCACAAAAAGCCAGCAACATTATGGTGTATTTGCACATTCAGTTACAACTTCTGCAGTCCAGGGTTGCACTGATGTGCGAACATCTGACGATCAGCCTGACTCCAAGGTTTCACACACAACACAATTGGATGCACATTTCTAAATAAGGTGAATCATGTACTTATACTGAAAACATGCACCTTTAAGGGAGTAGCATGATGAAATTAAGAAAGTCCCATTGCTCTGTAAAGATTAACAGGTTAACCACCTTCCATATGAATGCCACTTCAAATAAAATCCATAGTGGGCAAGATGACATTCAGTATATAGAAACTTGCAGTGAGATATAGTGAAAAATAAACCAAGTTAACCAGAAAATAATGAGCAAAGGAAGGCAAAGAACATGCCTGCATAACCGGAATATGAACCATTAATACAAAACATAATCTAGATACAATCTGCATTTTTCTGGCGCATCAGAGCATGAATACATAACAACTGCTCTAGCACCAAATGGGGGACAATGACTTTTTGCAGCAAAGCACCCCTAATCCTTATTTAAGCCATGAGATACGGTGTCACATTGGTTAATTAATCTGAATTCTGCAGCTTCCCGTTCCATCTGTCCCTTGAATTTGGGCCAGCGTTTTCCGCTTGCAAGGCCGCCGTAACTTCATTACAATGGCAGATGAGCATCGTATCTTTGCTGTGTTGCACGCTGCAGCTGTTACCATGTCCCACAGTATGCAAGTCCCAGGGCCAATTCACAAGCCTTTATTGTTTCTTCCTATTTATGGGTGGTGCACAGTTGTTGCAAGCTGACCATTACAGCGCCGTAAAGCAGACTCCTGACTGTTCCAGCATGTATCAAAGCTCATGAAAGGTTTAGCCAAGGCAAATGTAGCTCAGACCTGGGCTAGTATCAGCCATACCAACTACTTCAGGCGTGCAGCGTGCCTAGTCATGATAGTTGTATGATACCTCCAGTTTCAGAGGGAGCATTCCTCTGAATTCTAAATGCAGGCCGGCAGCAGTAGAGAAGGGCTGCTGCCTTCATCTTCCTCTGGTGGGTTTTCTAAAAGCATCTGATTGGCTGTTGTGCAGCACTAGATGAACCTTTGGTCTGATCCTGCCGGGTACTTCTCACATCTCCCTCCAAGAAGCAGATTAGCGTTCCTCTCCCCTGTTGTATGGCTTAATCGCTGTTTTCTACTGAACATTTGCTACCCCACTTTGATGTAAGGCAGTGGTTCCCAATTAGCTAAGTACTGCAACCCCCCTGTTTTTCAAAAGTCAAGCCATGCACCCCCTACTTTTGAAAATTTGGATATCCAATTGGGAACCACTGATGTAAGTGAAACTAATACGTCGGAGCAGGATCAACCTGGGCTCATGGTTGAGTTCACTTCGGACCAACCACAAGTTGTAACCAAGGTTCATTCTATGACTTATGGGTTATGGTTTGTTCGGGGAAAGCTAAACCATGAGCTCAGGTCTGGTTTACAGCATACGCCTAAGTAAGGATGAAGGAGGAACACTGTGGCCACTATCTCCTCTCCAGGAGCCTACGAACACTTGCATTCATGCTAAGCCATAGTTTGGTTTAGCACAACGTGTGAACCAGGCCCATATGTACAAGGGCGCTTTTGTGTTATTACTAAGTGATCAAATGACCCTCCATAAATAATATTAGGTCACATTTTCATTGATAATCTCTCACAAATTCTTCACGAGCTTGTGCAATCTATGTTTCCAAGTAGAAACATACAGAGTAGGGTGGGATTTTTCCCTCCGGTAAAAAAGGGGCCTCCTCTTTTATTTTTAAACTATGCCCCTTTCTTTTGTTCTGCCTGACCCTATCCAAATCCTCCTTCCTGGGCTCGAGAGGCCTCTGGCTGCTGCTACTACCATCCATCCAAATAAGGGCACAGAAGGGTCTTCTCTGAGACCAGCGTGGGCTTCCTTTAATCACATCTGCTGTTGAGCAAAGCCATGCCAAGGAGATGCCACCACTGCAGCCTTGCTTTGAGAGCCTAATATTGTGGGATGCAGAGGACTCTTTGCTCCAGCTGCGTCTTGACAGCCTAGGAAGAAGGAGCCTGGTATACAAACTCTGGCTGCCTCACACTGAAGTGATAGGAGATAAGCTGCGCCAGCTTTGGGCCAGCATATTTGTGCAGGGGACACGGACACACACACACACACACACACACACACACATACATATCGAAATCCACCTTTTCCCTTTCCTTGAAACAGAATGCCCTTTCATGGTAAATCCTCTCTGTAGCAACAAAGCTTCAAGAAGTGATAGCGCACACACACACATACACTTAGAACTTCTTAATTAGCATTTTGCACATTTCTGTGACCAGGTACACACAAAACACCCCATTTATTATTCGTATGGAAAAGGGAGCAATAAAGAGTTGATTAAATGAGATGGTGAAGCCTCCCCAAGAGATACTGAGAATGGAATTTATTTTTTACTTTGCAATGGCAGGTTTGAACAAAAGAGCCATACTGATCAGAACAGCTTTCTGTATAAAAGATGGTCTCCTCTGCTTTATATGTTGCTTTGGCATTCGGAAGTGACATATCAGAGACAACGGGAAAGGGCCCTTGACAATGCCATCTTCTGAGTTCGCTCAGTTACTGTAACATGGCACGTTCAGAGCCAAAGTAATGAGGACATCAGCAGACTCGTTTCTTCAAACTCAAGTATGCTCCAATTACATATGAAGTGGGGAAGATCTTTTTAAAAAAAAGTAAATGGGGTGCTAATGCCTCTTCCTATGCCCTCATTTCTCCTTGACCAATCTCAGATAATGGAAATAAGCTTTGCTGGGAGATGAGTGCCTGGAAAGTGGAATGAAAAAGGAGGAGTCAGGCAGCTTTGTGGCCCTTTTGATGCAGCACATCTGGGTTAAAAGCAAACAGATCTGCAGACATGACATCCAGATGGGCTCTGAAAATGTTCTGATTTTCATTTCACTGGGCTGTATCCAACTAACTCCTACTCAGAGAAGACCCACTAAAATTAATGGACCTAAGTTAGTCATTACCTTTAATTTCAATTAGTCTGATCTGAGCAAGACTGACACTGGATATAACATGCTGTGACTGCCGATGAACCCCTGATGTATTACAGTGGTTTCTGGGAGACAGGTTCAAGTATACTTCCAGTTCACACAGAATGCTTCTCTGGGTACCTTGAACCTCCCTCCCCCATCACCATACATGTGAACAGAGAACACTCTCTAAAATGCAGTCCTCATGCTGTCTTTTTTGGTTCACAGTGCAGAGGAACACCAAAGTTGTCATTCAGGGATGCTTGTCCACTCCTGCCAATTTTCAAATAACCAAGTGGTTCAGGAAAATTACCCAAGATCCTCCAATTCACTTCTACTCCCGGGAATTCTCTGTGGTCTATGAAGGAATTTCTCCTGCAAATTCCAAAGCTCTCAGAAGCTTACTCTGCAGTAACTCAGAGCAGGGCCTTTAGTTTGGCTGCTCCTGTTCTGTGGAATAGCATCCTGTCAAATTACGACAGGTGCCCACTATCAAAGACAAATTTGCTCCAACAGGCTTTCTCAGCTAGAGAAATGGGTCTTTGCCACAAGTGTCTACTTCTTTGGGTTTCAATCTTGTTTTAAATGCATATGCAACTTTTGTGTTTTTAACCATCTTATTTGTAAATAACCTTGAGGTGATTGTTTAGAATTGGAGTAATAAACCAGAGGTGAGGATGATGAGGATGTTGATGAGAGCTGCTGTTGTAAAATAGAACATGATCAGCCATGAGCAATCACTGTCTCCCTTCACGACAGACAATTACTGCAATACCAGGAGCCAGACAAGAATGTGATAAACTTAAAACTGGTTCATCATCCAGATTAAAAATAAAGGTGTGTTGTCACCCTGAAGAACTGTGAGATGAGAGTTACAAGGTATTCAGGTTGTGGATTAACAAACCAGAAATAAAGAAGTTTTGATTTGTGTGCATCCCACATCTTTTCCCCTGCAAAGAGTCTAATGCTAATGATTTATTTCTCTTAATGCAAATTTCAGGCTTGAATGCAAGTAACTGCAATTTGAAAATACCAAATGCTGGTGCCTGCTCATTATTTGAGGGTGACAGCAACTTGAAAAAACATGTTGCTGCAGCATTAATCCAAAATGATTTCATCAAGGGAGTCAAATGGTAAAGGATGGTGGAGAGAGCAGGATGCAAATATCCAGCAATATACATCATAAACAAAGTTAAAAATATATGGGCACTGAAAATGATTCCTCAACAGTCCCACAGGGATTTAATCCCTACGGAGATGTGGATTTGGGGTTTTGTTCCTGCAGGATCATGGAGGGAAGTATTCTTGAACAACCTTCCTGAGCCTGGCACCCTCCAAATTGCAGCTACGACTCTCAATCGCCCATTGCCATTGACCATGTTGGCACAGCATTCAGTTGGGGAAGGCTGTTGCAAGAATCCTAGTCCACAGCCATCATCTCTTCAACTTGCCTACATTAAATAAAATCGGGGCAGGAGAGTAATTCAGCCTAAAGGCAAGTGAAGAACATCTGGTGTTAACACAGCAGTCTGCTCTTGGTAACCAGCCACAGAAACAAGCCAATCTACTAAAACAGAACAAAAGGCCACATTGTCTTCCACTTGTAATAAGGGCTGATTTGCACGGCTCTGGTCAGAGACTGAAGTTCAACAGGAACTCCTTTCTGATCCTATCAAGAACTGAAGGGGCAAACGCCATGTTGCCAATTGACTCATTCCTGTGGGAGCTAGAGACACAAGTCTAGGCATCCCTGAGCTAGACGGTTCAACTAAAGTCAACGGGCAGTTTCACCTTCAGTTGCTCCCTCTGACTTGGGATCCTGACAAGGCTGGCTCCAGGTCTCTAGGAAGGGTGTCCTTTGACGAGCCCCCTTCTCCCTTGTCAAGCTACGGTAGACTTAACTGATGGTAGCAGCAACAGCACAGAGCAACTGCAAAAAACCCACCAAACTTAAACCAGCCCAAAGCTTTACCGCTTTTTCAATAGCTGAGTGTATGGAAAACACCAGTTTGTGTTTCTCCCCTCGAAAAGCCGCTTCCCTCCCTCCCTCCCCCCCCAAAAAACTAAATAGCAGAACACGCCTTTTCTCTTTAAAGGTCAATCTCAGCTCATTTAAAGAACAAATAGCAAGTCAGCAAGTCAGAGGGACCAAAACTCCAACCATCTAAATGCTCTGTGTAATGGCTTTGAACAAAGGTTGCTTCAGGTAGGGCTTTCTTTGCTTTCCTTTTTTCTTTTCAAAAAGGGTTGTAGTATAGCTGCTGGCACAAACAGAATGAGATGTTGGAGAGTACATCTCTCTCTTTTCTGTGGACAAGAAATTCACTAAAATAGATGAATAATGAATGTGGCCAGGGATCTCAACAGCTACGGCGGCTAGTTCTGCAAGATGCTGGGAAAAGAAACACAGAACACTCCATATTTTTTGCTACTGATGATTCCTTGTTCTCACACAACAATAGATATCTATGTTAAAATTGCCATACGTCTGGATTTTCCCGGACATATCCGGAATACTGCAGTCGGCAGCAGTGTCCGGTCGAAAATTGGGGAAATGTCTGGGAAAATCCAGACCTATGGCAGCCCATTTCAGCAGTGCCGTTTTCCATTAAAATAGCTCAAAAACAACATTTTTTGTGATTTTGCCCAAAAAGCTCAACAACATTTCTGTCCGGATTTTCACTGTTTGAATTATGGCAACTCTATCTATGTGCATGCACACCTGTCTATATATCCGAAACAGTTTTCCGCAGCACAGACAATCTGAGTTCCAGCTCTCCAAAAGTGCCGGCAAACAGCATAAAGATAAGTTACGAAGACATACCTAATTTGCTGTGATGAATTGCGTGCATGCTTCAGTGATCAAAGCTGCAGCTGAGACCTATTATATTTAATGATCTAGACGGTTCCTGTGAAAACACTCAGGCACAGATTGTTATGTCTGGACAAGCAGCCTAGTTTTGCTCTGGTAGTAGCAAATGAAGAGAGTGGGGTGGCAGTGCCGCAGCTTTCATGAGCTGCTCTAGCTGTAATGGTGGAACAAGGTGGGACTCCTCCTTCCCTTTTTGTCTACAATTCAGCTCCTTTGGAGAACATAGGAGATGTCCTTATACTAGGTCAAGGCTTTGGATCCATCTAGACTAGTGAATTCTTACTGTGACTGGCAGCTGCTCCCCAGGGCCTCAGGCAAGGGTCTTTCACATTATCCACTACCTGATCCTTTTAACTGGAGATGCCAGATAGTGAACCTAGGACATTCTGCATGCAAAGCATATGTTCTACTGCTGAGATACAGTGCTGTATCTTTTGACGCAAGGCTCCATTTTCTTTAAAAACTGAAAGAGTTTCTTCGGAATAGTGTGGGGCTTCCAGGCAAACATTTCCTTCAAATATATAGAGAGACAGAGTGAATAATGGGAAGCTGTAATGTTAGGCTGATGGAGTGGTTCCTGTATTGGGGTGTACAATGCACAAGGTATTTAACAACAATCTTAGCCCGACTACACTGGCTGCCAGTTAGTTTCCGGGCCCAATTCAAAGAGCTGCTTTTGACCTCTAAAGTCTTAAATGCTCGGACTGGATTACTTCAAGGTCCACCTCTCCCCATATGAACCAACCCAGATGCTATGACCATCATCTGAGGCCCTTCTTCGTGTGCCTCCCTTGCGAGAGGCCTGGCGGCATGAGAACGGGCCTTTTCTGTGATGGCTCCCTGCTTGCGGAATGCTCTCCCTAGGGAGGCTCACCTAGCACCTTAATTATATAAGTTCAGGTGCCAGGCAAAAACATTCCTCTTCTTCCAGGCCTTTGGCTAATTAAACAATCCATGGCCTTTTAAATGGGAGTTGTTTGTTATTACAGTATTTTTTGGGGGGGGGGGTTGTATTGTAAACCGCCCTGTGATCTTCGGATGGAGTAGTAATAGTAGTCATCTTTGCAAAACAAGGATATTGCAAACCTTCCACAACTAATAATAAAAACCAATACTTAGTAATTTCAAGTATTCAAGCACTTCACATGCATGGGCTGCGTTCGCACAAACAAGTGCCAGTTTAATAAGCCAAGATATGCCAAGATATGCATGAACTCTTTTTAAAAAGCAGAGACAGCATCTTAAAAAGCAGAGACATCACCTTGCCGACAAAGGTCCGTATAGTTAAAGCTATGGTTTTCCCAGTAGTGATGTATGGAAGTGAGAGCTGGACCATAAAGAAGGCTGATCGCCAAAGAATTGATGCTTTTGAATTATGGTGCTGGAGGAGACTCTTGAGAGTCCCATGGACTGCAAGAAGATCAAACCTATCCATTCTTAAGGAAATCAGCCCTGAGTGCTCCCTGGAAGGACAGATCGTGAAGCTGAGGCTCCAATACTTTGGCCACCTCATGAGAAGAGAAGAATCCTTGGAAAAGACCCTGATGTTGGGAAAGATTGAGGGCACTAGGAGAAGGGGACGACAGAGGACAAGATGGTTGGACAGTGTTCTCGAAGCTACGAACATGAGTTTGACCAAACTGCGGGAGGCAGTGCAAGACAGGAGTGCCTGGCGTGCTATGGTCCATGGGGTCACGAAGAGTCGGACACGACTAAACGACTAAACAACAACATGCATGAACTCCATGTACCTGCATGCAGCCTCTTTGCTCCTGCTTTTTCCTTTTCATGAGCAGAAAAACAAACTAGGAATCAGCAAGCTAGCCATAGCTTCCCATTATATCCAAAGAAGGCCTGGTTTAAAGCTGGCTTCCAGATCCTGTTTTTTGGGGGGGAGGGGAGCCACTAACCACAGTTCCTGGTGCAGGTGTAGCAGGAAACTATGGTTAACTGCAGCTTCCTGGCTTATTTGCTAATGCAAAGGGAGGAAGATAGAAAGGGGTTGGTGGGAGGGTGTATGAAACATACACATATCCTAGCTTACTAAGCCAAGATTGCAGTGTGGCTATTAGCTCAACAATCTTTACAAAACCCCTGTCAGACATGTCTGTCTCATTAACCCCATAGTACAGGTGTTGGGGGAGGATGCTGAAACCATAGCAAAGTTCCTTAAGCCCCCCTGATGAAATCATGCCTAAGATAAGATTTAATTCGGGCATGATTCAATTCACTATTTCTCAAAGCATAATTTTAGCCATTATGCCACACCAGCCTTCCTTCCTGCTTTGAAAAGTGATTTCCTGATTTTGCCTATGTCTGTTTTCATGAATGTTTCCTAAACAATGTTATTTGGCACTGGAGGTAAATCTGGCAAATATCTGGACCTGACCATCTGCCACACAGCTCAGCTCAGCTCAGCTTCACAAGCCAAGTGGATGCATGGGAAATTGTTTCAAAGTGCCTCCAGGACATCTTCCCTTAATGCACCTTTGCAGAACCTGAGATGTCAGATCAAAGCAATTTCAACTCCTTTGAGGTTTATTTAAGATACGTTTTGCAAAACCTGAGTCAGTAAATAGCTCAAGGCAAAGACCTTGCAAGTGGATCTCAAAGGAGAATTTACTATCAGAATAAAGAGAGATCTGCAAGGCTGATCATCTTAATGGTTTCCTTTGATCATAAATTTAAGGATGTTATTTAAAAGAATGCAAATATATATATATGTATGTGTGTGTGTGTGTGTGTGTGTGTGTGTGTATGTAAAGGTAAAGGTAAAGGGACCCCTGACCATTAGGTCCAGTCGTGACCGACTCTGGGGTTGCGCGCTCATCTCGCATTATTGGCCGAGGGAGCCGGCATACAGCTTCCAGGTCATGTGGCCAGCATGACAAAGCCGCTTCTGGCAAACCAGAGCAGCACATGGAAACACCGTTTACCTTCCCGCTGTAGTGGTTCCTATTTACCTACTTGCACTTTGACGTGCTTTCGAACTGCTAGGTTGGCAGGAGCTGGGACCAAGCAACAGGAGCTCCCCCCGTCACAGGGATTCGAACCGCCGACCTTCTGATCAGCAAGCCCTAGGCTCAGTGGTTTAACCACAGCGCCACCTGGGTCCCTCCATATATATATGTATATGTATATATATATGTATATATATATATCAGAGGTCAAATAGTGAGGACTTTTAAAGTCAATTGAAGGACCCCAAAAGCCTTGGAAATGTGGAAATCCACATTTTGCATTTCCAAAATGTGACAACAGGCAACAGGACATCTGACAACCTTAACCTGCATCAACTTTGACTAATGGTAGCAAATGCTAATCAGAAGCTAGGCGAGACTGAAGAGAATGGCAGAACTCCCACATTAGCTTTCCCATCTATTTGCTTTCCTCCTCTCAAAACACAGCTATCACAATACCTTTTGGCCTTCCACAGCACCATGGGATGTAACTTGCTTGTTTAAGACATATCCTTCCTAATTAGGACTTAGTAAGAACAGGGGCCTCTGGCATTAGTGTTCATTATTCCCCCCTGCTCTCCAATTGTGATGCACTAGACAGCTGTGTTGCATGGCAGCCAGTATTTCTATTTTCAGTTGTGCTTCCATAGTTTGGGTTACTACATATTGTAAAAACTTTTTACTTTAAAATCTGGTGTATGTGTGCTCACTGTGGATTGGCTTAGTTCACTGTGGACTGGCTATGCAAACCATCAGCTCATCACCGGGTCTTGCAAAATGCTGTGCATGGTGCTTTGCGAGTTCTAGTGATTAACAGATCACTGGGTCTTGCAGGAGCCCTATGCATGGGACTTCACAAGACACAACAATCAGCAAATCGTTGGCTCTCTGCAGCCCATGCCTTTGGCCCCACAATGTTATTTCTAACTGGGTGTACAGAATGAATCACCCGATGTCATTGTGATGTCAGGTGATTAACAGGTAGGCAATTCCTGTGTGTGGCGGTGGAGGGAAATAAAGGTCTGGCCTGCCCACCAGATCCAGTTCCTCACCTCTGCTATAGTCCCTTGTTCAAGCACTATCTCAGCACTGTCTCTGTTAAGTCTTCTCTCATCCTCCAATACTGTGGAGCTACTTGTTCCTCTGAATCCCCCCACCCTCTAATACAGACCAGTTTTGTTCACCAACACACCAGGAAATAAAAGATTAACCTTTTTCCCAACACAAGCCTAGCCCACGGGTATTTCAGATTTTAGTCAACTGCCACGAGAAGAGAACCAAGAAAGAAGACAATTGCCACTAAGAAATGGCACGGCCTAATTGTCTTTTATATGTGACAAACGTCAGAGCAACTTCAGATATTTAAGAAGTATGACTGCACCTATACAGAGTGCTTGGACATTTCCAGCATTTCATGCATTTATTTTCATACAATTACATGTGAAGGAAGTGAGCAAATAAGTACCTGTGCCTTCTTCTGTGTAGATGGGGGCTTGCTACATCTTATAAGGCGTTGTGTTAAAACAGGGATGGGGAACCTTTGTCCCTCCATATGTTGTTGGACTACAACTCCCATCATCCCTGATCACTGAACATGCTGGCTGAACATGACGGGAGTTGAATTCCAGCAATATTTGGAGGTCTACAGGTTCCTCATCCCTGTACCTCTTGAGGGATCCAAGAAGTAAAATTACAGCAAAAATTTTCAGGCTGCTCATACATGCTCGGGGAACAGCACCTAGCTCAAGGGGAGAGCAGGTGTCTTGCATGCAAAAGGAGCTGTGGCTAATGAATGGCCTCTCCATCGAAAGGAATTGTAATACCATGGCAGGAAAGGACCTCTGCCTGAGACTCTGGTGAACTGCTGCTGGTGAAAACAGTAGACCACCTTGGATTTCGGAACATAGGAATATTCGTCCATGTAGCTTAGCATTTTCTATGCTAACTGGCAATGTCTGTCCAGAGTTTCATTTGACGATTAAGGGGACCTTCTGCATGCAGAGCATGCACTCTACCACTGAACTGCAGCCCTTTGCTAATGGCCCAGTTCAGCTTCACCTGCATCTCAGGCATAACCAGGATTTTATCAGTATAATAATCCTAAATAGGAAAGCTTTTTCTCAGGCAGAGAACCCATCAATTCCATGCATGTTTTCTACATGCATGCAAAAGGGAAATTCCTTTGCAAGCAGCTATTTGAAACCTGAAAGTGTGTGCATGCAGTCGTGTGAAAATGCTTGAGCTGCTCCCCATCTGCAGGACTCCTTCTTTCTTTTCTTTTTATATATAAGCTATCATCACGAAGATGCTAAACTAGGCTCTAATGAGAACGTTTATTAGTATATATATTTTAATTGCACACATCTCTTGTAGCTTCTGTGGTGACAGACAGACAGACATGCACACACACGCACACAAAGAGAGAGAGAGAAAGAAGAAAATCTGCATTTGTGTTGCCGCGTCTGGAGGTGCCATAGCACAGGCCAGACATTTGGACATTTATGAGAAGGAACTGCGCTTTCAGTAAACACAAGTGATGCATATACATTGCCTCTTGGCCGCTTGCACTCCTGCCCATCTGTTGGTATGGCAAGTTGCCTGCACAAAACTTGGTTGGACCTTTGCCCCAGGGGGCATAAAATGCCAGGCAACAATGGGTTTCGACGGGCAGCGTGAACATCAGCTCCACGCTCCATCTCTCGCCTATTGGAAGTCCCTTCTTGGTGCCAGCCTTGCCACACTGCAAATACATGCCTCCGTGCACTCGATCACACATGTTGACATTTGGCCACACTTAAGTGCATTGACGGCTCAACCAATGGCTTTCACCTGGCTTGCTTTGCCCCCCCCCAACTTCTGTTGGGTTTTTGACACATGCTATAATGTGGAGTTATGTACGTTTTGGTAGTCAGAACAGCCAGCACTGACAATTTTCAACACTTTGCAGTAGGAGAGTCTGTCAAAAAGACTGTTTACTGCCCAGCTAAATCAGTTCTACCCTGAAACCTGATGCACAATTTCTCTCTCTCTCTCTCTCTCTCAAAATGATACAGGGCACAGACAAAAGACTCTGTGTGGCAGATACATCGATTAATTTGTACACCACCCTTTAAAGCACCCAAGGCAACATAAGCGACATCATAGTATTTTATCTTCATAGCAACCCCATGCGGCAGGTCAGGCAAAAAGATAGTGGTTTGTGCCCAGGACTTCATAGCTGGGTGAAAATCATGCCATGCATCAGAGATGCAGAAGAATGATATACACACAGAGAGTGACAAACACATCAAACCAAATAAAAAAGATTCCACTACAGTTGCTCTGGGTGATTTTGCTCTGTGGGGTGGCATTGCCTTACACCCTACCCCGTCTTGGCATATGGTATAACTTAGAAGTTCTCCAATGCAAGAGGACCTGCAACAAAAAGTTGCGGTGCAGATAGGAGTGATGACTAGGTCTCTACCAAGAGTGTTTGTTTTGTGTTGTTTTTAAATTATCTGCTGTTTACTGGAAGAATAAGAGATCAGGATGAGAGACGTTTTAAAAACAGAATTGAGGAGATATGTTGAATATATGAAGACAAACTCTAAACAATTAAAATTGTTAGCAGGATTGACATAAACACGTGCAGTAAGAAATAATTAAAAGGGAACATAAAGGATAACTTTGTAAATAGGTCTGAACTGGTTATGCAGTAAGAATATGATATAAAATAAGGAGCCACGCGCTGGGCGGGGGGGGGAGTCGAAGAAAATGTAGGTTTGAATTTGTTTAGATTTAATTTTTGTTGTTAAAATATTGTAAAACGCTATCTCTATCTATCATCTATCTATCTATCTATCATTATCTAATCTGCTGTTATTTTCTGTGTCATTTTCAGCTATTTTTGTTGTATTCCTTACATCGCCTTGAGACATGTGTGGACGGCGCAATAGTCACCATCTTTGTGGGCTGATTTACAACTTTGGCATAATAGCTGAGCCCTTAAACTATGGCTGCGGAGTCTGTGGCCCTCCAGATGTTGGACTCCCATCAGTCCCAGCCAGTATGGTCAATGGTCAGGGATCATGGGAGTTGTAGTCCAGCAACATATGCAGGGTCACTAATTCCCCACCCCTGACCTAATTCAAGCTCTGATCTGTGAAAATGTTCAAAGAGTGAATCAAAGGATGTTGCAGTTTTGAAAAGAGGAAGGGTGCCACTGGTATTAATTCCAGGGGGTTTTCGTGTGTGTGCCGCTGTTTCAAAAACACAAAATGCCCTTTTTCAAAGCCTTGAAAGTACTAGTGAAGCAGAATGCCTTCTAATATGTAAAGGATTTGCAGCCAAAAACAGAGTAGAAATGATGGTTAAACGCCTAGAGCACTGTTAATTTTTAATTAATGTTAGTTATAATTATCTGACGGTGCTTGACTGAGATCCAGTAACAGGGTTGGAATGGATTTTGTTTTCCTTGTAATTTATTAGTTTTAGAACTAATAATAATTAAAAATTAAATAAAATGCTCCAAGTAGATCCTGTAATAACCCCCCTTTTTTTAAAATGGAAGAAGTAACTGATTATGGTTATACCAATTGACTAATTCCGATTCTAAGAAGATGGTGATGTATTCTCTGATTGGGGGAAAAACACAAGTTTATAGGTTTTAGGGAATCTTTCCAACAATTATGTGGAAACGGATTTTAAGGTGTGATGGGTGGGGAGATAGAGGAACCATACCTTCATTGCAAAACCTATAAAAGCTGCATATGGAATTAATGCCTTCTATCAAATGTAGAATGAGTTCATGGTTTGTTTCCAAAAAGTGTCTCTTGAGGTTTGATTTCCAAGCCAAGCACAAATTGTAAAATACAACACAAATTACACTAATGAACAAGCGGCTTATTCTCACAGTCATAATTTAGACTGCATGAGGGGCTGCTGGGGAGGGGGGTATTAACTAAATAAAAAACCACCACCACCAACAACAACAACAACAAGGTATTTGGTGCCCACTCCACAAACAACTCAGGTTTCTTTTACAAACACATCCCTACCCGAGCAAGAAGCATGGCGCCAGCATATGGCACCCTCGGGCAGTTGCAAGGGGCTCAGTGCTCTGGCAGGCCCCACTGCTGATGCCTGCCCTAGACATCCCCTCCCACTAAATTATTTTTACAGACATCTGGAACTGAGAACTACCATTTTAATTACCTGCAATTATGGTGGCCCCTTACATATTACCCCTGGACAAAAGGGGACACTGCCTTTCAAAACATTTGTCTGTGCTACTCTAGAAGAATATATATACAGTGGTACCTCGGTGTATGAACACAATTGGTTCCGGAGGTCTGTTCGTAAACTGAAGCGTTCATAAACTGAAGCGAACTTTCCCATTGAAAGTAATGGAAAGTGGATTAATCCATTCCAGACGGGTCTGCGGAGTACTCAACCTGAAGCGTACTTAACCCGAAGCATGGGTGTAATTGGTTCTGGAAGTCTGTTCATAAACTGAAGCGTTCATAAACTGAAGCGAACTTTCCCATTGAAAGTAATGGAAAGTGAATTAATCCGTTCCAGATGGGTCCGCGGCATTCGTAAACCGAAAATTCATAAACCGAGGTGTTCATAAACCGAGGTTCCACTGTACAGTATATACATTTAGAAATATTACTATAATTTAAATAGAAATGCAATGCACCTCACCTTAACAGGAAGAACCATAGCTGTCAACCCTCCCTTTTTTGCGGGAAACCCTTATTCCAAGCCACAGCTGTCAACTTTCCCTCTCTTTTTTTGCTGGAAATTCCCTTATTCCAACACCGTTTCCCGCTGCTATCCTAGATTGTTAGATATACCGTAGACTGTCCCTGGGACAGGTGAGGCTGCCAATCCCTTATTTTCAAATCTGAAAGTTGACAGCTATGGGAAGAACTGTGACCAGGTGGATCTGTGTGGCTGTTAACTCAGGTGCTAATGGCTGATGGCCCTTGCAGGTAGCCTTCCTTGTTGTTCTTTACCTTTAAACCACACTTGGACCAGAGGGCCCTTCAGAGTGAGGACTCCTATTAGAGGACTGTAAAACAGATCACATGGCCACGCTAACTGAAATGCCCCTGACACAGTGTTTTGCTAGGGCCCATCAAAGTACATAAGTCTAAAGCAGGGGTTGTCAGCCTGGTCCCTACCACCCACTAGTGGGTGTTTCAGGAGTCTAGGTGGGTGGTATGGAGTTCTACGGCACAAGCTGAATCCTCCTTCCACCGAGCACTGGTGGGCGGAAAGGAAATTTTAGCATCAAGAAAAATGCATTAGTGGATGGTAGGTATAAAAAGGTTGACTACCCCTGATCTAAAGGCTCACTCATACTTTGAGCCAACCCTACTGGCCACTTTGGGAATTTGTAAGCAACTGGTGTAAAATAAAAGTGTACTAGCACACAGCTAGCTTAATAAAAGATTACTAGTACACTATTAGCTAGGTATAATCAGATGTACAATGGACCATCTGGAAGTTTCATATTAGTACTTTATGAGATCAGACAATGTTGTTGTTGTTTTTTTGAAGGAACTTGGAAAGACAGCTGGACAAGAAAGAGTGTTGTGCCCTCTCCAGATCTCTAAGTGACTTTAGCTCTCCCAACTACCACACATCTGGTCTAAAAACATGACTGCCTTGTGCAAGCACACAGAACTTGCAAATACTTCTCAGCCCAGTCAAAGGACAAGACTCCACAGAGATCTGCACTGAGAAAAGCCACCCCACATCCCAACAGAAACTTTGAAATAACCCACCAGTAGTTTTCTGATGGAAACGTATAGCCTGTCACCCAACCAAGATCTTTTGGACTACATTCTCCATCTTCTCTGGCCATTGGCTGGGGCTGATGGGAGCTGTCACCCATCCAAAGTCCAACACCACATAGACAGGACCAGGAGGAGTCATCTGGCTGATCTATATAGATTAGGTGACCAATCATATCTGTAGGGTTACTGCGTAGATATTGTAAACCTGGAGATGTATAGGTTGATTGAAAAGAATGACATTTTTAAAGTCACCAGTCATATACATCATATAAATGCCCACTTGTAGCTGTTCACTTTGTTTTGACCTCACTTTAGCTCCCCTTCCCTTTGTATCTTGCCTTTTTAGTTCGTAAGCCTGATGGCAGGGCACCTCTCTTTTTTATGTGAACCATTCGGGATAATATAATGGCCTGAAAAGTGGGATAAAAAACAGCTTGTAAAATAATGAATAAATACATGTTTCTATGGCATCCTCCCTATTTCTGATTGTTGACGTCAGCTATCTGTCATGCTTTTCAGTGCTACCAAGGTGCTTTGTTGTGTTTGCTGCAGCAGACTAACTCAGCTCACTTTCTGGATGTTACATGGGAGAAGGAGATATGGAGCGCCTGGTTTCAGAGACAGCTGAGAATTCTCCATAATATACAGTTTGGGCCTCAAAAGGAGAGTAGGTTCCTCCAGAGGAGCTCCAGCAATTTTGTGGTTTGACTTGCCTCCAAATCTGAAAAAAGATTCCTAACAAGCGATCAGACATCATCACACCTGTGCTAGGAAGGAACTGGCAGGTAGCCTGCTCCCTCCATACCTGCCTCATCGGTGGGCTGCTCTATCCTTGGCTTTAGCTTCCCTCGCTTGCAATCATTTAAGAGGGAACTGTATGATTAGCAGCACACAAGCAAACAGCAGGAACTAATCCTTTAAACACAAATACTTCAGTGGCTACGCAATGGTTCCCCACAAAACAGTGGGGAGGAAGATCAGAGACAAACCCCCTCCTTGAGTTTCCTGTAAATGCCCTGCTACTCATTCACAATTTGCTTAATGCAGTTCTTAAGGCAATTAAGGACGTTAGGTTCCACCATTCTGATTGAGCGCTACAAGCTTTGTCTATGATGATTTCCCCACCCCAGTTTTGTGTGTCTGTGTGCTTCCTTGCAGGCTGTCAAGGCTTTGGGCACCTCAACACCATGGCTGAAACTTGACCTGATCAAGTGACGCTTCCGTGTGCTGATGCTGAAAGACGGAACTGGGATGTGGGCAGTTAATCTAGGTGTTTTGTGTTTTTTTTGCTGGCCATTCGCTTGCCCTCATCCATCATGCAACTGCCGTTCCATAAAATGGTTATATGAACAGCATGTGAAGCCTCACAAAGGAGAGAGAAAACTAAGAACCCTAAAGCCAACAGAACAGAAATGGGGACAAAGGGTAGGTGATGAGTATCTATAGTGAAAAGACAGAGAATGCCTTTCAGCCTAATGGTAAACTGAGTAATCTGAGCTAAACGTTTCATTTTTGTCAGTCACCAGTGTGACAAGGAAACAGAAATCTGAGCAGAGCTATATAGGAGGAATCTAAATCATCTCTCAAGGCTTCCTCATTGAGCTCCAAGAGGTAAAGAGACTGCAATCAATGACAGTTGGCAAGGGATACAACCTAATAGCCCCAGTTCCTGACAACTCTGCCATTTGCCCCCCAATATAAGGGGACTCATAGGGGGACACAGTATACAGTGCAAATCCCAAGGATCCCTTCAGTTGATTTATCTTAGTAATTTTTGGCTCTACTTTTCTATATAAAATAGTCAAAGCAGCATAATAAAATCTGTGCTTACGAAACAACAACTATGAAATAATCAGACATGAAGTAACCAGCATCAAAATAGCAGCATCAAAAAAGTGTGAATTCTGTATAGAATTTTCTGCTGGCTTCAAGGCAACTTTAACAAGCTAAATAAAAAAGACAAGCGACAACAAAAGCTGGAGGGTCTTCCCTGGGGAGGGCATGAAATAGTCTAGGAGGTCTAATCTCTTATACCTACATGCCCACTACCTCTCTGGGTGTTAGGAAAGGGCTGTAGCTCAGAAGTAGAGCATCTGCTTTGCATGCAGAAGGTTTCTAGTTCAATCCACAGTATCTCCAGGTAAGGCTGGGAGAGACTTCTGTCTGAAACCCTAAAGTGAGTTGCTGACAGCCAGTATACACAATACTGAGCTAGAGGAACTAATGGTCTGGCTCAGTATAAGGCAGCTTCCTATGCTCCTAACAGGGTCGCCTATTGTGCTTCTTACACAGGTTTTTAATCAGAGAATAATGTTCTTTTTATTGTTGTTGTTGTTGTTGTTGTTGTTGTTGTATTTATACCCTGCCCTTCCCAGACCAGGCTCAGGGCGGCTAACAACAAGAATATCAAAGCAAGCATAAAAGAAACAATTCAATTAAAATGCAGATTAAATACAATGTTAAAATTCAATTTTAAAATTAAGAATCTACAAGTGCAACCTCATTTAAATATCTGTAGGATAAAGCCTTGGGGGGGTGGGGGTAACACCGGGGTCAGACTGAGTCAGTCCAAAGGCCAAGCGGAACAACTCCATCTTGCAGGCCCTAGTCTCCTGAGAGAGAGCGTTCCACCAGGTCGGGGCTAGTACTGAGAAGGCCCTGGTCCTGGTCGAGGCCAGTCTAACCACCTTGTGGTATTCAGACCATGTTGGGCTTTAAGGGTAAAAAGAACAGCACTTTGAACTGATCCCAGAAACAAATCGGCAGTCAGAGGAGATGACATAATACTGAGCCCTCTCTCTCCCCCCCCCCCCCCGGTCAATCACAATGACAGACGTTTTGCTAATGAAACTATAATGTATAAGTAGCATGTCAGGTTTATCACTGATATTGCATAACAATATTTTTTAAAAAAACAACCATAGAAGGGTAAAGGGAACTTGGTGGAAAAGAGTGGCACGCAGTAAATAAACATTCTTTTCTTCTTAAGGATCGACAATCAGCCCAAGACAACCATTTTTTTCTTGGCTTATTGAGATTGCTGTTGGGCCAACATATATTTGCCATTATTTTGTGTGCACAGTTCTCAACTGTAATTTGCTTACAGATCACCTTTCCCCAATGAGCCTTTTCTGGTGGATAATATTTGCCTAGAATGACAATGGCAACCCACTGCTCCGCCTTGGGTGGATCCATTGCTGCTTTTGCCTATGTGCAAGTTCTCCAACTCTATAATAAACTAAGGATACAAGCTTGTACTGGAGTTACGCCAGATGAGGGACTTTGGGACTCAGGGGAAAACCAGCACCACCAGCAGAAGACGCCACAGAGATCTCTTGCTTGTTGCGCCACTGCCTGTTTGCAGCTCTGTCCTCCATTTGGGAGGAAAGGAGACATGTTTTTTTTCCTATAGAGGGATTTGAACCAGCAACTGTGGCTGGCTTCAACAGAAGACAAGGATCCCCTGATGCTGACAGAGGCTGCTGCCTAGTTCTCTGTGCATTGTACGCTGGGGGCATGCCCAGGGGGCATGCCTATGAGGATTGGCTCCCTCTGTGTCTGCATGGCATGTGGGTGTTGCTGCCAGGACCATCCACAGTTGGTGAGAACTGATTGTGTTTCCAGGGATGCACAGGACTGCAGTGCGTGTCCTTGTGGTAGAGGATTTTCAAGCAAATCCTACCAATGATCTGATGCTTGAAAGCAGCAATGGATCAATTTGTAAGAGAGATAAGAAGAAATCACCCCCTTATTCAGAAGACTTCCTTTTGTCTCTCTATTGTATGAATAAGGATAAATTCATTTTAAATTTTACTCAAGAGCTAAGTAGACATGTTCCCAGGGTCATTAAATACATTCCAGTGTGAGATGTTGAAGAATTAGTGGCAGCAAAGCATTACCAATTACGGGTAAATTTGCTTCCATGATGAGTGACAAGTCTTTTCCTAGCAGAATATTTTGGATCACATTTCTGATATTTTATAGCCCTCTTCAGTCATTCACATTAAGTAAACAAGAAAGAAAAGGTATGGGGAAAAGAAGCAGCTCTGTCCCCATTGCACACCGATTTTTTAAAAAATAAAACAAAACTAGAGTTCTAAAATGTGTGGAGTGCCTCCAAAAGTACAGGAGCCTTCCAGTTTTCAACAGGCACCATTCAACTCATGGAGGCTGATCAGAATTTTGACAGGGGTGGAAGCCTGCACCTAAAACCCCCTCCTGCATGAACACCTAAAGGATACTAGATCTTATCCTGAGTAAGAAGGGGGAGAAGCCTGGTGCTGGCAAGAAACGGGCTAGACAGAACAGCAGCCACCACTTTAATTTTTCGGGAATCCCCTTGGGCCCAGAGATATTCTGGGGGTAAATGGAGATGATGTCAGGCCCTAAAATGTAAATGAAGTATTTTTTAAAAAATCAAAGGGATACCAGAGTCAGCCAAGTTGGTCATTCTATCTAGACCCTGACATTTGCCCTACCATGCCAGGTATTGAGACTGTGCCAGCCTCCATACATTTGTCCAACTCCTTTCAGAAATCATCCTAGGCCCACTTGCTTGGCTGGAAGGAGTGGACTGTACTGGCAAGCAAACCAATAAGCTTAAGGATTAAAATGGCCACTTTATGAAATGCATGGCACTTTATAAAATATTTATTTTTGGTAACAAGATTAGTTAGTTTTTAAATGTCAACAGAGGGACGCAAATAAATTATGATGTGCTTCTGAGGACACTAATAGGAGGAGGAGGAAAAGAAAGAAATATCTCTACCATTATTCACCATCATCATCATCTTCATCAAGTTTGCTTTTTTTACCAACTGTATTGTTGGCTTCCTTAAAGACAGGAGATGCAAAGCAGAGAAACAAACAAACAAACAAACAAACAAAAAACTGCTGACTTTACTGAAATATTAACAAGGTATAGTTAAAACTTTTGTACACTTATGCAAATGAGTTTGCTAGAACAAGGGGAAGGAAGAGGGGCCCCCCAGGGGAAAAATAAAATAAAATCAACAAAGTGAAAAGATCAACCATCCCTTCTGCAGCATGACAGCAAGGCACAAGAGGCAGCAGCCTGGGATTTGCGCAAGATGAATTAAAAAAATAATAATACACACACACACAATCCTCCAAAGTTTAAGTACATCATGGTTTATAAAGCTAATAGATTTAAATGAGGCATGGTGCACCATTCCATAAAATAATTATATATACCAGGGGGCTGCAGTAACATTTTGGGAGAAGCATTAACCTTATAAAATACATATGATGCAGAAGGCCGAGAATGAGAGTATTTTTGGTGCGTCCCTTAAAAGTCAGAAGGCTGAGCGGAGAATTTCAGAAATGGCACAAGTTCGGGATTAGAAGTGCAATTGTAGTCATAGTGTTGATGATGTGGTGCTCCACATTGTAGCATGTTCCACACTGAAGGTCAAAATGTGAGCTTTTGAGTGTGTTCTGTCTACAACTGATAATATCAAGCCTACTTTCCCTAGAAATCTCCTTATATTAAAAGCCAAAACCGCATCTGTTCAGCCACAGATTACTGGAACAGGAGGGTGCCGGCATCCAAGAGGGAGTTCCCAGAGTCCTTGTGCCTGAGGGCTGGCCTAAGGTATCTGGGAGCGTCAGGGGACTGTGGACTGCAGCTGTCACCACCACCCCTGCCGAGAAACTGCAATGCAGGCTTTCACCTGCATATATGTGGATGGCAGATCTTGCAGCGATTACAGGGTCTGAGCCAGGATGTTTGAGCCAGCTCCTGCTTTGTTACTGGCTAGAGACCACTGCACTTATTTGGGTGAAGTAATGCCCAGGTGGGGTAGTAAAAACCACTGCCACTTGCTCGGTGCCTTGGGGAAGCAACAGAATTGGTGCTATAGAAGCAAGCTGGAAAAACCAGGTTGCGGAACTAAGCTTAACCTTGTTTGGGTGCCGCTTAAGACACCTGGCACTGTCAAAGAGCAGGTGAGGTGGCAACTCTGTGTCTAGGCTATACCACTTCAGGCAGGAGAGTGGGGTGGGGCGTCACCTGGCTGAATGCGCCTTCGTGCATACAGAAAAAATCCCTGAATCAAGAAAACTGGTGCATTATGCAAAAGCCTGAGCTGGAACCCCTTCTTCTTGACACCTCGCTCTCTTTGTGCAGGTAAGAGCATTCAATCAGCTGACTGCCATCTCAAGTGGCCGCAGAATTTACCCTCCTCATTTGATGTCTGGCAGACTCCTTACTCAACCCTGCTCAGCTAGCACTCAACAAGGCAGAGCTGCGGATTTGGTTCTCTCGGCCTCCAGATATGGCTGGACTCACCCCTGATTTGGCTGGCTGGGACTGGTGGGAGTTGGGTGTCCAGCAACATCTGAAGGGTCACAGGGATCCTCACCCTCAAACCTGCCACCTCCCAATTTCCCAGCCTTCTAGCTGCCTAGAGCCAATGGCATATCCATGGTCCAGATGCCGTCATGCTTTTGCTACAGACCTCATCCTGTCCATGATTTGCACCTCCCAATCCTGTGCCCATACATCTCAATCACACCCAAGCTGTAATGAAAAACGAAGAAATGTGCTTGGGTTGTTTGTTTGTTTGTTGGCCCTGGGTTTTCGAAAGGGAACCAAAATTGTCTAAAGTGTGTGCTTAGAAAACTGGGAAAGGGGTGGAAGGGAAGAAGAGATGGAGGATGTCAAAATGTTACTTGAGTTTTTGTATGCTAATCTTTCCTTAAATTATTAACCAATGGGAAGAAATTATTTACATTGTGCTCGGTGTGGACGTGGCAGTGCGTTGCAAGGCGTCCTGTCAAGCGAAATCCTCAGAGCGAATGATTAGAGTTGTCGGGTCTTATTTATTTATGCTGCCCGTACTCAGAGGAGCTTTTTTTTTTTTTTTTTTGAGATTGCACCCAGAGATAGAAAGAGAGGGAGAGGGAAGATTTTCTGATGTTGCAAGGAAATAAGCAGGGGTTGAGGGGGGGGGGAGAGACGGAAGATGCTCTTAATACTCACTCAAAATTAGGTTATCTCCCACATATAATAACGACTGGAACAATTGGCATAGATTTGCATGTAATCTTTTTTAACGGTACCTGAAGCTCAGTCTGAAAGAAGAACTTCTGTGGACACTGGGAACAATCGTAAATTTTATCCTCTTGCCCATGGACAGCAAAGATATGTTGCTGCAATTTATTTGCCTGTACAAAAACTAGAGGAACAAAAAAGAAGAAAAGAAACAGCAGTGTTGTCAGAGAGAATGACCAGCATAGTCGAATTCATATGGACACCTTTTGCCTGTTGCCAAAGATATAGCAGCAGACTGTGGAGTCAGGGGCTTTCACTCCTTTGTCCCTCTCCTCCCTTCCCATTCCATTTATTTACAAATTGTGGGTTAGATCCAGACTACCCTACTATTTAGTAGTTTATTGCTTATTAATTTGTAGACCACCTATATGCCAAAATGGCTTCTAAGCGGTCTACAACTTTATACAACCAATGCATCATTCAAATGCACAGCAACATTAAAGCATCGTTAATTAAACTATATTATAAAACAAACAATGAGAAAGTGTAGCAACTGAATCTATTTAAACAGTAAAATTGTAAGTTCAGTTCAGGGGGGATGCTTGCCTAAACAAATGGTCCTTCAGAAGCCAGGGCGATGGCAGCACTGATTGGGACCTCCTGTATTTTAGCAGAGACAAAGGAAGGGCTTTCCACAACACACACCGGTGCCACCAGTGGAAAAGCCTGCCTCTGTGTCACCATAAGCCAATAACCATCAGGTGGTGGCAAAACTCAGCACTGTCATGGTATGTGCCTGAAAAGCAGCACCACTTCCCACCTAGGCGGCAGCATTTTCAGTCACATGCAGGATCCACTAAAATGCATTGGGCTTGAATTAGGCATGTTTAGTGTAGACATACTGCTATGCTACCCTTTATGCTGGCAAATGATGGCATGGTTTGGGAGGGATTTTTTTGAATGTGGGGGATGAGGGGAGACCTGATTCTGCAGCCTGCTCCCAGCCTCTTAACCATGATTAAGATATAAACATCATTATGGCTACCCCAATACACATACACATGCTACATGGAAATGAAGGGGTGCTTTATAAATGGCTGAGAGAGTTGCCCAGATTTCCCATGTATACACAGCCATGCACTGAGTATAGCATGAACATTGACTTTACAATTCACCCTTGGGTCACTTGTCAACGTTATTTAGAAAACACACAGAAGAAAAAGAACATCTAGACCCCAGGCAAATAGTAATTATAACAAGAATCGTCACTGTGGTCTGATGGCATAGGATATTCCAACTTAGCTGAAGCTAAGTAAGTCTTGGTTTGGGCAATGGCTGGATGGGGGGCCCCTAGAACTCTATGGATGCCACCTTGGGCCTGTGCAGTCATAACAACTCTAGTCTAATAAACCACACTTTCTTGAGCTCAGATTCCTGCTTAGCTTTAACTTCATTTAGATCCTGGTTTCATATCTTGGTGCCTAGACAGTGATTAAACCACAGTTTCTCAGTGAAGATGTAACATAAAACTGTGGTTTAATGAAGAAATGGGCGAGGATGGGAGGATGTGTGCATGTAGGAACAATGCTTTTTTCTTTTTAGTGTAATAAACATAGTTTACTAGAATGAGATGGTTACGCCTAAATCTGATCCTCAAGTTCCATGATGGAAGAAAGGCAAAATATAAATCGAATGAGCAACCAAACAAAAATACTTAATACACCACTTTTAACACTGAATATGCATTATGAGCACTGCATATTGGCTATTTTACCACTCCCGTAAGAGTGACCACTAGTACTCATTTTAGAGATGGAGAACCAAGGCTTGGCATAAGTGACTTGCCCAGGAGAGTTAGCAAGGTCAAGGCCAGGCATCCCCAGACTTCAGCCCTCCAGATGTTTTGGACTACAATCCCCATCATCCCTGACCACTGGTCCTGTTAGCTAGGGATCATGGGAGTTGTAGGCCAAAACATCTGGAGGGCCACAGTTTGGGGATGCCTGGTCAAGGCTCTCAAGGAACCTGAACCCAAGTCTCCCACATCAAGATCCAATACTGGACCACACCGTATAATCACTGTACATTGGAATACAGAAATAATTCTAAATGTTCACACCAGGAGGTTTAAATGACTGTGGAAAATACTGCCCAGTAAGAGAAATGAAGGGGAGAAAGGCCGCCCTTCCAGGTAGCTCTGGTTTGTGAGATCATATTCAAAAGCTTTTCTGGTAGCGGTTTCACCCTTCCAAGGAAAGGAATACTGTATTTTAAAACTCCCCTGTGTGTCATTTCTGGATCAAGCCATGCACACAGAGGCTTGTCTGGGTCTGACTGTCTTACCTGTAAAACAAACAGGGCATTTGAATGTGCCTCCCATCCCCTCGAAGCTGTGCTCAATCAGGTGACACAGGAGCTTTGCCGGAGAGTCAAACATCTGGTTACACAGCTTGCACTCATGATTGATGCCTTCCTCTGCAAGGTTCAAATGATACAACTTGTTAGTGACACAGCAGATTAGCGTCTGAAATGCAGTAGTCGGCGAGAAATCACAGCACTGGATTGCGTGGTTTCCGGGACCGAAAGATGCTGTACTTGCAACACCGCCTCCCCCCCCCCAACCCCTTTACAAAAAGCATGCGTTAGTATGCTTGTAGTGTATTCAGGTGTACAGCCGCAAGTCAAATTTGAGGGGCATTTCTATTTACAGCCCTGATGGAAGTGACACTGTGATCAAACCGCCAGTAACATACACTCCTGTTTCCTCAGGCTTGTGACACAATGCCATGCCTCTACGCTCCGCAAAAACAGAAGGAGAGACACAGACACAACACCACTGCTGCGGGCATATAAAACACACACACACACACACATATATATATTATTAAGACTTCTCGAACCCACATCGAAAAGTGCAGGAGGTTCAGGTGAGGCCATAGAAAAACGGGAAGCCAAAATGCTGCTACCTTCAACTCAATTTGCATTGTAACAAATTCAAGAAAAGGTGTTGATGCTAAAGGAACAGCAGGGATCCCAAAATGAGGGTTTGAGCCAGCCAAGTTTTTTTTTGGGGGGGGGGACGGGACAATCTAACTGGGGCAATTAATTCCTCCCTCAATATGGATTTGTATTTCCTATATCGTCTATGAAAGGAATGTGTTTAACCTTCCACAATTCAGGGACAGAGTACACAATATAAGAACAACAACAAAAACTGTTTGTGTGCGTGTGTGTGTGTTTGTGTATGGTGCTGGTGCTGGTGCTAAGGGTGGCAACCCCCCTGAATCACCTGTTTGCAATATTAAGCCCTATCTGGAAGTACCCAGGCTACTCTCCCAGGGCCAAGAACAACAGGTAGGGGAAGGGAGTTTAGAGCAGGCGAGGGTGGGTTTTTTTTTAAAGCCCAAGGGCCACATCCACTTCTGGGCACCCTTCTGAGGGCCACATACCAGTGGGCAAAGGGCAAAAGTGGGTGCAGCAACTATGTAAACTTTACAAGGAGGGGTTTTTCTACACACACACACACACACACACACACACACACACACACACACCTCTATCCTCTGTCCAGACAAGCAAGAAGCATTGTCACAGTTCAGGGGTATGTCCCAGCCAAGCAAAAACACTCAAGGAGGATACAAAGCAAAGCCAGTGAGGGGTGTGGTGTGGGGAGAGTTCCAAGGGCCAGAAAGAAAGGCCTGGAGGGCCACACTTGGCCCACAGGCCTGAGGCTTCCCACCCCTGATCTAGATGCCTTCCAGCGAGATATTTACTGTGAGATGGGTGCTGCTCAGGCATGTATGTTTTTTCAGAGCACACAGAACACTATGGAAATCAAAATGCCAGTCCATATCTCCCCCCCACCCCACCATAAGCAGATGTGGCCCTCAGGCTGAAAAATGTTTTTTACCCCCTGATATAAAACATATCTGGTTAGGGGTCAGCAAAGGTGGGGCAGTGCTGATAGAGGGTCCCAGCCACTCCCCCGTCTAGGTCTTATTAACCTCAGTATGTTTGCTGCATCATGTGACTTCAAGACCATGCTCCGGTAGCATAGTTTCTTCATGGCTTAGAGAACTATTATTTAAGCACATTTGATAAAGATATAGAGAGTGCAATCTTTCGAAATGAAAAGAAACGGGTTATTAGCCACAAGCTGGGATGCGAACTGAATTGCAATCACCACTACCATCATATATATCCATTTCCAGAAGTCATGTTATTCCATTGAAGCAAAAATAACCAAAGGCCTTGTGGCATCTTAAAGATTAAGAAATTTATTATGCCTGAACTTTCCACTGACCAGAGTCCGTGCAGGAAGTGCAATTGGCAGGCATTTACATATATAATACTTTTGAGCTTCACATACATTAGATCACAAAATTGCTTACAACAGTCCTGTAAGGTAGGGAAGTATTACCAGCCCCATTTGGTAGATGCAGAGCTGATACAGTGTTTCGTAGCTATGGCTACCTAATGACACCACGGCACAGGTGGTCTTTGAACCAGGGGCCTTTGTGTTTCATAGCCCACTCCCATACACTATACCTGCTCCCCCCATAAGCCAAACAACCAAGCACATGTATGGAAATTATATTCCCAGTTTTCACATATTTGGTTAATGTTAATTGTATACCATTTGGGGGCAAGTCTGGAAGTATTTCAAACAGTTAAAGCTACGACAAACAAAACTCAAACAAAAAAATAATAAAAACATAATAGGTTCCCGCAGATGTGGAAATTCGCTCCACTGGAGGCAAGACCTTTTGATTTGCAAATCCACTTCTGAATTATAAGGCCTTCTTCTCACCAGTTGGGTTTTTTGTTGTTGTTGCACTCCCACAGGAGTCTATTATATATTTTCTATGTCAATGAAACCATCCAGAAAGAAATAAAAAAAGGAAGGGGGGGAGAGAGAGTTGAGTAAGAAAGAGAAAAAGAGAGGAGAAAGTCCTATGATTTAGCATGAGAAACATTTCCCTTTTCATAAACTCAAAATTAAGAAAAATACCAAAAGATGTGGAGAGGAATTGCTGGTACTTTCTTAGCATCATACTATAGTCAATGTAACACAGTGGTTCTAGAAGTTTGGACTATGGGAGCTTCCAAGTTCAAAACCCTCAAAAGAAATGAAGCTCACTTGGTAATGCTATTGCACTCACCTTCTGTCAGCCCAATCTACCTCACAGGGTTGTTGTGAGAATACAATGGTGGGGGAGTGAAACACGTGTGCAACCTTATTGGAGCAAAGGCAGGATATAAATATGCTAAGCAGAAAGAAAGCAAAACTGAGGGCTAGAACCATCGCGAACTTTGGAGGATGGTTTTCTCAGCTAAAAGATTGCATGTGGAAATGTTAAAGAAGCGAAATGGAGCTGGCAACATAGTGACTAGACATGTAGCACTAGGGTGTTTTTTTTAATTAAAGAACACACCCAGTTATTTCCTTCCTGTGCCTTACATGTATGGGAGGGAACTTTGTCAGATGGAAGTGGCTCATAGGAGAGACCAGCCTAACAGGTAAAATATGGAACCCATCTCATTTTTAACATAAAAAAGCAGATTGCTACCACTTGCTGTGCTGGTGTCTCTCCATATTATTCTCCTTAACCCCACAATCTGCTTGTGGATCTATTGATTCAGTGCTGAGCAAACACAGCATCAAATCACAGATTCTTAAGGTCTCTTTCTCTGTTTCCCAAGTTCAGAATAATAAGCATTAATTTTACACTTCATTTCTCTGCACTAGAAAAAAAAAGACAGAGAAAGAAACGTGGTCCTTGTTTAAAACAAGCAGGCCTGCGGGATTTTATCAGGCAGAAACTATGTCAGGCCAAAAGAGGAACAGAGCGCTTTGTGTAAAAGTGTCGTGGGGAGATGATAGTATTCTGTAATGTTCCCAGTACCTACTTTTGTCTCCAAAAGCATTTGATCCCTGGCAGACACATATACTTATTTCCATACAGGTCTTGAGGGAAAGCCAGTAGGAATGAGAGCTGATTATCTGAATCCTGAAGGTGAAACCTGGGTGGTGCCCAGCAATGCTAAAGGCAAGCGCAGGGGCGAATTTGGAGGTACATAATTTACTGCCTGTTAGTGAGGATTAGTGAGTTGCGCTGACCCGGATGAACTGCAGTGGCGAGGCTCCGGCTCCCATTGTTCTTAAGTTCAAATGCATTTGCGTGGTGTTGATAGGACCACGCTTTGCTGCTGCACTTCCTACTCTCTCCCCCTGCCTTGCTTATTGCAGTGGCACTGCCACGCCTTGACATTCAAGCGATTCCAGTGGCAGAAAACGTGCACTTGGAGCAAGTTGCAATGAGTCTCTGAGCCCGTAAGAGAGGTGACAATGGCAGCCTCCTGGCAAGGTCTCCATATAATTAATAGTACCGTGTGGAGCCCATGCACTTGTAGCCCCTGAAATCCTAATTATAAACTGTATTAATGGCAACGCAAAAGGAACAACACAAGTGGCATAGGCTGACACCCTATCAAACCCAAGAACAAAGGAGAGGTGTGTACATGTAGCAAAAAGACAATAGCCTTTACTGCTACTTTAGAAACAAATCAAAACCACGACCTCTCCAGACTGATTTAATAAAACAACATTCTCCCTTAGGAGAAAGGGTGGGGGGAGTAGCCTCCTGCTTTACTGTGAAGACATTTAAAACAACCTGACACTCATTTTTGACACCTGCATGTAAATCACACACTGTTTCCTTCCCAGAACAGTATATCTTGTATATTGTTGTTATTTTAGAGGGTCAGCAAGTGGAACTTCAATTGGCACTGGAATAGACAGTGCATTAGTGTTATCAGTTACAGAAGAAGAAAATGATTTGCAATGGTGATTCCAGGATTTTGGGGAACCTCATTAATGGCACCAACATTGGGCCTCCCTGAACGTGCACACCAAGAATTCTGTTAGGTTGGATTTGATTTACTTGGTCACACTGTGCAAAACAGGAAATGGTAGCCCTGTTTGAGTAGTTCAATGTACAAACCGATTCAGCAGTTTACCTTCCACAGATGTGAGCAGGAGAATGAATGAATGAAATCAACTTGTATCACAAAGGAGCCTCTCTAAAGAAACCTGAACGAGGGAAGCACTCATTACACACTCCAGACAGACAACACAATTGCCGTATTGATTTGTCATTAAACACTGCAGTGAGGATAACGGGACCAAATTCTAGGCAAAGAAAGAAAGCCTTGGCTCAGCTAATCTAATTGCTGTTGCCATGTTGGAATGTCAGTACTTCCATTTTTCATTTAAGAAACCCCTGTTTTTTACAATGTGAAGATATTAGTTTGTTTTCCATCCCAAAATACTATTTCAATGTACCATGTTTAGGGAGGTTTTTAATATTTAATGCTGTGTTGTTTTTAACAATTGATTGGGAGCTGCCCAGAGTGGCTGGGGAAACTCAGCCAGATGGGCAGGGTATAAATTATTATTATTATTATTATTACCCCACTGAAATCGAGGAAGAAAGATGCACATTCCTCCACTTTCTGCAACTGTTCCCTAAGGCCTTTTCAAACTCAGGACCCACTTTTAACCCAAACATGTATTTGAACACCCAATTTCTAATATTTTACTATATATTTACATGGTGGCAATGCTCCTCCCCATTCCAGGCAGAATTGGCTGATTCAGAAACTCTTAAGTGAAGAGGGCATTTTATACTGTATTTCCCCTCCTCCCCAAATGCTCCTCAAAGTATTCCAACTTATCTCCTGCCATTTCTTCTCCCCTTTCCCTTTCACAATCAATTTGTACCCTGTGCATGCACCTGAACTGACAGTTTCTTTTATCTGTGTTCCCAGTTCCTTGTAGTACATTCGCTTCCTCCTCCTCTACTAGCTTCCCTGCCTTAACCCCTTCCTCTATTCCCGGTGTATTACAGTGGTACCTCGGGTTACAGACGCTTCAGGTTACAGACTCCACTAACCCAGAAATAGTACCTCGGGTTAGGAACTTTACTTCAGGATGAGAACAGAAAGCGCGCGGTGGCGGCGTGGTGGCAGTGGGAGGCCCCGTTAGCTAAAGTGGTACCTCAGGTTAAGAACAGTTTCAGGTTAAGAACGGACCTCCGGAACGAATTAAGTTCTTAACCCGAGGTACCACTGTACTGCTATTTGGGGAGCTGCTGCTGCTAGGATCTGTCCAACCCAAAAGCTACTGCATGAGCAGGCGGTGGGCTTCAGGGCAGAGGCCCATTGGTGGCCCCCAGCTCACGGTTATTAGGCATATTCAAAGCCTGCCCTTCACCACTGTAGCCCTCAGGGAGGGGCACAATGCACAAACCACAAAATTACATAAAATCAACCAAAAAGAGATTTTAAAACGGCACATCAGTTTACACATAACACTCTTCCGGCATCCTTCTGGGCCCCTTCCTCTGAGCGTTTTCTCAACCAAGTGCCTTTGGAAATCACAAATGAATTTGGGTGGTCTTTGCGTGGGACCGGTGGGACAAAAGGAACTGTTCAGAACAGAACCCTGACAATTAAGGAGCCTGGGTTTTTGAAGAGCATGGGATTGATGGCGTGGACAGCAAAAGCATCACCTGGGGAACTGGGTGTAAGTCCTCCGAGGGTTGATGGAGGTCAGTTACTATAGCAACAGAGAATGAGCTCAACCTTGTAACTGACCCTTATCTTTTTTTGATCTGTTGGCCACTTGGGGCCAGAGCTGGAAATCAACTGGAAAATAATCCAGTCACATATCATAAAGAAAACTATCTATACTTATTTAGCCAGGTAGAAACTGAAATCCTTTGCTTGGGTGGTTTTGCTATACTTAAGTGCCTCTCACCTTTAATGTCTGCACAGCATTCACAAGTCTGCATATAAGTAATCTGCATTACAGACTATGCAGGGACCCACCTACTATGCATGCTGAGAAATTCAGCACAGCTGCACCTACCGGTATCTAGATTTATGCATTTCTTTAGTTAGCCAATCGGGAGGGTTATAGTCTGCCTTCTGACGTTCAAAAAAAGTCCACAGAGTAAATGGCAAAAAAAGAGAAATAACAGGGGGTTTGTTTTGCTTTTTAGACACAATATAAAATAGAATAAATTCCTGCACTTATAGAAAAGAAAGCACACTAAACAGGCAGGGGTTTAAGAATATCAAAACCCAAGTGCCTTAGGAAATAAAAATATATCATATTGACATCTGAAAGGGGAAGGGGGTGCCCAATGAACATCTCTAGGGAGGGAACTGCACAAATGGGGGCCACCACAGAGAAAGCCCAGGTTCCCCAATTGACCTCAGGATGTGAGGGGACCAGATGACTGCAATAACACCTCCAAAAAATGCAGAGCTAGCAACATGGCTCAGCATCTACCAAGGGTGCAAACCTGCTCCTCTTCACCATTAAAACTGCAAAAGGCCAGTGAACCCCTGTGGCCAATAACAGTACCAATGTCTTGAACCCCCAGGCAGCTATGCTCGGGTAACATCTTGTCCCCTACTCTATTTAATATATATATGAAGCTGCTGGAATTGGTCAGTTTACCGAGACCTTTGCTGGCTACTGTTGCAAGTTATCTGTCATTTGCATAGCTGCCAAGTTTTCCCTTTTCTCGCGAGGAAGCCTATTCAGCATAAGGGAAAATCCCTTTAAAAAAGGGATAACTTGGCAGCTATGCATTTGTGCTGATTTATCTTATTGCTGTTATGGTATTTTTAACAGGTTTTATTGGAAACCACCTTGAGAAGTTTTCATAACAGGAGGGGTGTGTGTACGTAGAGAAACAGAGAGAGAGAGAGAGAGAGAGCACACTGCAGTCCAACATCTGGTGGGACAGAGGTTCTCAACTCCTTATTTCATTGCTACACAAGTGTTGTAGTTTGTCATTCATCTGGTATAATGGGTAAAGTGGTGGATATGGAAATCCCAGCTCAATCCTGAAGTTCACTGGTGGGTCTTGGGCAAGTCTCCATCTTTAGCCTACCTATCAGAATTAAGAAGGCTCACATCCAGATGATCATAATTTGAAAAGCTACCTTCATATAAAAACACTAGAAGAGTCCAGAAATCCACTTTTCCACACACCTTGTCTCCCTCTCTCTGACTTGCTATCCAATTCACACATCTCTAGCCAGAGCCTAGCATACTGTTGGTACTGAATTAATGTTACATTAACGATATAATCGTTGTCATCATCCTCATTATCTTGACCTGGAGGAATTAAATGAGTGAAGTCACCGGAATGAAGAAGTTAACAGATTGAATTCCAGGTATTTGACAGCTTTGGATGCCTTTTTAGATTTTTAGAGACACACACACAATGGTGACAGGCTATTCAGTCATGATTTTTTGTTTCATTTTAGAATAAAATGTCCTCAGAGACACATAGCAATGGTATGACTCGGAGGTAAAAAAATTGACATATTCTTGTTTCAATAAATGCTTTCCTGATGTGTAATGTTTATTATGCTAAAATCTGCTTCCATCAGTACTGGCCTGAAACTGTAGCTAGTGTTGATAATCAGATTTAGTCTTGAACCTTGTCATATTGGGACTCACCTTTAGTCCAAACAATTGGGGTGAGGACTCAATTTTTAAAAACCATTTACCAGTACTGTATTTGTATGGACTGTATTTGTATGGATAGTGTTCTCGAAGCTACGAACATGAGTTTGACCAAACTGCGGGAGGCAGTGGAAGACAGGAGTGCCTGGCGTGCTATGGTCCATGGGGTCACGAAGAGTCGGACACGACTAAACGACTAAACAACAACAATTTGTATGGTGCTGCTGCTCCTATTCTTAACCCACCTTTCATCAGGCTATGACCCAGTAGTGAGTCCCAACCCACCACTGAAGACTGATGAGTAAAAACACACCACCATCTTTATGTACACGAATGAGAATGAGAAAGCATGTACAGTTTTTAAAGGCTTTTCAAGGGAATGTAAATGGAACAGGAAATCTGGAAATTCAACTCAGACCACAAAACAGGGAAAAATAATGAAGACTGGATTACTGCAACACAGTCTATGTGGGCCTCCCCTTGTAGTTGGTCCAGAAGAGCAGTTAGCAATGCTGCAGCATACTGCACTAACAGGAGTGACATCCCACCAGCATACAACACCACGACACATCTGCGGCAGCTGTCAATTTGCTACTGGTCTTACTATCAGCATATAAAGCGCTTAACAGCTTGGGACCAGTGCACTTGAGGATTGCCTTGCTAACTCAACTGCTTCTTGCAAGTACCACACAATGTTCAGTCCACATCTGCAAGGAGTCAAGCTTTTCAGTGTGGCTGCACCTGTGTGTTTGGAAGTCCCTACCTATTCCCATCATGTAGGCACCCTCACTGTTTTGTTCCAGACACCTGCTAAGCACTTTTCTCTTTTGACAGGCCCACCTAGATGTGCAAACAAGTTTTCCTGATTTATATCAATCATTGTCTTAAATTGGTTTATGTTCACCGCTTACATATTCTTTGATTTAGCAGTTTATAGATCATTATAAATGAATAAATAAATGTGTCTGGCAACTTGGCCCTGCTGAGCTGCAGCAAAGATCTGAAGAGGGTGCCAGCTCTACTCACACAGGCTCCTCTACATGACTGTGTGACTCTGGGTCTTCCTGACTGTGTGGAGGAGTCTGCGCAGGCACAGCTGGTTCCCCCTGCAAGAGTCCCTTTTCTGAGTTCCAAGTGGGTGGAACTGGCTAGGAATGTGACATCAAAGAGTGAGGGCTAGGAGGCATAGTCTTGTGCACATGGAGAAGACCCGAAGCTGCCCAGCATGAGAAGAATCTCACCTTGTGCTTCAGAGAGTAGAGTGCAAAGCCATAGAGACCCCTAGAAAGAATTGGCACCAGCTGCAGAGGGCCAGGATAAGCCCTTTGCCATCTTGTAACAGAGACAGGAGATTCTGTTTAGTATTTTTCCAACTGAAGTGGGCACAAGCTTGTTTTCTCCTGCTCTGGAGGGTAGGACTCGAACCAAAGGCTTAGTTACAAGAAAGGGGATTCAAACTAAACATACAGGGGAAACATTCTGACAGTAAGAGCCATTCAACAGTGGAACAGTCTCCATCAGAAGGCTGTGGACTCTCCTTCCTTGAAAGTTTCTAAGTAGAGGTTGGGTGGTCATCTGTCACGGATGCTTTAGCTGAGATTCCTGCCATGCAGGGGGTTGGACTAGATGATCCTTGGGTCCCTTCCAGCTCTACAATTCTGTGATTCTACTCCTCTTCTACCATTAAAAGGTAAAGGGACCCCTGACCATTAGGTCCAGTCGTGACCAACTCTGGGGTTGCGGCGCTCATCTCACGTTATTGGCTGAGGGAGCTGGCGTACAGCTTCCAGGTCATGTGGCCAGCATGACAAAGCCGCTTCTGGCAAACCAGAGCAGCACACAGAAACGCCGTTTACCTTCCCACTGTAGCAATACCTATTTATCTACTTGCACTTTGACGTGCTTTCGAACTGCTAGGTTGGCAGGAGCTGGGACCGAGCAACGGGAGCTCACCCCGTCGCAGGGATTCGAACCGCCGAGCTTCTGATCGGCAAGCCCTAGGCTCTGTGGTTTAACCCACAGCGCCACCCATAGGTGGGGCTAAAGCACGAATAATTTATTCATTTAACATACAGATTCACCTAACAAGACTCTAAAGAAAAAGCAAACCAAGGCCTTAAGGTTGTCTAGGAACTTCCAAAGCCTATCCATCTACAATCTGAACCATTCTAGGGATAAAGAGAAGAAAAAGCTTTGCCAGGTGGGATACAGCCTATGAATCTTGCACTGCCCATACCCCTTATCCATAGCTCTTTGTGGGCATGCCATTCTGCATTGGCATCATGTTGCTCATATTCTGTGAATCCCTCTGTCTTTCGGCTGAAATATAATTTTGCATTCAAAATACATATATATGATCTAGGCTGGCACAACACTGATGTATTTTATGAGCTGAAGATTCGTTAATAAAATCTTCTATGCCTACTTCAATCTTATGACAATTTTACTATTATGTTTTCAAGGGATATGAAAGCTGTCCGCAGTGGTTAGAAACATCACTTTAATGAAAAATGGTAACACTGGGAGTTTGATACGTCTAGATATTGCCAAAAAAAAAAAAAGAGCAACAGAATGAGCTGCATTTTCAAAGTGTGCATTTGGCTTCAGATCAACTTCTTGGTGGATGAAATTAATTACAGTATGTTCCTTATTCAAGTCTATGTGTTTCGTGCTTTCCTGCAATACAGGGGTTGGGAGATTTCACCATTAGGCTCAGGCAACCAAGATAGAAAACCTGGTTTTAGAAAGGGCCCTGGGTATCCATAGAAGGAATCTCCAAACCTCTGCAAGTTTCGCTGCAATTAACAAACTATCCCCTGTTGCATTTATGCAATTCGCTCTGCCACGTTTGATCCTGAACAGCAGTTACAATGTGGAGGAGAATCTGTACATCTCCTTTGCTGAGATGTGCATGAACTCCAGATATAGAAAATGCTCAACTTCCCTTTCCACACACGGAAATTCGTGGCAGAAAGCACTAAGGCAAGTTGATTTAGAGATGGGTAAAATCTGTATTTCCTGCCCATGATAATTTAGCAAGTTTTTACCCATATTTCTGCTGTGTTTCCACACAAATCTCTATGGTTTAAAACAACAACTATTGCTCCTTGCAAACCAAAGACCAGTACTTCAGGCAAAGAGCAGGAACAGAACACTTCTTCTTGGTGTAATACTTTTCTATTTGAACATAGAGGACTCAAAGCCAGGATCCACCACCCAGAGTCTAAAGTGGTGTTACCCATTCTACTATCTCAGATTGGCATCGCTTTCATGGATAGACCAGACTGGGAACAGTAACCTTCAAACACAATGCCTAGAAAAACAACCACACACACACACACACACACACACACACACACACACACACAAATAAAGTATTTCCAGAGAGTTGCAGGTTAATCAGAAATGTTGTGCACGTAATCTCTTGTTGCACCAAACACAAATATTTAGAAAGAGATTACCAAATAATAATAATAAAAAACACAAAGCTACAGTATTTGTATTTTGAATGTTAATTTGACATAAAGAAGTGTGCATGAGGGAATGTTTATAATCAGAACTCCAATAAACTCACAAATGACTCTAGTATTTTATAAGCTTGTTAGGAACAAATCACTCCCTTAGCTTATATTTACTTACTGATGAATCATAAAAGGCCTCAATACACAACGAGTAAATTCAAAAAAGAGAAAAAAAAGGTTTTCCTTTGGTTCTATCAGCAAAATGTATTCTGCAAACCTTGCAAATGGCACTGCGAATTCTGTCACCTGCCATGTGACAAAAGAACAGTTCCCCCTAAGCTCAGCATGGTAACCTGCCCTGTGTTGTCCCTTCCCCTACCCTACCAGCCGCAGAAGAGGCATCCTAGTTTTCAAAAGCGCAGAACTAGATATCTCCCCTTGCCTCCTGCCCTTCTGTTGCCTGGGGAGCAGTCTTTGGGAGCACATCCAGGCGTCCTAATCTGCATAATGATGGACCTCTAGAGGGATTGTTCTGTCTTACGAAGAGTCGGAGAAAATATGCACTGTCCTCTAAAGCAAGTGCGGCGGAAACCAGCACAGAATCTAAAGGTGGAAATGGATGCTCCACAGTGACATGAATGGACCTCCTATTTGGTCCCCCCCCCAACATATAAATCCATGGGGCATAGAAAATGTGTGACACTTTTTGGCTTGAGGGCCATACTGAGAGTTCACCAACCCTCCGAGGGCCAAATGCCAACAAACAAACACACACACACTTCCACATTCACAGAGCACACAGCACACAATCAGCCCCGGGGGTGGGGGGTGGAGCCACACACACAGGAAGTACGGCACACACCCTTTAACACATGAGAATTAATTTCCCTGATTTCACTTTAGTGGAGGTGCCTCAATGGAATTTTCTCCCTAAGGAGGCAACCCCAGCACCTACTCTACAAGCTATTAGACACCATGTCAAGACATTTGTATTTATCCAGGCATTCTAAAAAAAATTATATATCATTATTATTTAAATTTCTATTCTACCCTTCGTCTGAGCATTGCATGGAAGTTCACAATATAGAAACACAAGAATACATAACGTAGTAACAAACAAAAACAATACCCCCCAGTTTTAAAGGCCATAGGTAAAGGTTGTTGTTGTTTAGTCGTGTCCGACTCTTTGTGACCCCATGGACCAGAGCACACCAGGCACTCCTGTCTTCCACTGCCTCCTGCAGCTTGGTCAAACTCATATTCGTAGCATTGAGAATACTGTCCATTATCCAACCACCTCGTCCTTTGTCATTCCCTTCTCCTAGTGCCCTCAATCTTTCCCAACATCAGGGTCTTTTCCAGGGAGTCTTCTCTTCTCATGAGGTGGCCAAAGTATTGACACCTCAGCTTCAGAATCAGTCTTTCCAGTGAGCACTCAGGGCTGATTTCCTTCAGAATGGATATGTTTGATCTTCTTGCCGTCCATGGGACTCTCAAGAGTCTCCACCAGCACCATAATTCAAAAGCATCAATTCTTCGGCGATCAGCCTTCTTTATGGTCCAGCTCTCACTTCCATACATCACTACTGGGAAAACCATAGCTTTAACTATACGGACCTCTAGGTAAAGGTACCCCTGACCATTAGGTCCAGTCGTGAATGACTCTGGGGTTGCGGTGCTCATCTCGCTCTATAGGCCAAGGGAGCCAGCGTTTGTCCGCAGACAGCTTCCAGGTCATGTGGCCAGCATGACTAAGCCGCTTCTGGTGAACCAGAGCAGCGCACAGAAAAGCCATTTACCTTCCTGCCGGAGCGGTACCTATTTATCTACTTGCACTTGACGTGCTTTCGAACTGCTAGGTTGGCAGGATTTAAAGGCCATAGATTGTTTAATTAGCCAAAGGCCTAGGAGAAGAGGAATGCTTTTGCCTGGAACCTAAAGATATGTAATGAAGGCGTCAGGTGAGCCTCCCTAGAGAGAGCATTCCACAAGAGGGGGGGCATTGCTTCATTATTTCATTGCTGACGATATTTCTGCCTCATTATATTGTAATCTGTGTTTGTTTAAAAAATACTTAGGTCCTATAAAATATCCTCTGATTAATCAGGCTGAAGAACTGCCAACCCTTAGGTGCCTAACCTGTATATAAAACCAATAATCAAACAATGATTGATGTGTTATCACATACAAAATATAGCCATACATTAAAACCCCAGTCTGAAGACTTGTTTGATGATAATTTGCAACCTTTATCTAAACAAGGTTAAATATTGATACTAAAGCACACCCACAGCCCTAAATATCCCAGACAAAAGCTAATAACATGACACTATAAAACTCTTTTTGAATAACCTTTTCCCAAAAACATATCAAGGAAAGATCTGTTGGTGAGTCAAATAACAATATCAACCAGCATGTCAGGAATCATGGGAACTACACACTCCCCATGGTTCCCAGCAGGGCCGGCTCTAGGTATAGTTCCGGTGGTGCGGGGTGCCAGGGCGCTGTGTCGGCAGGCGGGGCGCTGCGGGGCAAAGCCGCGCGGAACCCATGCTGCACACTGTGAGGGGGGGCGCCGGAGCGATCTCCGCGCCTCAGCGCCAGGGCGCCCGACCTGCTTGAGACTGCCCTGGTTCCCAATGCCCCTTCACCCCATTCTGCTCCCTAAGATCAATGGCAATTACAAAGCTTGCTTCTCTATCCAGGAGGAAGGGCTCTTGGCTTGGGGTTCCTGGGACCTTGCAGGGAGGCTTCTAAGCGAATTTGGAATTAGCTTCATTTTGAACAGACATTCTTTAGATTTATCAGAATCTTCCCCATGTTAGTTGCATACCAAATTACTTTGAACCACAGAACTAAGTAGGAACTTTCCCAATATGGCTCCAACCCCTGGGACCTGGTCACACGGAAGCATGATGAAACAGTGGGAACACTATTTGATACAGTAGACTCATCTAGCTCTATCTTTATATAGAGATATATAAAGATGTGCATATCTCAACAGGCTCATAAGCAATATGTTAATACAAGTTGTGTATGGGGAAGAAAGAGCTGGCACAAGGGTATTTTTCAAATAAATGTAAGTAAGTGATCTGCACGGTAATGACTGCATTAGGTACGTTTGCCTGGCACTCTTATTTATGGGGCTGAACTATTATTGGGGGTTATCAGACCATGTGTTTTATTAAACACACACTTAAAGCACCTAGCAAAGCACTATGCAATAACATCTTGTGGTCTCAAAAGATGGACCCACTTACAGCCGCCATAAAGTTGCTGGCTACATCTAGTCTTTAGTGTTTACAGCAAAGACACAGTAGCTATGTAACTGAGGCAGGTTTAACAAAAATTATGGGACGTGCGAAAACATTTTTACTCAAATTTCCAATTTTCACATGGGAAACTCATTTGGCAGAAATTTTGCTGTTTCAAAAAATCAAAATTCAGATGGTGTTCATTTTATTCTAAGACTCCCTGGAAAAGACCTTGATGTTGGGAAAGATGGAGGGCACAAGAAGAAGGGGATGACAGAGGACAAGATGGTTGGACAGTGTTCTCGAAGCCACCAACATGAGTCTGAACAAACTGCGGGAGGCAGTGGAAGACAGGAGTGCCTGGCGTGCTCTGGTCCATGGGGTCACGAAGAGTTGGACACGACTAAACGACTGAACAACAACAAAAAATATGTTTGTCATAGGTATGAGCTTTCGTGTGCATGCACACGAAAGCTCATACCTATGACAAACTTAGTTGGTCTCTAAGGTTCTACTGGAAGCAATTTTTTTATTTTTTGTTTCGACTATGTCAGAGCAACACGGCTACCTACCTGTAACTAACAAAAATTGTATTATACCGTATATTTAAAAAAATCAGATAGTGTTTTACACAGGTATGCTGAGCAAAAACCTTCTCTAGGACTTTTTGCAGGAGCCAAACATGCATCAAAATACATCAGTGAACATTCCAGGGGGCCTACAAAGATAGGCCTATTACAGATAGGAAGGGCAGAATGTAGCTTGTCTAGGAGTGAAGACCTAGTAGGTTCACAGCATGGCAAGATCTGAACTATGAACTTCCTAAGCTCACAAATTCACTGCCACAAACCTATAACACTACAGTTGAATTAGCATGGCTGAGGCTGTTGGAAGCTGCAGTCCAAAACATCTGGAGGGCACCAGGTTGGTGAAGGCTGCTACAAACTGTCAGAATCGCTCTGGCAAAATTTACCAGCATTATTATATGCCTTTGAAACTGCCACTACAGACAAATGTACTGCATTAAAATTTGGCCTAGAGCTCCCTTGAGGAAACATTTGCTGCGATTTGTATAACAGTTTATATATTTATGCTATTTAATGGTACAAAGCAATAATTATGACTTCATTCACTGATAAGCAACAGCATTACATAAATCTGAGGCGGATTTGGAACACGCCAGCTTTGTCAGTGGCCCGACTAGTTGTAAATTATGTTGCTGTTAAAAAAAATATATTCTAAGCAAATATGAGGGAGCAGCAGGAAGCTAATAATGTGCCTCCAGCTGTTCCAGTTAACCTGCAAATGTGGCCATCTGCACCTCAGGAGAAAAAACGAAAAGAAGAGATAGAGGGAGGGAGAAAAAAGGAGAGAAGCCACCGCCAAAGCACGCACAAAGCCTAGGCCCAACGCAGTAGGAGTGACCTTGCTCCTTCTGACCAGACAAGCGCATACACAAAATCAGAAAAAAAGTTACTGAAGAATAAAAGGACCTTTTCTCCCCCTCATATCATATCACATCACATAGAAAAAAGATAGAGAGAAAGAGAAAAGATTCTCTCTCCAAGGCTTTTATTCTAGAACATTCTGTCTTTTACCTCAGGGGTTATTATTTACTGCATTGCAGGCCTGTCTAGTGAACAGGTTTTCCTCACAACTTTAAACTGCAAGTTTTCAGGTGTTTTCTTTTTTTTAGAAAAAAAAACTTTTTAAACACCTCTTCACAGAACTCACCTTGCATTATTAAAGAGGAACAGAGGCAGAGAAGGAGTAGTTATTGTAATAGATTTCATTCCTGCTACAGATGATTCAAAATAGATCGGCGGGACATAAAAGGCAACCTGTCAAACAAGACAGAGGTTCTCAGATAGAAAAGGCACAGATCTCCCAATGAACATAGAGGCTCAGTCCTAAAGCTTTAGATTTGTGCAGAAAAGGAGGTCCTTAAGTGTGGACCTGTGAGTTGCTTTGGGGGAAATATTGAGTTGAGATTCAGAATTTTTAAATAAAAAGATCTGGGTCACGATAAATTTGCACGCACACACACACACACAGATCTCTGGCATTGGTCTTTCCTTGATGAACCTCCTGGGACTGAAAAGTATATTTTCTTCTATAGCTACATTTTAGTATTCTGTTAATAATACGCTTCCATACCCTCCAACATTTCTCCGATGGAAATAGGGACATCTGAAGGGGGAACGGGACAATCCGGGATCAAATCAGAAACCGGGACGGCTTCTATAAATCCAGGACTGTTCCTGGAATATAGGGACACTTGGAGGGTCTGTGGTTAGTGACAGTCATACGGTGCCCACTCCTGTGGCATCTTACACCCAACACCAGCCAGGCAAACTCTCCCCCATCTCTTTGCTTGTAACTGGAAGCCTGTGTAGTGATGTTCCCACAGTCATGGTTCAGGAGAGCCATAAGAATGACAAAGAAAGCGGATGGAGGGAATGCTCCCATCTCTTCCAACCAATGCCATGCAACTAAATTTGCACCAGATTTGTTCATTGTGGAATGGAAGGAAAAGAAGGCTACGTGATGGAGTCAAGACCTGGTTGCTAAAACAGTAGGAGAGCAGTCCACAAAGTAGCTATAGTCTGCCAGGCTTACGGTGGCTGACTAATCACCATTTTTGTTCTTGGGGTCCAAGTGGGTGATCACAGGAGGCTCTGTGGCAAAAGCGGTTTGTCTCTGCCCTTGGATCTGGTCCAGTCCAAGGGCAGAGTGTGTTCCATAGTCCCTGTCCCACCCAGAATCCTCACTGAGAGATGCTGGCTCTTCTAGGTCCCATCTTGTACTCTGTGTGTGAGAGAGTCTGTGCTGGGTCCCTCCTTCTCTACCAAGGTGGTCCTCATCTGACTGAGTCTCTGGGAGCAGGTGGACCCTAACTGGTAGTAAACCCATATGGGCAAAAGCATCCATAGCTGCTGCACGTTAAAAGCTGATAAATTATTAATAGTAAGTTGGAGTGGTGTTTCCAATAAAGGAAGTATTAAGTTACTCAAGGCGTCTTACAGCCCATTCATATCTAGGAAGGAATCCCTGGAGAGCAGGTGATTTTTCTAGAAATCTTACAGCAGTTCCCGGGCATGGCAGGATGAGTTCCACCTTGTCAGTCCTAATATTTAGCCTTCACTGTGATTTATTCCTCGTTTTAGTGGGTTGCAAAACAGGCCTGTAGGCTGAGCATAGCTTGAATGCAGCTTTCTCCACCCATCCCCACACCCCTGTCTCATTTTTGTAGGGTTTTGTTTTTTAAAAAAAAATGAATATACTGTCAAGGATCTGAGATATTAAGAATGACAATACATTATTACTGCAGCAGAGAGATCTCTAGGGCACAAAAGGTAGGATTTTAAAAACCAAAGTGAAAAATCAATAGTAATGCACAAGAATTCATAAAGGAAACGTGTCAGTCTGCATCACCGAAGACAGGCTTTAAGTTGCGTTTTAAACAAAAATGACAAGTACAAGTCGTTCTAAAAAGGAGGTGGTGGAAGAGGAGGAGGTTTAAATGAGAAGGTCTTTAATTATTACTGGGGAGATGAGAGGAGGGGGGCTCTGCCGCAGTGAACCAAAGAAAACATGTGGCAATTAAAATAGAAATTTTCAACAGGGGCTGTAATTTCAACAGGGCGAGGGCAGCAACACTGGCTTTGCCCAGTGACTAACTTTCACACCAGCCCAGACAGGGGCAAAGGGCTCTCACCCAACATGAATAACAAGAGAGAAGAAGAAGAGTTTGGATTTGATATCCCACTTTATCACTACCCGAAGGAGTCTCAAAGTGGCTAACAATCTCCTTTCCCTTCCTCCCCCACAACAAACACTCTGTGAGGTGAGTGGGGCTGAGAGACTTCAGAGAAGTGTGACTAGCCCAAGGTCACCCAGCAGCTGCATGTGGAGGAGCGGGGAATCAAACCCGGTTCACCAGATTATGAGTCTGCCACTCTTAACCACTACACCACACTGGCTCTCAAGGTCAGTGGCTCTCAAGAGAGGCTCTGGCACAGCCAGATTGTGTCCAATCTTACGGTCCTCTGTTGGAAGTCCAAACCCAATTTAATGATAAGGGACTCCTGAAATTGCTCATTAACAGTGACCACCTGGACAACACATTGGAAAGGCACGTAACTCACTACCTGGTCACAGTCTTTCCCACTATGGAGAAATGTATTGAATTTCTATTTTGATTATAGTGGTTGTTTCTAAAATTTACATCAGCACATATACATTAGTCAATGCAACTTTTTATGCCCGCGTATCTCAGCATCCTTTCCCCCGTACCTTGGTTTATACAGCTGAGATGCAAAATAAGGGGTTGGGAGCTCTGCCAAAGAGACAAAGTCAGGACAGGGTAAAAGAGCCCTTTGCTTGCATTTTATTTTGGAAGAAAATGGTGGAGGTGAAGAACAGTGTTGCGGGGAGGGGAATCATTGGGATTAGAGGTCAACTAGGAATCTGTTTGAGGCTATTTTCTTATTATTTGCACCTGTAGAATCTTGTACGCAGAGTTAATAGAAACAAACACACACACATCCGCCAATTTGACTAGTCTTCTCAAAGGAACTCCCAGCCTACCAAAGACAGTTTCCCTGTGCACTTTTCACCACCTGCTCAAAACATAGTTGTTTAGACAATCTAATGATGGCTGTTAACTAAGTTTAAATGTTTAAATTGTTTTTTAAAAGTTTTTCTTGATAATTTTAAACCAAGAGGTTTTACTGCAATCAAGCGGTACATTAATTTCTTTAAACTGTATAAAAGAAATAGTTTTTTTCACGGAAAGGGCTTCTCTGCATAGCACACCGACATATGAGAAGGCAGTGCTTCAAAGCTCAAATGCTTGCTCCCACCTGATTCTGCCCACCCAATGAAACCAGCCTGCGTTGCTCTGATCCATGTTCCTTCACCATCTGACATGGTGGTTGGAGAACACATAAGGCAGGGTCTTTTATGTTTTGGTGTCAGAATTTTAGAACTTCCTCCCTTGGATGGTCCCACCCACCTCTTCCCTCTTGTTTATACTGGCCTTCCTCCTTCCCATGAATGGCTCTTATCTGGCTGCACTGTGGTTGGTGTCCCAGCGAGATTTCCCCACTGCTCTGTTTTCTATAATTATTTTTATATAGTGTTGTTGATCATTATTGTATGTAGCTTTGAGGGCTCTGTTGGCTGAAAAACTGACCTTCACATTTTCATAAATACATGGTGAACTTTCCAGGTGGCGTCAGGCAAGCTGTCCTCTTTCTACTGCAGGGATCTGTTTGAAACATGTACGTAGGTAATCATACCCACCTTATATGGTTGCTGTTGCGATGATCACTGAGAAAAAGGCTATACAACGCTTTGGGCACTAAATAAGGTGCATCATTATAGCTCAAAAGGAACAACATGGCAGCCTAGTACCATCTGCTTTCAATTAGATATTAAACGGATTGTGGGTTGATAAAGGAGACTAGAGCAGGGTTCCTTTCATTCTTTAAATATCCACGAGTGCGCAACAGAATAGCAAAAATAAAAAATAAAAAAGCAACAACACCCAAGAAACCTGCCATATTAAGTGCATGATCCAGCGTTTTCTCGCCTGGCCTACTTCTCACAAACACAGGTGTAGCATTAGCTGATGGCCCATATTCTACTGTACATACACTTAAAAGATGTGTGGTGCTAGTGGCCGATGGCTGTCATGCCAATCAGCCTTTGTTGCCACTGGAGAGCCAGCAAGCATAAAGCAGTGGAGGAGGGTGGCCTTCAGAGCCACTTTGAGTGTGAGGTTGATGTTTGTGTTTGCTCCTCCATATACAGAAAACTTTTGCCATAGTGCAATTGTTAAAAATATAGAAGAGCAAGCTAAGGAGTCCTGGCTAAGCAGGGGGCCTACAAGTTTAGGTTTGTCAAGCTTAAGAGTGGGGCTCAGTGTTCACTTCCAAGTGCTGTTTAAGGCAGCCATCTTGACTCACGTTCACTTAAATTCAAATTAACAGCCAAGGCAGGCAAAGTAAACAAGAATGACAGAGCACAGGAGGTGGCTCCAGCCTTGTGAACCTAGTCTTGGAACACGTTTGAAGACTCAGATCCAAGATTAGAGATTTCTAATAATAATAATTCTAAGATATTTTTTTCCTTTACAGAGTAGCAATCTTTTTCGTCATGAAAAACAAGTATGCGGTGATAGGTGGAATATAATTTTAAATAAATAACTATTTATTTCGATGTGCTAGAACTCGACAAGGGCTGCAGTCCTATAGCCACTTACATTGGTGTAAGCCCTACTGAATTCAATGGGGCTTATTTTTGAGTGAGATGATAGATGATAGATAGATAGATAGATAGATGATAGATAGATAGATAGATGATAGATAGATAGGAATATAGGAAGGCAGGCAGGCAGGATTGCAAAGGGCCTAAAATCAACATATCCATAATGATTGAGTTTCTGAGTTGTCATTGCTCCCATACACTGTACATACATGTGTGTGTGTGTGTGTGTGTGTGTGTGTGTGTGTGTGTGTCTGTGAAAGCATGTGTTAGTATTAATATATAGGGCACAAACAGATTTAGCGACTTGCAGTTACTGCCTTATCCACAAGAGAGCACGGTAACTTGAGCACTCCTGGAATTCTTTGGTAAATGCCTTGTATACTTACTGAGTGTGACATAACTCAAAAATTATAATTAAAATGTCTCAGCTCCTGTATTTATAGTAACATTTAAACTACTGCGCTTTCCTGAAGTCAGAGTCATTTACTTGCGAACAGTACACTTTATGGTGAGCAGATCTTTGAAACTATACCACGGGGATACAGCACAACCACATGTAACTCAATATATGTCAACAGCTGTAAAAATATTGGTAAGGGGAGGAAGGAGAAGAGGAAAGCCAGGAGTGCAGATCGAGTGCCCTCTCTTCCACATCTGTTTTCAGATGCGCCCTTCTCCCCAACATGCCACCGCCTCCTCTCTCTCTCTCCCCCCCCCCTCAAATAATTGGCCAATTTTGGCACAAGCTGTCATAAAAAGCCAAGGCTTCTTTGAGGTTGGATGATCAAAAAGGTTATAAATGAAAATGATTTCAATGTTGGAGGCCTAGAGAGTGGACCAAGGAGCTTGCTGTTGCAAAAGGGTTTGTTCTAATCTTACCAACTGCAAGGCTTTCGTCAGAGCCTGTTCCTAGGGAGTTCACAACTCCCCAGGGCGAAGCTACAGTAAATTCTGGCTTAATCCCCTCCGCATACAAATGAGCCCCTGGTAAGAGAAACTGCAGGGCCAGACAGCTTGCATTCAGCAACAATTCTGTGCCTTAGCAGAAAGGAAGAGAAAAGAAAACCAACCCACATATACACAAATATGGTACTGTGACGCTGTATTTTCAAATTGAGGGGAAGGGCACGCCTTTAAAACTGCTAACAAACTTTGAAATGCTGACTACAGAATGGGAGGGGAAACACAGAGGAACAGAGGGCGGGAGACACTTCAATAAAGTCAGCCCCTTGACATCTTTTTGAATTGGAAGGTACAGTTGCTTTATGTTAAATGCAGCAAGAAAATGGAGGCGGACTAAAATATTTATCAGCCCATTACAAAATGCAGATTCTAATACTGACTCGGCCTCCTTGGTTGTCATCCCTGCAGCAGCGCATTCTAGAATATGGGATCACCTATATTAATTCCTTGGCATTTCAATATGGTCCTTGAATGTGTGCATAAGCATCCATTACTGCTTTCAAAGTCCTATGCATTGCTCCTCACATAAATAATGTAAACTGGGATCAGGTCCACGCCATACAAGCATAATTAAATCACTAAGCATCATTTCTCATTACTGCCAAAGATCTACAAAGGTTCTCCTTGTCTTCGAAAAATAAGGTATGCTCTTTCGGAAATATACTAAAATACAGAACAAAGTGACCACCAGGGAGGCATCTTGAGGACCCCAGTGAGCTAGCGTATTGCAGCGAATTCAAATATAGTTTTGCAGCCTAACTATAGCATCTTGGACCCTATGAAACCTGTTTAATCAAAGACAAAAGTGGGTGAAAAGAACATGCTCCTACACAGAAAGGCTGACTCCATAATACCACAATCATTACAATCTGTGTTGTACAACTCCAGCTTTTTCTGTCTCCCATCCATTGCCATTACCTGCACAAAGGTGGATGTCGTTCTGTCATTCATCTGCAAGCTCTACATTAACGCGCACATTAATAATAATCTAATAGCAATAAAAGCAACAACTCATGCCATAGGATACCTAAGCCACTACAAACTAAGGGGGTGGTTTGGGATAGGAAGGACTGACATACGGTAACTAAACTGAGGAGCATTTGTGAATTACGGCCATTGGCATTTAAAACAGCAATAAAAAGGCACTTCCCATTTCGTTATGTTTGTATAATGTGTGGCCAATCCTAGTAACGGTATCTGCAAAGAAAACTAATGTCAGCCTACACTGTGTTAAATAGGATTTGTACAGTGAATAATTAGAATACCACTGGATCATGTAATCAAGTGCAACAGCCTTCTCCAAGAGCTTGCCTAGAAAGCTTGAAAATAAGGAATCAAGAATATGTATCAGAAAGAAACATAGGGAAAGGTGTGGCTTTTTCCTTTGAAGAACCAAACACACACACGGAACATCTGCTACATGCGAATGCAAAAACCTGAAGCACTGACAGAGTTAGAAAAGGCCTTCACAATGATTTTGTCTTTGCCCTCCACCCCCCTGCCCCTTCTTCTTCCTGAGTGGGAAAGGAGCAAACAGAAGCCAAGTTCCTACAGTCCGAATTCCTGAACACAGTTTCCAACTATTCCAATCAACCATCTCTGTGGTTGGGCTGGGATTTCAAACTTGCCACAGTATGAAGTCCAGTTTGGGCTATATTCCCTTCACTCTCTCAGCTTGATGAAGGCTTCCCCGCAAAATCAAAAGGCTTACTGTCAAGTTTTCGATTGGTCTGGGCTTCATGCTATCATATGTGTGGCGATGGACAAGGAATACGAATGCGGCTCTGGCTCCACCATGGGGCCTTGAGGTTTCGTCCAATTCATCCAGGGACCTTATGAAAGTGGAGCCGGTCTCTTTTCATGTATATTCCAACTGCTGAAATTCCCTAGTGTGAAAACACCATGTGTGTATGTGTGTGTGTGTGTGTGTGTGTGTGTGTGTGTGTTTTAGAAAAGGACGAAAGAACAAGAACGAACAATAGCTTAAGAAAAAGTGAGGCAAATCTAGGCAGGTTTTTTTCCCAACAACAGAAAAAGATAGCCCAGAAAATCATCGTCACCATCATGTTATTATTATTTTTTTAAGCCCAGCAAAAGAGAGCTCACTGCATTTGAGTAATGGTAAGAATGCTCATCGTATTTGGAGAAACATGAGTGTGTACATTTACTGTATTGAACAATTCGGCAATTAACAAACTTGCTATTTGCTTGTGCATATGTTATTATATGTGGGGCAGGGGGGGCTGGTGCTATTTTCCTGCAAGATGGAACCTATAGACTCTACAGCTAAAATTGTTTTATAATGAGAGCTGCCTAAAAGATCATATAAAGTGGCTAACAGGAAAAAAATAAATTAAACACATTTTCCTACAAATTGTTGTTACCAAAAATAGGAAGCACAAGCTGCCGCACCACCACCACCCCCCAAAAAGTGCTGAACAGCTAAGCTGTTCTTGCAGTCTTTAATTTCAGGTATGTTATGTAGGAGCTGCAATGTGTATTATTTAATTTTATTATTAAGAAAACTGTAATCCATGCATTTTCTCCAAAACTATACTTATTAAGGACATTCATCACCATGGCTTGTGAATCACAAGAATAAAACACTACTGGTTTAAAGGGGAGAGAGTGAACCCTTAGCAAGGACTTTATACAATTTTCATGCCAAGAAAGTCCTAGCTTGCTAATGCTACGCACTAACTTGACCTTCACGAACACCACACAAGTGGCTATGCATCAATATGGTCTGCCTGAGGCCGATTTCATCCAATGCGTCTATAGGAAATGCATGGCAAGATGGTTGACTTGGTGTCGAGCAGATGGTTTGATTTGCTCTACCAAAACACACAGCAAAATGTCACCACATCCAATTATCTACTCACCGATTCATCTTCTATGAGTGTGTGTGTCTCAGAACTACCCCGAGGGGTTTCAAGATTGGGAGAATACAGGAGAAGGCAAAAGACATATTAGAAACTTTGAGCTGAAGAGCAGGCTGACTATGCAGTTAGATGAAACTCATGCTCAGTCCATGCCGGACCTGTCTTCTCCAGATACTCCAGTCCACAGTTAACCAGGCTATTTTAGCTCCCTTGTCTGGCCACTGCTTTCGAGGGAACTGTGTGTATATAGCCTGCTCAAATTTATATTTCATTTTCCATAAAGAAGCTGCACTGTTTGTCCAGGTTCTCTTGCTGACATTTTCCCCTTCGGCATTTACAATACTTATTAGTAACAGCCCACAAATTCACTCAGGAGATAACGGGTGGCGACCACAAATTTAATTTTGGCAACCAGTTGGGAAAGCCTCAAATATACTTCATCACAGGAGCACAATAAAGTTTTCGAAGTCATCTGGCAGCACAGGAATGAAGAGTGTATCTCTTTCAAAATTGTGCCACGCTGTGATTTGTTCCAGAACACAGCAGCAGTGTCATGGGCTGGAGGGGAGGGGTTATCACACATGCACACACTGGGGGGGGAACCTTTGCTAGGAAGTGGGTACAAAAGGACACATTTCCTTTGCTTCTGTTGAATAAGAAGCAAGAAAGCTGAGCCTAACTGGTTACAACGGTTTGGATACCAAATATAACAAATATTTGAAGACTTCTACTTGAGAACATTCCATGACATCATAGTAGCCCAGCTAATGGAGGTGTGTTCACAGACAGGCAAATGCATTCTGTTTTGAGCTTATTATGCACATAGGAAACAATTCTGGGTAACAAGCTATTTTATCGCCCTGTGAAAATGTATTATTTTAGAATGCAATACTTAGCCACTGAAATCAGTGGTGGCCTTTGACACTAGCTTCATAGGAGACAGATCACCACATCTGTTATCCTAGGCTTAAAACCAACCCATGTAATTGCACCGAATATTTATCTAAATAAGGGAAGCGGGTGGCACTGTGGGTTAAACCACAGAGCCTAGGGCTTGCCAATCGGAAGGTCAGCGGTTCGAATCCCTGCGAGAGATTGAGCTCCCCTTGCTCGCTCCCTACTCCTGCCAACCTAGCAGTTCAAAAGTACGACAAAGTACAAGTAGATAAATAGGTACACCTCCGGTGGGAAGGTAAACGCCGTTTCCGTGCACTGCTCTGGTTTGCCAGAAGCAGCTTAGTCATGCTGGCCACATGACTGTATGCTGGTTCCCTCGGCCAATAAAGTGAGATGAGTGCTGCAACCCCAGAGTCGTCCGTGACTGGACTTAACGGTCAGGGGTCCCTTTACCTTTTATTTATCTAAATACAATAGATGCAATCCATCAAGCATAGCTTTTAGTTGCAGAGCTTCCAATCATTTCAGCTGGCTTATGCAGGCGTAATCATCTGTGGGGCATTCTTGGAAGCCCAGTCTGGAATGAGTGTGTTGTAGACCTACTTGTCACTGAGACAGTAAAGCGACGACTGGACTGTACCACAGGCTGTAGTGGGAACCTGCAAGATTGACGTTCCATACAAAAACAATTCCCTACACACACAAAAGCATGTTAGGGGAAAGACTTTGGAGCATAGCCTTCTCCCTAACATGCTAGGGTTTTTTTTATGTGGAAAGAATCCATTTAAATCAGGTGAGCAACCTTCTGCCCACAGTTTGAAGCTGAACAGGCATGGGCTTGCCACCTCAGAAAGAATGAGGACTGAATGAAAACGAAAAAGAAAAAAAAATCCAGTCTACCTGTCACATTTATTTACAATGGTCATTTTCACATGCAATGCTAAACCAAACTATGGGAAAGTGTGAACAAGCAAGCATGTGTATACTCAAGAGCAAAAATCACAGCAGCTTGCTCCTTCTCCAGTTCTGCTGTTAAGTCATGGTTTGGCTCTGAAAATGGGCTACAGGTTTGTCTCACTTCAAAGAAACCACAAGCTGGCTGCTTGTGGGGGAGACAAAACAGGAGCCTAGCTTCAGAAATAATGCTATACCAAACCATGGCTTAGCTCCAGAGAGTATGACGGCGACAGCAGCAGAACCAGGGGACGAGTGAAGCAGCTACAATTTTTCCTCTGAGTCCACACCTGCTTGCTTTTTCACACTTGGCCATGGTTTCACATGGTTGCACTTAACACTAACTGGGCCAATGTGCTTTGGGAATGTATAGTTTCAGATGAGAAAGATGTGAATTAGTCCATCAAACCAAAGAAACAGGCAAACAAAAATCAGATACCTCAAGCCTAAAGCTAATGCTGTACCTAGCTTCCAGTCATGGCACTGACACCACTGGGTTGTAGCCAACTGAGTTCTACTCAGAGTAGACCCATTTAAATTAACAGGACTAAATTATTCCTGTCAATTTATTTCAATGCGTCAGCTCCAAATAGAACTAACCTTGCACTATGGCCCACCATTTCCAAAACCCAAATAATTCAACATCTCTCATATTTTTGAAGCTCTGTCCTTCGTTCATGAAAGAAGGCATGTTTGCTTGTTTTTAAAATAATATTTCCCTAAACATCAGTTCCCCCAGCAGAGGCCTCACAGAACAAACAATCCAAGGGAGTATGTGGTATAGAAAGGGCATGCTGCCCACTTCCGAGGGATAGTGTGGGTACTCTAATTTATGACATCTAATGCCACAGATTTCATGGATGGCATGAAGTTAATTGCTATGTTATGCTGCTCCTTTGTCCAGTGAACTGGCACGCGAAGGGCATGCCAACATTTCCCCTTTTTAACCACCCTTCGCTTCCGTGATTTTAATGGCAGCTTGTTCCAAAGCATTATCACCATGGAAAACTTTGCCCACTGATTTCTGCAGCTCAATGTGTGATTAAAGGCAGTTCCATGAGCAGGGCCAGTGTGGATGTATTTCTGGTCAGAGCACAACTTCTGGCCCAACCTGGGGAGAGGCTCATGTTCAGCTCCATGCCTGCCCCCATTTACCCTCAGGTTCCCCCAGCCAAGAAAATTCCTCTCAAATTTTCATTCTCTGTCCAGCGGCACAACCACTGGTACAGCTGACTCGCATCTTGCTACATTTACCTTAACTTGCACAAATGAAATGCATGCAAGGCAGAGCGCTTAAAAGCAAGGCTCACTTGGCATACCAGCTTTGGAAAAGTAGGGATTCTCACACAGCTCCGGGGGGATGTTTCAACAATTTTGGCTTCACGTGCAATCCCCAGAATGTAACCCCCGTGGAAGTTGCGAGGTGACTGCATTTCCTCATTTGGCATGCCAAAATGGCCACCGCAACGCTTTAAGCAGGGCCATAGATGTGCCAGTTGTCCTTTCTGAAAGTGCAAGGCAAAACTGAACATGGCTGTGTGTTCTTTCGAAACACATTTTTTCATGCTCATCGTTAAAATCTGTGGAGATGCCCCAGGCTGCTGTGTGGGGAGGGGTTAGCGGAAATCCATATTCTCTCGCTGCCAACACTATCAGCTGCTTTTAAGTTGAAGGTGTCTGTATTTCGTTACTAATTGATCCTCCTTATTTAGAAGCATCTAACTTTGCTCAGGAAAAAAAGTTGCATCCTTTTCCTTCAGAGTTCAGTTGGAAGCTTGGCCTAAGTGACAGCTGCGCAGGCCTCGCCCCAGCTTAGCTCCGCGGGAGCCTGAATGTACTTCATTCTGGGGTTGGGAGCTGCTTTTAATCTATCAGCACGACACTGCAGCTGCTGTAAGCTAACTGAAAATTGTCTGCATACAGGGGCTCAAAAAAATTGTAACCCTTTTGGTGGCAAACTTCACGCTAAGGCAGCAATTCAGACATTCTGCCACAGAGCACTGGAGAGTTAAAGGGGAAACTGGAGCTAACAGCCTCCGGCATAGGGAAGGGAGTGGAAAAAATGAATAAAAAATGGGAGCCCTTTGAACCATTTGGGAGTTGCCTTGAGTTCAAGAGATCGACTGCCAGTAACCATTGTAAGGAAATATAAAAGAAATCTGACCACATTATATCAGGCTGCATCTGGTAGGGCTGGTTGTGATGGTTACAGTAACAGACAGAAGAGCCAGCTTCTAATCCTTACTAAACCATGAAGCTCACTGGGTGAATCGGGCCAGTCACTACCTCTCAGCCAAGCCTACCCCACAAGGTTACTGTGATTAGAAGGAGGCCATTGTGTGAGCTCTTTAGACAAAAAGATGGCATTCGTGCATCCAGTATCCTACTCTGACTGCCAGCTTCTATCTAGGGTCTCAGACACACCTCCTGGCTATCTGATCCTTTGAAATAGAAATGCCAGAGACTAAGGAACTTTTGCACACAAAATTTGTGCTCTACCACACAAAGTGATATCCCTGTCCCTAAATCAGATCTTGCCCCACACACAGAGTTCTCAATACAGTTGGGCTAACATGGGATCAGGTCCTTTAACAGTGTTGAGCCTAGCCTTCTCCCTAACATGCTGCTTTTTTATGTGGGAAGAATCCATTTTAATCAGGAGATATACACGGATACCGAATATGTGGCCCTCCAGATGTTGTGGATTACAACTTCCATTATCCCTGACCATGCTGGCTGGGGCTTATGGGAGTTGCAGTCTAACAACATCTGGATGGCCACAGGTTCCTCATCCCTGCTTCAGCAGTTGGGGGAAATTACCAGTATCAAGAAGGGATTCATCACTGTTGCCACAAATGAACTTTGGGGCCTTGTAACTTGGATTGGCAAGTTTGCTACCCTCCTCACCTGGCACCTTGCTACCCTCCTCACCTCCTCGTGCACTTGTTTATTAATTTATTTGCGGTGTGTATTTTTATTGTTATTTCATTAAATATACCCCGCTTGATTGTAAAACACCTCAAAGTGGTTTACAAAAGATAGATATACAGCTTGGATTTATTTTGTTATTGCTTAAGGGGGTTTATAATAAAGATTGGCCACATTTGTTGAAACCAGGAGAAGGGACAGAAAGGGGTGGGGAGATTAAGAAGAACGGGATAAAAACAGAATTGTAGAATATTCAACAACAATGAAAGTCCTACCCTCACATACAGATGAGACAAGCATAAGGGGCGGCTTTCAGAACCTACATTCTCCCCTTTCTACCCCCCCCCCCTTGTTTCTTCTTCCTCACACTAACTCTTAGACTGTAAGTTCCCTGACTGGAGAAATAAATACTGGTACTGTATTGTTATTGTGGATGGTGCCACCGCCTGCATCAAAGTGAAACTGCACAGCTTCCACGGTGGGAGAAGGCTCAGTTCCACTCATCCCCAACCCTGTTTTAGCCCTTTGTAATTTATGTAGATACTGTTTTACTACAGTGGTACCTCTACTTATGAATAACTCTACTTACGATTGTTTCTACTTACGAATGGAGCTCCGTCCGCCATCTTGGATGCGGTTTAGATAGGATTTTTTCTACTTACGAATTTTTAGATAGGGTTGCTTCAACTTATGATTTTTTTCTCCCAATGCATTCCTATGGGATTCGACTTACAAATTTTTTCGACTTACAAATGTGCATTCGGATCGCATTAAATTTGTAAGTAGAGGTACCACTGTATTTGCTTCTAAAGCGCTTGCAGTCCAGTTCCAGCCCCAATTCAAAGTGCTGGTGTTGACCTTTAAAGGTCAAAATGGCATGGGACAACATTAGCTGAAGGATCACCTCCTCCAAAATAAATTTACCTAGACCTCTACAATCTTCAGCTGAGACCCTTCTCAAAATGCCCTCATCAACTTAGGTGCATCAGGGGGGAGCCTTTTCCGTGGGTGCACACAGGTCATGGAATACACTGTGGTCTTTTCAGTGCCAGATGAATATATATTTATTTTCCAAGCTTTGAAATACAGGCAACAACCATTTTAGGCACATCCAATTGATGCACGACCACCAACGTCCGAGTCGTTTTGGACTCATAAGAGGGGGGAATGGGGGTGGGAACAGGGTAGGGAGGCGCACTCTGCCAACACATACTTTGACCCAGAATGCAACCCTCATGGAAACAGAGTTGCTGGTACTCTTACGATCCTTTAGTGCTTACAGTTACTTATGGAGTTTTAAGGGATTTTTTTTTCATGCTGTGGTGAGTTTGTTGTACAGATTTAATCTTCTGCTGTCGGCTGCATGCTATTTTGGATTTAAACATTTTATGTATTTATGTGTGCATGTGATTGTTTAACTTTTGTTGTAAACTACCCAGAGAAATGTGTTGCTAATGGGTGGCCTATAAAATTAAGTAAGTGAAGAAAAGCTAGGGGAGCTGCCTTTATTCCCAGCTGTTAGAAATACAGATTTTAAAAACAAATATACAGTTTGTGGATTCTAAAGTTACCAACTACCCTTCCCCTTTCCCCCCAAAAAATGACTTGCTTTTTTTGTTGCTGTTGATTTTGACTTTGGCCTGGTTGCCAGGAAAACAACAAGCAGGGTCAATCTCCCAAACCCCAGCTGTTTTTTCTTCTTCGATAGTTATACACCTTAGGTGAATAAGCAGCTTTTGTTCTGGGCTCTGCTTCCAAAATAATTGAACCCTACTCCCTAGGCCCACTCTGAGCTCTGCCGCATAGCATCACCCAGATACCAGATTTTTTTAAATCTGAAGAGTTGACAATCCTGTGGATCTGCACGTGGGTTTAACATTATTTTCTATGTGAACGCACTTCCCTAGTAGGGAAATCACAGTACACGAAGGAGCCCTTAGATACTAACCAAAAAAGCATGTGATAAAATTTCTTAGCCTGTAATTAGGTAGGGACACAGCAATATGCCCACCCACTCATACCAATGTTTCCTCTTCCTGTAGCCTGGCATAAAAATAAACAAGACACAGAGAGAGCTGCCTAAGCTTCTGTGTTTTTATGAACATAATCCATAAGGAGCGATAAAAACAGGCAGCACAGTGCTCAGTTCCCCAGTTGCCAAAAGCTTATTCTGCTCTCCAGTGAGAAATGGTGTGGGGCAGAGTGGGGGAAGAGAGTGAAGTAATTACACCTGAAAGTCATCTTTGTTATACGCATCTTAAAATTAGCTTGATGTTTCCACCTGCTTTGGGAGGCGCCGTGGAAAAAAAAATACCCACAAATCAAAGGGCAACTCCAAAAAATCTCAGATCCCTCAAAGAATTGATACAGCAGCAGCTGTATCTCTTTAATTTGAGTAATTATCATATAATTAAGTGCATGAATTACAAGAGAGCCAAGGCATTAAATTAAAATATTTAATGCTTGTAAATCTGAAAATGATTACTGTGCTGATGTGCAGCTACTGAGCAGTGAGTCTAATGGAGATGTGGCAATGCCACTGGGTTACTCCTATTCCGTGGCAGCACACATTCTTTTGAGATCATCCACTTTCTAAAACATGTGAGAACATGCAGCACAGTCTGCACACTTAAGGAGGACTAAACACATCTACTACGTATTTTGGAAAGTTGTTTCTCTGTTTGCTATGCATCCGTGCACCTTTTAAGGTATCCTAACCAAATTCTGGATGATGTCCCCTGAGATCAAGTAGCAGGTGTTCATCTATGCTTAAGGTACAAATGGACATTGTTTCGAATCAACATAGTGGATCAAACCTTTCAAAGCCGCAATGATATTTGTTTTGTTTCTTAGAGCAAACTGAACACAGGAACATTAAGAACAGCCCTGCTCATAGCTGCCAAGTTTTCCCTTTTCTCACGAGGAAGCCTATTCAGCATAAGGGAAAATCCCTTTTAAAAAGGGATAATTTGGCAGCTATGGCCCTGCTAGATCAGGCGAGTAGCTCATCTAGTCCAGCATCCTGTTCTCACAGTGGCCAACCAGGTGCCCATGGGAAGTTTGCAAGCAGGACCTAAGTACAACCACACTCTCCCCTCCTGTGGTTTCCAGCAACTAATATTTGGAGCATACTGTCTCCATGGTTGGAGGCAGAGTATAGCCGCCATGGCTAGCAGCCAATGATAGCCTTGTCCCACCATGAAATTGTCTACAGTGGTACCTCAGGTCAAGTACTGTACTTAATTGGCTCCGGAAGTCCGTACTTAACCTGAAGTGTACTTAACTTAAAGCGAACTTTCCCATTGAAAGTAATGGAAAGTGGATTAATCCGTTCCAGACGATGAAAAACACTCCCCAAAACAGCAATTTAACACAAATTTTACTGTCTAACGAGACGATTGATCCATAAAATGAAGGCAATAATCAATGTACTGTACTATAAAATAAATAAGACAGTATTGTAGATGAAAAAAATTTACAGTGGTACCTCGGGTTAAGTACTTAATTGGTTCCGAGGTGCCACTCGCACCCCGAAAAGTACTTAACCCAAGCGGCGATAGCGCGCGTGCGTGAAGCACTGATAGAGCGCTTCTGTGCATGCACGAAGCTCACAGAACGCTTCTGCGCATGCGTGTGCAGTGGAACCCGGAAGTAATGTTTACTTCCGGGTCTGCGGAGTACTTAACCTGAAAGTACTCAACCTGAAGCGTATTTAACCCGAGGTATGACTAATCATCTTTTTATACCATCCAAATTGGTGGCCATCACTTCCTTAGGTGAGAGCAAGTTCCATAGTTTAACTCTATGCTGCATGAAGAAGTATTTTCTTTTGTCTGTTCTGAATTTTCCATTATTCAGCTTTATTGGATGTCCATCAAGGGTTTTCTCAATCCACTTTTCTCTATCCACTCTCTACATGCCGAGCATAATATTTATGCACTTCTATCATATCTTACTCACCTTCTCTCCAAACTAAAAAGCCTCAAATGCTGTAACCTTCCCACATAGGGGAGTTTTTCCATTGCCTTGCCTTTTTCTGAACCTCTTCTAACTCCTTTTTGAGGTGAGGCAACCAGCACTGGTGTTCACCTGATAGGTGTTCACCCGATAGATTTGCCTAATTGGCTGACCATCAGCAAATTCTTCTCAGACAAATAGAATTCGGCTTTTCTTGGCTCTGTGAACTAAAAGCAATGCTGTACCTTTTTGAAAACAACCCCAACACTATTCTCTGGGCTTTAATGAAGATGGATGTAACTGGTACCTGTAACTGGATATTAAAGAGTGTCCCCAATTAACCGAATTTCTGACCCCACCAAATAACTAATTGAATTCAGATACGTGTCTGATGTTCTATATAATATTTTACAAGTTAGCTCTCTTAAGGGAACATATTGATTGGGGGAGAAAACAGATGTTATGGAAGATGTTTTCAAGATCGGGGGAATGAGAAGCATGTCTGGAAAGTTGAAGAGATTATGCAAGAGCAATGATTTTATTTTATTTTTATTTTTTACAAAGGAGCAGGAGACCCACTTGGGCTTCATTCCCCTTTCCATCAAAAGGCTAATTTCCCCCACTTTGCATTCTGTTTGTGTTTTATTTTATCAAGTCCCATGTAACAGTTTCCGATTGTGTATTCAAGTGAGCACATGCAGCAAGAAAGTCATCAAGGGACCACTACTGACATTGCAGCTTGAGTTAGAAGAGCAAATACAGAAAGGTTACCACTGACATAACCAGACAAGGCTGTTGTGTGTGTGGTTTTTTTTTTGTTTGCAAAGCTTCAGGTTTCCCTGATTGACAGGCTAAATTTGTGCAATTGCCACTTTGCCCAATATAAATGCCTCTTCTTTTAAGGCCAATGGGAGGGACAGGAAGGATTGCAGGCCAACCACAGACATGAGCTGTCCACATCTGTGTGTGTGAAAGAAGAATTAAACAGTTCATGGAGGTTGGGTCTAGCAGTGGTTATTAGCAATGAGAGCTAAATAGAATCTCTGTTTGTAGTCAAACCAGAAGGCACGATTGGGTCAAGGAACAATCCAGATCAGGGGGCACAGCAGAATGAAAAATCGGCAGAACATGCCAGGAATTAGAACTGAAGAGTTATCAGAATCAGAACACTGGAGTGGGTCGGGAAACTGGGAGTGAGGACAGAAGAGAAATCCAGATTGCAAGGTGGGGTAGAGAGTCTTGGACCTGGGGATCAACAAACCTCTTTATCTGGCCCTCTGGACTCTCCCAATACTCGCCCTCCACAGCTACTTCCCCCCTCCCCAGACCACACCGCTCACTGGCCTTCCTTCACACTTTGTTGAGGTTTTTTTGCCTGACGGGAAACATGTCATTGATGGGAAACAGCTGTTCTTGCTTGCCTAGAGGGAGGATAAGAGAGGGGTACGTGAGCATGTGTAGAAACAAGCCTAATGGACAAAGGTAAAATTCACATTAGTTGCTCATGGGGCAAACCAGAAGGCAAGGTTGGTAGAACAAGTCAGGAGCCAGGAACAGTCCGAATCAGAGGGCAAAGCAGAAGACCAAGTGGGAAGAACAAGCCATGATTCAGAGGCATCAAGGATCAAATGGCAAACCAGAAGGTTGGACCAAAGAACAAGACCAAAAACAGAAGACACACTAAGGCTCAAGTAGAGCTGTTTATTGAAGCAAAGCTCCAGTATTACAGGAAGTTCTCTTATACCGTGGTACCTCAGATTATGAACTTAATCCGTTCCGGAAGTCCATTCTTAAACCGAAACCGTTCTTAAACTGAGGCACGCTTTCCTTAATGGGGCCTCCTCCCGCCGGTACCCTTCCACCATTCGGATTCCGTTCTTAGACCGAGGTAAAGTTCTCAAACCGGGACACTACTTCCGGTTTTGTGGCGTTCATAAACCGAATCGTTCATAAACAGGGCTGTTCTTAAACCAAGGTAGCACTGACCTCCTTGCTGTCCAGAAGATGGAAATGGCCAGCCTGGGTACAGTCAGTCCATTAGCTTCTTCCCCAAGGGGCTGTAGTGACCCTGCTTACCACATTCTCCTTCCTCAGCCTGATCGTAAGCTAAATCCTTAACACAGTGAGCTGGTCAAACTCTAGAGGATTAAGTAGCAATCATATATACAGTATGTTTATATATCACTGTATAGCTACATGTGTTTTACATATTTTTAAATTACTGTTGATTTCAATCACCTGTTGAATATTTTTAAAGACCAGATTTTATCAATAATTTTAATATTCTGCTTTATATTTTTGTAAACCATTTAGTGGTGGTGTGGTGTTGTTTTTACAATCAAGTGGTATATTCATTTTGTTATAGAAATAAAATAAAATAAATAAGTGGCAATCAAGAACCTCAAAGTCTTCAGGAGAAGCTGAGGTCAAGCATAGGGCAGCAGTCCAAGATTGGGTATGGTTCAATAACAAGGCCATGAGTTAAGGCTGAGGTCAAACTTGGTGCAGCAGGTCAAAGGTAGGCCAGTTTCAAAGAGCAAGGTATAAACAGGGGCTAGTAATACAGGGCCAGTCAGGCTAGGAAGCAGCAGCAAGAAGTTGGGTTGCACAGACGTTCAGATCTTCTTCTCTTCTTCCATTAGGAAACCCAGTTCTGTCAATATTCTGAAAGTAGTTGGGCGCACTGGCAATCAAATGAAATCTCTCAGTTGATCTGATGTCTGGAAGCCAACATATCAGCCATGCTCAGCACACCCCAGATCCACATCCAATAGGGGAAGGAGAGGATTGCAGCCTATATGCAGGTAGCAGTGCAATCTTCATAGGGTGGGGGTGTCAATCTTGTGGCCCTCTAGATGTGGTGGGACTACAGCTCTCATCATCCCTGGCTATTGGCTGTGCTGGTTGTAGCTAATGGGAGTTGATGCCCAACATCTGGAAGGTCACAGGTTCCCCATCCCTGCCATAAGGCTGAAAGCTGTTGGGCAGAAACCCCACTCACATCACCATCCCCTTTTCCAAACACTGTTTTCTGCAGGTTCATTTTTTCCCCTTTTTTGCATGGGATAGCACCAAATTGGATGGGCAGGAAAGGTTGGCACAGATACGCCCACAGTCAGCAACGAGCAACACACTTCCTTGCACAACAAGGGGGCTTTGTTTTTCTTTTGTTCTTTCAAGGTTCCCTCCTACTTTCTCTCTCTCTCATCCTCCCCTCTCTTATTTAGACAATCCATTGTGCAGTCTGCTGCTTCATCAGCTCTTGCCCCCAACGCCCTCACAACAGCTGTGGGCTTAATTATCAAAATAACATTTTAATAGTCTCATAACTGAACTCCCTTCAAAACATGCCAGCGGAGAGGCAGCAAAGGGTTCTTTTAACACCTTTCCACTAAACTTACTAATGGGCTACATTTAAGTGATTAAGCTGTCCTGATGCCTCGCCATTTACTAGACGGAGCACCATCCCTCCCACCTTGGTTTGCTCCTTGCTGTCTCCAACTTCCAGAGCGTCTTTATTACATGTGAGAACTGCAGTGGTCAGATCTCCCACACAATGGGCCTCAGAGAAAAGCACAAGACCAGGAAATTATTAGGAAAGCATCTCTGACTTTCATTATGTAATGGAGAGGTAATGAATTCTTCAGCACCCAACCGTATCTCCCACAAGACAAGGGAAGAGCTAAGAGCATTCAGATGAATCCTTTTTGTTTTGCCAACATTTTTAAACACTTTCTAAAAAAAAAGAAGATTAATTTGCTCAAATGCCCAGCATTTAAACGTGGTGGGAGAGAGATCTTAAAACTCCATTGTTTCCTTTTAGGAGTGGAATACTTCTAAAGCCAGGGTTATAAACAGAATGCATGACTTTCAGCGACCTATCTAGTTGAGGTATCCACAACCTTAAGAAGGATGTACCCAGAGTTAGTTTTACTCAGAGGAGACCCATTGACACGGATACCTTCCATGATACGTTGCGATTAGTCCACTACTATTGTGTCACAGCCAAACATAAAGAGTTGTGATGGTACCAATATTAGCAATTAATGGGATAACCTTTATGTGCCTTAAAGCAGTCCTGATATTCAATATCTATCTCCCCCATTTTTAGATACCCATTCAAAGAGATCATCTCCAAATAAATTTTGCTGGACAAATCACATTTCTAGAGCAAATCAGTCAATCATACCGTGTGACCTTTTGACAGTCATTCATGCCTGTATGACCTCAAGGCAAAGTTAAAGATTGCCTTGGTGATTATCAGCAAGAAACTTGGGTCATAACCTTTTACGTAGGTAGCCAACGTATTCTGGATTGGTCGTATTTATATATGTTAGTAATTGTGTTGTAGCTGGTTCTTATGGCATTGGGCTGAAGCAATGAAATGGCTAATTAAAAACAGATATTTGAAGATGAACTGAGATGGAACATTTTGACTGAACCACCTATACAGTGGTACCTCGGTTTACGAACTTAATCCATTCCAGAAGTCCAATCTTAAACCAAAGCCATTCTTAAACCGAGACGCGCTTTCCCTAATGAGGCCTCCCACCGCCAGTGCCCTTCCACCGTTCGGCTTCCATTCGTAGACAGAGGCAAAGTTCGTTAACCGATCACTAACTCTGGTTTTGTGGAGTTCGTATTCTGAATAGTTCATAAACAGGGCTGTTCTTAAACCAAGGTACCACTGTACATCCTGTTCAAACTGTAAAGGCCCATACAGACTATGGACCTTGCTTGCAGTAGATGTATGAATATGAATATTTCACTTAAAAAACCCTTTTACTCTCAGTTTTGCCCCAACCTGCAAGCACCCCCCACCCTCGCAGCATTCAATAGCATTTATAGTTGAGACAAAAATGTCTAGATAGCAAACCCACCCATAGCTCCACATAGCAAAGCCTCATTTAAAACAATAACAGTTTCTGGCACATACTGTACCTGTAACTATGAACATTAGAGCAGCCTTAAGGAGATGCCTTCTCTCTCTCTCTCTCTCTCTCTCTCTCACACACACACACACACACACACCAGTCAATCAATGTTCTCGCACTTTCTCAAATTAGATCACATTTGTAATCTTATCAAGGTGATGCCGGTGGGCTGCAGAAGGCCCTCGTTTCCCATTTGAACCCAACCCCCTTCTTTTCCTCATCCTTTGTAGCTTAGTTTGGAAAGCTGGCTTTGAGCTCTGCTTGCCTGCTCCACAGTATGCAGAGTTCACTGTCCATCTAGCAGATGGGGAAACAAAATTGTCAGACTCTACAGATGGAGTCTTTTTACAGTGCCCTTGCTTAAGTCTGCTGGGAGATGACCCACTAAGAGAGCCAAAAGTCTCTAATTTGTCTTTACCACCATTTGCTATTGGGATTCTTCACACTATATTAAATAGCCCTAGCAATCAAGAGGCAATAAAAAGTGAAATGGCTTCTCCTGTTAGCTAAATAATACAAGTGCCTACCTTCACTCGGGAAGTCATTTTAGCACATCCCATTTTCTGTGCCATTATACCTGCATGAATGACAAGAGCACCCATTCCATCACAACTGGATTCCATGGGAGAAATTCAGCACATATCCACTCTGCTTCAGCAGAGGTTGTGGAATATCCCCACTCTCAAAAGCCTATACCAGGGGTGTCAAACTCAAATTCATCGGGGGCCGCATCAGCAGTTTGGTCACCCTCAAAGGGCCGGTTATGTCTGTAGGACTATGTGTCCACTCTTTATTATCATAAATTATTGTCACTGCATTCAATTATTACTGTTTTTTGTAAGCTCATTCCCGCCCCCACGCAGATCACATTCCTGCGTCGTGGCACGTGTGTGGGAGGGGATGTAAACGAGGGAAATTTGAACAAAAGGTGGGGATCGACGGCTTCCAGGGGGGGGGGCTCAACTAAACCTTCGGCAGGAAGGAGAAAGCCACTGCTGGGATTAAAAACCTGCAGATGGAAAGAGGGCTTCCCTCTCCCGCCCTGCGCACACCCAAACCCCGCTAGGCAGGAAGCCACACGCTACAACCCACCCCATGCTTTGGAGAGGGGCAGGAACATGCGGTGCAGCGCCAACTCCCTGCTTTGCTTTTGCATCCTCCCTCCTCAGCGCCAGAGTCCCTTCCCCTCGTGCTGAGGGAGGGCAGCGGATTTCCCGAGGAGGAAGGCGGCGGCAGCCCCAGCGGACGTGCATCTTCGCCTCAGAGCTGCTCTTCCCCCCACCCACGCTGTTGTCGTCTTCGCCGCCGCCTCTCCCTACCGGGACTGCAGGCAGAGGAGGCTTGAAAACCTCCCCCCCCCCCAAAAAATTCCCCTCCCACCTACTCAAACCGCGAGGCAACTCCATCTGGAGCCCTACATCACGAGGGGCGGAGAGGAGGCGGCGGCAGAGTGGGAAGAGCAGGAACCCGTGCCGTCATCGCCGCCTCCCTCCCGGCCGCCCCCCGGGAGCAGCTCCGCTGGAACTGAGAAGCCAAAGGGCAGCTCGGGGGTGGGGGGCAGAGCAAAAGCCAGGCACCCTCCCGAGTGTCTATGAGGAGAAAACGGGGGAAGAGGGAAGAGAAACCCAGCTCCATCAAGAGAGCGGCTGTTTCGCTTCACCTACTTCCCCCTCAGGCTCACTCCGCGTCCCTTTCGCCCGCTCGCTCGCCCACCTCCCGGATGCAGCCGAGGAGAGGAAGGGAAGCGGCGGGCGGCAGCTCCCCAGTGCCGCCTCACTCGCTCTCGGAGACAACAGCAAAGCCCGCCAAAAAAAATATCCAGCGCTGCTCCGTCCTGGCACCAACTTTGCCGGCGGCGCCTGTAGGGCTTTCCTACCTCCTCAACGGGCTTCCTCCTCCTCCTCCTGCATCTCACTTCCCCGTCTGGCCGCTGTGCCACCGCCTCCCTCAGCCTCATTCGAAATTGAAATTCCCTGGCCAAGGCCGTCAGCGCGGCTCCAGCGCCCCGGCCTCCGCCTGCAGCCCCGCCCCCGGTTTTTACCCTCGGCCAATCGCAGGCTCCAGAACTACTGTCAGCGGCTATTGGCGGCGGCTACGCGGGCCACATGACGAGGTCTGGCGGGCCGGATTAGGCCCCCGGGCCTTGTGTTTGACACCCGTGGCCTATACAATAATAAACAGAAGCAATGCAGCTTGGTGGCATCCCCACCAACAAAATCAAACAACACTCATCACCCTAGGATTCTTCAAATTTACAGGAATAAAGCACAATTATTATTAACACTTTCATCTTTCATAGGAGTTTCAGCTAACTAAAGAACAAACAAAAGCCTGCATGGAAGGTAATCCAAAAAAAAATGCAATAAACTGTGGAGAGGGGGCGGATCTGCAACTGCAGAAGCTGAAATGGAACAAGGGGATTAAATAAAATGCATAACACTGGGTTTCTCCAAAAGACATTGTGCAGCAGTGCCAGATTCAGTTTAGATAACCCCATCAGCAATACACTATTACATGGACCCATCTTGTCCACTCCCCTGAGTGCTTGCTTAGCTGCTTGCTTAACTTGGGTACTGAAAGCCACCTACCATTTGAAATTGCCACAATGCCCCAGAGCAAGGACACATCAGTGGTTCCAAGTTCTCTGTGGGGAATTCAAAATGGTAGGTGGCTTCCCAGCTGTTGACCTCAGATAAATCTGCTGCTACTTGCTGCTGGTCAACCAAAGGAGCTGGTGCTTCACACAGCACAATTCCCTTCTGAGGCCAAAGGATACTCAGTATTGGGTAGCTAACTAGGCTAGAGCCCAGCCTCTGACCATTGTGCTAGAGCCCAGCCCAGCCCCAGACCGCACCCAAAGGATGTGCTAGGAAAAGGCTCAGTGTGTTTCAATCTGTCAGAACATCTCCCATTATGAACAGGAAGAATTAAAAAGGCGATTCTTCCCTCCATCACACCACCAAGTTCAGCAAAACAAGAAATTAAGGAGAGAGAAATCTTGTGTTTTTAAAGGTTTTTGCAGTCTGTGCTCCAGGGAAAAACAGGCACTCATCTATGACTGAGATTGCTTTGCAAAGGCGTACTTCTGGGCCCATGTTATCCCCACTCCACAGATGAGCAGAAAATATAGTTTGCTTTGTTTTGTGTGCTATTGTTTTTTATTTAAAATTCCTAGTTTGGTGTCTGTGGCTCATTTAGTACTCCAAGATCCTGCAATTTTATTGAGAATAGCCAAATAATGTTTGCTGCAGAATACTTTAGTAGAGACTCTGAACCCACTCACTTAATTTCCCACCCTTGACCCTGCACATCTATCAAAAAAGGGTTAACAATATATTGATTAGACAGAATGTCACTGACTCTTTGTACCCTAAGGGATGATGTGCCCAAATTTAAAACATTCTGGAGTTCTCCCAGCAGCTTCACCCTTGTATGAAAAATCATAAAACCGCAACAGTGCAGACAAAGGAGATGCACAGGGTTGAATTTCAGAAGCAGTTCTAGAATTCATACTTAAGAATGATTACGTGCCCCCCCCCACCCCACCCCAGCAGTTGCACTGTGGGATATTTTGTCCCCAATGCTATTTAACAGCTCTATGAAGCCAGAGATGGGAGCAGTTATTGGGGCATTTGGGGGCATAGGACCCTTAATAAGTTGATGACACGCAGCTCTATTTCTCTGTTAACATCTGAATCAGGAGAGACCCCCAACTGGGCTGAACTGCTGCCTGAATGCAGTAGTGGGTTGGATGAGGACCAAAAAACATACTAAATATTGTACCCTGCTTAGCTATTTTAGATATTAAGCGGGTTAGAAATGATTGCATACCAAATTATTAAACCTGGATATAAGAATCGTGTAAATTCGAATGCAGAAATGTCTTGGGTGTAGAAATTGTATCATGAATGAAACAGCTCTGGGTATTGCTCCTAAGTATCTCTGGAGTGCAAGATTTTTTATGAGACAGTTCGGGGATTTTTCCTTTCATACTCAGCGTGGGTAAGGATTGTTTCCCCCACTATCTCTCAAAAGAGATTTTTCTTGATGTGCATATAAAGCCCAGCATCATGTAGAAAAAGCCTGTGCTTAAAAAAAAAATAGTGCCAGAAATATTATGGGGGCCCACAGGTGTCCAAATGTCAGTGCTCTGACTCTCAACGATTTTGTAAAGCTACCAGCAGCAACGTCAGAAGGTCAGTTGCTTTTTTGGAGCAACTCACCTAAGACATCATACCAGATTCCTCTACTGAAGAGCTGTTTGCTCAAAATGCATTATGATTTATGAGTGAAATCCAGTGCACAGCTTGCCCAATGGGACTTCTCCATTCTCTCTTCCTCCCACCACCACCGCAGACACGCCTCTCTCCTGTTTGCTTCCCTGGGCTCCTTGGCAAGGAAGAGCAGGATGTACATTCAATAAGTAATAATAAAAAACAAACCAATACATAACACATTACCAAAATCTAGCATTGGCATTTCAAAAGTTCAGAATGATGATGCTAAGAACCAGTTCCACGTGGTCAATGCCATCGCCTTCATCGTCAAGTTCGTCAAACGGGCACCGTGTTTGCCTTAGTGTGTTAAATTAAAATCATTTCCCCTGCTCTCAAGATCTGTTAGCACAGGTGGCGCAGCGGGTGCTAAAAACGGGAAGGTCAAATCTGATCCTTAAACAAAGAACTCAACTTTCAGTTCCAGCAGCAGCAGCAGCGGAGGAGGAGGAAAAAAGAAGGAAACTGAAAGAAAGAGGAGGAGGAGGAGGAAGAGGAAGAAGAAGAAAGTTTAACTTTCATAAGGCATAATAAAATATTGTTTAGGATGATGTGATGCAGGAGAAAACTCATATGGCGAGCGTGCGGCGATCTCTTGATAGTAGCAAGAGGGACCACCAGAGCTGTGACTGGAATGCAACTCTGCTGTTTGAACTACAGCAAGGTTCTAGGAAGCCCTTGTTGAATCTCATGCAATGAAGAAATACCCTGAGAGCTGAGCGGCAAAGAAGATTTATGCCGCAGCCGTGATATTTATATTAATAAGCCAGTCAAGCCGTCGCAAGGATCACTGCTCAAAACCATTTTGCCTTAGGAAATGTGGACAGACACACAGACATACACAGAGGGCGTGTGCGGCCGTGTGTCTTCCCCACCCCAGCTTTACCAGCAAAGGTTTACACACTACTCTAATGTGATCAAACACACACACAATTTAAGCACTCTGAGTCTCCTCTCTTTTTCCATGGCTGATTAAGCAGTTGGGAGAAGAGAGTTTACTGTGTGTGCGTGGAGGGGGAAGGAAGCAAACAATTATATGCTATCTGAGGTAAACATTACCTTAGTAATGGAAGCGCTGCTTCCAACCCTTATTGTCAGTAGGGATTAGCATTATAATACTTAAAATAACATTTATAACACTTACTGAAATTACAAGAATGAAGTCTGTGGAGACACAGAAATGAAATCAACTCAATGTGTTTTTATAAGAATACTGAAATCTAAGTCCCTTAGAGGAAAGATATAGACATTAACAGGTTTTTTTTTCCAGGCTTCCATTAGCTGTTCAAATTTGAATACTCTTTCTTAGGTGAGCCCTAATCTTCTTTGAATCCTCCGAACACATTTTATCTGTTTTTTTAAAAAATTGTAGTTAAATTTTTAGTTTGATGGAATGATATTAAAGTGCTTTTCTTCATCTACTCTCTAGAAGAAGAAGAAAAGCCCTTGAGAGATGAGGCGTAATTTGTTCAAACGAAATAATATTTTCGTTTTCCCCGGTTCTCTTTGTTGTCTCGTGTGATGAAAGTAACATTTCTTTTCTTTTCAATCCTATTAAATGTGCCTCTCCAAATGTGAGCCACTCAGTTGAAATAGAATCTGGCGTCCTTTCACCGGGCTTTCAAAATGGGAGCTGCCAAATACAGGAATTTTGATTGAAATGTGACATGCCATTGGGAAGAACAGGCCTGTAACAAGGCCTGCTACTATCTCTTCTAAAGAAAGGGATGTGGGGCCGGGAGCTTGGAGCTCTCTTCTAAGGTGGGGAGAGCTATCCTGCACAGCATTGGTTCTCAAGCTTTAGGAAAACAAGATAGTGTGTTATACTGGGTCAAACTACTCCTTCATCCAGGCAAAATGGACTGTCCCATTTCAGGCTGCAAGTGGAGATTTCAAAATGGAACACTCCTCCACAAAACACATTCCTACACACAGAGAAGTGGCACGGGAGGGTGAGGCTAAGCTAAGAACACTTTCATTTGACACATCAGTCATCTATGCAGTGGGGATTTTATTGTATGAAAAACCATCCGATCACAGCTTTGTAAATAAAACCACAAAGGTCACTAGCCCGCAGAATGTATTATGTCCCAACTTTTTCTGGAAGGAGCTCAAGGTGACATTCATAGTTCTCCCTCTCCTCATTTAATCCGCACAACAAACCTGTGATGTTGGTTAGGCTGAGAGGCAGTGATTGGCCCAAGGTCATCCAGGGAGCTTCATGGCTGAGTGGGCATTGGACCCTGGTCTCCCAGGTTCTAGCCCAACACTTAACCACACCACCACACTGGCTCCTGCTAGACTGCTGGGGTCTGGCAGAGCACATATATGGAGCTCTATTCCTCCTGCAACAGCATTCTTATAGCGAGATGGGTAAATCTTTCAATATTCATTTCTCTTTGTTTCTCATTTTTCTAGTCTTAAGTTCAGTCTTCCGCATTAGTTTGTGATTTTCTTTTTTTCAAAGTCCTCATGAAAATTCATCCACATTTTAGGTCAAATTTCTCCTAATATGCACATGCTTGTGTGTGCAATTTAGTCAAATGCACAGGGCCGGCTCTAGGGGTAGGCTAGGTGGCGTGGGGTGCCAGGGCTGCGTCTGCCCACCACCCGCGGCAAGAAACGGGGTGGGGCGGGGGTGCCGGAGCAATCTCTGCACCACGGCACCCAACATGCTTGAGACGGCCCTGCCCGGAATGCACACATTTCTGCAAAGCGGTTTCCCCTCATATAATGCGTTTTTGTATGCATAACTTGGCTGGAGAACTGCACTGCGAAACTGAGAGAAGTACAAATTTTGAAGGATGGTTGTGTTTCAGTCTATGCATCGTTTTGAAAAGTGCAAATTAGATAGGTTTGCCTATAAATGCAAACTGAATTGTGTGTTGTCCCCGCAATCCCCAGGTTCACAGGAGAGGAATCCCCTCCTCTGGCAGCCCGCCTCTTTCTTATGCAGGATACCCAGGTGGGAGAGAAATGCTCCAGCTGCCCTCCCATCAAGCCCACTCACTCACCTGCATGGAATCCCTTGTCGCCTATGGCTACCAAGGCTAAAACTGAATTACAAGGCTGATTTGATTGCATGAGCCCCACCTGCAGGTATGCCAGCATGAAAACTAGATGTGTCTGCATCTACTGGGGAACAGAAGAAACCACTCAGTCAGAGGGACGGTCTCACTGGCAATCAGTTGGACCATGCCGTCGTAAGACTATTTCAAAACTCAGATTTATCAGCCAGTGGTGCTGCATTTGGGAAGGTAATCACTGTTGAAAGGAAAGACTATCTGGACAACTAATCTATTCTGACCCCGAGGAGTAAAAGGAGAATTTCTTGGAAACTACTGAACACCCAACTCCCCTAGAATTCAGAAGCATTTATATAATTTCATTAGAGATTTTGTACCATGTGCTCTGCACACAGCATGCAGTGATCACCTGTAAAAATATTTCGGGTCATACCTCAACGTGGTCAAGTCTACCACATTGGTTTCACCCTCTTCCAAATTTTAGAGTTGAAACACTCAGCAAATTACCTTTGTTACACACCCAGCTCTTTCCAGTAATGCTCAACCAATGAATCCATACAATGCCACTCTTTTGGCATTACCTTTAAATAGAAATAAGAAGGGGCTGTCTTAGTTGCGGTGCCCCATTGGTGAATACTGTATGCTTCCCAATGAGGTTTGCCCACTCAGGATTTACTTTGAATTGTACAGTACAGTACTGAGTTTTGTTTACTTTGTTACCTTTTTTTGCACCAGGCAAACCCCTCTTCCTTTTCCCTAGCCCTTTAAAGGTTTTGCTTCCTCTATTTCTTTAACCTGTTTTTATTTATTATGAATGTATTTTATTATACTTTATATCTGAAAGCCACACTGGAAAACAACTTTTGAAGAATATGTTACATTTTAAATAATAATAAAATAACACAAAATTTTAAGTAAACTTGTGTTACTAATACAGCCATACCTCTAGTTACGTTCGCTGCGGGTTGCGTACATCACGGGTTACAAACTTGCCGAACCTGGAAGTGCTGGAACGGGTTACTTCTGGGTTCGGCGATTCGTGCATGCGCAGACACGCCAAATGATGTCACGCGCATGTGCAGAAGTGCCGAATCTCAGGGCGAGCATGCGCAGATTCGGCGCTTCAGGTTCTGTACTACTCTGGATGCGAACGGGGCTCTGGAATGGATCCCATTAACATCCAGAGGTACCACTGTAATTCCACAACTGGAAGCTCACTCCTGGTTATTATCCCGATAGTTCGAAAATGTGCAGCACTATTTACTTTGTACTATCCACATCATCATTTCAAAATAATACTTTTCCCATTCCAGAGGATCACATGCCTGTCCATAACTGCCTTTTTTTTCTTGCCCCATTGCCAGTAACACAACATTTTCCCAACAGAAAGTGAACAGGACAGATTTGTGCACCATCTCTGGTGTGCAACACACAAAATGAAACCACACTGCAGAATGGTGCAAAGGCCCAGGATGTGCAAAAAGATACAACATTCAAACCCATCACCCTGTCCTGATGGAACCAGAGCTGTCCCAAGACATTCGGATGTTTGAGGCCGAAAATCCCAGTGACATCCCCCATAGTAAAAACTATGAACTACTGGCAATTTGCTGCCTGAGATGGGATCAGGCTTCATCTTTCCTAGAGGGTCATAAAATTATGCATGGGGTGTGGAGAGACGTGGACAGAGAGGAGTTTCTCTCACAGGTCACCCAAGGACACTGGTTGGCAAGAGTTTCAGGAGGGGGGGGAAATATGTTTTTTTTCCTACCCAAAGCATCTTTAATGCATGAAATTTGGGGTGGTGGCCACGAGCTCAGAAGGCTTTAAAAGGTTAGACAAATTAATGGCAGACAGGTCCACTAATGGCTATTAGGTATGGTGACCATATGCAACCTTCAGATTCAGAAGACAACAGAAGACCATTTGCTGGAGGGCAACATCGGAGAAGGGCTATTCCCTTCATGACTGGCTTGTGGTTTCCCCAGAGACATGTGGTTGACCACCATAGGAAAGAGGATGCTGCCCTAGATGGACCTTTGGTCTGAAACTGGAGGGCTCTTCTTGTGTACAAATAACCCATTGAATGTACACTGGAAGAATGATGGTTTCTGTGTGTTGATAAATACAATCCGTAGAAGCCAGTAACGTGGTGTAGTTTGGGCCATTCTCTTCCACATATAGAGTATTATAAAAGTAAGAGTAGAACATGGGGAGTCCTACACCATTCCAAGTGATTTGTCTGAAAGTATTCTCAAGCACCGTTGTGAAACACGTTGCTACCGAGGGCATATTTTTAAATCTGATTCAGCAAATTAGTTAACAGACTGTTGAGCCTAATGTTATGCTACCATTTTGCCTCTTGTTAGCAACACAAATTGCTAGCAATTAGCTGTCTGCCTGTTCAAAGGCAGTTCAATTTTTTCTATAAAGAGAATTATATAAGGGCCTAATCTATCTATCAAACACAAGAGGCCAAACAAAATTAACCATGTGAATACACTGAGCGCGTCAATGGGATAATGACAAGGTGTCTATTGCCCCAAAGCACATTACAGGCACAGTACTACAATTCCACCCCCAAAATGTTTTTTTAAAAACCACACACACACACACACACATTCACACATGCCACCCAAGTTATCGAAAGGCGGTTCTGATCTCTCTCTAGAAAGGCAGAACTAAATGGAAAGTACTGCTTAGCTGTAGCTGGTGGTAGGGCTGGGAAAGCAAACGGCCAACCTGTCAGCCAGCAAAATATAATGCGGTGGATGAATTTCCAGATTCCGAACAGCGGCACAATGCCAAGCAGTGCTGCTATTTAATTACCGAGTTTAAAGGGGGAAAGAAAGGTTTGTTGTTGTTGTTTTAAGAGTGGGAGGAAGAGATCGTAACTGAACATTTTGTATGCTCCGTTTCCCCAGAACAGTAGGCCATTCCCAGAGTATTGGTTGTGTATCTATAATTAAATAATACAGGGGTGTTAAAAAGCCATTCTAAGTACACGCAAGCACACCAAAGGTTGGGGGACTTCATAATTTCCAAGCCCAGTTTAGCCAAAGTCAAGTCCCTAGCAAAGCTTCTCCTCTCCCTTCCCCCCACTCCTCATGCTAATAGTTATGCAAGGCTGCACAGCCAGCTTCCCCTCTTGCATGCCAGCACACCAATAAATTAAGATATTCCTGGCCGCATCTGCACAGGGGAAATTAGAGCATTACCTGTTCTTCGCCAGTGTGCCAGCTTCCTAGCTGCATGCACAACCCATGCTGAGCGACCAGCTGTCTGGGAATGTGCCACTCCGATCGGTACACACCGAGCCAAGGGATCTCTTAGGAGAGCTGCTCTAATATCACAACTGCTTCGCTGCAGGACTGTTCCCTTCATAGCACAATATTCAAACACTTCTTCCCTCCCTTCCTTTCTCCACCCCAATCCAGCGCTTCTAACCACTCTCTGCAGCTCCAGCAGAAAACTGGGGTGGGGCAGGGGGTTCGGGATGAGGAACCAAAAATCCTCAGCCTGCTCCCCATGTGGGTGTGCAGGTTGGCTATTTTCCAATGTCTTATACAGAACCCAAATAAAAAAACTTCAGCCCTTAAAAATGCGGCTGAACCAACGTGCTCTGTTCCGAAAAATGTTAGAGTGGCTCTGCCACAGAAGCGTGCAGTTTAATACAGCTGATCTAAAACCAACACGATTCTCCCTTACCAGCCATTAAAAATTAATCATAATAGAGAAGAGGAAACCCTTTTTAAAACGCAACGCAAAGCAAAAGATAGGCTAAATCTAAACCCCTTCCCCCACTGTTCTGAAGCATTGTGTTATACACACACACATACCTATCTACAGCCAACAAAAGGAATCAGATTAAGCTCTGCTCGGTAAATGGATGGCACAGAAGGCGACAAATCACAAGCGCAGGAAGTGCCTATGGAAACTGGGCATGCTGCCCTGTCCCTTGGATTCACACCTGTACGGGTATGCTGGCGATTTGCATAACCCAGATCTTGCGGGAAGGCATTTCCCCATCGAACCGGATTTTTTGCATCTCCAAAGACAGCTAATGCAATGACATCACAGCCCCCTCCCGTGCTTTTGTGAAACATGTGCACACAGTATCAGCAAGAAGGTGGGAGAGATGGATGGAACATGGGGGGACAGGGAGCTTTTATACGTGAGGAAGGGGCAGCAGGGGGGAAGAGAGCGAATGTGCTGGCTGCAGCATGGGTGTGCCTGGTTCCAGAGACAGCGCTTTCACTCCTTAGCAGATGAAAAATTTGGATTTCTGTCTAGGGCTGTTACCATAATGCTATTAATGTACTTGGCAACAAGCAACATGGAAAATACCCAGAGGCTTTGCTGACTTTAGAGAACAGAAGAAACTGCCTTAGACTGGCTCAAACTATGGGCCCACCTAATTCAATATTGTGACCCCAGCAGTGAGCAAGACACAGAGGCTTGATGAGCCAGTGGTGCTGATAGAGGGGGCTCTGGGACTGAGTGTCACCAATGAACCAAAGACCCCCAAGCCTGAGACCAGAGACTGCAGCATTACCTCCAAGCACCTTGTCTTCTGCAGAGGCAATGTTCCTGTGCAGGTAGCATGCCTGGACTGAGCTCCTGAAAAGGTGGCAGTGAAAGGTTTTGAGCCAAGGAACCCTGTACACCTTGGCAAGAAGGTGAAGCTAGAAAAGGTTGAGGAAGCGTAGAGGGACTCAGCTGAAAAGAGGTTCTTGTCCAGAGACCCTGTTTGGGTTCCTGAAAGGCCTGCCACTGGCCTCCGTTGCCTTTGGACATTTTAACCTTGGCACAGCCCTGCCCACCCACTTTCTGCATGCCTGCCTCTTCTATTTCAGACAACCTGCCAGATTTGTACTATTTTGACTTGCTTTGGGCTCTGCCTTGTCAAGGCATGACCCTCTGTGACTAGCAGTGCCCCCCCAGGTCTCAGGCAGAGGTCCTTCCCAACACCAGGGATTGAAACTGGGGCTCTCTGTGTGCAATACCTGTGCTCTAACACTATGCTGCGGTCCCTTCATACTCAATTTTCTTTGCACTGGTGTGGACAGCCTTGAAAATGCAGGCAAGTAATTCCCAAAAGGTTACGAGGAAGGGGGTTCTTTGTAAAACAGGAATGGTTTGATTGGTTCTCTGTCGCCCCTTCAGCCAAGAATGTGCAGAACTAGGATGGTTATGGTGCTCTCCAGATGTTGTTGAATTACAACTCCCATGATCCCTAGCCAGCATAGCCAGTGGTCTGGGATTGTGGGAGTTAAACAACATCTGGAGGGCCACAGGCACCCCAACCCTGAGGAGACAACTTGAACAGAAGAACATCCAAATCATTGCACTACCCTAACATCAACCCTCATCGATAGCTTTGCCCCAACTGCTTGAGCCAATCCTGAACAGATTCTTTTGAGTCCCCACATGAAGGGAATTCTAGAGCTGTAGGTTGGTTATCATGCACATTTCTGTGCAAACCCCTTAGAAAATATATTTTTACTGCTGCACTTGCGCACTGCCCTTCTTCTTCTTCTTCTTCTTCTTCTTCTTCTTCTTCTTCTTCTTCTTCTTCTTCTTCTTCCAGGGAGTGAGTTCAGGGCCAGACCTGCTTGTTTCAACAACAAAGCATACAGGTGCTACCTTACACCAACTCTGACCAAAAGGTCATCTAGCTGTATTCAATCTTCCACTGACTTCCAGGGTGGCTAACATTTTGCCCTCTGCAGATTTTGAACTGCAACTCCCATCAGCCACAGCCAGCATGGCTAACAGTCAGGGATAATGGGAGTTGTAGTCCACAACATCGCCTACTACAGATCTACTTTGATTGGGTGTAGATTTCCAGGGTAAGAAACAGATATCATTCCCAGCACTGCTACCATATTGGAATGCAGTGGTTGCAACATGAATATTCTTCCTGCAGAACATGCCACCTGGTTTGGGGCATTTTCTTGGTGGAAATGCCCCTGTAATATGGAGCTGAGATAAAGAGAGGAAGAAATATGGTTGAGGAAAATGTTACAGAGAGAAATGATTCCATGATTCTCTAAGTCTAGCACCAAGATGGTCTTAGAGAAAGTACAGGAGCATAAAATTGCGGGGTCCTGAGCAGGGCAATGGGATTCTATTTGCCCCTCTGCTTCAAACTCCGAAGGGCCATTCCCATATCATTTTCAGTTATCTCTGCAAATGCAAGGTCTAGAGCAGGCATCCCCAAACTTCGGCCCTCCATATGTTTTGGACTGCAATTCCCATCATCCCTGACCACTGGTCCTGTTAGCTAGGGATCATGGGAGTTGTAGGCCAAAACATCTGGAGTGCCATAGTTTGGGGATGCCTGGTCTAGAGCAAACGCACCAAATCATTTGTGTGAAACCATAATTGGTTTATAGAACTCATTTCCCCAATTGGGTTATCATGGGTATGACCAATAACCTAAGTGGCTTCTTTAAAAGGCTCAGTTTTCCCCATGCTGGTGCCTCACTTTCTGATGAGAGTTGCACATGTTCAAACCTCAAATGTTTACAGACAACACACCAGGCTTATTAGGAACTGGTCAACACTGGTGACTAGAAACTGCCCTCAAATGAACTGCTGGAGAATCAGACCCTGGTTTTCTGCACTTTCTCCACCATCTCTAGCCTTTTTAAAATAAAAATATATAAATCTGCTGGATATGCTGTGCTCAGTGTTGATTTGATCATATCATATTGGAGCAGAATCCCCCTGCTTCCTTTTGCAAACTGTGGCTCCTATCATTTCTGTACTGATCAAGAAACAGCAAAGTAAGATAATGACGCAAGACTCAATGGATTGTCCTACAAGCATGGTTTTGGTTTTTTTAAAAAAGGAAGCTGCTCTTATATTCATCAATTTGCCTATTCTTTGCTCTGAAGCTGAGTCAGAAGGAAACGTGCGAAGTGAACTCTAATTATCTATTTGCATTTGCTACAGAAGCTGCAGCTGCTTCCAGAGAAAACAGCCTGTTAAGTGCTTATCTGTAGAGTTCAGGGGCTATGAAAGTCTGCTTATGGTTACTCAATGAGTAAAATAATGACAACACTGAGAGGTGATCTATCAAAGGTTCCTAAGTTCTTGGGCTGAACCCTGGCAGCAAAGGCAAGTTCCAGTCTGAGTTCTCAGTTCAAATTAGGGAAGGCGGGGAGAACAGATACACATGTTCACCTGCAAAATCCTGCAGCTTTATTGTATGCAGATGCTAGTTTTGGCAAAAAGAGATTTTCTTTTGTCTTTGGGTCAATGAGGATCTGTGAAAGAGAATCAGCAACTAAGTGCTCCTAGACAACCATGGCAATGATTTTCTATTATGTTCCTTTGTGCTCATTTGAAGTTGTTTTAAGGTTTGTCTTTTCTTTTCTTTTCTTTTAAAAACAACAACCTCCAAATACTTTTGCCCTGAGGGGAGTTATCCTTTTCTGTGATTCTGCAATCCAAGAGAACACCTGGGTTAGTTAACCTGCCTTTTCTAAGGTCTGAGATCAGATAGCTACCCCCTCGCAAGAAGTGGTTTTAATAATTCACATACATATCCATAGGAAGGCTGCTATATTCTTTTGTATGCTTATAAAATTCCGTGAACATCTTTGCCATGATGCAGTGGACTTCTGATTATCAAACACTGGAATAATCAACAGGCGATGATCAATTCCACCTTTTTCTGCTTATGAACTTCTCAGAGACACTGTGTTCAGAATGTGCTGAGCTTATAGGAGGAAGATTGAGGTAGGTAGCCGTTTTGGTCTGACACAGTCAAAATGAATTAAAAAATTTAAAAAATGTCCAGTAGCACCTTAGAGACCAACTAAGTTTGTTCTGGGTATAAGCTTTTGTGTGCATGCACACTTCTCCTTATAGGAGGAAATTGGCCTTTGGCCTGATCCTGCAAGACAACTTTCTATGGGCCCATATTCAGCCAGCAGTAAGTACATTGCCTACGAAATAAGGAGGAGCCCTACACAGTGGCCAACCAGATAGCCTTTGAGAGACCATAAGAAGGGTAAGAAAGCAACCACTCCCCCCCACACACAACTTTTGCTCCCCAGCCGCAGGATGCTGGAGACACATTGCCTCAGAAACTGATACTTGCATATCAGGACTGATAGCCATTGGTAGATTTTATCTTCCTGCCCTTCAGAGGGTGGCATTAATCAAGCCTTGAATTTAAGCACCCACTTGGTGGCCACCAGGAACCTCATAAAGGCTACTGCCATGGAATTACATGCAGGGGAGGAGGTGGAATCTCTGAGTTAGGGACTAATTGTGGCCCTCCAAGCCTCCCTACCTGACCCCTGGGACTCTTCTCAGGCACAGTCCCAACTGACTTTTCTCCAAGCCCTCCTCAAGTGCTTCTGCTTGACTGGAAAGCGGATAGGTGTGTGTATGTGTGAACGCTAACCTTTGTGTAGGTGGAATGTGGCCTACTTGGCATGCACACACACACACACCCCAAAAAAGTGTGTCAAGAGAATGAAAATGGTTCCCTATCCCTTACTCATGCAATTACCGTATTTTTCTGTTTATAAGACGGGGTTTTTTATTATAAAATAATAACCTCCCCCCAAAGAAAGCTCAAGAACTCTGGACAATCTCCCCCCATTATCTTAATTTGGAGTCCCAAAAATAGTCTTATACACTGGGGTGTGTTATACATGGAAAAATACGGTAACTGCCACAAGACTTGTTGACAAAAAGTATTTAATTTAGATTGATCTGAAAAAGCAAACAGACAAATTCATGGAGAATGAACAGGTTAACCAACTGCTGTTATATCACAGAACAGAATCATAGAATTGCAGATGCAGCAATGCAGTTGTTCCATATGGGGATCGAACCTGCAACCTTGGCATTACGAGCACCATGCTCTAACCAACTGAGTTAGTCATGATGGTTGTGAGGAATGAGCTCTCCAGCTTCAGAAGCAGTAGACCCCTCAATGCTGGTCGTTGGCCCAAGGCCACAGTGGGAGTTTTTGTGCTCAAGTCCGGCTTCTGAACTTCCCAGAGGCATTGGGCTGGGCACTTTGGGAAGCTGTGCTGTCATGGCCTTCTCCAGCAAGGCTTCTTCTACATCTTGAGTTGGGGGCCTTCTCCATTCAAATCGGGAGCTCTGCCGCTGATCTACAAGCCACCACCCCTATATCAGCAGGAGCCCACATCCCTTCTCAAATAACACAGCATTTCCTTTGCCAACATTATACAAAATCCAAGGAAAAATGTATTGCTGCTTAAGCACCATTACTCAAGACTCAGCAATAGCTCACCCAACAAAAAAGAAAAGAAGGATGGAGATGCACACACACACACACACACACACATAGGAATGGTAAGCATCCCATTTATTTTAAAACCTATATTATTTTCTGATTTTTTGCTCGACTCCATGCTTAAGGAGACTGACTCAAGACCTGATCAGAGTATCACTTTTCAAATGCCTAAATCCCTGTAAAGGTTTAGTGTCTGACTGTGTGCATTTTGCTCAGTATTAACATGTTCAATGGAGTACTTTGATTTTTTTTTTTTATCTAGACGCCAGAAGCTGGTGAATATATGCTTCATAGCTTCAGATAAACCTTTTGTTCTTCTGGGGCTGATCAGCTGGTACGGCAGTGAGAGGGAGAGGAGGAAGGAAATTCACAGGGGCTCTACGGTTTCAAAAAGTCAAATTACCTCTGAGCCATGGCATTGCTGATAATTTAAATGAAAAAAATGTGTGTGTGCACGGACGCACATGCACACACGCACACATAGAGGCTACAGCACACAACATCTCTACTGTTAGGACTTTTAATGAAGCCCCAGTTGTGATGACACTGAAGCAGGGAACGCTACGGTGGGATAATTACTTGGCTCCCTCACAGCTGAGTTTCACAGATGCATTATTAACGGCGCATTCCTTGCCATAACGAGCACCGACTGTAGGTGGGATTCGCAAACCCCGGCATCCGCCATTAGCGGGTTGGCGCAAACACAAATGAGTGTTTTCACAAAAGCATGCAAAGGTTGTGAAATTCCAATGAATTTGTTCACCGGGAAGGGAAGGGAAAGGGGGGAGGGACGAAGAGGAGTGCAAGCTTCCATGACCGGGTATGTCACCTCCCAGGGCACCCTGTGCTCTGAGTGAGGCACCCTGGGAAATTATAGAATCAGAATGCATTGATTTCTCTCTCCTTCTCTCTCTAGCAAAAAGAGGCAGCAGCCCTGATGAAGAATTAAGGAGGAAATGTAATAACCTAATTCTTCTCCAATCTTCCTCGCTCCCTAGCCTCCCGCCCCGCGTGTACTTACAATGCCTGCCCACCTCAATCCTTTTCCTTGTTTTGTCAAACAATTATGAGGCTTAGCAGTGTAAGTGGGTGAGACACCCACCAAGTTCGAAGGGAGCCGCTTGCCCTCTTCCACCAGGAGTCACATTGGCCCACTTTCTGCCTGGATGTCATTGACTTTGGCGATACGGCATTACTGGGCAATTGCTGCTTTATGGCATCGCGGCTCTTCGTGACATTCATCTGTTCCCTCCCCCGCCTTCCCCTTTAAACATTTTCCCCTTAGATGCAGAGTCCTAACAGGTTTTCTCAATAGAATACTGCATACGGTATATGAAGCTATTAATAATTCTTCCTCAAACCACACTGTATGTGGCTGAGAAGGGGGGAATAAACTCAAGAGACTAAAAGGAGGAATTCTCAAACACATTACAGGGAGAGGGGGGGAAAATAACATTAATGCCTTCCACTCGCATGAATCCAGGCCAGGCTAGAACAGCATAGTATACTTTCCTCCCACACCTCATGCCCAGCTAATACGAAGACCAATCAATTGCAAAAAATAATAATAATAATTCTTATGGTCAAGCCACTGCTCTCTTGCTGTTTTAAGAAATCTACTTGGAGCAAGGAAGGTGTGTAACCCTCAATCCTTTGCTGTTTTTGTCTTTATCCCCTCTGGAAACCCAGAGTTCAAGGTGACCTTTGCTGAGAGGTAGGTACACCTATTGTTTCTACATGCATACTGAATCTTCAGCATCCCAATAATTAATGCCAGAGCTTAATGAAGTCCAGCTGCTGTCATGGCACAGGAAGGAGAAGTGCACCCTTATTTTCTTTTCCAAATATATAATTGGGCCACTCCAATTACAGCCTTTTCCTTTTTTCCAAACCACCAAATTGAGATACACTTGGCCTGGATCTCAAAACATGAGTGTTGCCAAATGAAGACAAAAAAGATCAGAAATTAAATTAAACTTTGAAGGGACAGTTTAAAATTGGCAAGAGCTGGAGAAAAGGACTAGATTAACTTACAATGCTGGGAAACGTAACGGCATCCAGCACTTCCAAGTGAAAAGGAACTTGTACCCTTTATCACTTTTGATTAGTGTTCTAATAACCTGCAATGCTTGTATTGTGTCAACAGGTGTCGCCATAACGTAGCACGTGACAAGCCATTATCATTATTAGTCCCAATAAAAGACACCTGCAAATATCTGCTTCTTCCATACTACGTCAGCGGTAAAGTAGGAGGGCGACTCCAGTTCTGTGAACAGAGAAAAGCCAACCAGAGGGAGAGTTCAAAGTGAGTGAGGGGCACTGCTTCATTTTCTCACTCTTACCACCTCTTGCACCTCAAAGAGGGCAAGTGAACAAGCAGAGAAGTAAAATGGCTCCAAGGCTCCAGAGGCCAACAGCAGACCCGCCCCCCATTTCTGTGGTGCGTACCGCACAGGCCTGATGATGCCAAACCACTAGCACCAGCCTCAACAGTGACTCCTACTTCTCAGGGAACTATAGTTAGGAGGCAGGGGAGAGGAAGTGGAAGAGAATAAATCTGACAAAATTCCTAGCACACTCACCGTAGCAGTATTCCCAGGATTCTTTGGGGAATGGCTTTGGGAGAAGGAAGCCACAATCATTTAACTAGAACAGAACTCTCTGAACTGTACACATACTCCTGACATGGGCTTGGGCAGGCATAGGCAACCTTGGCTCTCCAGATGTTTTGGAACTACAACTCCCATGATCCCTAGCTAACAGGGCCAGTGGTCAGTGATCATGGGAGTTGTAGTTCCAAAACATCTGGAGAGCCAAGGTTGCCTATGCCTGGGCTTGGGCAACTCTCTCTCCCTCTCCTCTGACAGCTAAGATAGACATGATATCAAAGATCCAAAATTCCTGCAGCTGGGACCAGGGCAAGTGAAGACTCAATTTTTAAAAACAGTCTAAACTTCCCATCCTCACCACACAATAACCCCCCTGCCAAGAACTACTTTTAGATTTAAAAATCAACAATAACTGAGATCTTATTTACCTATCTTCTCCTTTGGCCCTCTGACAGTTACCTGGTCTGCCTCCCAGGACTGCAGTTAAGTTAAAATGAAAGAAGGTCAATAAAGCAATTTGAGTTTTTAAAAGGGTTCTAGACACAATATCTATTTAGCATATCAAAAGGAAATACACTCTGATCTGATCTTCTTTTGTACCTATTTGTTCCTGGTCCAAATTGAGTTTCTAAAACCAACAAACCGATGCTGGCTAAAATCTGGATTACTTAATCCTACCCAATTTTTCATTTTACTGTTGGTAACTTTTACACAAAGCACAAAACTTCATTGACTCTGAGTAACAGTTGTCTTCCCATGAGAAAATGCTGGGCCATACCCTGAAGGGAAAACTACTGGCACCTCAATCAGATTTATTTTCGATTGCAGATTGATTATCTGCACAAAAGATAACAGGCCTGAGTTCTCCTTCATTTAAGCTGCCTTCATAATGAAGGGCAGAGCTCAGTCCTCCCCCCCCCTTCTTCTTTTTAGTTACTGCTGTGGATAATGATTTCTAATGTGATAAAAGGCCCTTAAAGAGGCATCATGGAAGGAAGCAGGCTAATTTACTTTCCTAGGAACCAATTTACACGTAGGAACCACATATTATTATGCATCAGGAATCCCAGCCCCCCCACCAACTAGAGGTTAAACTTCAACCACTAACCAACATGGCAATGGTTATTGCAAGTCCAGTTCTACTATGGGTTGGACATAGTAAGTGATGGGGGGGAGTACCTCCCCTCTCCCCCTGATTAGGTGTAGATATCTGTAATGATAGCATCAGTTCTGCCAATTCAGAAATCCTGGCCTCTGTGCCCTACGCTCTGTTTCCCTGGGGTTTGAAATCTTTGCAATGGCTGTGCTTGCTCACCACAACCGTCCCTTTAAAGAGATGTGAGACACAAAGCAAGTCATGTTAAGGTTAAAATACTTTGGTCTGGTTGAGCCCTAATTTGAGCTTTGGGTGCTAACGGTCAAATGAGACATGACATTAATTTTTATGTGCATTTAATTTAGCATGAAAAAAACCCCATCCATGTTAAACAGAAAAGGCATCAGCTGCGCAGTGGTGTGTGGTGTGATCATATGGTCAGGATCATAGCAGATGTGGAGGGGGAATTTAACCCTTTCACCCTCTGTTGTGACCCTGATTATAATTGCTCTCCCATAGCTACTATTTATATTCATGTGATTTGTGCAAAACTGTGGCAACTCAAAAAAAGCACCACTATTCTCAGCAACTTTGAGCCAGTCCTTAGCATGGAGATGTCCTGTGTCTTCACCCACAACAGTTTGATTTCTAACTGTTCAAAGGAAAATGAGTCATCTGTCGCTGTGAGATCAGGTGCTTGACAGGTTGGACAATTTTCCATGGGGAAAGTGGGGGAGATAAGGATCTGGTTTGCTGGTCATGTCCAGTTCTCTGCCACTTTTTTTAAAAAAGGGAACCAAGATATACAGTTGCCTTATTCCTGGACCTGGGAACTGCCCCCATACAGTGTCTGTCTTATCAGAATTCAGACTCAGCTTATTGACTCTCTTCTAATTGATCACTGCATCTAGGCTTCAGCTCAGTCTCTCCTGGCTCAGATGAAAAAGCTGGGAGATATCAGCTTTGGACAATTCACGCCAACTATCCTAGTGACTACTGTCAACAGCTTCATATAGATGACAAGTACCAGCAGGGGCAATATGGAACCCTACAGCACCCCACAGCATAACAGACACTGAAGCCAGGTATAGTTCCCAACGCTATTTTCTGGAAACAGCCTGACATGTAGGTGGGGAACCACCATAATGCCATACCTCCAAGTTAACCCCATATTCATGCCAACTCTCTAAAAAGTTGTAACCTTCCAACTAATTATTAACCAATGGTTTCCATTTATTTGACCATCTTAAACTTTAATTTGATTAGAAATTATGTAAACTTATTCAACAGCGATTTTAATTTCTTGCTGTAGTTTAGACACTTACAGTAAGTACCTCCCACTCCTCTCTGCAAGCATGCCTAGTCTATCAGATTGAATGCATGCTCTTAAAAACAAACATACATTCCTTTAGACTGGGGGAAGTGCGGTTCAGGACAGCCATGAAAAAATATGTTGACAAAGTAGAAAATTCAGACGCATCTGTTATCCATAATGAGGCTTTAAGCAGCACAGCTTTTAAGGATTCCTTAGCTCCCCCTTTTGTTCACTTTTCGAGCCTGCACTAATCTCCTGTATGTTTTCAATTGTTTTGCACATGCTGTATCAGAATAATGAAATAATATAACATTGTTTAAAAAGGCTGACTGAAACCATGAAAAAAAAAACCACAAACTTTTCAAAAGCTATATAAATTTCAGTTTAAAAATGTGGTTTTCTTGAAAGGTTGTTTCAAAAAAACCACTTGTCAAGAAGTTGCATGAAAATCTGGGAACAGAAAGATGTCACTTGAACCTAATACCTCAAACCCTAAACTCCACAGATCACATTTATTTCTAGCCAGAAAATCTGAGACGTTCCATTTCCTTTTAAAGGCTGGAGACAAAAATCAACTATACATGTTGCTCAATGGCAGAGAATCTGCTTTGCATGCAGGAAGTCCCAGATTCAATTCCCAGTATCTCCAGGTAGGGTTAATAATAATAATAATAATAATAATAATAATAATAATAATAATAATTTATTATTTATACCCTGCCCATCTGGCTGGGTCCCCCCAGCCACTCTGGGCGGCTTCCAACAGAAACATTAAAATACACTAATTTCTTAAACATTAAAAGCCTCCCTAAACAGGGCTGCCTTCAGATCTCTTCTAAAAATCTGGTAGCTGTTTTCCTTTTTGACATCTGATGAGAGGGCATTCCACAGGGCAGGCGCCACCACCGAGAAGGCCCTCTGCCTGGTTCCCTGCAACTTGGCTTCTCGCAACGAGGGAACCGTCAGAAGGCTCTCGGTGCTGGACCTCAGTGTCCGGGCAGAACGATGGGGGTGGAGACGCTCCTTTAGAAAGACTCCAAAACCCTGGACGTCTGCAACTGGTCAGTGGAGACAACACTGAGCACTTATCTGGCAAGGTAGAAGGCAGCTTCATTCAGCTTTACATATGTGGCCAAAGAAAAGTTACAAAGTAAAAAGGGACGGAAAAGCTGCATCGTTCCAAGGAAAATGACTTTGGCATCCCCGCCTGCTATTGAAAACCGCCAATGGGTTTTGACTATACACCATTTGGGTTTAGGTGCTATCCCCGGAATGTAACCCCTGTGTAAGTTGGCCGCTGACTATAGTTCAAAGAAAATCCTCATTTGAGAAGATGATACATTTCTCAAAACCCCTTTAAAAAAATTATATATACAAATGGTAAAATGTATTTTACATAATACATAAAATGTATTGCATATTATTATTACATAATACATAAAATGTATTACGGGTGGTGCTGTGGTCGAAACCACAGAACCTAGGGCTTGCTGATCAAAAGGTCGGCGGTTCGAATCCCCGTGACAGGGTGAGCTCCCCTTGTTTGGTCCCTGCTCCTGCCCACCTAGCACTTTGAAAGCACGTCAAAGTGCAAGTAGATAAATAGGTACCGCTTCCATTTGCTGAATTTTATAACTACATACTGTTTAAAACCAAAGATGGGCAGAAATAATTATAAGGGGAATGAAGATAAGAGGGAATAGTTGCCCACTGGCAAACACGGGGAGGAAAGAGTTCCCACTAGTGGGTAAAGAGTGTTGGAAGGGGACCCTCAGAGTCCTGTGCCAAGGATCACCTCTAATGCACAGCCAGTCTTAAAAGAAATCAGTATTATTCCTCCCCCCCCCTTACTGTAAAATGTCATCCCAGGACATTGAGTTTAAGGTGACATTTGGAAGTGGGTACTTCCAAGTTCAGAGTACAATCTCTTAGCTGCCGCAATGCTAGCTCAGGCTCCCCACAAACCTGGTTCTATATATTAATTGGTTTAAATACTTACAAACCACACTTCCATATAAATTATCACAAAAATCAACAACATGGTATTACAATAAAAACGACCGACACATCAGTAAGAGTGGGCTGGCAACGAATTTCAAGTTTGAAAGGCCTGTCTGAATAATACAAATTTTCAGAACGCTTCTTAAGAAAAACAAGTTGGGGTAGCTGCTGCCGAACATCTATCGGCAAGAAGCTCCATGGGGCAGAACTCTAAATGCTCAATTCCTCATAAAGGCCAGCCAAGCTCAGGGGCATGGGAGACCCTCAAAAGTGTCCCATCAGAAGACCTCAATGATCGAGGCGGAGCATATTGCTGGACTGCAACTCCCAGATAGCACAACCAGTGGTGAGGGATGATGGGAACTGTAGTCCATTAAGATTTGTAGGCCCCCACCTGGGAAAGCCTGCACCAAGTTCACATATGCCTAAGAAACACATAAACAGAGAAGAGAGAGAGAGAGAGAGGTCTTCTGCCTTTGCTGCCTAGGAAGCAAAAACACCAATTGACTTCTTTAAAATCTCAATAGTATTTTGTCAATATTTTTTATTACAGCAAAACAAGTATAAATATTTTATTGTAAACCAAGGACCTAAAATAAACAGTTTAGTAAATAGATATTACATTACAAGGAGGAAAAGGGGAGGGAGAAAAAAACATCTGTGGAAAAATGTTTGCTATGTAATTATTCTTGCTAGTTTACATTCGCTCTCGACGTGCGTCTCTCTCTTTCTTTCTCTCTCTCTCGCTACACCGTCTCGCTTGTTCTAAATCTTCTTCCTTGTTGCTATTATTAAAATCTTTAAAAGGTGCCAAATCTTAAATGAGGAAAAAAAATGATTTGCTAGAAATTATTCATATCACAGTGAGCCTCTACTAAACCTGGCAGGGGTGCAATATTTTCGGCGAAATTAACATAAAATATACAACTGCAAATTATCCAGGAAATAGCTATGTTCTTTACAACACGCATTTACATTTGGGGGGAGGGGGGGAAGGAGAAAGAAGTGCTCCACTTATCTGTCTAACACAAAGCTGAAAACCGTCTTTTCCAATGCCTGTTTTAAAGGGGAAAGTAATAGATTTCCATGGGGAGCACAGCCTTTAAAGATGATATAACAAAATATGTGGTTGGCAAAAATCGACCTTAGATAATTACTGGAGACCACAATCAACAGTGGACATTCTCCAGTGCTCGTTGCTCGCAAGTCCATTTTTAGATTTGTTTTTCCTCCCAGCAGGCAAAATGCATTTCCTCTCCTAGGCCTAAGCCTTTCCAGCACATACAAGGAGACCAAAGGAAGAAGAGTAATACCATGTAAAATGCAAATCTCGTCGTAAATATTTTATAAAATTGTTGCATACATCCCAAAAGCTATAGGTCTTAATTGAGAGGAGGCTATGTTTCCAGTCAATATATGGAAATGGAAAATGCTAATTCATGTTTTTCTACTTATGAAAAACCCTAGAGGACAGCAAAACCACAAATGCACTCAACTTTAATATTATAAATATAATTTGGCTCCCTCTTTATAATCCCCAGCGTCCTGGCTTTTATCTCCCAATGGCTGCAGAGGAAGAATTTGCACAGGCGCTTTTACATCATCTGCACAGGAAGTCAACCTTCGAGCTCTGCCAGCTTGGCAGAGGAGCAAGAAACTGAACTGAGGAGCTTTGCAAACAGGAACTGAAGCAAGATATCCCTGCACCTTTGCCTAGGAAATAAATGATGGATGCGCCAAGCCCTATCAGAGCAGTGCAATGGTGATAACAGCCCTCTGCCACCAAGAATTGCCGAACTTCAGCAGCAGCCACCATTGCTGAGCTCTCCTGTCCTTCAAAAGCATCGTCCCTTGTTCCAGCAAATTAGAGGAAGGCACCATCTCTCAGTGATGGATCACATCCTTTGCATGCAGAAAGTCTCAAGTAGAGGGGGAAGAACTCCTACCTGAAACCCTGGAAAGACACTGCCAGTCAGTGTAGGCAAGAGGTGGCTAAACTGTAGCCCTCTGGATCTTGCAGGACTACAACACCCACCATACCTAAACACCGGACTTGTTGGCCAAGGCTGATAGGAGCCAGAGTCCAACAAGATAGTCATCCTTAGTTTAAACCAATGCCATACACATTTTACAAACTGAAAAGCACCTCAAATTTAGAAAGCCAAACTAGATGCAAGAGTAAATGCATGCCTTTTGCTAAGAACTTCAGTCACATGCCCTCCCAACAATCTCTTCTCTACAATCATTCACCTAGCATGTTCTGTTTCTCCATGCCACCAGTATATCAATAGCTGTTAGTAGCAATAGGGAGATGAAGCACACAACATTGTGACACTGCAACACAAACTAAATTCTATTAACCATCATGGAAGGTCAGTGGAAAACTAGAGACTAAGGTGTCAATGACACATTTACCAAAGCAGTTTCATTACATTTTTCATGGGAAAAATGGAAAAGCCATTGATTTAGTTACTTTCTCTCCATAGTAATAATTATTCACATAGAAAAGATATTGACTGATGTTACATAATACATAAGCAAATATCACAATTCCATATTAAATTAAAGGGTTGTAGCCACTGTTAGTCCTAGTCAAAATAGACCCACTTAAAATAATGTATGTAACTAATTTAAGTCTGTTAATTTCAATGGTTCTACTCTGAGTATAATTTGGCTGCATGCAGCCCAAAGAGAATAATGCACACAGTCTTTCCACTATGAATATCCTCACAAACCGAGTACCATACATTTGTTTTTCTAGTACACCTATAATAAAAATTCATAATTACTGCCATATCCTAAATTCTTTTTTAAAAAACAAAAACAAATGCAACAAAGGAGATTAAATCCTCTCTCCCCCCCCCTTTATAAGCTGCAGAAATTTTGGTAACACGTAATAAATTGACACCATTTCCAAATCTGTTATTTCCAGGAATCCCTTTAAATTATTCAGAAGGGGTGTCATTACCCAAGTCCTAAAATCTGAATAGCAGCATTCCCCACCAATCCCCTTGACTTTCTAAAAATAATTTCTTTTCCAAAAAGACATGGTATTTGACCAGCTACTGGTCTTTGGTTGCCTAGCATGATTGAAGAAGAGGCAATATAGTCTGGCCCCCCACAAGGTCTGAGGGACAGTGGACCGGCCCCCTGCTGAAAAAGTTTGCTGACCCCTGCTCTAAGAAGTATTGCTGCCTCCAACTGCAGAGGCATAGCACCGCCATTGTGGCTAATAGCCTTGTAAACTTCCCAACAGTCATTGATCTGGCCATTTGCGCCCCTGACAAATCAGTGTCAGCCAGAAGATCCTGCGTCTGCAGAGACCATCTTTGCAACTAGGCAGCATACTTGCCTTGTGGAGCAAGAAAGATTGGTAAACCATGCCTGGAGCAAGAAAGATTGGTAAACCATGCCTGGAGATCAAGGGAAGAATCCCAGCTCCCAAGGTTTCTGTATTTCCTCCAGGGTTAGGGGAAAGCAAACATGTAAAGAGGAAAAGCAGACTGCCAGATGGCAGTTTAGGGAGAGATGGGAGCTATAATCTGTTTAAGTCCATACATGTGATTAAAGTAAGAAATGGACAACAACTGCTTGCATTTGTCATGTCCCAATGGAGAATCTACACTGCATAAACAAGAGGGTCATATGTGTTCTCATCTACTTGACTCCTCACTGTTTGCACTACAGTGTATGCACTACATCATTTGTATCCTGAAAAGTACAGCATGTGTTGTAGGCGTTTGGACACTCAAGTGTAAATGTCTTCTAGTTGTATTTCTTTCTAAGAGAGACTGTGACTGTGATACATCTCCCAGTATACTGTTACATATTTTCCCCAGTGTGATCTTTTTGTATTTTTCATCATTATAATTGCATTTCCCATTCATGCACCTGCTAAACAAGGCAAATATTTAATCATTCCATCAACTCAAAGAACCCAATCTTTTTTAATCCACTCACATGAAGAAAATTCAGATTTTCAAAGCCGTGGAGTCAAAAGACAAAACTTCTTACAGGGGTCAGAAAGCCACAGTGAGGAGCCTCCTAATCAGAGGAGAAGCAACCTGGGAGTGTGGAGCCAGGGTACTTCCCTCTCTGTTTACAATGGAAGTGATGCTGTCACCTGATGGTGATGTAAACATAAGAGGGGGCATTGGACAACAAGTCTGGCCTGGCACGTGAGCCCTTTGTTTGGTAGGCTAGGCTCACAGTGACTGGAACAAGCATACCCAGTGAACTTCACAGCTGATCAGGAATGTGAACCCAGGTCTCTACAACCAAAGTTCTACATCCTAACCAACACACCACCCTTTGCCAGCTCATTATTACATGAGTCTTGGCTAAGCCTAATCCATTGGACTCCTAATCCATTGGCTACGAGGGCTTTCATGATGAGCTCCTGCACTTCAAAGTGTACCAATACACCCCTGCACCCTGTTTGTACCCAATTAAGATCCAACCTGGAAATTTACCAGTTTCATTTAAGCTGCCCTTTCATCAAGGAAGATGTTTTCATCGAGAAAGTAAGCAACTAATGCAGCAATTCACAGTTTTAGAGCTTCTCTAATGTAAATTAACCCATGTCTTCTAGGAACTGCCTAATAATGTGAAAAACAGAAGACTATTCATCCTACAAGCCGGCGGGGGGGGGGGGAGAGACTGTACAAACAATATCAACTCCACCCTGTGTCCAGGATGTTGCAGTGAGTTCTTCTGTTCGTATTATACATTGAAAGGGAGAGGAAGAATTGAAGGAGGCTTTTTTCTTCTTCCCAGGTGCAGATAACCATGAAAAACTGAGCACTTGCTATAAAAGTAGAATAATTGTCTATGTTGCCTAAACTTTGGCAAGCCAAAGCACCTCCTGAGAGGGCAGTTGCTTGAAAGATTTGAGAAGTGCTCATGCTGGTATTTCTAAGCATAAGGATTTCCAGTACCAGACCCTCCCCAGGGGCAAAAGAGTCAAAGTCTCCAATACCAGTGGGAATTTTAGAGCCACTAAATATTTTACTTAGATGGGGTGACATGTAAGATGTTTATTTAAAACTCCTGGCTTGCACTTAAAAAAACCCCTTTCCCCCAACCTAGGTTACTCTGCAGGTGCAGCAAAGTTTGCTTTTTGGATGGGAGGGGGTTAAAACCAATGGTTTCCTAAGGGCTTTTGGCAGGAAAGGCTTGGCGCTCAAGTACAGAACCCCTCTTTGCGCCATTTGAGACTAATGGCTCCAAGTGGACCCTAAGTTGAAACCTGGAAAATCTGCAAGAGTTACAGGCTGTGACAAGAGATATTAATGCCTCCCGCATTGACTCAATAAATCAAAACAGATTTAGAGGAACTATTAAGGCTCATGACAAGAATCCACACTTCACTTTAATAATTCCCTATTAACATATTTAACTGCTGGGCTGTATATTTTAAACATTTCTTACTTTTGGGTATATAAGTAATTAGTGGCTTTTAAAAGATGCATTAATACACACAGAGAGAGAGAGAGAGAGGGAAGAACAGATAAAAACATTCAATTGATTTTTCAGTACTCTAGTAGAAATCCACATTTGTTACATAACAACTCAGCAACATGGTATGGTGCAGTTGGGTATGTTTTGCTTTAGCTCTGCAATATGAATCAAACTTAAATCTGTTCCAGGATGGGGAGGTGTGTGATTATTTATTATTTAAAAGAGAGAAAATGCACAAAGGCCATGGGTTTGCATTGGATCTTAACTTCTCTTCTATTAACAGAATTAAATTTAAATTATTAAAAAGTGGCTCTCTCACATCCTCCCACTTCTCTTTGCACCCACACACACCCAGCCCCGGGGAGGGGGGTTGAGGGATCATTCGGAACAGCATGGCTACGGGTGCAGGAGGGGGGGCAGCAGAAATCACCCCCTTCTCCTTGTGAAAGTGTGGGCTTCCCATGGAAATCTGGTTGGCCCCTGTGAGAACAGAATGCTGGATGGGCCATTGGCCTGATCCAGCAGGGCTCTTCTCGTATTCTTAAATGTTCACATAAAGGTACCTTGGGTCCTAGAGCAATGTGTATGTATGTGAAACATGAATGGGTTTCTCCATGCCACCTCTTTATATCAGCCAAAGCACACACTGAGAAAGGATGTAGGCGTCCCTGTGTGTACAACACTTTCATCATGGAAGCTATTCATTTCAGCATCTCCCATTTCAAAACATATAAAAACAGCATGCTGTTCTTAAAGCTAACTGACAACCCTACACAAACTAAAACAGGCTTCCTCAACCTCGGCCTGCCAGAGGTTTTAAGACTACAATTCCCATCATTCCTGACCACTAGTCCTGCTAGCTAGGGATCATGGGAGTTGTAAGCCAAAAACATCTGGAGGGCCAAGGTTGAGGAAGCCTGTTTTAGTGTGTGTGTAGGTTGTTTGAGGAAGCCTGAACTAAAATGCCCTGTTAACATATATTTAGGGCTTTGCTCTTTGACCTGAATCATAAGCCCAGGGGTTTCTGCAAATAGAGAGAAAGGTGACTGTCACAAGTGAATTACCTGATGTGATACAGATGCAGAGCAATCCAGAGCTGGTCATATTTGAAGACATGACTAGGTCTGGATCCAACCCATAGCAGCAAAGAGTTTTAGAGTCTAGGATCTGTACCTCTGAAATGCCCTTTACAGTTTTAGGGTTCACTTTAAAAAAAAATCATTTAGAGATTATGGCGATGCTTGCTTTTGAAGGGAGAATTGTCTGAGGGCTCTTTTAAACATGAATACCATGTTACATCTCCTACCTGTAATAGCATTTTTCACAATCCTCCTCTCCAGTAATCCAGAAGCTGGAAAAGAATGCAAGGCCTCACCATTTGGGGCTGGGGCTGCACCTACAGGAGACAGGAGGCAGAGACACTCAACTCCTCCCCACAAGGCAAGGAGTTGTTCATGGGTGAATTCAAAAACAAAACCAAGAAAGGGTGCAGAAGAGGCGGCATGCGGAAGTGACTGGGTTAGGGGAGGAGGCCTATGAAAAACACCATTACTGGTTTCCTTGGGCTTCAGTCGTCATCCATTTCAGACATGGAAACAAAGGCGCCAGAGCCCTCGCTATGGATGGTGGTGGAGAAACATAACTGAGAAATGCAGCATGCATTAGCCTCTTACCTTCTCATTCTGGGTGTATTTTAAAGTTTCAGTCCATGGTGTTTACAAGTTTATGACAGGCATTTTAAAACAAAAAACAAACTATTTGTAGATATTTTCCAGGGGGGTAGCTGTTTCAGTCTGTTACAGCGAGAGCAACAGAGTATTGTGGCACATTAAAGTCTAACAAATGTATTATAGCATAAGCCTCCGTAGTCTACTACTGTAGTGTTGTGCTAGCATCTGAGAAAGTGGATTCTAGCCTGCAAAAACCTTATGCCAACATAAATGTGCTGTTTTTATATGCAGACAGCTTTTCTCCTACACTTCTGTCTAGAGCGTGTTTGTCTTTGGAACCGTTTATACACTCCAGGTATAATGAATCTCTTGTTCAATGTAGAGCCTAACCACGGAGAAATGGTACAACCCTCAACAGGACTGCACCACTTCAGTACATTAGAACAATGTGCCAAGTAAAAATGGCAGTCTCATTTGAAATTAAGGAGATGGGACCCACCACAACCACCAGCACACTCAGAGCACCTCAGAAATATAGGTCCTACTTTATTGAGTAGGTGTGGGACCTGCCGGAGGCCGATGTGAACTCCTTTAGCCCCCTACCACAGGGGAAGACCACTGTGGGAGGAACAACAACAAAAGGAAAATACAAGGGGGAAACCAGGGACATAAACTTTTTCAAACTGTGTGGGTGTGGGTGTGCACGCGCACACACACACATGCACACACTCCTGGGAAAGGAGGAGAATGTCAAGACAAAAAACCCAGGGATATCACTAAACAGTATAGCAATCTCACCAGATAACACACTCCCTACCCCAATACTATGCCACACAAAACCAAGACAAAAAGAAGAAACCCACAGACTAAACTGTTAAAGAAATTTGCTCCCAGAGAAGATAAAGACCTGACCTACCTTGCTGGAGGCTGGGAAGATCTGGAGGACAGGAAGAGGAGGCAAGATACTATGAAGTCCCTGCCTATCTAGTCCAAAAGTGGGCATCATCCTACTGACAGCGCAGCTGTGTAAATCAAGGTGCCTGAATGCCCCTTCATGTAAAAAAAAAAAGCCTTTGGCTGTTGAAAAGCAGCAGCCCAGGGAGAAAGGCTTCTAGATTTCTACATGAAAGAGGGCTTGTTTTTGTTGTATACGCAGGGTCACATTAGAAAACATTCAATTACCCAGGCTGCTGCACTTTGAAGCGATACTGTTTCTCTAACTAGCTATGCAGGTCGCCTCTGAGAAATCTGATGACCAGTGGCGCAAACTAGCATTGATTTTCATCTACTCTTCAGAAGGTCATGACCTTTGGGCTAAACTGGCATGTTTCCCTGCCCTACAAACAACTGTTTCTTCTTTAAATCACTTCATTCATTAAAACAGGTTTTGAAATTACTCGAAAGAGTAAATTGGGTGGCAATTCTTGCCAACTCTCGATAGCGTTAGAAATAATGAAGCAGCCTCCATCCATGCATCAGGTCTTTATCAACTGTTCATGACTGAAAGTGGAAGGGGGGCAAGTGAAATTGACTAAGGAGAAAAGCTCCTTGATTGATCAGAAGCACTGGCCACCATTGCCTGCAAACCGAGAGCAACATTCTACTTTTAACTTGCAAACAATGAGTTTGGCAGCAATAGAAGAAGAAGAAGAAGAAACGCAGTAAAGACCATCTCTAACGGGCAGCCTCGTAGCTTAAAGGACCAGTTTAAAGTCTCCCCGAGGTTTGCAGTTCAATTTCTGTTGACCTTTAATTAAAGACGATACAGCAAATTGACACCAAGAGAATTAAAACTACAATATAAATTCGGGTCTATAACTAGCATCCAAACATTTTTTTTGTTTGCTGCTGAGTGCTCAGCCAAGTTGCAGGCTGAAAATCCTCTTGCTTTAGTATAATGGTTGTAACAGCAACATAAGAAATCTTTACTCATCCTCAGAAGATGTCCAAATTTGGCTACGGCTGTTCCGTACCATTGATTGGGTGGGACAAGGGACAAGGTGGAGGGGAGGACAGAGAAGATGGTCTTCAGTTATTAAGAATGGGTCTCCTGGTTTGCTCAGACTGGAGAGCAAGCATGACCCAGAGGCTTTTATAGGGGACAAGGAATATCACCTGGCAGGCTCTACCCTACTGGTGCAAGGGGACTTCCTTGGTGGGTGAGACTAATCTCTCTGTGATACGCTCACTTGACCAGAGCTAAGCAGTGATTTATTGTAGAACTCCCCACTTGACACCTCATTATTTGCCAGTTTAAGAGCAGTTGTAGACTTGTGGGCTACAGGGGCACGGGGTGCACATACAAGTCTATATGTGTGTAAGAGAGAAATGTGCCATTCTCACCCTACATTGTGGAATTCCAAACAGGGTTCTACTATGTCATCTTTCTGGACGCATAGAGTACCCATCTCTCGAGCCAGAGATTGACAACCTGTGGCCCTGCAGATGTTTCTAAACCACAGCTCTCATAACCTCTGCTCATTGGGCATGCTGACTGGGGCTGATGGAAGCTGAGCTCCAACAACAACTGGAGAGCCACAGATTCCTCCCGCCTGCCTTACTGTAAGCAGAACTTCACAAATGAGACACAGCTGCTTTTCTCTGTGTTGAACAGAAAGCCTTGCTGGAAACCAGCAAAGGAGAAGTTGCAAGTTATTTTGCCACTTACAGGTTCCAGTGCAAATCCCGCATGATAAGAATCCACCTCCCTTCCCAGATGGTGAGTTGTGGGGCTTATGCGGAAACATATGATTTATAGTCACATAGCTTTGATAGTGATAAAGAAACTTGCAGAAAACATCTCCCTCATCCTCCCCAGCAACCCATAATTTCCATAGTAAATAGTGGAAGTAAAAAAGAAGAATAGGTTAACACATTCTTGTTTTTTTTAAAAAAATAAGTAATAAGAGAAAACTCAGCAAACTTTAAGGGAAAGTCTCTGCTCTGCCATACTAGTTAGCAGATGTCGAAACACCCCACATTGATGGAGATATGTGCTTATACTAACTTCAGACTCGTCACACTGAAGACTCAAACCTGATTACAGAAAAGGTGTTTCATCAGCCACTCTGCCTTCCCCCACCCCCTGCATTTATGTGCAAATATGAAACCACCAGGAAAATGTTTAAACAGGTGTAATCACAACTGCACATGAAAATTGGGTTGGAGGGCTGGAAGGAATCTTAACATGGTTAGGAGGGAGCAGAAGCAATATGAAGCTGTGATCACGGCCGATTATGAATGTATCATGCAAAAGGAGAATGTTGTCATAGCAGCTATAAAAATGTCAGTGAAACTGAGCAGCCATTACCAAAGTAGTAAATGAAAGGGGATTGGAAGGGGGGGGGATAAAATGCAAAAAGGAAAATGTGACTGAATATATTAAGGGAAATTATGTTTCACTCCGAGAGTAGATAAAGAAGCAAAGCAAAATAATATTTGCTCTGAACAAATATGCACAGATAACAACAGGAAAAGAACACACACAGTGTGACTGGGTGGTACAGTTAATATTTTAAACAATGAACTTTGTTCCAGAGTGGAACAATGGCAAGATGTGTACAGCTAGAAGTTAAGTCTGCATGCCTAACACCATGCGCACAGATTGCTCTGTCATACCCTCCCAACATTTCTCTGAAGAAAATAGGGATGTCCCATTCCATAATGATCATTTTACTATTTATACCCCACACATTCTACTGGGTTGCCCCAGCTACTCTGGACAGCTTCCAACATATATAAAAACATAAAAAAACAATAAACATAAAAAAACTTCCCTATACAGAATTGCCTTCAGATAACTCCACACCCTCCAACATTTCTCCAATGAAAATAGGGACATCCTAAGGAAAAGTGGGACATTCCAGGATAAAATCAGATCCCTGGAAAATAGGGACACTTGGAGGGTCTGCTGTGTCCTACACAAAGAGGTATCCCCATTCCTTCAATCAGAGAGGGCAGTTGTGTCTGACTGCATCTTTCCATATACAGTAAATAGCTGCCTCTTTCAATTAAGTTAAGGTGGGGGGGAGGTAAGGACAACATGAGCTGTATGCACTGTGGACTTGCTCGCCCATCCCTATTGACAGCCAATCTTAACATAAGAAAGAAAGAGGTTGCTGGATCAGTCCAATGGATCAGGCCATCTAATCCAGCATCCTGTTCTCACAGTTACCAAACCAATGTGTCTGCAGCCCAGTCAGAGATCCCCTGATGTCACATCCTGTTTGGTCCTTAGCCTTCAAGAAAGTGACCTTGCTAAGAACAGAGAACGTCAAATAGAAATGTAGCAGGTCTCATTCTTCAGTAGAAAAGGGCATGAGAGCGGCATGGCTAAAAGATATGGGTGGTGTTCTAAAGTTGTACAAAGGATTTCCTCAGTGGCAAACCATTGTATATGCATTGTTATCACTGCATTCATAAAAAAGTAAAAAATTAATAAAAAAGTAAAATATTTCGGGATATGGCTAACAACAAGAAATATAAACGTGTATAAAGATAATTATGAAAAAGTATGGTGTGAGATTAAAAGGAATTTAGAAATATGGAGCAGAATGAACGTTTCTCTACTAGGAAGAATTGTGGCGATAAAAATGAATGTGCTGCCGAAAATGCTCTTTCTTTTTCAGACAGTCCCAGTAATGGTTAAGGATGACTGCCTCAAAAGATGGCAAAAGGATATCTCCAAGTCTGTGGGGGGGGGGAGGCCAAGGATTAAACATAATATACTTACAGATATAAAAGAAAGAGGAGGCTTCACTCTCACAGACCTTAAATTATATTATGAGGCTGCATGTTTGATCTGGATTAGGGACTGGATAAAACTGGAAAAGGAAGAAGCATTAGATCTGGAAGGCCATGACAACAGGTATGGATGGCATGCATATTTATGGTATGGGAAAGGGAAAGTACATAAAGGATTCTACAACCATATAATTAGGAAATCATCAATGAGAGTGTGGGAAAGATACAATGACTTATTAGAACAAAAACACCTTGGTAGTTATCACCAATAGAAGCTTCGTTACTCAAACCGCTTGGCAAAAAGGGAAAGTGGCCTACATAAAGAGGCTTACTGAGAGATCAAAAAGGGAAATGGAAATTAAAAGACTCTGATGAAATTAAAAATCATTTTTTAAAAGAAAAAAGAAAGCCAACCCAAAATATATTAAAAACCTCAAAGGCTTGGGCACTTCCAGCAGGACCTTAACCATTTCCCCCACTCCCCTTTGACCTATCAGAAAGTAGCAATAATACATAGTATTTTCTATAGCACTTTCAAGCATTCAAAGGGTTTGGCATGCCTTATCCAACTGTAATTCTTTCAACAACTCTGTAAAATATTATTATCCCCCATATTGCAGATGGAGTGACTGAGAGAGAGTGGCTTGACAAAGGATGCCTTGTGACTTCGTGCTATAGGAAAGATTCAAAGATTCCTCCCACCTTCAAAAGTTTGCAATACAGCATGACATTAGAGAAACACAAGGTCAAAAATCCTTTTGCAAACATACTACCTGTTACACAACTCTTTGGATCTCAGTTAACATATTTAAATCTGTAGATTGCATGAACTACTAAAGTATGCTGACTGTGATGAGCCCCCCAAAACTGTACATTTAAAAGGAGCAACCATATGAAATATGCATTAAAGGGGGGGGGAACACTGGAGAAAGATTCAGAGTTCTTAATGTGTCCATAATTAATTCACACATTCAGCTGTGGAGTCCAGAAAATATGTTCCTGTTGATCATTTGCATGTAATACTTCAAAAACAAATCTGTTACACTTTTTATTTTTATCTGCCTTAATGCCTAAACGCTATTACAAAAGTTATTGCTTTCAAGCATCAGCCTCAACTGCTACCACATACAACCATTAGACTAAAGAGTTCTTCAGAGGAATTTATCACAGACATTTGACACAATCAATGAATATCTCCAGGAAAATTAACTTATTTTAGCAAATGGCATCTTCTAAAATTGCAAAAAGCTGAAGTAACCAGGAATAATGGAAGGCTGTTTAATAAACAGTCAATAAACCAAAGATAAGGTTCACCAGCCAACACTGACGAACTGTCCCAATTTTAGGATCCATTCCAAAGCTACAATATTTCCATATGGAAGGAAATTCCTTGCTGGAAACAGTATATCATATGAATCCTGCTCATGGCCAGTCATTTGCTAATAATTACACCTGCAGATTTTTCACTCTGTAGGCTGGATTGGACTATCATATTTCAGCTGAATGAGTAAAAATATGAAAGAGCCTTGCTGACATACCTGCAGGCCCTTGGCTCCTTCCCATGGAGCAGGACTGAACAAAGCAGGAACTCTTAAATTAACTACAGTTTCCCATTTCGTCCAAACTGGGAAACTATGGTTAACAACTTCATAAAAAGCCAGAATATGACACAAACTTCAAACCATAGTTAATATATTACCTTGTTTCAAACCCATTAGCCAGTTTCCCAGAAATAGGAAACTATGGCTAACTTAAGAGTTTCTGCTTTCTTCACTTGTTCATATAAAGGGAGGAACAAAGTGGTTGTGGGTGCAGCCAAAAGACTCTTTCATACCTCAATATTAAACCAATATGTGACCTATAGGTACACATTCTGGGACACTATAATTGCACATAGAGGGAAAACATGACATGCGATTGTCATATATGACTGTCACAAGATGCATCTTTCCTACACAGAAGCAACACCTGTGCACAAGTTTTGTAATGTGAGGCTTTCCTTAGAATTGCTCAATATTCTGAATAATGTTAACATTAAATGCTAAAATAACAGTTCAAAAATCCTACAAGCATATAAATTGAGGGCATTAATTGGTCCTTTATAAGTCCCTCATCTTGCATTCCCCTCAATTGTTCCTGGAGACTCAACATTGGAGAATGCAAAAAAGCCATGTAGATTCCGCAGTGCAAAGACAGAGTGGGGTGGACAGCTTGGTGAACTGTTTGCACCCTACGGGCTATTCACAGTCCGCCCCAGGTGGATTCACAAGGCTTAAGAAGTTCTCACTTAACAGGCACCACATACATGTGTCCCTGAAGACTACTAGCACGTAATACATATGCATTCAATCTGAGGTAATACAGTAATACATTAATGCATTAATGCATAGGTTGTGTCAATTAGCATTTGGAAGGCAAACAGAAACTGAAATGCACCACAACTTACTTCCTATTAAATGTGTTTAGGATTGGAATGTTAGCCCATTAAGGAAACGGTATGAATGGGCTTTAATTCAAGCATTTCTATTTAAATGGAATGTACCTTTGCGAACTATAACTGACAACACCAAAAGGACAAACTATTATATTATTATTATTATTAATCTAATTTAGGTGCAATTACTTCATGCTAACCACTGTTAGATTTTGGTAATGGTTTTTCCTGCTCAAAGAAAGCACACACTATGCAACAGTTAATCTGCAGATTTAGCTATTCTCGCAAGAAGACTCTGGGGACTCAAATCTTCATAGACTTTGTGTGAAACTGCACCATCTTTACGGCCTGACGACTTAATGTAGTGGAAGCCCAACAGGACTACGACCAGACGGTCAAACCATTTATACCAAAATATTCAATCAGATTCATTTGGTTGGAGTCACTTAAGGATCACAACTCGTGTGGATAAAGAAGACCGATATCAACCACCCTTGCCCCTGCTGTTCCAGCTGTGAATGTCATCACTTACATAGCCAAAAGGGCACTCACAACCCAGGCACAAGACAGAGAGGTGTCCACATTCCGAGGAGCACCAAGTGAAACAAATCTTAGAATAGAATCATAGAATCATAGAGTTGGAAGAGACCACAAGGGCCATCCAGTCCAACCCCCTGCCAAGCAGGAAATCTTCTCAGCAACAACAAAAAAGGCTCCCTAAGCACCTTCGTGTGCATGACTATGGACAATGGGTTGGCTTCCCACATCAGTAGCCAAACCATTTATGTTCAGTTGCTCCCTCCACCACTGGCACGGGAGGTACTGTGTGTCATTAAGCATCTGCTGTGATCCCTTCTGCAGTGTGGCTGTCCTCTACACCACCTGCAGAGCCAGCTACTGAGCATGCCCATCCTTCGAGGGATCTAACAGACAGCACACATCAGAGGCAGCGGAAGGTGGTGAGAGGGAGGAATAAGCAGGTGGGGGAGAGAGAGAAGGGGAGAGAAAGAACAAATATACTTTAAACATTACCAGGTCAGCACAGGAGGAGGCAAGCAGAACAGAGGCAGCCAGAACTGCTCAAAGTTTTTTGATATACTCCTGGGCAGACTCCCCAAAGTCTGAAAATGTTTCAAAGAGGAGAAGGGAGGGGATCCCTTTTCTCGACAAATTAAAACTAGCCTCCAATCAGCTAAGTTCTTTCTGGACTCTCCTGTTCTCTAGGTGGATTTTAAAAGGAGTGTGAGTGAGAGTGAGTGTGTGTGTGTGTGTGTGTGTGTGTGTGTGTGTGTGTGTGTTGCTCATCAACACTGAAAAGCTATGGTTGGAAGCATATTCCCCAACAGCCCTCTTCCATCCAAACCGATCATGACTAAGAAGGGGTCTGTTCTTTCGTTAGAAATGTTCCCAGAGGCCCCGGTATGAAAACAAAGCAACATGTTTCCCACATCTTTCCCCTAGGGATACAGCCAGTCTGTTCAGACTCTAGGGATGACACACAGGACCCAATATGCCACTGTGTTTGTATGCGCGAACGTGTATATTATAGATACACAGAGCAAAAAATGCAGGAGGGTAATTTTTCAAAAGGACATGTTGTGAGAGTTACTGAACATTCCTTGCATGCTATTTTGATAAATGTAGCCATATGAGTGGGGAGCTGCGAGGGGGGTGCTTTTCTACAGGGAGACACCACATCCAGGCTCCCAAAACACTTGATTCTCATTAGGCTGAAGGGCTGTTTGGTCACAAGGAAGCAGAGCTTCCAGCGCAACACAGAAAGCTGCCTTTATGCCAGACAGGCATGCTCTGTCCATTGGTTTAGCCTAGTATTGTCTGCTCCAGGGATAAGCAATGTGGTGCATGCCAGATGTTGTGAACTACAGCTCCCATCAGACCCTAGCCAGCATAGCCCAAAGTGTGGGATGATGTGAGTTGCAATCCACAGCATGCAGAGGGCATTAAGTTGTAGCAGCTCTCCAGGGACTTTCTTAACATGTGGACCCCTCTTCATTGGAGATGCCAGAAACTGAATCCAGGACCTTCTGCATGCAAAACATTATGTTATTCTACACAGCTACGATCCTTCCAACTCAGGCTCCAGAATACTGGGCCCAGGCTATGGTATGTCTGCATTTCTTAATGACTTCAAATAAATGGGGCTCCTCAATTTTTCAACCTAAGACAACAATGTGTATTCCCTAGCATCAAATCTGTATCTGTGCCACTTCAACCATATTCATGTTTTGCAAAGGAAGGGGCTCCCTCCTACCATGGGGGGGTTGAGCTGGAGTCCCTGGATCAAAAGGGCAAAATGGGCTCATTAGTGATGAGCCTTTACAAGATGGCGGTCCAGTGTGAATAGACGGGCCGAGCACAGTGGGCCACAGCCAGCCCTTATTAACCGAAGGGCACGGCCAACAAGGGCCAATGGCAAAGCCACTGTTAGTTCTAGATATCCTTCTCGCCTCCAACGTGACAATTTAGGCGGTAAACATGTTAGAAGATGGTGCCCATGGGTGGAGGTCAGAAAGGGAGCAGCCACAGGAGAAGGCTGTGGCCAGGCAGTTTGGAATACATGCAGAGCCACTTTAACAAAGTGGCATCACATTGCTGCTTTACCAATTGAGCCCAACCACAGAGTAAAATCTGCAAAATAACGTGTTCGCTGCATATTTCTAATCATGAACAGCCCCACCACCCTTTCGCAGTTTTAATTTAAAAATACATAGCCAGTTGTCTAAGGATATGTCTCTTTCATACGGATCTTACTAAAAGAGTGGGATGAGGAGGGGCGGGAGATAGAGAAGGATGGCGGGAAGGAGTTGAAATCACCATGGTCCAATTAGCAAAGCTCTCACCCTTCACACCTGCAAACAAGAGATTGCATTAACACCTGCCACAAAAGCAAACATTTTTAGATAACTTCATTTTAACCTCCCTGACACTGCCTGCAAGCTCCCTGCCTAGCGCTACCGTGGAAATTACGATGAGTGACAGTACCTATTTTTCTTCCAGGGGAAAAAAAAGGTTTTCCTCTAATCTTCAGTGTCAGCGTTTCAAATCCTCCCTTCAACATTTGTGCATAATTCCCATTAATGATAATGGGCGCTCCATACGTGGAAGAATACTTCCTTTAAATGCTAAATTGTTCAAGGGAAATCATTATGATTATCAGAGATGGATGTCACACACGAACACATAAAGAACACTGTAGGGCCCTTGAAGGATCTTCAACGACATACGTCTGGAGTGGCATGTGTAAGGAACTCCTCTGTGGTCTATGCATCAAAATAAACTAAGCTCTTGAGCCTTCACATATATTTATAACATCTGTGCAGATAGAAGAAGTAGTTCTCTGCATTTTTCAGGAAAGGGGAAAAAAGAAAGTCAGCCCTTACAGCTGCATCAGAAATACAGCCCTTTTGATTGCAGTAACATATTTTTTTTTTACTAATCTCATTCCCATTATGACCAGGCTTGAAAACAAAAAAGGCCCAGGGCTCAGAAAACAGGAACACACACACACACACACATTTCAAAAATCTAAGATGCCTAGGCAAAAAATAAATAAATCTATTTTTAAAAAAACAGCGCCCCAAAAGTGGTTAAAAAAACCATAAGGTTGGGTAGAATAAAACTTCTTAGGCATTTTGTTTTGACAATGTGCCTCAGAAATTCACCACTTTTAAGCTATGGAAATGTGAGCAATTCAATGTCATGACACACAAAATTGAAGCGTAATTGCTTCTAAGTGGTTGACAACCAGCAAGCACTTTTCATAGTCTCTCCCCCACCCCTTTCCCAGATAAAACTGAAAATGTATGGCATAAAGTGGAAGCTCTTGTCAAAAGTTTCATTTTAACATGAGCAAAAATGGGGCAGGAAAGCAACATTGCAGCATTGAGACATTTTAAGCGGCTTTTGAAATGAGGAGAATTGCTGCCTTCTGAAAACCAAGCGATACTTAAACACTGTCAGTGGGAGACTCTTAAAGGCAAGAAGAACAACTGTTTGAAACACATATCCCAAGTGGCAAAATTTAAGAGTGGGAAAGAGGAAGGAAGATAAAATGGATATATACAATGGCATAAGCCTGCAACATAGTTTTCAAATTCCTGGAACCTCAAGAAACAAAAGCTTGTGGGGGAGAGTTAACTGTCCCGTTTCTTATCTCAGTTTGGATTCTATGGCAACCTTAAACTCTTGTGAGGACCATGTTTTGTTTAGCCATATTCTGGTTTCTTTTAACACCCTACCCAACCCTGTCCACAAACCATAGTTTGATTGGGAACAAGAAACCAAGATCTGAAAGCATAGTCTGAAATGGGTTTATGGTAAACCAATTCACAGACAAGTGACAAACATCAGTTATGGCCACTGCTTTCCCTCCAGAGCAGGCATCCCCAAACTGCGGCCCTCCAGATGTTTTGGACTACAACTCCCATGATCCCTAGCTAACAGGACCAGTGGCTAGGGAAGATGGGAATTGTAGTCCAAAACATCTGGAGGGCCGAAGTTTGGGGATGCCTGCTCCAGAGGCTGCTGATGTGTGATGGAGATGGGAGTGAACTTAGGAACCAAGCAGATGCGAAGCAAAAGCTAACAAGCAGCTCTAAAGCATGTTTTCCTTACAATACATCTGGAAGCTCCAACTATGGTGTGAGCTTTTCAATATGGTTAGCACAAACCATTGTTGCTCATTACATGTGAACCCAGGCTAGAAAGGATCGAGGCAAAACTCAACACACAGCCCAAACTCTCCACATCTCCCTAGTGAGCATAGCCTCACATTTTTAAGCTACCCATACAAACCATGTGGCCTCAACAGATGTCCCATGTGTGTTTTTTCATCCAAGTGCCGCAATGTTGACATAGGAAGTAACTGCAATACTCCTGGCTGGTGCAGCATGGGGGGCCAAACCAAGCAGAATTGGCAACCACAGTCCATATTAATCAACCCTGGGGCTGCTTGCATTTATTGCAACAATGTTTGCAGAACAGCATCACAAAATATAAAGAAACTGAACAGAGAAGTCAACATCAAACATTAAGTAGCCTATGAGCGACAAAGCTGAAAGGGTTCTTACCAATCATGTGATTTGCAACATGGATCTGTATCTCTCTCTCATTCTCAAAGGTCATCTGACACTTGATGCACTGATAGGTCTTTTTCTGTTTAAACAAACAAAAAGAGAAAAGGTAAGAGAGCTCTGTAGGCAGCAGAAAGCAAAACCACACCTCATACCACCTTCTGTGTTTTAATAAGATCAGTAAGAATGATGCAACGAGCAATGGGAAGATGGTGTGGCTACTGGAACTTGGACAAATCCCCCTGCCCTAACTGGCACTACACAGGGCACTTTGTATATTTGTGTTAAAAGATGTTTGTGGCCATGTCGTGAGTAAAAGCAGACTACCAGGTTTCCTTGCTACCAACCAAAATGCCTGCAACATGGTTTTCTCCATGAAGCATCACTGTCCTTGTGAGTACGAACAAAGACCAGAGATAAAGAGCCATTTTTGCTACTGCTGTCAAACAAGGGACAGAAACTGAAAGACAGTGGTAAAGCAACAAAGAATTCTGCGACAGCAAAACGAATGAACATTTTAAAGCTTTCATAAAGAGAGCCCACTACCTGAGAGGCATTATGTGCTGTGCTCAGCCAGCAGGTATGTGTGTGTATGTATGTATGTATATACATACGTGTATGTATTGGGGGGGGGAGAAAGCTTTTGCAGCTATTCAGATGTAATAAGAGTAAGGACCATGAGTCAGCAATAGAGCATCACCTTTGCATATAGAATAGGCATCCCCAAACTGCGGCCCTCCAGATGTTTTGGCCTACAACTCCCATGATCCCTAGCTAACAGGACCAGTGGTCGGGAAAGATGGGAATTGTAGTCCAAAACATCTGGAGGGCCGAAGTTTGGGGATGCCTGATGTAGAAGATGCCAGGTTGAATTCCCAGCAGCATCTCCAGGTAGGGCTGGGAGAGACTCCCCATCTGAAATCTTGGAGAGCTGCTGCCCGTCAGTGTACACATTACTGAGCCAGATGGGCCAATGGTCTGACAAAGTATAATGCAGCTTCCCATGCTCCAATAAAACCAAGACATTTGTTTAGCATTATTTTCAAAGCGTTGTTAATGTTTCAACGTATTAAGAAGGCAAAACAAAAATGAGCCATTGCTGATGGCAACAGAACAACTTCGGTTCAGCGTTATGAACATGAGCCTTGGCCTTGCATTCTCTGGTCTCCCCGTGTACACAGCAACCAAATATGTTTTATTTGCAAACTATATTTTGCTGTTCTGTCAGATCCCAGAAAACGATAGGCTGCATAAACCACCATTTGCCTACAAACTAGCAAAACAAATCAGGCTAAGTCTTCAATTTGCAACCCTAGCTTCCAAGCAAACAATGGTTTAGCTGAAGCGGCAAACTATAGGGTGCCACTAAAACAGGAATGGAGAAGCAACAGCTAGGAAGAGGAAAGAGAGGAGGGACTATCTGAGCCTTGGGGCACATACTCAAAATGCCTAATTGTGCACAGGTGGAAAACCTGTAGCCCTTCAGATGTTGCCGGACTATCCCTGACTCTATCTGACTGGGACTGATGGGACATGAGAGTCCAGCAGCACCTAGAAGGCAACAGATTTCCTGCTATTAGTTTAGCATTACTGAATGCTACCAGTGTACAGTCCAATATGAGAAAAATGAAGTCCACAAACAGCCAGTTTTAAGTGGAATACTAGGAAACAGGAATATTTTAATTGATTGATCATGCACTATTGGTAGCTGAATGCAGAGATTTTTTTAATGGTTTTGTTAGAATTGAGAAACGTAGCATTCAAGTTTATTTCCTGGGAGAGGAGTTGCCTACCATCACACTTGCACACACTTTAGTGTGGATGTTTAATTGATCGATGTGCTTGCAAAATTCATAAGATGCCTTTTCACAAAGTTTAAGGTGGGGTCAATAAAGCAACTGTACTAAAAGCAACTTGATTAAAAATTAAATGGCAAATTGGCTAAAAATCAGCAACAATAAAGCAATGCAAATGATGAACAGAAAAAATCAGAAAAAGTGAATAACTAAGAATGTTTTGTAGATTAAAAGGGTATGATCCATCTATCAGAAAAAATGATATAATGACACTGGCTGAGGCATGCTTGACTGGGATGCAGCAGGAGGCCTTCCCTAAGGCCATACCTAGACTTTGGAACTCCCTGCCAGTGAAGAGCCATTCGGCTCCCTCTCTCATAGTCTTCCACCACTTTTAAAGTTGCTTTTATCTGCTATAGGCACTGCAAGGGCTACAAATGCAATGAAAGGGGAGGATGTAAATGTTTTCAAATGAATCAGCCAATAGCCAAGCCAACAGCATGGGCACTAAGATGGAAAGGCCTCTGTTGTACATACCAACATGCTTCACTTCACAAACAAGAATTTCCACATTAGATCTGAAGGAGAAGGCAGAACATATGGGGGAAAGTGAACATTACAGTACTTTGGGTCTAGGCCAATGGTAGTATTAACAAAGGAGTATGGCAACGTTCATGTTTGGACACAGAGTTGTAGGACCAATTCACCATCTCGGAAATCCAAACAGAGGATGGAGCAAACACCAGAATGTCAATGCAGTAAAGTTGTTCAAAGGGCAAATCTGCATTCAAAATGCTGCATAACCAAAAAATTTCTAACAAGGCTGTTAGGATCTCTTACTCACAAGTAGGACCCTGGCAGAGACACATGCCTGACTGGCATGTTCTCTCCCACCTGGTCGATCGTTCGGGAGCTTCATGAGCTTTCTCCAGCCCGAACATCACAGCAACTGATGCCAGGTGACATTAGCACACATACGGATCCGCAGAATTTGCGCAGTTGCGTAAAAGAACTCAACAATTCAGCATTTGGCTATGTTTATTTACATATAAACACACACGGAGCACTGCAACATGGCTCCCTCTCTCTCTAGCATCAGGCAGCAAAGAGAAAGAACAAAGGACAATAGTCCCACTTCAGGAAACACAGTAACACAAACATCCTGTCTTTATCACTTCCCACTTTGGAATGTAAACATATACCATCATGTGATAAACAACAATCCCATGAATGCAGACACCTGGAATGAATCTCCAACATACCCCACTACAAAGGGTGATGGACAAACAGAAGCCAGAACTAAGCATCAACAGCCCAGCCCTACACATTGAGTTCAATGAGCTTAATCACTATGATTTTAGTCTTAGACCAGGGAAGGGAACCTGTGTCACTCCAGATGTTGCTAGACTCCAACCACCTCTCCATCCAACATGGCCAATGGTCAGGGATGATGGGAACTGCAGTCCAGCAACATCTGGAGAGTCACAGATTTCCCCACTCCTGCTTCAGACAGTCAGTGTAATCAGATTTATTGATATGTTGCAGTAAAATGTGCTTTTCAATGAAACAAGACCTCTGGGCATTGGGCAAGAAGAGTGTAATTCCAGAAAAAGAGCATGAAAGAAACCTCATATCACCCATGGACCAGTGCAAAGGAGCACTTGCGGAAATAGAGGTATAAATTCCAGAAATTGTGGAAATCTGCAGCGAAACACAACACTGATTTTTCTTCACCAATTGTTATACACTTCCTATGTCACGCTAATAAGCTTAGCTGCCGAAACAAGGAGATAGCATTAAGAAGCAATTACATGAGCCACTTGTTCTATGGGAGAAGATTGGGTTTGTATTTAAGAGTGGCAAGGTGTGTCTTCTTGGTGATGAGACATGGGGAGGGGGGAAATCCTAGGAATAATTTATAGGGATTAAAACTTAAAATGATTGTGAAGGGAGGAATTCCATTAAATAAACAAAGCCTGTTGCTTCCCCCCCCCCTTTATAGATGGCTAAATCATGGCTAAATCAAATGGCTGGCGTGCCTGTTGCTTACGAAAAATGCCAAGGAAAATACCAGATGTAAAGTGCAGTAATTCACATGCAGATGACATAAGCAGCCGAGCTGCAGGACGCTTGCAGAAGGGTGCAAAATTCACCTGCTTTGGCCCTGTTGTCTAGCCCCAGACATATCCTGGGTATGGACATCAGAAGGCACACTTAGCCAGCCCCAAGGGGAGATAATGCCTCTACCCTTCTGTTGAATAAAATTTGTCTCCCACTCAAGACAACCTCCTATTCCAGGCATCCCCAAACTTCGGCCCTCCAGATGTTTTGGACTACAATTCCCATCATCCCTGACCACTGGTCCTGTTAGCTAGGGATCATGGGAGTTGTAGGCCAAAACATCTGGAGGGCCGCAGTTTGGGGATGCCTGTCCTATTCCATGACAAAATTTGTTATGTGTTCACTTCGGCCTTCCCCGAATCCAGATATTGTGGACTCCCAGCTCCCACCAGCCACAGCCAGCATGGTCAATAGGAAAGGACTATGGAAGCTGGTGCCCAAAACATCTGGAGGGCACCAGGTTGCAAAGGGGTTTGTATCCCATTGAAATTAATAGAACTAAGTTAACCACATCCATTAACTTCAATGGCCCATGTTGCAGATCAAGGCTGAATGAGAAAATGGCAACTTGGGCTACACAGTGAATTTAAAAACTGAAGTGGGATTTGAAGAATGGGGGGGTTTTCCAGCTCAAGACATGCAACCTTTTTAAAAACCTTTTCTATTTAAACAAGATTTGGCTGTTGTTTTTCATTATAGAAGTACCTTTCCTCATCTGTCCACCCATAATTATTTCTCAATAGACTCTCCCGGTAACCCATTTTATTTCAGTGTTTACTAGGGCCTTTTGGGGGGGGGGGTTTCCCTCTAAGCCTCGTCTGCAGGATTACAGAAGTGCACTTATTAGCAGAGCATTCCTGGCATCTAGAGGATCTTCTATATTCCGAACGTACCTTTCCCTCTTGAGCTAGAGATATCAATACATCCTGGTGCTTACTGAAACATGTACTCCTGTTGTTTTCAATGTAAACTCAATGTAGCTTCTCTCTGACTATATATTTTTTTTCTAATCCTCTGCTGTTAGGCTCTGGGTAAAAAGGGGGACGGGGAAGCAGGGGGAGAGAGGAAGAAAAATCAATAACGGTCCAGAAAGAAAGAAAAAAAGAGGAACTGGTCAAGAATTATAGAGTAGTAATGTAGTTTGGACAGCTGCAGGCTTCTCAGTTTGTATTACACACATAAGGCAGGCAGCATAAAAACTGCATTTTACCTGTTGTACTACAAATCAACAAGAGATTACAAAACAGAGAACAGCATGTTGTTCAATTTAGTTTGCCTGGCTATATTTGAGACATCTTTTTTTTTTAACAAGCTTCTGAAAGCTATGGTTCTTTGGAAAGGATATGAGCATTCAGGGGCCTTTTCTGTTATCATGAAAGCTTCTAAATCTATGGGGTTACTTGTGATCAATGAGCTTCAGAAATGCAGTGTGTGTGTGTGTGTGTGTGTGTGTGTGTGTGTGTGTGTGTGCACGCACGTGCATATGTGAGAAAGAGGGAAAGCATCAAAATGAAAGAGATAAATAATCTATTGAAATTATCCTAAAAGGGAAAATGTGTTCCTGCCTTAATTGCACACCCCCAGATCTTTTCATCTGGCATTCATTTGCCTTCATCCTGTTAAGTTTAAGTGTTACCAACAATGCGATCCTTTCGCACGCTTACTCAAACATAAGACCGGCTATACTCAATGGAACTTACTCACTGCTAAGTGCTTACAGGATTGTCACCTAAGTCCCACTGAAACCAAAGGAGCAAGATGGGAGGCTGAAGTGAAAACCTCTCCAGAAGATTTCTATTCTATTTTATTCTATTCATTTATCAAAACGTGTATACTGCTTACTAGGTCCAAGACCGCCAAGCAGTTTACAGTAGACAGTCTAAAATATTCATTGAAAATACCCCAAACAAACGAGCAGACATTAAGAACAAATTACATGAGAATATTATTACATGATATTAAATCTTTCAGGCAGGCAAATTTTGATAACTGGGAAAGAGTGCCTTGCCTTTAAAGAGAAGGTAGTCAGAGGTTTGCCTTCTTCCCCCAACAAACAAAAGCCTTTCTGCCACCTGTCCAGCCACCACCTGGTACCTGGGACAGGATGCCCCTGGGAGCAAGATTGCAACATTGCTAAAGCAGCAGCAATGCTTTCTTCTTTCTGCTACTGGTCATTTTAATTGCCTTTGATTCATCGCATAAAACCCCAGTCAGTCATTTCATCTTTAAAAGGCAAGATGCTCCAATGAAAATTCTTAAATTCTGCCCACCCTCATAAAATCCACCTACTTTCATGAAAGAAAAAAATGATCCTACAAAAGTAAGGTCCAATTACTTTCACTGGAACTCATGCGGAGTTGGGAATTTTGTTCAACAGGATATCCAGGTAACAGGAGCTAGGTGAACTCAGCCTATATTGCCTGTTACTTGTAAATAGGGACATCCTGATTGGACAGGACCATAGCTGCCAAGTTTTCCCTATTCAGCATAATGGAAAATCCCTTTAAAAAAGGGATAACTTGGCAGCTATGGACAGGACGTGCACTTCCTGACAGTTATGAAAATGACTTCTTCCAGCAAGCTGGCTTATACCCAAGTCACATCAGTGGACTAAACATCAGAAAAGCTTTCTGACAGTAAGAGCTGTTCAGCAGTGGAGCAGACTCCCAAGAGGTGGTGGACTCTCCTTCTTTGAAGGCTGGATAGCCATCAGCCATGGATGCTTTAGTTGAGATTCCTGCATTGCAAGGGGTTGGACTAAATGACCCTCCAGGCCCCTTCCAACTCTACAATTCTATGATTCTTTGCAAGGGGTGTTTTAAATGTATGGTGTGCGCACAGGAATGGTGAGAAATTTAGACCAGGGGGCATGGACAGGACTGTGAATAGAGTGGGGGCAATATGCCCCCCTGACATTTAAAACTGAAGCCTTCTGAAAAGAAGGGGCATTGCAAAAAGGCAGGGGGCAGAGGCCCCTTGCTGAAATTCAAGTGTTATTGCTAAGGGAGGACTCTACACATGGGCCATGGCTCCTTCCCAGGGAGATGGGTCTTGCTTATGTCCTTTCATATGTCAAGGTTGACAGTCCCTGTGGATATAGGGCAGAACTCAGACCTGGAGCAATTTTAGTTCCAATTGATAAGTCCACAGAGAACACCATGGGGGCAGATAAATAGAGCAAAGGGCACTGTACCTTTGCATCCATCAGCCTGTTCACGGGATAGTTATTGTTAAAAGGAAGGTAGAATGGCGGATCTGAGGCATTAGCATATATGCCAATCGCAGGCTCCTGTGTAAAGTGTAATTTGGTGCAGGCCTGAATTCTGATTTTTCATTATCTTCTACAAAAGAAATCTGCCCTCTTGGGGCAAGATTCAAAGCATTTACTTTGTTGAAGAACTTAAATTCTCTCCTGAGGGAAGAGACGGTATAGAAGCTTTGTTGAAGAGACAGAGTTAAAAGTAGGAGTAAGGAGGACGGCAACCATTTCCATTCACGATAATGGTGAAGGGGGGGAGAGAGTGCTTACAGTGAGAGGTTGGAGCATTTTAGCCTCTGTGTGCACAGCCATACGAAATCAGAATTAGCCTGGCATAAAAGAATAGGGCTGCTCTTCAAGAGGAGCGTGAAACACAATGGAGAAGCAAGGAGGAGAAAGGCGGCGATGGGGCTAATAAGTAGTTTTGGATGATGAACTCTCAAGAGACATCACGCTGAAGGGAGAGGTGTTTCCATTTCGTATTTTATTCTCTGCAGAATTAGATGTATAACACAGCTGGAGGCAGGTCTAGTCACCGATTCGCTTGACCCCAAGGGAGCGAGTATGTAGTTGCAGTGCTAAAGCAGCAAGTGAAACAAAGCAAAGAATCTTTCGCTCGGATTGTTTCAAGCTCCGAGAAATCCTTTGAACCCAACACATTGTCGCAGATCAGCAAGATCTACAAGACAGACTTTTAACAGCTCTATCCCAGCCATGTACAAGACGAGGCTTCATCGGGGCAGAGTGGGGCAGGGCGGGTGGACTTCTGGCTCATGTGGAGTGGGGGAGGAGGACCTTCGAATAGCACCAAGCAATTCGGGGGTTTTATGCGATGAATCAAAGGTAATTAAAAACGTTTGGGAGGGGGGCACTAAGGATGTTATGCGTGCAGCTGCTTTGCCTGTCAACTGAGAAAAAAGTGCCGAGCCTTGCTAGTCCATCCGATTTTATTCAGGACACCCAGAAATGAGCAGCCTTCCAAGCCACAAATAGTAGTTTGAAGAAATTATTTCCAAAGGCCACAAACTGCAGACATGAAAAGCTCTCTCAGAAGGTGCCGAAATAGCCAAGAATCCTATTAGTACAGATGCCAGTGGCAGACTTATCTGCAGAAACTTATGTAAGGAAGCAGCTGCTGGTTTGATCATGAGGTAGTCTGGGAATAGCTGCTACTTAATCAATGTTTTGTGTAAAGGCAACGCGGGGGGGAAAAATCACTTTTTAATACATGCAACATATTGAAGAAAGTTCTTCAAAGATAAAGAGCCTACGTAACTGAACTAAGGACTTTGGGTGTTTTCTCCCCTCTTCCGCTGCCCAAAGCAATGTAGGAGCTTTTGTTGAGGGAGGGGGGCAGAGTTCTTACCCTGGTATGTAATTAAGCTGGAGACAGGCATGATAGAGGGTGCTGACTGCATTTTTTAAAAGCCCTGTGTCCTCTCTTCTTCTCCCCTCTAGAAACATCTCCTACTGCAAAATATAGGACATGGCAGCAGCACTCAGCATGGCTGAGCATCATGCCAGAAGGGCCCATTAGTGCTTGAGGTGAGACCCCCTTGGCTCAGAATCACCCAGCAGGTAAAGCATGGAGCCACCTTTCTGATCTTCCCACAATGCCCCAAACTGGGACTTGGGGCAAGCTATGTTGTTAGAGCGTCAAAAGGGGTGGGTTTTCTGCTGACCACTGTAGTAGAACTGCCTGTGCCAACAGCTGCACCACCACCAGGTCTTCTGGTGTTCCAAGGTGTGCCAAGGTGCAGGGTGCACTGAGTAGCCCTTTGCTGGGAGGGGGATGGAGAGGCACACACCTGAAATGGTTTTGCATGGCATATCCCCTCCTAGTGGTGCAGCAGTAAAACTGCTAGCACATTTGCAAAGCTAAGCAGGGTGAAGCATGGTTTCAAACTGAATGGGAAACCATATGTTGAGATTCCTGCATTGCAGGGGGTTGGACTCAGGGTCCCTTCTATGATTCGATGATCATCATGGTGCACATTCCCTCACCTCCACTGAATTCCACTAGCTTCTATTTGTAGAGGTGGGGAAACAGGCAACAAGGTACCATTGTGATGCGTGTTTTGCAGCTGCTGAAATGACTAGAGAAAAAGATGGTCAATGCTTTCATCCCCCCCCCCCCCCCGCCCCATCAGTCCTTCATAATAGCCTACTTCCACGGCCTAAGGCCAGGAACATTTCAGTCTCCCTTCCTTTAGAGGGCACGGTTGAATGGAGAAAAAGCATAGAAAGCGAACTTCATATGGAGTCAAACCACTGGTCCATCTAACACACTGATAATAATTATAATAATTATAATTATAATTTAATGCTTATTATTTATACCCCACCCATCTGGCTGGGCCTTCCCAGCCACTCTGGGCGGCTTCCAACAGAAATATTAAAATTCAATAATTTATTAAACATTAAAAGCTTCCCTAAACAGGGCTGCCTTCAGATGTCCTCTAAAAGTCTGGTAGTTGATATCTACATTGACTGGGATCTTAGAACCATCTTTTCCAGCCCTACTTGGAGATGGCAAAGGACTGAAACTGGGACCTTCTGCATGCAAAGCATGTGTTCTACCACTGAGCTACAGCACCTTCTTCTGGCATTGAGCTGCCATATAACTCTGTGCAAGGCCCATGCTCAACAGTGACCAACAAAATCCCCTGTCCAATGCCTAAAGAAAGGTTAACAAGTTTTTCTTTTTGAATCATTTCAAATGTTAGAAAAAGTAGCATGGGGATTAATTTCTGCCAGGGGGGCGGGGGGGGAGAGAGATGCACAGCATATATTTTCCACTGTTGGCATTTATAGCCATATCAAGTTGCCATGTCTATGAGCTGGCCTGTGAACGTATGAATGGAGGAAAGCACACTCGTATTAGTCATACATTCCCAGTCCTATGAGGGGTAGGTTGTGGCCCCTTCCAAAAATGCTGTCCACGTCAGACACAACAACTGGGTGGTGTTTTCACTGCCTACTACCTGTGCAAAGCCTACTAGCATGCTCTGGAGTGCTCTAGGAAGCCACCTTGTGTGCCATGATCATGCCTAGCATAGCAAAAGGCCTAGAATCTGTATTTATATATGTGTATAGCATTTATATCTCACCTTTCCTCCAAGAAGAACAAGGCAGCATACAATATATGTCCCCCTCACATTTTAGCCTCACAATAACCCTGAGACAGGTCAGGCTGAGAGTGAATGACTGTCCGAAGGTCACCTGGTGAACCTCATATCCGAATGGAGATTTGAACTCTGGTCTCCCGAGTCTTAGTCTAGCCATGCTCTAGCCATGGCACCACACAGGTTCTCTGTCATCTGAAGTGGCCTCTGAGAGTGGTGTCACTTCACAAGGCTCTGAATCAGACACGTGCAAGGAAGTCTTTTAGGAAGCCATTTCTAGCTGCTATGATCCACACTGGAGTTTGAGCAGAGACAATCAGGTGCATTCTGGCTTTGTGGAGTTGCTCACCTGTGAGGTGCACGTTCCTACTCTTCAGTGTTGGAACACAGACAGAATGGCCGGTATCCAAGCAGTGCCCAATCAATTTTGATATATGAGAGTTTAAGTGAAATGACGAACTTGGAACCCCAATTTATTGATTGATTCTTTTATCTACCTTTCTAACCTGCTCAGGGAAGTAAGGAGCAAGTGTTGGAACTCCATCTAAAATTGCTTTAAAAAGGAACAATGCTTACCATGAGTCTTTTATGGATATGATGCTGCTGCTAGCCTATGACCACAACTGTGCTTGCCACTCTGTGTATGAACCAGTAGCTAAATTAGATAGTTTTGACAGCAGAACCCTATAACTCTGAAGCAAACAACAACAACCAAGAATACAATTTGTTCTAAAAACAATAATGTAATGCTATATTTTTATAGTTGGGGGGAAATCACCTGTACTTTGTAGTTAATTATTGTACAGCAAATGTTTGCTGAGTTCCAACACTCACATGGAGCTCCTGTATAAGCAGAAGTTCCCTTATTCCCTCCTGAGCAAGGGAGAGCCAGACACACACAGAGGGAGTTTTCAATACTAAAGAGAATGGAAGCTTCAAGTGCACATTGGAGCCCTATGTGCAATGTGAATTTCTGAAGTCAATATCTATTCTTCTTACTATTATTCATTATAGTAAAGCTAACCTGTGGCAGTACTTACTCTGGGAACAGGGGATGTCTGGGTACCCTTCTTCTGGCCACTGGTCTCAGGCGTCAGGTCTCGGTGGTCCAACTGAAGGTGGCTTTCTAAGTCTTCGGCACTTTCAAATTTGACACTACACTCCGGGCACCTCAGGCTACCACAAGGTCTTTCGCTAATTTCCGGCGGGGTCATGCCCACGGACTGTCCATTGGTGCTCCTGGTCATGCATCCAGCACACAGGCCATACGGCAGACCGTTAACATCCAGCTTCACCAAGTCTTGCTTGTTCCTGAAGTCCTTCAAGCACAGAGCACACTTGTAGAATTTCTGCAAGGCCTGGCCGTTGGGAGAAGACGCTGCAGAGTTCCCTGCCAATTTTTGCATATGGAACGTTCCGTGGATTTTCAGCTCGAGAGTCGAGGTGACCGTCTGCATGCAGACAACACAGCGGAATCCGGTGAGTGAGTTTCTGAGGTCGGGGTGCATCTGGCAGTGCTCAATGAACTCCTCTTCGCTCTGCAGGGGCATTTTGCAGATCCGGCACGTCCCTGTATCCAAGCTCTTGCTGTGAGTTACTTTGTGCTCCGTCAGGGTCAGGAGGGATGGGAAGCGTTCCCCACAAATGGGGCACATGTAATGCTTTGCTGGGCCTCGGTGGGTCTGCATGTGCTCCCGGAGGCCATTCTCCGAGAAAAAGGTCCTTGAGCAGATGTTGCACTTGTGGCTCCCTTTGATGAACTCTGCTTTCTTCCTGGAACAGTCATCCTCCCCTGGCCTGATATTATGGTCCCTCAGGCGGTGGTTCTGCAAAAGCACCTCCATTGTATAAGCCGCCCCACAGATATCGCAGCCGTACATGGGCTCCGAAGCATCCACATCATCCTCGCTAGCTTCGTGGCTGTTTGAAGTGTCTGGATTTTTCATCAACATGTTCTGGATATCGGCAGGTTCTGCCTTCTTGCTAGCCGGCACAGTGCCATTGGCTGTTCCGTTCTCAGTGCTAGCATCAAAGACACAGTGCTTCTCCCGCAAATGTTTTTCAAGCAAGATGATGGCATGGAAAGCTTTGCTGCAGAACTTGCAGTTGTACTTTTTGCTGTGGGTCGTGATGTGGCACTGCAGCTCCACTTCGGTGCTAAACGTCTCTCCGCAGAAGATGCACTTGTGAGACTTTGCAGGGTTGCCAAGGTGGCTGTGCTTCACGTGGATCTGGAGGTCCACCTCCTTCCGAAAATCCCAGTTGCAGGCTGTACACCGATACATCTTTTTCTCATTGCTGTGCTTCACTGCCAGGTGCACTTGGATAGATACCTTGGAGTCAAAAACCTCTTGGCAAAGGGTGCAGTGATACAACACAAAAGTATGCATGTCCAGCAAATGTTTCTGCAGATCGTCCACCGATGAAAACTGCTTGTCACAGCTCTCGCAGACATAATGAGTTGAGGTTGTCATGTAGTGGACAGTGAGATGCTGCAGGAGAGATTCCTGGGAATCAAAGTCTTCTTTGCACTGAGGGCACGACTGCTTCCTTAACAACAACTCCAAATGCAACTTCAAATGAGTCTGGAAGCTTTCAAAGCTGGAGAACTTCAGCTCGCACTGGTTACATGGGTACTCGCCATTCGAAACTGAATTGACGCTGGCAGAAAGCCGCTGCCTTTTGGGGGAAGACACTTCAACGTCTGAAGAAACTGGACTCTGCTCACCTTTGGACTTTTTGTTGTGTGCCAGTGGAATGTTCTTATGGTTTTCTTTGATGTGTTTCGTTAGCTTGAGAATAGAGCCAAAAATGGGTGAGTTTGTGCAATACGGGCAGGAATATACCTCCATAAAAGACTGTGATGGCTGAACAACAGGGGAATCCAATTTGGAGTTTGCTATGTTGCAGTGAGTTTGCTGGATGTGCTCAGTCAGAGAGGCTTCGGTCAGAAAGCCCATGGAGCACTGGTTGCAAAAGAAGGCATTGTTGCCGTCTTGAGTTGTGGCTCCCGGCCCACAGTGAGCGATACGGATGTGTTCCTGCAGGCTGTTGATGTCCGCAAACATCTCTGGACAATAGTTGCAGTGGAAGGCCGAAATGTTGCTGAACTGCATCATGGGATATGCGTGGTTTTTATGCACCTTCCTCACGTGTTCGTTCAGGTTATACAACGTGGGCATGGATTCAAGGCAAATCTGGCACGTGTGGCTTTGCTGAGGTTTGTCCACATGGATGGTTTTCAGGTGGATCTCCAAGACGGCGAGGCTATTGAAATCGCGCTTGGTGCAGTATGGGCAGCTGTAGGAGACTTTCGACCAGGACTGGCCCTCTTCTCTCTCCAAGGACCTCATCTTCTTTTGCCCTCTCAAGGGTTTCAGAGTCGAGTCGGGAGTGGAGCCCCGCTCCACCGAAGCGCTGGAATCTGGCGTGGCGCTGCTCATGGAGGCCACGCTGCCCAAGACGGGGTCGGGGCTGATGCTGTGGTTGCTGGAATCAGGCTGCCGGTGGCTATCCAAGTGGCAATAGACTTCCTCCACTGAAGAGAACTGCTCTGGGCACATGGGGCACTTGTGTTTCTTGTTGGCGTGGGCTTGGTGGATGTGGGATAGCAGGCAGTTCTCGTCAGCAAACACCTCAGGGCAATGGATGCACTGCAGGTCGGCCTTCTCAGAGAGCTGCGGGTGGCGCGTCATGACGTGCTTCTCCAGCTCCTCGGTCTGGCTGAAGGTCTCCTCGCAGTAGTCGCACATGAAGTCGTCCTTCTTGCCGTCCTTCTCACTTTTGGCCAGGTGCTCCTTGTTCTTCTTGTGGGCCTGCATGTGGCTCTGCAGGGAGCTGGTGGAGGAGAAGCCCCGCTTGCAGACAGTGCACTTGAAGGGCTTGCTGGAGCTGTGTGTCTTCAAGTGGATCTTGAGGTGGTCACTGCGAGAGAAGGCCGCCTCGCACTCGTGGCAGTGGTACTTCTTGTCCCCCGTGTGCAGCTTGATGTGCCGGTCCCTGCTCCTCTTGTGCTTGAAAAGCCGGCTGCAGTAGGTGCATTTGAAAGGTAGCTTGTCGCTGTGGATCTGCTCGTGCCTTTTAAGGTAGCTCAGGCGAATGAAGGACTTATCGCAAAACTGACAGGGATACGGCAGGCCGGTCCCCCCTTCCTCCTCCCCGATGCCGAGATCACACCCATCTCCTATCATCTGAGTGGGTGATGCAACGTCTTTGCTGGAGGGAGATGAAGCCACCCAGGAGAGTTGTGGGTCGTCATCGCCATCTGTAATGGGAAAGCAGAAAGGAGATTAAAAACAATTCCCAGTGCATCTGTGAAAATAGGGACAAAGCCGTTCAACAACACTATGGCCCTTCTGCTACTACAGCGTTTAAAAGAGAGAGGAAGAAAGCAGAAGAGGAAAAGATTCAATTGCAGAACAAAAACAAAACTGAAAGAACCAACGCACACCACAAATGCCTCCTGAATCTTAACAAGATGTTGGAGCAAAAGAGAAAATGCAGATTAAGTCTGCTGCACAAATCTATTCTTTTAAAAGTAAAATAAACAAATATGCCAAATACAGAGCATCCGTTATTAATGTTAAGCCATTTCTCCTTCCTCCACCCCCCTCGCAAGTCCCCCAAGCAGGTTTAACACCTGTCTACTGTATTGCCAAGCAATAAACAGCGAGTCAAGAAAACAAAGCGCAACATGCCTCAGAGCGATACAAACATTTCTAAGAGCTGCTGCGTTAAGTGCTTGTACGTGAGCATTTTTCAACACATACTTGTCGGAACGGTTTTCAAATAATACGGCCTGTGGAAAAAAATCTGTTCCGGCCCTGCCTCAAAATGGGAAAGACTGCACGGGAGCGGTTACAGCCAGAGAATCTCCCTCTCTCAAACACACACACACACACACACACACACACACACACACACACACAGAGAGAGAGAGAGAGAGAGAATCATTCAATAGTATTGTGACATAAACAAGATGGATTTCCCCAAAGCCCACTTGCACCTGAAACAAAACTGAAATCAATGGTCAGAGGCTGGAAAAGGTAAGGTGTCAGGTGGCTTTTAAACCACCAATTAAAACAAAAGGCACACACACCCCTCCTCGCCGGGGCTTGTCAGGCAGGGTGGGCAGCATTCTGCACCGAGCACCCAACTCTAAAGGTGCTTCCATGCAGTCAGAGTCAGCCTGGCTCTGTTGCCGATTTCATGCCATGTGTGTGCCTGCCAACTCTGCAGCAAGGCGGAAGATACTTTGTTGGCAGCAGGGAAGGGAAAGCAGTTCCACGCCGTAGCTCAGAGCCTCTGGGCCTGGCAGTGCCACGGCTTTGGAGGGGGGCACCTCCACCATATTGTGGGGGGGGGAAGAGGTGGGGGTTGAGCTATTGGTTTTGCCAATTTCAGATTTGCAAGAATCTTTTTTCCCTTGCACACGCACACAGTTCAACTCAAAGTGCCAGGAATAAAGGATTGATTTTCTTACACAGCTGCTTTTCCCTACAAATTCATTGCAGCTGTTTTGATCCCTCTTCATTTTCACATCATCCACAAATGCAAACACCGACGGTAACAGCTGCTGGTCCTTCCCCACATCTCTGTGAGCTTCTACTGACAGGCCCCCCCAATTTAGTGCTAACACTCAGCCACTTGTAGTTGACCCCAGTGCTACTGAACTTTTCCAGCCACTTAGTATACTTTGCTTGTTTCCTAGTCCAAAACTTTTTTGGAGAGTTGAACAGAACTCTGCTCTGTCAGTAGCTCCCTTACCTCTACAAGCAGGTTGCCCCTCCTCTACCATACAAAGAGTGCACCAAAGTCCTTTGCAAATGGGTCCAAGGAAGAGTCTGGAAGGACCTGGTGCCACTGCACTGCTGAAGCTAAGCAGGTTTCAACCTGGGCAGCCCTGGGATGGGAAGCTACTAAGGGCATCCCATTAAGAGTGGGTCATAAAAGACAACATTTTAAACGATGAAAAGTAAAAAAAAAAGGTTGTGCCCTCCAACATGGCTACTTAGGCCTCACCAAAAATCCCAGTACCAATAAAAAGGTTTGAGCATGCTAATAATGTCACAGGTGCAAATTTTGAAATAATCTTTGCAGTTTTAAAATAACTACAGTAAAGCTCCCCTTGGTCTGTTATCCAGGTGCTGTGGATGGGCAACTTCAGGGCCCCCCATGCTTCTCTCTCATAAAAGTTTCTAGCCAGTTAAATAAATGAATGAATAAATGCACGTGCAGGGGGCTGGGAAAGGGTTCCCAGAGGGTTCCCTCCTTCCTCTGCAGCCTGTAAAGTACCTACCATGAGTGCAGAAGAGGATCAAAGCACCCACCTGTGATTCGATGCCCATACACAAAATCCCTTATCACCAGCATCTACCAGGCTACTGTTGAAATGCATTGCTGATAATATACATTTCATATGAATATATCTCAGACAGCTCGTATGCTTAATTATCCAAGGACCCTTTCTGTTCTGTGCATCCCCTTCAGATATTTACTAATATATGTTTACTCTGGATTTCTTGTTAATCTAATCACATTCAGTATGACAGGGAGGCCTGCCAGCTACTGCCCTTGTCTGGCATCTTTGGTCTTTTCTGAAGATTAAGGCCTAGCCCTATTACCTAAACCTTGGGCTTGCACTTAACGTTAGTCTAATCTTTTTCCAACTTTATTACAAAAAAATTATTGTTGCATTTTAGTCCACTCCACCTCCTTTTCATTTGATTCCTTTTTACCGCCAGTACCTATTGTAAACTGCTTTGGGCATAGCTCCATCAGAAAGCTGTATAACGTGGTTTGGCTTGGTTTGTTTGTTTGTTTGTTTGTTTGTTTGTTTGTTTTTTATGAAGCAAATGAAGAATGTGGTGTGCTCTCTCTCACACACACACGGCATAGAAAGATCTGGTAAGTGTTCAATAGAAAATATATTTTTAAATTATTTTTTACTTTTTACTTTTGAAATTCATTCCCTACCCCCACCCCCACCCTCAGCTTATGATCATACCTTGTGCAGATGAGAAATTAAACCTAACTCTGCAGATTGTAAATCAACGGCACTCCCCATAATGAGCAAGCTTTAAGCCTTGCCCTGGACAGTCTCTGTCTCGCTCTCACGCCAGCTACAATCACAGGGGGCCTTTCTCACCAAGCAAGAAAGGGGGAGGCTGCCTCTCCCCCCCCCCAAAGGACTTGAATTAATGGGCTCTTCTGACTGGAAGGATTCAGCTGGCTGCTTGCTCCCTGGATTACATTCAGCAGGGAAGGACCAGCAAACCACTGCACACACTAATTCCCAGCTCATGCCAGCTGGGCTCCTCAAGGGGGATGCAGGCAAAGAGGGGGAGAGGGGACCAGGGAGGCACAAGGGGGCTTTTAAACTAGGGCAACAAATGGCGAGTTGGCTCTCAATGTGTTTCCATATTTTTAAAATATTACACCACCGTAATATTATTAGAACAACAGGAGTCAATCGAGCCATCACTTAAAAATACAAGAACTGCAAGAACTGAGGGCTGTACATTTGCAAAACACTTTAAAATGCCTTGCTCTTAAAACACAGTGATTGCTTTAAAGTAGCCCTGACTCTGCCGGAGCAATTTTATGCACGTTTACTCAGAAATAAGTCCTATGGGGTTCACTCCCAGGAAAGTGTGCCAAGGACTGCGACCTGCAAGGAGCTGGCCACTGAGGAAACGAAATCTTGGGAGAGTTGGGGTTCAGGCACCATGGCTCAGAGCCAACACAGGTGGCTAGCAAAGCAACAGAATCTTCTGACATTGTTGTGTTCTTTTAGGAATTACTCAGGAATAGAATGGCCTCCAATCCAGTCTTTAAATGAATAAGAGCCCAGTATAAAAATTTGGTCCCCTTGCATTCCATCTGCACCATGTTTCCAGTCAAGACCAGCTGTTTGCAATGCTTTCAGACTTGGACCCACCTTTAACACCAACCTTCAACTACAGAACCCACTATTAATTTCTTTCTCCTCCTGCTGTATCCTTAAAGAAAAACCTAAACAAGGAAAGTAAGAAGAATGGCAGTGTACAATCTGCTTTATGTTTCTTAAGAGTCTCCAACCACCCAGTTGAATATCAGTGATCTAGAACAGCCTGTTGTCTTCCAGAATTTAACATCCACTATCCCTGACTATTGGCCATGTTGTATCGGGAGGTTTTTAATGTTTGATTATGTTTTTATATGGGTGTTGTATTACTATTAATCATTAATATTGATAATAGTGCTAATAGGAGTACCTATTATAGGTATTTCTATACCCTCCTTCAAATAAAATAGCCAGGGAGGTTTACATTTAAAAAAATACAAGATACACTGAAGAGTACAAAATATTGAACAAAGCAGTAAAGACAAAAAGCAAAAGACATTTTGAAAACAGCGTTCAAGCTACTAATAAGCTTGTGGAAATAAAGAGGTCTTTGCCTAACACCCAAACACCGCAATGCACCAGGTGAGCCTGTCTAGAAAGAGAATCAGTGTACCGCGATCAAGGCGCCCCTGTTCCCGGTAGCCACCCACCATACCTAAGAAGGTGTAAATACCTGACACATGGACCATAAAGAAGGCTGATCGCCAAAGAATTGATGCTTTTGGATTATGGTGCTGGAGGAGACTCTTGAGATTCCCATGGATGCAAGAAGATCAAACCTATCCATTCTGAAGGAAATCAGCCCTGAATGCTCACTGGAAGGACAGATCCTGAAGCTGAGGCTCCAATACTTTGGGCACCTTGTGAGAAGAGAAGACTCCCTGGAAAAGACCCTGATGCTGGGAAAGATTGAGGAGACGAGGAGAAGGGGACGACAGAGGACAAGATGGTTGGACAGTGTTCTCGAAGCTACCAACATGAGTCTGACCAAACTGCAGGAGGCAGTGGAGACAGGAGTGCCTGGCGTGCTCTGGTCCATGGGGTCACGAAGAGTCGGACATGACTAAATGACTAAACAACAACAAGCGCACATGGAAACAAGCAGCCCTTGGTCCTCAGCCATGGATGGCTTTAAAATAGGGGTAGGGTACCATTTTCCTGCCAATGGAAAAACTCCCTTTGGAGTCGCACACTAGGGTGGGTGGGTAGGGCCAGATTTCCAATGGAAAGGTCCAGACAAATGTGAGTCGGCCCACAGTCCAGAAGGCCACATGCAACCCTTTAGTCACAGATTCTCAGCCATGGCTTTTAAAGGTCAACAACAGCACTTTGACTTAGGAGTGAGATATGTATTAAAGAGCGTTGTAGCTGGCCTAGTATATTGCAAGGAGGGACATGAGAAAAGCCTTGCTGGATCAGAACAAAACCCCATCTTGTTCTTCACTAACCTATTCTCACAGTGCCAACCAGATGCCTATAGGAAGTGCAACAATGCCTCTCACCACTTATGAATCCTGGTAACTGGTACCGAGGTAGACCATAGCCAGTGATAACCTTATCCTCCATTAATTGGTCTGATCCTCTTTTAAAGTCACCCAAGTTTGTTGGTGGCCATCACAACATATTGTGGGAGTGAGTTCCACAGTTTAACACTGCACTGCATGAAGAAGTACTTCCTTTTGTCTGTCCTGAATCTTCCAACATTCAGATTCATTGGGTGGTTCCCAGTTCTGGTATAGGGAGAAAAAATTCTCTCTATCCACTTTCCCCACACCATGCACTAGTAAGAGTGATACTGTTAAATTCAGATGAGGTTTCTTTTCCAATGGAATAATGATTCCACATTAATGCAATCAAAGGAATGAAGCAGGATGGGGGGGGGGTCACTTCTCCAAAAGGAGATTAAAGTCATTAAAAGTGGCTAATCCTGCAGAGTGGGACTATTTGAAAACAGAGGAACCATGTGATTGGTGGAAGGCCTTTGTCATCAACCACAGGCTAGCATCAGCAAGTATGAAAAAGGGGAATGAAATTCAATAAAGGTTTAATTAGGAGGGTGGGTGAAGAACACTAAGCAGGTTTGTGAATGCAAACCTTCTTGAGGATAGATGCACGGGTCACGGAGCTTCCACGAAGGAACTCGATAATCAATCACTAAACAGAGCAGTCATTTAGCAACTTAACGCTCAGTGCATTTTACATGCCTGCGTGCATTCATCTTCATCACTGAGGAACTAATTCCAGAAGGGATGAATCCCATAAATGCATTTCTTCATCTAATAAGAGCAATTTGGCCCAAATTGTCATATAAATTACATATGTGCAACATTTATCTTTCAGATTAACGTTGACTCTGAACAAAAACCTATGCAGGAACCAATGAGGACCATGCACCGAATATGACATGGTTGCTAAGACTTTTTGGTTGTTTGAGACGGTTGGCTGTCCTGTTTTTGCTACCCAAATATTGGGTCAAATGGGAAAATCTAATTGCTGTCTTTGCCACAGTTCAGCTCAGCTTTGCTTGGTTTATGCTGGAGCTGTCCATTTGTGTTATTTAAGGGCTTGTTTTGTAATTTTTGCATATTGTAATATTCTATTTCCTTTTATATGTTTTTATTTCATTGCTCCCTACTCTCAACTGAAATATTCAGTGGAGAGTGAGGGTTATAAATACTTAGTTAATTAATGCACTTACCACCACCACCCAGGAGAGTGGGCAGCAGTGTAATTTTCCAAAGCAATGCAGGCTTCAGCCAGATTTAGAGAATTGTAGCCCTTACCTCACTTAGGACCTTTGTGCAACCAGCATTTTCAGTGGATCAAATTCTTTCTTTGATTAAGCTCAGGGCCGTCTTAAGCGTATCTGGCGCCCTGGAGCCATGGTGCGAAGATCCCTCCGGCACCACCACCCCGCCCCGTTTTGCAGCGCGGCTGTCTGGTGGGCGCCGCGCACAGTGCGGCAGCCCCCCTGGCGGCCCAGCGCATTGCGCCACCCAGCCTTGCCTTAGAGCTGGCCCTGCTTCAGCCTTTGCTGAAGGCTGTGCAGACTTTACCAGGTTCTCTACCTAGAGCTGTAGTGCCAACAGGGAAAGGGAGTTCCCCTTCAGGGATGTTTAGTTATCACTTGACAGTAAAGGTATTTTAATGGCTCTAATGGGACGCAGGTGGCGCTGTGGTCTAAACCACAGAGTCTAGGGCTTGCCAATCTGAAGGTCGGTGGTTCGAATCCCCACAACGAGGTGAGCTCCCATTGTTCGGTCCCAGTCCTAGCAGTTCAAAAGCACATCAAAGTGCAAGTACTGCAGCGGGAAGGTAAACGGCGTTTCCGTGCGCTGCTCTGGTTTCACCAGAAGCAGCTTAGTCAGGCTGGCCACATGACCCGGAAGCTGTACTCCGGCTCCCTCGGCCAATAAAGCGAGATGAACGCCGCAACCCCAGAGTTGTCCGTGACTAGACCTAACGGTCAGGGGTCCCTTTACCTAATGGTTTTACAGGTGACCAGGCAGAATAACTTCTATAACACTGGACAAGAGTTTGAATGTTTCAAGCCACAGATATCCCACAGCTGACTGAATTCAAATATACAGATACGCAAGCTAAATGGAAAAGCAACATATTATTATTATTATTATTTGCAAGACTGGGGAGGAAGAAGGAAAGGCAATGTTACCAGTGGTTCAACCCAACTTTGGATTGTGTTACAAGGACTCTCTGATTAAAATCAAATGCACTGCTGGGTAAACCTTCGCACCACATAAGGTGTCTGATGACACCACTCTGCCAAGTGTGAATTAATGCAAATCACGTTTGCAGAAACCAAATGTTTAGGTTTCCATGTTTTAAATTAAGTGTAACACTGATGTGTTTTCTGTTTACTTTTTAAAATAAATTTGCATTGTCTATTCATGCTTCCCCTTCCAACTTTAGATTTACAGTATTGTGATTACTCAGTGATCTGGGACTTGAAACAACTTGATTAAGAGACTAAGTCTTTAACTATCAACATTGGGTGGGTGAGGGAGTCTGGCAGTGCGAGTGGCTCTGCATGTTACCCCCAGATTCAGAGGCAATGTGCCTATGAGAATGCCAGTTCCTGGGGAGCCACGACAAGGGGAGAATTATTGCTGTGCTTCCTGGGGGCATATGGTTGTCCCTTTATGTGGAAGACCAAGATGAACCTTTGATTTATTTGATCAAAAGATCTCAGGGCGGTCCACTTGCATCAGTTTCAGACATCATGGCATACCTCCACATCCATGTTGAGAAAATGTCATGTCTGACAGATATAAATGGGAGGGAGCATAATTTGGTAACTTTGCATGCAGAAGCTCCCAAATTCACTCCCAGGCAACTCCAGGAGACAAGTTTAGGTTATGTTTCTTAAATCTGTATATCACTTCCCACTTAAAACTTTCAAAGCAGTTTACAAGCAAATAAAACACACAGTAATAAAATTACTGAAACGGACTTTACAATGTTGCATTCTTATTTTTATTATTTACACTTTCTGCACTCAAGCCTCTCAAAACAATTTACACAGTAAAAATAAAATAACAACAGAAGCCAATGACATAACTAACTGCCCTCCCAGTTTAAAACCATAAGCCTGGGTAAATCAGAAAGCTTTTGTTTGGTGCCTAAAAATGTGGTAGTGATGGCAGCAGGAGTGCTTCCCTGGGGAGAGCATTCCACAATTGGGGAGGCCCCACTGAAAATGTATAAACTAATGTCACCATCCTCTGCACCTCCCTAGGAGAAGGTACACAAAGAAGGGCCTCAGATGATGAACACAGTATCTGGGTTGATTAAAGCGGGGAGAGATAATATCTGCCCAAATGTCTTTTGTCTAGCGTCAAAATGATGACAACGTTGGCACCAGGCAGATCCAGTAGGAGGAGGATCCAGTGGCAGGCCTTAAGACCATGTAGAGCGTCTGCAAATCAGTACAGACAACACGGGGCTAGATAGACCAAATAGCCTGAACTCCTTATGTTCCGAAGTCATACCTTTAGTAATTTATTTCACTATATTACTCATCCTCTCCTGTGGACTATTAAGAGGCTTTAAACACACGACACCACACACACAGGAAAGGGCCAGACTGACAGTTCCTTCGTCTGCAGACCAGATTTCCTGGTTACTTTTGACACCGCAACTATATCTTATTAAGAGTGAGTGGAAAAAATGACAGCTACTCATAGGAAACAATGTAGAAATCCAGGATTTTATCACTGCAGCAATTTGGCAGCAAGGTTCCACTTCCAACCTCGCCAAGTACAAGCAAAAACAGAAGTTCATGCTCTTTGAAACTCAGGTCTTGAGTAAAGAGGAAAATGTGGAATCTCTGAAAATGATTCCTCCTCTAGTAGAGGAGAGATAGATTGGGACTAGGTGGACATTCCATATCCATATTGTGTGCAACAGAGGGGTTGAAGCTGAGAGTTACCCACAACAGCCCTTCAATACAGTCCATGTGTGTAATATTCTCTCTACTGCAGGCTTTTTTTGGGGGGGGGGAGGGAAGATTAGTGTCTTACTGATAGCTCTGGAAGGTAACATAAATGCAATCCACACTTCAAAATCCCAGCATTGCAGATTGGAAAGTGGGCAAGATAGTGGTTAACAACATTCCCTGTGATGCTGCACACTAGAAATATCCCCACATGTTAATTAGTAAACCTGACATTTTTGAGTAACCAAGTTGTTATAAGTCATTCACCCTAAACTCCCTCCTTCCTAAGCTTGCAGCACATGTAACTACGGTACCCTGCTTTGGAACATAGGAATCTTTGTTAGTAACATAGGAATCATTGTTAGTAACTTGGCACAAATGATTCACTGAATTCACTGAATGCCAATGTGGATGGACAATATGGTGTCCTGTAAACAAGGCATGGAAGTCACAGGGATAGGAAAGCTGCCTAGTCCCAAGCTAGACCTTTGGTCCAGCCAGCTCATTGTCTACAACCAGCATTGTCTGCACTGACCAGCAGCAGCTCTCCAGGGCTTCAGACAGAAACCTGTCCCACCCCTACTTAGAAATGGAAGACATTGTATCTGGGTCCTTGTGCCTGTAAATCTGTATGTAAATTCAATGGATAGAGTAATAATGTAATTGACTAAAACTCATATGGGTAATTGTTCAAAATTTCTTTAATTTGTTTGCCATCCTATTTTTTTACCTACCAGCAACACAGTAATGCTGCAACCAGATTAAATGACTTTTGATTGATTAATCATATGCATTTTAGCCAATTAAATTATCACTCTATCCATTGAATTTGTGTCTGTTAAAGAGAAACAGGAGGATACCTCTTTAACAATATCAATTGCCATCTGCAGTTTTAAGCTTTTGTATTTAAAAAAATAAAGAAAGGAAAATAAATCTACCACTTGAGTAATCAGGGATAGATCTGTAGTCAATTAAAAGGTTTATTTTATGTATTTATTCTGTGCAGTTTATTCTCTGCATTTAAAAGAACTTATATGCCGCCTGTTCCAAGGCAGCCTGAACAGGGTGGTTTGTTTGCTTTTTTAAAAGCCTGATGGTTCCGGTTAGCATACAAATAAAATATACATTGCATTGCACACAAGCTTCCCCAGGGCGTGAATCCATTGAACTCAGCAGGGCTGATTTCTGAGTAATGCGCAAGATTCTGTAGTTAATCAATTAATCTAACCGATAAATTGATTACATTTCGCAGCCCTGATACAGATATAAATATAAAAGTTAAGTCACAATCTGTGTGCAATTATCCTGCAAAAATCAATCTTATTTAGCAAGCATCACACTGCAATAAAATGACTCAGAGAGGGGTGGAGGAGAAAAGTTTTATGTTAGATCTAGGAATAAACTAAATGCTTTCAGGGTTGAATCACTGTTTTCATGCACTCCCTTTGGAACAGCAGCAGACACTATATTCTGCTGTGCATCGTGGACTTGGGACTGCAAACAGCTGCACCCTAATTACATGTAAAGTGTACCAAAACATTCCTTTTATCACAGACTGTAAATCTGTTAGCATCTGTCTCTCCTTTGTTTCTTCCACAAGATACAAGCTTGTTTCTACATTTTTCTCACCTGTAGCGGTGATTAAAATTCATTATAAATGAAAGGAGTGAACACTAAAACAAGTTCCTCTGTGTACAGTTCTAAACTCAAATTAGAAACAGCTGTTTGCTAATTCATGCAGTGATGTTTTGTCGTGTTCTGTGAATCAATAATAACTCAGCCAATTTCGATGGAATTCTTTTAGGCTTATCTACGTATTATTGCTGTTGTTATTGTTATTGTTATTGTTATTGTCGTTGTTGTTGTTATTATTATTATTCCTCACCCATTTCCTCCACTAACACACATGTGAGCAACTCTGTGATCCTTTCTTTGCTTGTTTTTCTTCCTTTCATTTTGCAAAAGGGTCGGCAACTCAGCCTCTACGCCTGCCAGCATGTTGGTAGAAAACAGTGTGCCGCTCAATGGCATCACCGAAAAACACGGAACTTCTCACAAATATTTAGGTGCTAACCTTGTGCCCATCACTGGGATAGGCAGGGGTGGCGGAGTGGACAGAGGACCAAGCTGTTTCTGAGGGTGGAGCACTTTGCATAGACACACATGGAGCCAAAGCAAACCCCTCTACGTGGACTCTTGCGCTAGCAGACAGGTCAGTTCTTAATGTTGTGCAACAGAGGAATCCAGAGGAACAGTTGCACTAGTGGAAACTCAAAATGTAACAGATTGTGCAATATATTGTGCAACAAGTTAACAGCATCAATAACATTCTGCTGGTGCGACAATGTAGCTAAATGTAGCTAAATGACTTTATTAAGCACTACTTTGGATACAGAACATACTGTGATATCCCCTGGGAACTCCTCAGTGCCCAGGGGAGGGCAGGAGGGTGGTTTTGCTCCCACATGCCAGGGCTTTCCACCTCCTATGCATGAGCTGAATGGAACTTTCTTGGGATATGAAAAGGGTACCCCCGCAAACCCAACTACAAGAAGATTCAGCTTCTTGAACTAGGGGAGGATAGGATACACTACAACACTTTCTTATCGGTTGCACTTGTGATATTATTACATTTCTATGCCACCTTTATTTTCCAAGGATATCAAGGTGGTGTACATAGTTCTCCTTCTCCCCATTTCATCCTCACAACAACCCTGTGAGCTAAGAGATGGTGACTGACCCAAGTTCACCCAGTAAACTTCATGGCTGAATGGGGGTTTGAACCCTGGTCCAACACTCTAGCCATTACACTACACTGGCCACACGTTGAGTTCCTAGTGGTTTCTCATCCAAGGGTCTGCCTAGCTTCATCAATGGATGCTGCATGCCACATGCTCCCAGACCATTTGGTAGGGCACAGCTAGCCACATCTTAATGAGGCGCATTGTCAGCCATGCGCAGTACCCCTTGTGGGCATTGTTACCTCTTGATTGATCCCAGCATGCTTACCACTGCTACTAAAACTTTCATTTGTTGCCAAGTATATGCTAACTGCTGTAGTTAGTATCATTTTTAATTAAGTACAAGTAATTAAAAAAACCTGACTATCTTACATTAACCATTAAGACACTCCAACACAGCCAATTCTGCATCATGTGCATTTTGCACTTAGTGGTGCATCGGGGTTGTAAGGTGATCAAATGCACTCTGGCATAATCAAAGGAAGCTTATCATCCTGTGTCTCTCACTTTACCATTTGCTTGTCCTGCACTGGGAGGTTGCTGAATGGGTGCATATGATTTAACCTACAAAACACAGAAATTATAGCTGAATATTCTAGCTGCCGTGCTGACCACACAATCTAAGCTTTTCCTGAACTCATCGCCAGCGTTGTTGACCTGCAGAAATTAGGTGCACAGTACAATCCCATCAGTCCCACACCCCAATTGCCCTTTGCAGATATACCCTAAGAAATGTACTGGGTTGCCTGATGTCAAGGTCCCCCGACCAAAGAAATACACGCAAGAGATAGATAACACAGCCATTTCTGCAGCTCTGGAAACCTACACACATCAGTCTAGCATCTTCAACTATTCCCAGGTCTGCACTCTATGGAGCAGTTGCAGCAACAGGGGACCATTTCCTCTCCATCAGTTTATTTGCATTCCCCTGACAGGCTGCGCACACGAACCCACAGACTATGCCTACATAAAACCTTCCTCCGTTCATCCTTTTTCAATCCACTCCTGGTTCTGGGAGAGAGTGGTGCATAAGAGAGTGAGGAAGCACCTGGCCCTCACTTGCCTTCCTCATCTTCTTCCAACCCATCCTGTGCTCCACCTTGCATCTCTGAAGCTTCCCCTGCCTCCAACCCTTGCATCCTAGCCAGTATAGGTCCCCGTCTTCTGAGTCAGACTCCAGCTCCTCTCCCTCTGGAGTACATTCATCAGTATCCTTCAAGTCCTCGACATCTAATCACAGGTGCAGTTTGTGAGTTTGGACCTGTTGCACCAAAAACCAGGTGAAGTCATGCCAAGGTAACATTTTGGTTCACTGTTTTGATCCAAAATGGTGCCAGGCATACAAACATTAATAAAGACACACACACCCCTTTCTCACACACACACATGCACACCTTGAGAACCCTGATGCTAAGTTTGACGACAATCTCTCGAGAGGTGGCCAAGCCAAAGTCACGTTTGGGTCCACCATCATGATTCAAAATAGTGTCTGGTGTCCAAATGACAGTGAAGTCTTCCGCTCCCACCTCAGAAATTCTCACGCCAAATTTAGCAACAATATATTGAGAGGCAGCCAAACCTATGCCCTAAAAGGGGCAAAGTACTGCCAAAGTGATGTTTTGAGTCACCATCTTGATTCCACCTTGGGAACCTTCATGTCAAGTTTGGTGGTGGTATCCCAAGAGGCATCCAAACACATAGAGAACAAACAAACAAACCACTTTCAAAAATATTGCCTTGCATGTACTGTATATACCACCTAATCCAGTCTGGGGTTGGGATGGGAATATGAACTTTAAAGGAAAATAGCTTAAATTCCTCCTCTTATTAACCCGGGACAGAGAGAGCAGGCTCTGAGGTGGGGGAGAGCATAGAATAGATTATGGTATGTCCTGAAAGGTGAAAGCAGGAACTGCCTGCTTGCTTGGGAAAGCTTTACGCTCCTGATGTATGGATCTGTTACCTGCTTCTTTAGGAAAGAGAATCTGTCACTTTTAATGAGAGATTGATTTTTTAAAAAATAAAAAAAGCCACCAAAAGCAAACAAACAGAAATCCCTGGCACCTGTTAAAAGACCTCCTTTCTTCTTGAATCAGCACTCAGCTTGCAAGAGGTGTGTACTATCAGATGCCTTTCATGTATAAGCAGCAATGACCTGACGCCTGTGATCTGAAGACTCATCTTGCATCGCACAACAAAACACTTTGTAGAAAAAAACAAGTTCCTTCTTCCAACAGATCTCTGGCCTTTTCTCTCCTTTTGTTTTTGACAGGAGGAACCAATAATACATCACAAAGGCTCCTCTGACAGGAATTTTATCCTTCTTCTTCTTCTTCTTCTTCTTTCCAAAGGTGGATGAGCTCAAGTGACAAGTACAATCTTTCTTCTGATGACACTGCATCCTCATTATAATACCAGTGAAGTCTGTGCAACAATCATTCCCAGCTGAATCAGGCTTATTCGGAGCCTTTTTCATGGTCCCTACAAGGGAGGTACCATTTGGCTCAATGGACTGCATGGCAGATGATGAAGCAGGGGTCCAGGGCCCTGCTCACATCTTGTCTGGGGTAATTTACACATTGCACATAGCAGTGGGTCTAGCCAGCACACAGGGGACCCTGCTAATTGCCATATACAGTATATATATATATATATATATATAGAGAGAGAGAGAGAGAGAGAGAGAGAGAGCAGATACATCCAGCCTTGAAATTTGGGGATTTAAAGTATTGTATTACTCTTGCCTAACAACCAGGCCAGGATGGCTTATAAGAATGTGGCACATTCAAAAATATGGTATTTCTCCCTGACTAGAAGACACAGAATAATGTATGGAAATCTACATCACTATAGGGGCATAATTCTGATTCTGATTTTCTTTTGTATATCAGAAAGTCAATCCTTTAAAAACTGGGGTTAGAAATAGCAAAGGCCACAGTGGCTTTATATATTTTTTTCATTCTGCCCCCCATGTCTTCTTTATCCAAAAGATGACCATGGAACACATTTGCCTTTAGAAAATGCAGTGGCAATGCCCATTAATTTATATACACATTCATGAGGACTAGAAACTTGATTTAACAACAGCAACAACAACAGAACAGACTCTCACGGTGCTAAAAGAGAAGCAGGGGTAAGAGCTGTCTGAAAGTGCAACAAACTGTTTGGGGAGGTGGTGGGCTCTCCTTTGCTGGAGGCACCTAAGCTGAGGATGGATGGCTATCTGTTAGGAATACTATAACTGCATCCTGAACCGCTGATCCTGTATTGATCAGATGATTTGGATTAGATGACTCTATGATTCTATAGCATGGGTGTCAAACACAAGGCCCGGGGGCCTAATCCGGCCCGCCAGACCTCATCATGTGGCCCGCGTAGCCGCCGCCGACACTACCCGCTGACAGTAGTTATGGAGCCTGCGATTGGCCGAGGGTCAAAACCGGGGGCGGGGCTGCAGGCGGAGGCCGGGGCGCTGGAGCCACGCTGGCGGCCTTGGCCAGGGGATTTCAATTTCGAATGAGGCTGAGGGAGGCGGTGGCACAGCGGCCAGACGGGGAAGTGAGATGCAGGAGGAGGAGGAGGAGGAGGAAGCCCGCCGAGGAGGTAGGAAAGCCCTACAGGCGCCGCCGGCAAAGTTGGTGCCGGGACGGAGCAGCGCTGGATTTTTTTTTGGCGGGCTTTGCTGTTGTCTCCGAGAGTGAGTGAGGCGGCACTGGGGAGCCGCCGCCCCCCGCTTCCCTTCTTCTCCTCGGCTGCATCCGGGAGGTGGGCGAGCGAGCGGGCGAAAGGGACGCGGAGTGAGCCTGAGGGGGAAGTAGGCGAAGCGCAACAGCCGCTCTCTTGATGGAGCCGGGTTTCTCTTCCCTCTTCCCCCGTTTTCTCCTCATAGACACTCGGGAGGGTGCCTGGCTTTTGCTCTGCCCCCCACCCCCGAGCCGCCCTTTGGCTTCTCAGTTCCGGCGGAGCTGCTCCCTGGGGGGCGGCCGGGAGGGAGGCGACGGCGACGGCACGGGTTCCTGCTCTTCCCGCTCTGCCGCCTCCTCCTCTCAGCCCCTCGTGATGTAGGGCTCCAGATGGAGTCGCCTCGCGGTTTGAGTAGGTGGGAGGGGAAATTTTTTTTGGGGGGGGGGTTTCAAGCCTCCTCTGCCTGCAGTCCCGGTAGGGAGAGGCGGCGGCGAAGACGACAACAGCGCGGGTGGGGGGAAGAGCAGCTCTGAGGCGAAGATGCACGTCCGCTGGGGCTGCCGCTGCCTTCCTCCTCGGGAAATCCGCTGCCCTCCCTCAGCGCGAGGGGAAGGGACTCTGGCGCTGAGGAGGGAGGATGCAAAAGCAAAGCAGGGAGTTGGCGCTGCACCGCATGTTCCTGCCCCTCTCCAAAGCATGGGGTGGGTTGCAGCGTGTGGCATCCTGCCTAGCGGGGTTTGGGTGTGCGCAGGGCGGGAGAGGGAAGCCCTCTTTCCATCTGCAGGTTTTTTAAGCAATTGGCTTTCTCCTTCCTGCCAAAGGTTTAGTTGAGCCCCCCCCCCCGGAAGCCGTCAATCCCCACCTTTTGTTCAAATTTCCCTCGTTTACATCCCCTCCCACACACACGCGCCACAACGCAGGAATGTGATCTGCGTGGGGGCGGGAATGAGCTTACATTAATACAAAAAACAGTAATAATTGAATGCAGTGACAATAATTTATGATAATAAAGAGTGGACACATAGTCCTACAGACACAACCGGCCCTTTGAGGGTGACCAAACTGCTGATGCGGCCCCCGATGAATTTGAGTTTGACACCCCTGTTCTATAGCAACCATATAAATCCTGCCTCAGACAACATGTCTCCAAGCTGTGCATTTCTCCCAAGACGAATACCAGGGAACACAATTGTGCATCCCCCTACAAGTTAATTCCCTCACACTCAGCACACCTAATGGAATAGCCCAGTAATGGAGAAGCTTTTTGGACAAAGGGTAGGAAAGGAGAAGATGACCCATATTTTCTGGAGCCTTTTTAGCACTCAGAAATTATTGTAAAATGAAGTCTAAGAAGTGGTCTACTCCTGGGAAACCACACTTACGCCATCTCACTTGCAACCTGCATTGGTTTAAAGCATCTCGTTGGCAATTTGAAAATAATAAAAAGGTGCACATTAAAATGGCAGCTCATAAAATACATTAAAAGGCAGGGGGAGTGCACAACAGGATTTGGGGGATCTTTTGTACAGAAAAATGGATGTGGGGGAAAGAGTCACAAAACCTCCCCTCTCTCCCTCTGTATGCAAGTTCACTGCCTCCGATTACATTTGCAAAAGTACACCTTGATGATAAAAAGCATCAAAAAGCAACTTAAAAGCATAATTTTCTTTATAGGCATTTCACTTCAGAGTTCTTCCTAAGGGGATCAAAGTAGAAAATTTAAAACACACACACACACACACACACACACACACACACACACACAAAGCACCTCACACATTTCTAATGTACAGGTAGTCTAACTTGGAGAACAACCTTTAAGCAACAACTATCTTAATTCATCCTCTCAGAAGAGGCAAAATCTTCCTTCTGTCATTAAGACATAGCAGCATACATTTAAAGTATGTGGCACTGTCAATTCAAGACTATAGAAAGCTTCAATTAAAAGGCCATTTTTCCTGGTCACAGCAGAACAGGATGTAAGATGTGTGAGAATTCTGACATACACAGGAGAATACAGAGCATTCATATGGGGTGCAAGCCTACCTATGCAAATGGATCACTCTACCTAAAGTGCCCCTTTTTCCCCCCATATAAGCTTGCTGCAGAGTCAAAGATCATCCATCATTTGAGACCCTTCTTTATGTGCCAGCAAAAGAACAGGCCCTCTCTGTAGAAGCCCCACATTTATGGTATGCTCTGCCCAGGGAAGGCTGCCTGGTACCAACTCTGTCATCATTCCAGGATCAGGCCAAGGCAGTTTTGTTTTCCCAGGACTTTGGACAGCACCAATGATTATATTATGCAGTTAAATCTCTTTTAAATGTGTTTTTGTAATTGCATTGTGTGTGTGTGTGTGTGTGTGTGTGTGTGTGTACACGCGCCCATACACACATTGTTTCAGGACTTTGTAGTGGGACACAATACACAAATTTAATAAACCTAAAGGTGTGAGAATTCAGGCTTACTTGAATGTGGAAGGAGTACTGAGATATTCTATGTGTTTATGCCCTGTCCCTTTATTCTTGCTCATCCTCCACCTAGCCACTCTTGAGATTCACCAAGAACCACTCACTCATGTTCAAACCTAAATTCAGAGCCATAAAACACATATTTGCAAGCATGAGAGCTAGGAACTTGTTATTTTAAATACAAGATTTTGAAACCAAGATTTCCAGGGTGCTGAAGAATGTGTCCAATGTAACGAACTATACATAGTACAACAGAAGAAATGTAGGACACATGTGGCATTGGGTATTACCATCTAGGTGTCTAGGCTGGGGACTATGATAGGTTTGATTGGAGAGCATGGGTGGGGGTAAAGATTATTCATAAAGTTTGCTCCAATCGAAATAGTATGGTCTGCTTCAAGCCAAAATTCCCTGCATTTGCATTTCCACACGTTCCTATGTGGTGGCATAAAGCCTGCTCCGCTGCTCTTAGCTTTTGAGCAAATTACAATTAGCTATTGTAATCAGTCCTTAATGCTTTAATTCTCCTGAGTCACAGGGAGGTAAAGGAAAATTACACAAGAGAAATATTGGAGACAATGTCAGCTTATCCAAAAACAAAGGCACTGGCTGAATAGCAATCCTCAAAAAGCCAGTCAAGGCCATGCAGGTATGCAAAGGAAAAAGAGCAACCCTCCATCCTCATGTTGTACCCAGCCTTGTCGCTTTGAACTGTGGCATTCTCCTGGCTGATAATCCAAAATATTTACAGGCCTCTTTTGCCCAAAGGGAGCTGTTTCATAAACAGCAGTCGACTCCAGCAGCAAACATATGTTTTGCTGCCTATCACAGTCATTCTTGGTGACTGTCTCCTTTCTATGCTGCTATATGAATACACAAAGCTGGTTTCTATAAGGTCAGACCAATGGTTCAGTCTGCTCTGGCTGGCAGCAGGTCTACAAAGTCTCAAGCAGGTCCTTTCACCAATTCTGTTATCGGAGAACCTTTTAACTGGAGCTGATGAAGATTCAAACTGGGACCACCTAGATCTAAAGCGTGTGAGTTATTACTACAGTACAATCCATCTAACCAACTACAGTCTACACAAGCCTTCCCCAACCTGACATTTTGGATTGCAACTCCTGTTAGCCCCACCTACGATGGCCGATGGCCACACACACCATCCCCAATCTCTGCCAAGCGATAGCAAGATTCCAGGGTGGTTCCAGGCACTCACCCAGGGTTGTGTTTCTCTTGGGAAATCAAGGTGCAGCAAAGTCTACAGTGTCTTAGAAACATGGTTTATTGACATATATTTACACCTAAAGCCTTCAGTGGATGAGTTGCAGCACATTATGCTCCAACATTGCTCCTCTCGTAGCTTCAGCAAGCTTGGGTCCAAAGCAGCAGCCAGTCATGACTCCCTGTGGCACAATGGATCTGTGTGTCCGGCTGTTAACCAGAAGGTTGGTGGTTCAAGCCCCCCCAGGGATGGCTGTGGGCAGGGTTCCTGCATTATGAAGGGTTGGAGTAGCTGACCCTTCCAACTGTACAATTCTATAAGTTTATGATTCCCCTGTGGGGAAGGAGGAAGCCCCATAGCAAATTCAGTGACTCTGAAATATTATTTGGGTCTTTTATGGACACAGTCAACCATCTGGGTTAAGTCATTACTACAATGAAGCAGAAAAAAGAGGCAGGAAAAGGAAAAGATTTTTATTTAAAAAACCACTACATCAAGCATCATTAAAGCTCATCAAAAGTGCATTAGAGAACACCTGATAATATACTCCAAGCATTAATGATCTTTACAGTGTACCACATTAATGCAGATGTTGTCATGTGAATTCAATGAAACTGGAGTGTGCCCACTCGCGCAGACATATTCAAAAAGTAGACCTATTTAAAATGTCCTCTCAAATTAATCCACGGTTGGTGGCTTCTGTGTGAGAGCAACATTTCCACAACATGGAATATCTGATCCAATAATATATCAGAAAATGAAAATCAAAAACTGCACAAGCCTGAAGTCTACCCACCCCTAATCTAACCAACTAAATTGACTATGAACAATGGAAACCTGTTGAATCTTAGTGGAGGAATAGCATAAGAATGAACTGCTAAGATCTCAATAATGATCTCAATAATCCATAGAATGTTCAATGATGCATGGGCCAGCATTACTATCCCCATATATGTGTGGCAGGGAGGCCAGCACCTCAGACTGAGAGTTTGTGGCTTGCCTAAGAACACTTGCTAAGTTTCTGGCAGAAGTGAAATGTGAAACAAAGACTTCCTGGTTCCTATCACAGGGCTCAGCCACACTTCCACTTGTCCCAGGATTGTTAGGCATGGGTCTGAGACGGGTTTTCTTTTGTCCCATCGCTTTATCTGGGGAAACCCGCTGTTTACCGCTCAATCAGAACCAATGTCAATCAGGTTTTCTGTGGGTCGGTGTTTGTTCTATTTCAGCTGTAAACAGCGGGTGTCTCTTTTACCATTCACCAGCCCACAAGAGCAGGTCCTCTCCCCACAGCCAGGTCCAGTATTGGCACCCAGCATCCTTGGACAGTTGACAGGCTCCAATACCCCACTAGGCGGCCACAGCTCATGCCTGTTTTGGACCTCCCCTGTTCTGGTGAGTACTGAGAAGCTTTTAGATGTCATTAAAATTTTAGTGGTATTAGCGCCAAGTCACCCTACACTCATTCCAGCACCGCCACTGCTGTCTGCTACTAATACTGTACATAGGAGGAGCCCAACTGCATCAAGCCAAGAGCCCAACTAGTCCACCATCCTGTACTCATAGTGGCCAACCAGATGCCCCTTGGAAGCCCACAAGCAGGACTTGAGCGCAACCAGGTAGAGTCATACCTCGGTTTAAGTACGCTTCGGTTTGAGTACTTTCAGTTTAAGTACTCCGCGGACCCGTCTGGAACGGATTAATCCACTTTCCATTACTTTCAATGGGAAAGTTTGGGTCAGGTTAAGTACGGACTTCCAGAACCAATTACACTCATACTCCGGGTTAAGTACGCTTCAGGTTGAGTACTCCGCGGACCCGTCTGAAACGGATTAATCTACTTTCCATTACTTTCAATGGGAAAGTTTGCTTCAGGTTACGTACGCTTCAGGTTAAGTACAGACTTCCGGAACCAATTGTGTACTTAAACCAAGGTACCACTGTACTCCCCACTAGTAATTCCCAGCAACCGGTATTCAGATACCTACTACTTTGAACTGTGGAGGTAGAACATAGCTAACATGGCCAGTAGCCATTCACATGCCTCTTCTCCATGAATTTGACTAAACCATCCAAGTTGCTGGCCAACACTACTTCTTGTGAGAGCTGTGTGCTGTGTGCAATACTTCCATTCTTTGTCTTGGATCTCCCAACATTTGAATGGTTGCATTGAATTGTTGGCCACCAGGTTAAGCCTGCCAGAGCTCATGGAGAGAGGGGTGTCATTGCGGGAGGAGGGCCACCAGCTGGGACTATATTGAGGTCCCCATCAGACTCAGAAGCAGCCCTTCCAAACATGGTTTGGTAATGCTGCTGAAATGTGTTGGCTCCAGTTCCCAAGAATGATGCGACCACAGCATCAGGAAAGAAGGGAGCATCTATATCAATTAAATAGATGCAACTATCACAGGTTTCGTGCTATAGGCATTCGCCTCTGCAAAGTGCTTTATAGTTCTTAGCTCTCCATCTCTCACAACCTCTTTGTGAAGTAGATATTTCATGACCCCATTTTTACAGATGCGAGATGAAGCTCAAAATGATCAGCGCATAGGCCACTGAGGGGTGCTTTTTTTTGTTAAGATCTTAACTGCAGCAAAGCTGGCACTCAAGATACATTATGGAGGATTTTGTGAATTTAAGTCCAGATCCATGGAATGCACAGCAGACTCCACAGCCCACAGTGCAGATTGAACTTAAAAGGTAAAAGTAAAGGACTCCTGACAGTTAAGTCCAGTCGTGAACGACTCTGGGGTTGTGGCACTCATCTCGCTTTACTGGCCGAGGGAGCCGGCGTTTGTCTGTAGACGGTTTTTCCGGGTCATGTGGCCAGCATGACTAAGCCACTTCTGGCAAAACCAGAGCAGCACATGGAAACGGTGTTTACCTTCCCACCAGAGCGGTATCTATTTATCTACTTGCACTTTTTGGGGTGCTTTCGAACTGCTAGGTTGGAAGGAGCTGGGACCAAGCAACGGGAGCTCACCCCATCACAGGGATTTGAACCGCCAACCTCCTGATTGGCAAGCCCAAGAGGCTCAGTGGTTTAGACCACAGTGCCACCCGCGCCCCTTACCATGGCACAAATGTTTAAGTGATAGGATGAAGCATAAAATCTGAGCTGTTCTTCTCAAAGTTTCCCATAGCAACCACCCTATTAAAAAAATACACTCCTTTTATTGGGATACTTTTTACACACAAATCTAGAACAGTCCCTAAAGTCCCTAAAGAATATGCTTCTTTAAAAATAAAACAAAATCATGGCTAAGATTCCACAGTTCCTCAGAACAGTTTACAGAAATATACAAAGGTGCCACTAAGAAAAGTGAGAATTATTGCTACTGGAGAGCTGGCAGTCTGAAAAATTTCAAGCACCCTCTCCAAGTCTGCTTTTTGTGCCACATGGGACAAAACCCCACAAAGTATGAAAGAATCCAAAATTAAGTTATCCTGTTTCCAAGACAGTTCTATTATCACCAGAGAAAATGAATCCTTCATTTCTAAAAAGCTCAATAATGGGAACTTTTTGAAAAATTAACAGGCTGTCTGTGCCATGAGGAATAGCACTATTAAGCTATTGTCTTCTATTTAAAAATATGTTTTTCTGCAAACCTAATACATGCTGGGACACTGGAGTACATTTCTATTTCACTCGTGTAAGGTCGATAGAAACTCCACGGAATGGATGGCAGCAACTAGATGACCCTAAGCCAAATTTATGTCTCTAAAAGGGGCAGTTCCCCTCACCCCCAAACACCCAGCTAAAGATAAAAGATGGATAGACAGAGGGAATCAATGGCAACAGAACTTACAGACAGATTTTGCTCTAGGGGAGAAGGCGGCTTGGAATGCTGGCCAACCGCTCCCCATTCAGTTTTTCAAATGGCCTTCCAGGAAACTTAGCTGCTGACCAGAGCCATAAAAAAGCAGCCCAGTTTGATCATCACAACCCCCTAAATCCCCAATAAAATTCAACCCCAAGCACCTTACTGCTGATATCTTGGCTCATGCTTAGAGAAAAGGAGCTGCATCTTAGCAGCTGCAGGGTGGTAAGCCTGCCATCTTGCACCATCTTTGGCAAAGGGGGCTGTACCGCAGTGGCATAGTCTCTGCTTTGCATGAAGATGGTCTGAGGTTCAATCTCTGGCGACTCTGGGTAGGGCTGGGAGAGACTCTCTTTCTGAAACTCCAGAGAGCCCCTGCCAATCAGGGCTTATCCAGACTTACCTTTCCTCCGCTCTTTCCAGGCATGGTCTGTGCTTTAAAACCATGTCTGAGCACATTTTGGGTTTTTTGCTCCAGAGCTTTGCATGTCCCTGCAAAAAACCGCTCTTTAAAGCTCAACCAGAGCAAATGGCAATCCACTGAAAACCCGAATTGGCATTTGCTCTGATTGAGTGCTAAAGAGTGGGCTTTCGTGGGGACAGTTCTGAGGGAAAAACAAACAAGCACTTGGGCACAGAGCTTTTTAGTGTGGTCCCCAGCCTGGAAAGAGTGGGGCAAAATGTAAGCGTCTAGACAATACTGAGAGGATCTAACTCTGTGTAAGGCAGCTTCCTATTTTCCTATGGGCTAGCCAAATATCAGCTTTGGCCATTCACAGAAAAATGGTAAATCTAAGAGAAGTCTGGTGCCTTGATACTAAATCATCATCCCATTGTCAGAGGTTATTGTATTAGCTTCTAATAGCTTTATGAAGATTGCTTATCTTTCTTTTTTAATTATTAAACTGCATTTTTATGCCAATCTTTCCATTGATATATAATTTTATGGTATTACTCAAAAAAAGTGGTGTTATGAGCCATCATTGCCAAAACAAGATGACACCTGATTGACTCTCTAAACCAGGGGTGTCAAACTCAAATTTATCGGGGGCCGCATCAGCAGTTTGGTCACCCTCAAAGGGCCGGTTGTATCTGTAGGACTATGTGTCCACTCTTTATTATCATAAATTATTGTCACTGCATTCAATTATTACTGTTTTTTGTAATAATGTAAGTAATAACTAGCTCTGAAAGCAGAAACATAGTCAGAATAATGGCAAGTAGATATTCAAATGTACAATTATTGTACAATTTATTGAAAAATGATTTTTGGTAACTGCACTGGGTGGTGGAGGCTCGCTAGGGTTTCATGCAGGACCTTTGCAGAGCTACTAGTACCTGGAGATGCTGGGGTCCTTCTGCATGCAGGACAGATGTTCTGCCAGTGAGCCACCACCCTTCACCAAAGGGACTGGCTGAGGTTGACTCACTGGAGCTGCTCTCCTGGTTCCAGGGTTTAAGGGCCAGAAGTATAAAGCAGCATCCTATGTTTCTGAGGAGAGGGAGAGGGAGGGAGGGAGGGGGGAGGAAGAAAAGAGGGAGTGGGAGGGAGAGAGGAAGGAAGGAAAGAGGGGAGAGAAAGAAGAGTAGGAAATAAGGAAGGGAATAAAGAAGGAAAGAAAAAGAAAGAGGGAGAGAAGACGGAAAGGGAGAAGGAAGGAAGTAGAGGGAAAGAAAGAATAATAATGAGGGAGAGGAAGAAAGTTGGGAAGGACAGAAGGAAGAAAGGAAGGAAGTAAGGAAGAAAGAAAGAAAGAAAAGAGGGAGCAGGAGGGAGAGAGGAAGGAAAGAGGTGAGAGAAAGAAGAGTAGGAAAGAAGGAATAAAGAAGGAAAGAAAAAGAAAGAGGGAGAGAAGACGGAAAGGGAGAAAGAAGGAAGGAAGGAGAGGGAAAGAAAGAATAAGAATGAGAGAGAGGAAGAAAGAAAGGGAAGGGGGGGGTCGCCGCCTTGATTCAGCGCCAGAAAAGAGCGCGAAGGGACCCAGGGGCAAAAAGCATTTCCCCAGCCCCAGCTGTTTGTCGGCGCTTTGTTGGCGCGGCGCTTCAGCAGCAAGGTCCCACTGCTGGGTCCCGCTGGCTGGGGCGCTCGGCGGGCCACATGACGAGGTCTGGCGGGCCGGATTTGGCCCCCGGGCCTTGTGTTTGACACCCGTGCTCTAAACACTCCTTTTTCTGGTTATTTGGCTATAACATTTGATAGAATACAGGTAATTGAACAAACTTTGTTGCATTACATTCTTCATTAAATTATCCTTCCACTGATATATAATTTTATGGCATTACTCCAAAAAAGGGGTGTTATGTGCCATCAAACCTTGGAAATACACTTTCTCCAAAAGGTTTCCACAGTTTTGGCCACTAGTGTATACCGGTACTACCTTGCTATTCATTAAGGATGGTCTAGAAATATATATATTTTAAAATAAATAAATGAATGAATGGCTTACTGTAAGCCACCTCCTGAACATTTGGATCCAAATACAAGGTATAAATCCAACAAATAAATAACCAAACAAATTCCAAGTTAGATAATTTGGGTAATGACATTTCCTTGCTTGATAGCCCTAATATATGTCCAAGGACACAACCAGAGTAATTTATTCGCCCAATTTGGAAGTTCTGCTTGTCAAGGGAAGCCTTTTGAGCTTTGCTTCTGAAAACCTAAATGGCAGGGACAGAAGGCATGCATTAGTGCCCGAAAAAAGCCTCATTGTCACCAGATTTCCCTCCCCCCCCCGCCCCTTTGCAAAACAAAGGTGCCTAGTTTTCACAGACAAGACCATCAGTTATTTGTACCTACCAGCTTTGATGATAATTGCAACCCACTTGACACTTGTGTTGAAAGGTAGTTTTACCAGCAAGGATACTGATAAATATTCAACGGAACGGGATTAAATTATTCTATTTACCTTCAAGCTACTCGCCATGAAAGTGTTTCAAGATATTTGTGTATGTATAAAGAGACTGGGATTGAAAACGGGAGGATGGGGGGGAAAGGAGCTGCCTCTTTTGAAAAAAACTGAAATGCCTAGATTGCCAAGTTAATGAATCAAAACTTTTGTTTTGTTTTGATACAACTATTTTTCAAGTTTCATGAAAGAATGCCATATATGCAAAAATTCTGATCCCACATTACAAAATAATTACATGATAATTACAGGCGCATTAAGATGTCTACCCCCTGAGTAAAGCTTCTGCACCCAACCGCTAACTGAGGCAGCCCCGGAATGTTTCAGCTTATTAAGGAGAATTCCAGCATTGAGCAAAACCTCCAACTAAAGCAGATTTCGACTCTGTGACTCCTCTGATTTCTAATTAATTTTTTTTAAAGAAGCTCCATTCTTCTGAAACCCAATTATACATGGGCATTAGCCTCCAAACAAACTTCTCATAGACTAACCTACTTCTTGCAAATACACTGGTGTCTTTCTGCACAATTTCACTGACACAAGCCGACCTTCAAAATTGGCGTGATTGGGTTGATAGTTTTTTTATTGTCTCTCCCCAATAATCCAGCCTCGAACAATAAAATTGTGAAAATTCATACAGGCAAATTAGCATGTTAACAGAACGGATTAGTGACCTTTCCACTTCCTTCTTCCTTAGTCAGTTGCACTCAACCAGTTGACGATGAAACAATGAGCTTGGTGGCCTACATGCTTCAAGCTGGAACAAGATGCTACAGAGCACGTTTTGTGGCTGCTGCCCAAACATTTCCTCTTTCCTTTCTCTGCATCTGGATAACAGGAGCATTAAAAAAAAACCTTCTTCCAGTGCATCACAAGCCTGCCTGCTCCCAAACAGCCAGCCAGTGGGAGGGGCAGGGAAATCCTAACATGGGGGTGCCTTGTGATAATTTGGGGGTAGACTGTTCTCACAGTGGCCAACCAGATACCTATGGGAAGCCCAAAAGCAGGACCTGAGCACAACAGCACTCTTTTAGAATAAGCCAAAAGGGGGGTGTCCAAGCCATAGACAGTATTACTAGGAACTGACTCTGGGGCCTTTTGCATGTGAACAATGTGCTTTACCACGGAATTACAGCCCTGGGACAACTTTATTCCCTCCTCCCTTCATGGACCTCCTGCACTGCAGGGGGTTGGACTAGATGACCCACAGGGTCCCTTCCAATTCTAGAATTCTATGATCTGCAGACTCAGTCCCTTCTTTCTTTCAATTATTCCAGGGTTTTCTTTTGGGGGTGGGGGTAGGAGCAGGGATACCAAATTCCCTGAAAAGTCAAGAAAAATAAATTCTGTAGAACTTTAGATCTCGGTTTTGTTAAATTGTTAAAGTGTTGTTGCTGTTTTAATTAAAAAAGGAAGGAGGAGACGTACCATTTGCACTTCAGGAAGCCATTCCATCCAAACACAAAGAAACATCGACCTCATGAATGAGAAAAGAGGAACAAAATATTCAAAGGGCTGAACTGCCAACCCAACGCAACTCTTGTCACCAACTAACTCTCCAACAAAATCAGAAATGAGTTCCACTCGACTCAATGGAAAGACTCAGCAAAGCCAAATCGGTGCAAATTAACAGGAAGCCAATGCTACGGTGTCCATTGGAGCAGCTTCCTGTCTCTGTGGCGTTTCACTCTGGGTAAACAGATTTTACAGTCAATTTATAAGAGTAGGAAATAATATGAATAGTGGCGGCTTCATAGCTGGAATGGCGCTAGCAGGGATTGCTCAAATACCCAGTCATCTAACTAAATCACAGCGGAAGATAAGTCCAGACTATAAACACAGTTTTTGACAATCATTCCTACAGGATTCAGCATCACGGCAGTTCATGCGTAAAGCCCACACATGTATCCAATGGGTAGTTCATGGATTCTAGTGACTTACAGCTATCCGTCCATCATCCTTCCTTCCCTAGCCTCGAGCAAGCACAGCTGGACCCCAAGGTGCCAGATTAGGGGAAACGGAAAAGGCTCTGCTCCATCTGCCCCTCCCTCCTCTGGGAATAAGAAGTGATTGCCTTTCCCAACTAACCTTGATATGTGAGCTTACCCACACACGGAGACGTGAGTCAAGCTTCATGGGTTTTGATTATTCCCCACCATACAGCCATTACAAAAAATATGTTATTGCAGAGATCAGTTGCTGCCTAATTTTGTGGGGGGTGGATGTTCTAAAACAGGAGAAACAGAGATATACCAATGCAGTATAGGGGCTTTAATGTAAAGACAAGCAACCAGTGGCTCAGCATCTTAAGAGGCGGGGAGTGGCATAAATGAGAACTACAGTAGTGTGATGTAGCAGTATTTGACTTAGACTTGAGAGACCCAAGTTCAAATATCACACTCGGCCCTTAAAACTCACTGGGTGCTCTTGGTCCAGTTGCATGCTGTCACCACCACCACCCCTTCTCAGACTAACCTGCCTCACAGGATTGTTGTTGTGATGGCCTGGGACTTGGGCTTAGACTTAGAACCAGAGGAGTCTCAGTCTGCACCGGATCTTTTGCCTTAGACATCATCTGAACCAAGCCTGGGGCTTGGTTCTGAAAAGTCCCAGTCTGCACAGGTTCCCCTGCAACATTTACCTGCAAGATTCCCTTCAGCTGGGCCATCACTTAACAGCAGCTCCACTACCAGGTTGGTCAGGGGAGGCAGATGCGGCCCCTGGGTCTAGTAACCCACCAACATCTCCTGAGCTGCACAGACTAAGATCTGAGAGAAGTACTTGCAGGAGGAGTGCTCACCTGCGGGCGAAACAGGGAGGTGAGTCGGTGGGGGATCAGGACCGGCTGTTACCCAGACAAAGCTAAAAGGCTGTCGGACCCTGCCCAGGTTGTAGGAGCAACACTGCAGTATGCCAGATCCTGCCTGTGATCCTGTACCTGTCCTGACCCGGTTTCCTGCCTCGGCCCTGTTGGACTGGCTCCTTGCAGAACCCTCGGTTTCTGGACCAGACCTGGACCGTGCTGCTCGGGTTACCCCCGGGCACGACACAGTTATGAGGATAAAATGCAGAGTGGGAGAATGATGTGCCCTTCCCTGAGCTCTTCGGAGGAAGGGTAGAATTAAACATGGTAAACAAAATACATCATCTATTTTGGGCTTGTGGTGGGCTCTGCTTCACTGGAGGTTTTTAAACAGAGACTGGGTACCCACCTGTCACATAATATTTAACTCTGATTCCTGCACTGTGGGGGGTTGGACTAGATGACCCTTGGGTCCCCTTCCAACTCTACAATTCTAATGCTTTAGTTAGTTGCCTAACACGGGGCAGTCTCCAGGCAACTTGTGAGTTATTTTAAAAACACATGAAACTGTCAATATAACAACCAGCAAAAATTAAATAATCAATACATTAATAATAATAATAAAAACTTCTACAAGGGGAGGGGGCTTAGTAGCAGCCCCCTAACCTTAAAGCCTTGACTTGGCTGGATCAAATTCCATCAGTTGCCTGGGTAAAGAGGAAACTCTATATTCGTGCTGAAGAGATGTCAATATTGGTGCCAGGCAGGCAACACTTGGGAGAGTGCTCTTTAGGAAAGGGGCCCCAAACAAAAAATGCCTTTTCTGTTGTTGCCACCCTGAAAATAGGGAAGAGGGGCTCAAATGATGCCTCTAAAATCCACCTATATATATTCACCAGGAGAGGTAGTCAGTCCAGTGTTGTGGAAACTACTAAAACAGTAGTGTTCCAACATTTTTATACCTGGACCTGCCTTTCGCTGAAACATGCATTCTGGGCCCTGCTCCTGGGTGCCTTTTTGCCATAGGTCTGTATAGTGCTGGTGCAGCTGGTATAACCAACCAAAAGGCAGGCTATGAGTCAACAGTAGATCTTGATTCACCAATGGCCTAAATACCCCAGACACGTTTCTTCCCACAGAGTTGGCGCTACTCGTGTGTCTAGTTCCTCTAAGCACTATCCCAGCCACACATGAGTAGCACATAGCTGGATAAAATTCTGAATAGCACCTTTGCATAATGTCAAATGGCTCTGACATCCTGGAATTCGAGGGCTTTGAGGTTGAAGAGTCTAAATCTACCATTTTGGATGAAAGAACAGAACAATGCAAGTAGAGCTTATCTGGAGCATGTCAAAGACCCAACTAAGTCCAGCATATTGTTCTCACACTGGCCAACCAAATGCCTGAACGGGATATGGGAAGCCTGCAAACAGGATCCGAGCACAAGAGCACTCTCCCAACTTGTGCTCCCTAGCAGCTGCTACGCTGTAGCTCCTGGCTCTCCAACCAGCCACCCCTTTCCACCCCTCACCCAATACTGTAATAGAAGACTCCACATGTGGGATAACACTCATCTCACAATTGCACTAAAAATGGCATTGAAATGGTATGTTGCAATCATAGGCTTTCTTTGGATTTCTGAACAGAATTATAGAGTCCTCTGCTGTTATACTGGCATTACATGGCTGCCTCTCTGCCTTTATTTTCTTATATGTAAAACATCATTTACATAGTTGTGCCTATCTGTCAGGATGTTATATAATCTCTCTTAATCTGTCATTTTATAGGAATTTTAAAGGGCTTAAATATCTTTTAAAAATAAACAAACCTAGGCATTTCATACAGGAGCATTCAAAACTTGCTGCCATTGGACAGCACATTTTTTTTAAAAAAAAATAAAATCACTGAACATGACTGCAGGTTTAAAAACTGCATATATACCTTTGCTCCTGGGGCAAACAACATTAGGAGGTCATGATTTTCATCAGGATAAGTAAAAGAGAAAATATTTAACCCCAACCATAACCCTAACTGTCACAGTCCTAATCTGGACTGCTACCCTGTCGCAATTGATATTTGGGAAGATGGGGGGCAGGGGCGATGTAAAGAGACAGAGAGCTATTCATGCACCTCTGCTTTAAAGTGCAGCTGGAATGTAAGAATATCCCTGATAAATCAGGCCAGTGGCCCATCTGGTCCAGCATCCTGTTGTCACAGTGGGAACCCTGCAAGCAAGACCTAGAATCATAAAATTTCTAGAGTTGGAAGGGACCACAAGGGTCATTTAGTCCAACCCCCTGCATTGCAGGAACATTTTGCCCAGCATGGGACTTGAACTCATGACCCTGAGATTGAGTCTCATGCTCTACTGACTGAGCTACCCTGTGGTTTTCAGAAACTGGTATTCAGAAGCCTATCACTTCCAATAGTGGCAGTAAAACACAGCCAACATCAAGTTGGTGGTCATCACTATCTCTTGTGGGAGCAAATTCCATAGTATAGTGCTCTTCTGACACTTGTTCACCTGAAAATTAACACACACACACCCCAAAGGAACCTTTTTTTAAAAAAAGGGGGGGTGTCAGGCCTGTCCCATATGCAAACATGTAATGTGTAGTTTGCCCACTAAAGCAGATTTAAGTGTGCAATGGTTCACATTAGTACACATCCTTCACATACTACACACAAAAGAATTCTTGCAAGTTGTACCATAGCTACATGAGAGTTTGACTTGGTTCTTGAAATACAGATGAACAGGATTGCAGGAAGCCGTGGGAGCTAAAAACTTTGATCAATAATTGAAACAAATATCAGTCTTTATCTTAACTGCAGGTGAAAGATTACAAAATCCCCTTTCAATGCTGGAGATCCATGTTTTCTGGCAAATGTTGGTGACTCAGAAAAGAAACAGAAGATATTAGAGAAGCTCCCATTTACATCGGTGAACCTGTTTCCGTATGTAAACAATCACTTCCTCAAGCAGCAAACTTAAGTGGCTCCACGCCAATTCCAGGCCATGGGGAGGGGGCAGGACCACCCACAAATGAAAAGCAAAGGCTTCCATATACCCAAGGGAATCTCATGGTATGTTGAAGTATACTACATTTTAAAGGAACCCCCACCCTAAAAAAGGGAGCCAGATTTGACCAAGAAAGGGGAATTGATATGGTGTCATAGGGAAGAATGAAGCACACTTCCACACTATACATTTAAAGCCTTATCACACCACTTTTACATTCAGGGCTTCCCCCAAAATAATTCTGGGAGCTGTGGTTTATTAAAGCTGCATTTATGTTTAAAGCCCTAAACTACTTACACCCCAAATATCTGAAATGGTGCCTACAGTACTTCTCTGCAGACTAACCTACCCTGTTTCCCCCAAAATAAGACATACAGTGGTACCTCTACTTACGAATTTAATGCGTTCCGAACGGACATTCGTAAGTCAAAAAAAATTGTAGTTCGTATCCCATAGGAATGCATTGAGAGAAAAAAATCGTAAGTAGAAGCAACCCTATCTAAAAATTCGTAAGTAGAAAAAATCCTATCTAAACTGCATCAAAGATGGCGGACAGAGCTCCATTCATAAGTAGAAACATTCGTAAGTAGAGTTATTCATAAGTAGAGGTACCACTGTACCCATAAAAAAAGCCATAGCAGGATTTCTAAGCATTTGCGCAATATAAGCCATACCCTGAAAATAAGACATAGTGATGGGTGCCGTTCTGGAGGGTGCCAAGGAAGAGGCGAGGCTGGACACGAAATAAAAAAATAAGACATCCCCTGAAAATAAGCCATAGTGTGTCTTCTTGAGGAAAAATAAATATATGACAGTGTCATATTTTCAGGGAAACACGGTAGTAATTGAGATCTGAGGGGGAGATCCTTTTCATTGTTCCACCACACCAGGTTTTGGAGTGGGGCAGAAAATAGCTCTTAAGAGGGCCTTTTTGGTGATGGCCCCAAGAATGCTGTACTCCTTGCCCACAGAGGTGCACCTGGGACAATCTTTATAAAAGTTCTCATTTGTTGCTCAAGACACACCTCTTTATTCTGGCCTTTGAAAACAAGCATTGATTTGGGTACCTTCCTTGTAATATACTATAAACTTTGAGGCTTGGGGTACATAAATTTTATGAAATAAATAAAAAATGGATATTGATCAGGTGCAGGGTATTGCTGTTTTACTGTTTTAATTGTGGTTTTCTCTGCTGTAACCTGCCCTGGGACAATCTGAGGAAGGGCAGGCAATACATACAATAAACAACTATATTAATGAATATAGATCCTTTCACTATAAACACATTCCATCAGACACCTTTTCTACCTTAATGACCAATACTAGTTCCAAGTTTTGGGCAGCCCTTTTCATTTCTGGTGATGGCCTATTTGCTTCTTTTTCCCATGAGTCCAAATCAGTACCATCTCTCTGGGAGGGGAGAGAAAGAAGTTAAGGTTTATGACAGGGGTAGGCAAACTAAGGCCCGGGGGCCGGATGCGGCCCAATCGCCTTCTCAATCCGGCCCGCGGACGGTCCAGGAATCAGCGTGTTTTTACACGAGTAGAATGTGTCCTTTTATTTAAAATGCATCTCTGGGTTATTTGTGGGGCATAGGAATTCATTCATATATATTTTTTCAAAATATAGTTTGGCCCACCACATGGTCTGAGGGTCGGTGGACTGGCCCACGGCTGAAAAAGGTTGCTGACTCCTGGTCTATGAAGGCTGCTGCTTCCACTCACTGCTCACTTGTTGGGACAGGAGGGAGGTTCTAGTGCCAGGAGGTTCCAGGGATTCCCAATAGTCTTGCCTACTGACTTCTTGGGGTGTGGCCCTCACCAACTGCCCAGCAATGCTGAGCCTAACGCTAGCCCGGAAGAGACATTTTCCTAGCAAGTATTAAAATAAAACCCATTGATGCAGAGTTTTCTTTTTCTTTATCCAGACATAAATCTTTCTGTATTGAGAAAAATTGCAGAGTAAAGTGAGAATGGGATTCAGCAATGGAGGCACTGATTAATTCTTACTATCTCACACAAAGAAAGACAAGACGTAAGAATGCTTCACATCATCATATATAGAGAATCAGACCATTGGTCCACCTAGCTCAATAGAGCTACACTGCCAGTACAGTGATTGGCAACAGATCTCCAGGATTTCAGGCGGAAGTCTTTCCTGGCCCTATGTGATGGAAAGGGTAAAAAGGGACACCTGCCCCGCACTCCCCACGGCAGACATTCAAGAGTTTGGGCCTATTGACTGAATTTAAGAGAGTGAGAAACACCTAAAATTGGAGTGATGTACATTTTTGGGAACTCACCCCCACACCACCCCAAAACCTGTTTGTGAATTTCTTTCCATAAAAAGCAGTCTGGTGTGTGTGTGTGTGTGTGTGTGTGTGTGTGTGTGTGTGTTTGTTGGGGGTGGGGGTTGCTGTAGGAGAAATTCCATGTCAGCCTCTGCCAATCAGGTAGTCTGGGAAATTGGCGAAGGTTGTTTCTTTGCAAACTTGAGACAGTTCCTCTTTGCAGTAATTCTTGCACCAATCATATAGCTAGCTTGCTAGATCTCAATGAAGTTTTAAAAGTAAGCCTGGGGATGAGAGACACTTAAAAACACCTCAGGCAAACCCGTTTACTTGCTGAGTCTCAACCACTGCATTCGTCCCCTTCTCCCTTGGGTAAGTGATATTTAGCACCCACCGTTTCAAAGTCAAAACTTTTGTCGTCTTTAATTGCAAATGAGTCCTGCAAATGGTGCACAGATATCTTTTCATAGCTCCGCCACGCCACCACCAGCACCAATACCTTGTCAAGCTTAACACATCCAAGGTCTGGAAAAGTGGCTATCCATTGTTCTCAAGGTCCTTGGGGACAGGGTGTTGCCAAGGCAGATGGGAAATGCACTAACTTGCAGCTTCCCCGGGGCAACTTCTATCCACAAAAGGGAACACACACTCACATACACAGAAGTAGCAGCAGCAGCAATTTTAAGCTGTCCTCGCCTTGACAACAACACCCCCCCCCCAAGACAGAAAACTGTGCAAACACCACCTGCCTTTGCCCAGGGGGAACTGGTGACCCCCCCCAATGGCCCAGAGGGAAATTGGAAGAAGTGGGGGATGTAATTTCTGCCAGTACCCTGGGGGCCAAGTGAACTGGGGCCTGTGCTCCAGCACAGTTTAAAGACACACACACACACCATTCTGATGTTCAGGACAACAGCCTGCAGAGAGCTAAATGTCACTTGGTGACAACCGAGGACAGGCGCCTCCACTCTTCTGCCCCTTCCAATCTTTACTAATGGCCTTCACATCACTATCTCACCTACCTGAGTTAACATTTCCTTAAGCTACCACCTGCCGTTGATCCCTTATAAGTTTATTAACATACACTAATAAACAGCACCACTACACTCCCACTGCGCCTGCCAAGTGAAGCCAGTCAGAATGAACTCCGCTGTTCTTTTCCAGCACATTGGCTCTCTCATGTGGGAACAATTAGGGCAAACTCCCTCCAGATTACACATAGTGATAAACCTCACAACTTTTTTTTAAAAAAAAAGTTTTAAAAATATCTTAGAAGCTTGGGGGGGGCAGCGACGGCAGGGCTGCTAGCAACCCCCTTCTGACAGTTCACAAAAGAGTTGAGACTTGCAACATCCCCAGCCTTCTCCTTTGGTACTCAAATTTTGTACACCGTCCCCCTTTTTCATTGGTGCCTGCATGTACATAAATAGAAAGATGCGTTAACCGCTGCCATTAATGCTATATATCCCCCCCCCCCACAACCCTTCCTTTACCTTTATTTTGGAATTAAAGATCGTCATTTCTCACATCAAAGGAGAATGGCGGAGAATAAAAGAAAAAGGCAGGAACAATGAAAATAGCTGGCCGACACAAACCAGATCAAAGAAGCAGGCTCAGAAAATGAGGAACTCGGGGGTCCTTTAATTACTGTCCACATCCTTCAAGTCATGTGGTGAAGAAGAAGGAGGGGAGGGGGGTAGAAGAAAAAGTTTTGAAGGCCACTGGGTTTTGTCTTGCTGTGGGCTCCCATATTCAGCCTGTAGCAGCTCCCAGCACCCCCCGTTTTGCTGATTTCATTTTTTATTACAAGAGCAAGACAAAAACAAAAGCAGGAATTCCTGCATTCTGGGAGCTCCTCCCTTATGCCAGGAAGAGGCGGTGGGTGGGTGGGTAGAGGGGGATAAGATGATGGGTAGAGGAGGGTGACTGCACCGGTGATGGAAATAGTTGTCCACAGCAATTGTCTGAAACAATTTCAGGAAGACTGCCCCAGGCAGAGCCTCGGGAGCATCTTTAGGAAGGAGAAATCTGGCTACCTGAGGCTACGCTTTATTTCCAGGCCTCCTGGGTTGGGTAGGGGGGTGGGCAAAAAAGCCCTGTGAATTCACACAGGACAGTGCTCCATGGGGCAGCACATCAAAACGGGCGACTGGCTGTTCAAGCTCAGCAGCAGAAAAAAGGATTGTTCAGGGATAGAGCTTAAGCAAGAAGCATTATTAAACTTCAAACACTGGCCATTCTCCCCAACCCCAAACCCTCCTGCCCCTACCCTACACACACACACACACACACACACACACACACACACACATTCTTTTTTGACACAGACAGTTACGGCTAATGTTCTCATACTGACTTAAAACATACATGCACACACTGCAAATAATTGGCTCTAAAACGGCATGCTGGAACGTTTTTCAGGTTTTTTTAAAAAAATAAATTCTAATAATAATAAAACGACACTGTGGAATGCTCTGGAAAAAAGCAAATATTCAAGTTCAACTTTTTTATAAAAAAAAGCTCACACAAGGCCAATTTAAGAGGTGCATTGCTTTAAAAAGAATTGTTTTTAAATTTCTAGTTAACGTGTGAAATTTTAAGAATGATCACTGGCAGTTAGATAGATATACAGATGGTATAGGTACTGTATAGGTAAAGGTAAAGGACCCCTGGGTGGTTAAGTGCAGTCAAAGACAACTATGGGCTGTGGCACTCATCTCGCTTTCAGGCCAAGAGCACCGGCGTTTGTCCACAGAGAGCTTTCTGGTTCATGTGGGCAGCAGAATTTCACCACTTCTGGTGCAACAGAACACCATGGCGGAATCCAGAGCGCACGGAAATGCCGTTTACCTTCCTGCTGCAGCGGTACCTATTTATCTACTTGCACTGGTATGTTTTCGAACTGCTAGGTTGGCTGAAACTGGGACAGAGCAACGGGAACTCACCCCATCGCACGGATTCGAACCAGCAAGCCTGGGAGGCTCAGTGGTTTAGACCTTTACCTTAATACAGATATAGATCTATACAATAAAATAAGGTTTCCCACTGAAAACACACCTCACAGAATGTTCAGTTTAATGAAGACGTCCAGAGAAAAACAAATTGTATCAAAGGTGCCATGACTAAGCTTACCTAAGCTTGCGCTAGTAGAACTATGCATGTGATTTTTTTCTTACTCAAAAATGCAAGGGCTTGATTATCGGGGGGGGGGGTATGGATCATCCTCAGCCCTTTGTTGGCATGGATGCTGGGTCCCTGGAACCCATCTCCATGTGTGGTGGTCCTATGCAGGGGCTTCTGGGTTTTGGACAATGATTTTTGATGAAATTCAAAAAATAACTCAAGAACCCCTGGAAAGGACTTCACAGTTCACATTACTGAATATTTTTTGACTGGCAACAAGAATTTTATTTGTAAATAATTAATTGACAATTACATAAAGTTGCATGCTTAACAATCAATAGATTCTGGAAAGAGTTGGAGGGTGTCACATTGGAATATTGATATAAAAGGGTATAAAAATTAGCACTAATGGAAGAACTTACCTATAGCTTGAATGATGCTAGGGGCCAGGTGAAGAGGGATTATTTTGTAGGGGAATTGCTTAATTTTATTACTATTGTTAAAAATGGAACAATTAAAATGGTATCATGACTGTAAGATTTGGAACCATTGTTATTAGTTGGGAGGGTACCTTTTTCTACCTTTAGATAATAGATCATAGAATTGTAAAGTTGGAAGGAACTGTTTTAATATGCAATGGGAGGGTTTACTCTGTTGTAGAGGATATGTACTTGTGTTTTTACTGAGCAATGATATTTTTCCAATATCAGTATCTACCTCTTTGTATTTTGAGAACTTTTTAAAAAATTGCCAAATGTGGGGGGGGGCAGCAAATAAGAGTTCTCTGTGCCCCGCGCCCCCGATCATTGTTCCAGCCACCTTCCAACTTAGAGGGGCTCAGGCTCCCCACACATTTTAGAAATCTAGCTTCAGTATGTTGCATTTGGTTAAGATGGTATCCACCATTCAAGGTATGCAAGCATCTCGAATGGAAATCTGGACCAAGTAAGCTTTCATCAAAGTCACCAAATCTTTGCTGGAACAAGCCTTGGCAATGTAGGGATGGGGATAGTTGCTTCCCTGTAATTGGTCTCAAAGTGCTGAATTCAGAGAGTACTTTGATTGAAAATTAGTTCTCTTCTGGACTTAGCCCCAAACAGACAAGACTATTTGAGATCCTCTCCAGGTAATGCATGAAAGCCGATGCCTGTCGTCTGACTTCTGATGGATGATTGCATTTGGCAAGAGGAGGCTAAGGAAATAAACACAGCCTAATGCCAATGATTGGAGAAGAAAAGAGAAACCCCCTTGGGGAGATAACTTGGGGATACAGTCTCAGAATCAGTGGGCTTTCTACTGTGGATGGAGTAAGAGGAGGGCAAACACCTTAAAAGGCTGGAACACCTTCAAGTGCTTTGGCAAAGGAGACTGGCATAAGGAATCAATCAGACTTCAAACAGTCAGGAAAGCCAAAGAAATGGCCAAAAATGGGTTCAATAAAGGGGCCATTTGTGATTTTTTTTACACAGCCTTACATTGGGGGGGACACACAATATGAAATGTAGTGGGGAAAGAAAAGGGAATCGCTGGAGGATGCACTTCAGTAAATATCTTAATAGAAAATGAATCTGTGCATTGCTGCACATATCTCAAGAAGCCATTTTCTTATTAAATGGCGGGCCACTGTGGGAGACAGGACACTAGAAAGGCCTTGGGCCTGATCCAGTAGGTCCCTTCTTACTTCAAGGCACAAAAGAACTGTTATCAGATAACCTACGCTTTAGTTGCAATTGCTGTTGAGCTTCAAGAGTGGCTCCAATTCAGTGCTTGAAGTACTGGGGGGAAGGTGCAGTAGGAATCTATTGTCATGTGTTTTGTGACAGCCTTCTCAGCCATTTAGAAGTGCCGTGGGGGGAAATAATTTGAGGAGAGGCAGAGGAGAGCCTTATAGGTTTCATTAAGAGCCCTCTAACTCCCCCCACAACTTGAGCTATACTTTAATTTTGATCAGACCAGCACCGCTGGAGACTGATATTACTATTACATACACCATGCATTTTATATTCCTCTTCCTTAAATTTGCTCTTACCTTCACAAAGAGGGTAAATTGCACCACACCCTTGTCCTCTCACCTACCCATTGCTGCCTGTCATCAGAGCTACATTGCAAGGGGGCAATGTAAAGTGGGGGTAACAACACATGGGGGAAAGGGGCTTCCGGTTCAGCGCCAGCGCCGATCGGCGGGGTCCCGTCTCGTCTCCGAGACGGCCCGTCTCTGCTAGGAGTGGGGAGGGCAGCGAGAGCGACGCTGCGCCCCTTAGAACCTCGGGAAGAGGGGAAAAAATAGGAAGCCACCCCCCCCCACCGGCAATTTAAGAGACAGTAAATAGAAACCCGAAGCCGTAAATAGAAGATTTCAATTTAAAAGGTTCCCTCAAAGGCATCAAAGAGGACCTCCCCTAGATGCAGGGTAAAAGGGGAGAAAGACTGTGGTTGTGAATACCCTGCAGAAAGAGGTTAAGATCAAGAAAGACCTCTCTTTTCCCCGGGAGCCGGCAGCCCAGACAACCCAGTGAGCTGATCAGGATCTATAAGTGGAATTTTATTTTTATTTCTATTTTTGGACTTTTTGGAAATCCTTTTTTTGGTTTATATGCTTTTGAAATGTGAGTTTGAACTTTATTTTTAATAAGACTCGGAGAAGGCAGCCAGCTTGTTAAAATGGAGTCGAGAAAATAAACTGTGACCATTTTCCACCCCATGTGATAAGTTTTGACCTTGACAGGATTGAACTATGTCAACAAAAAGGTATTCGCCTGAGTTCCAGCGGACTGTTTTGACCTTAATGTGGGAAGTAAGAATAGAACTATGTCAAGAGGAGACACAACAGCAAGAGTTAAAGCAACAATTCCAGATGGTGATGGCAGAATATGATTTCTTAGAGGATGAAGCTATTGAAACTGAGGAAGACGAGTGTGAGAATGACAGTGATAGTGACAGTGATTTGGAGGATTTTGACAATGATGGGGACTGTGATTTGGAACGAAAAGATGAAAATGAGGACTGTGACAATACAATACAAAATGAAGCTCACCACGAAAAAAAAGATGATTTTACTCTACAAAAAGTCAGGTGGAGTGCCCCTCCTTTGAGGGGGGTACGATTGGATTTACTGGAACTCCAGAATGCCCACAGGGAAGAGGAAAAAAATAAGCAGAGAAGAGAAGAAACTCAGGGGTGCTGTATGGAGGCCTGGATGGCAAAAAACTGTAAAAAGGGGGTGGGGTGAAGGGAAAGTGAAGTTGTGATTAATAGGATGGATTACTAGGATTAAAACTGGACTGCTGACTACGGAACTTGCTGGATTGGGGGGTTGTAGCCGGAAATCGGGGATGAAAGGTTAGATTGGGAATAGTTATAGTTTTAAAAGTGAATCGATTTTGGAAAAAGGTGAAAATATGGAGGCTTATAGAGGGGGTAAAAATTAGGCACGGGAAGAAAAAATGGGAGTTTGATTTTTCAGTGATTTGGATATTAGGTGAAAATGATAATAGCTAAGGTTTAAAGTAGTATAAGGTATAAAGGTAATTATCTTATAGAATAAGAAACTGTTGAAGAGGATAAAAAAGGGATGAAAACCGGGGAAGGGGGGAGGTTGGGGAAGCCCACAAAATATGGTTTATCAATTATGAATGGAAAAAAGATTATTTTTGTTTTGCTTTGTTTTTCCTTTTTTGTCTTTTTCTTTCTTTCTCTTTTTCTTCTTTTTTATTTTTTATTTTTTGGTATGAGAATAGATGGTTGGATGGATGACTTCCTGCGTACTGCCCTGGTTTCCTGGAGCTCTCTGGTGGCAGGGGGGGGCTTTGGGGGCAGGGGAGGGGGAGGGGGACAGAAATCCAACCATAAAATGGACCATCTCTGACTGTTCACCTGCGTGGGATACTTCTGTGGCAGGGGAGGTCCCATGGAGGGGGGTGGGAAGAAGGTGGAAAAGGTGTTTATGTATGTACCGTTTTTTTGCAATTGTAAAATCAATAAAAATTATGTTTAAAAAAAACAACAACAACAACACATGGGGGGAAAGACCTTCCAACAGTACTGTTGCCCCAATCAAAATCAGAGCCACTGTCCACTTCATAAAGCTGCATTGAAGTAAATATAAAGGGGAGGGTTAAGCTAGGGGATCTAAGTGGGGAAGTCCTTCATTCATTTTGGACATAAGCCTAAAAACATATACCTGGATTTCATCTCTTATACCCAGTGCTTTTTTGTGACAGTATTCCCTGGTATGGAGTGCCAACAATTCTCTTTTGCTGCCCATGACAGCCATTTTGTGTTGGCACCCACAACACTTGTATCAAGGTGAGTTAAGAGTATCTCTCTCTCCTTCTTTTTAACCCAAAGTGGGGAGGGCACTGTTTATGCCCTTGCCTCTCCATTCCTTGACTGTTATTCTCCAACCCCCACTAATTGACTAGCAGGGCAAACTTGTCTGTACAGGTTTACTCAGAAGTAAGTCCCACAGTGTTCAATTGGGCTTATTCCCTAGTAAGTACAGTCAGGTTGACTGCCTAAATCAGGGCTGCAAGCTATTTGGGGCAGGCACCTTTCTTTTGCTACAGACACCAACGGCATCATGTAAATAAAAGAATATGAACAATAAACTGGAATGAAACTTGACAAAGGGCACTGGTGCAGGCACCCCTCCACTGACCTATTCAAATCAAGACCCAGGCAAAGGTATTTTTCTTCCTTTTCTGTTTAAAAAAAAATTGAGGACCAAGAAGCGAGACACATTTTAAACTTTAAGGGGCATTTGTTTGCTGTTTGTTTAATTGTGTCTTTTTCTTGGCCCGCGTTTCCCCTTCGAAAGCCGAAGAGGGCATGTGCTTATTATCTCCGAGAGCAGCTTATACACATTGCAACCTGAGCTCCTAGGATACTTGGGTTTGGAAAAATCAGGGGAGGGTGGGGGGAATTAATTGCAAGTGGAAGGAATGGCAGGGGAGGGGAAGGGAGAGAAATACCCTAGGCTTGCTCTGCTACTTTGATTCAATCAATTACCATTATCTTTCCTAACAGCCCTCTCCCCCTCCGCACGCCCCCACCACCACCTCCCCCAAACCAGTTGTGTTTAACTTTCTTTGCCAGTTGTGTTATCCTGTCAGATTTCTGGTGGAGCAAAGCTGCTGGTTCTCTCTCCTTGCTGGGCCCTTATCAGCTGCTCCCAGTCAGCGCAGGCCCAGCACAGCTGTCAGAGAGTCCCTCACTCCCTCCACTTTATCTGCTCACACAGACCTCTGCCTGGCAAGAAACAGGCCAAACGGCTGCTCAGCGGTCCCTGGGAACTAGGAACGGAAACAGCGCTGTATTACTCCCACAATCCACTGGGAGTTCATTACTCAGTTAGGGTTCTCCCACTAGTGAGCCGGAGAGCAGGCCAGCACATTCCAAGTCCTCTCCATCGGAGCTTCATCATTAAAACTCAAACCTTCTGAAGAGAATAAAAGAACAAAACCACAAATTTAGATTAATAAAGCATTTGTTGGTTCTACAGAAACTTAGCAGGCCCCTAAGAAACCCACCAGAGACCCGCGCAGCTCCAGTAATTTTCTGTTATATTATCTTTCTTGTAAAATACTTCCCCAGACACAGCCCCCAAAGGGGCTCAGATATCACTGTGACTAACCGAAATCAATGTGCACTCACCTATTGACATTTTTACATAGTTTTTGGATTTAGTATCCGGCCCAAAACACAATCAAATCTTCTGCCAAGGAAATAACAGGCACTTAGCTAGTCAGCTATTAGTGTTACAAAGGAAAAAATGTGGGCACCCAAGGGAGATGGGGAGAGACGGCATTGACGTCAGGGGTAATTGGGTGTCTGAGAGAAATTGCCAGCGGCTGGCCAAAAACCCCAGGGGCCCACACAAAGCCTGAGTTGCAACTCTAATAAAGGAAAGTAAATTCTAGAAAGGAGCTTTGCTGCAGAGAAGCCTAGCAGGAACCAAAAATATCTCCCCCACACATACACATACATACACACACACACATACACAAAATAAAAAATAACACTGAGGAGTTTTCTTTTGCACATCTGTTTTGGACTAAAGTGGTTTTTACTTTTTTATTATCCCCCCCCCCCTCTTCCCTGTACCACATGGATTTTTATGTTGTGCCGTATGTTCGCCATCTATTTTTATAAACCAGAATTCAGGCTATTTTTTTAAAAAAAGAAGGAAAACGTATTTTTAATTACCGTGGCACTAAACTGTAATGTCTTTATCATCCTACCCCCAAAAGCCATTAAGAGATGCTTGGAGATCATTCCACTACTGCTAGGTTTGTTAGTTGTCATGGGGGGGAAAGAAAAGAAAGCGCTAAATAACTTTCTAAACAAATAAAAACTGCCGTGAAAAGGAGATGAGAGTCACTGTGTTTTCAAGATACATATTTGACAGAAGATGTTCCCTCTTCCAGGAATCATGGCAGACCCTAGAGTGGAATTGCAGAAGTTGCCAGTACAAATCTTGCCTCCACCATGAATTATACTAGGTAGGTAGCCTTAGGCAAACCACTCTGTTTCGGGGACACACACACACACACACACACACACCCCTGCAATGTGCTGGCCTACATTACAGGATTATTTTAAATATTACTGAAGTAGGCACCCAGAACCCTGAAGGAAAGTGGCACATAAATTTTAACTTCTACCGGTACATTTGTTAGCAACCTCTCACTTCCATCTTTTTCATGCAAAAGAAACAGAAAAACAGAAAACTTAAAAGCAGCAAAATAAACAATCAATTTCTGTATCCCATGGGGGAAATGCATATTTATCTACAAAAGCTCTCAGGACCCATCTGCGCTATATATTTAAAGCAATATCATACCACTAACAGCCATGGCTTCCCACTCAAATGATCATGGGAACTGTAGTATATTAAGAATGCTGAGAGTTGTTAGGAGACCCCTATTCTCCAGGAACAGCTACAATTCCCAGAAAGGTTTAACAATCAATCCTTTTTCCCAGGGAATTCTGAAAATTTTGTAGCTCTTTGTGGGTCTCTTAACAACTCACAGTCCCCTTAACAAGCTACTGTTCCCAGGAATCATTGGGGGAAGACATGATTTGTTTATCAAGGCATGATACTGCTTTTAATGCATAGTGCAGGTGAGTCCTCAGTTTCTAAAGGACCAGAATTCCATTTAGCTCGTTCAAAATAAAAATGTACAACTGTTGTCAGGGTTACTTCCTTGAAGTTTTGTAAGAAAACATCCTCACATAGCAAACTTGCCTTCCTACACTGAAGTCAGGCTCAAAACTTAAATGGTGATTAAAAAATCTCTGACATTCTGTTGTAAAAGATTAAATCACTTGTCTTATCTCCTGCTGTTGTGTCAGCTATTGCAGATAACAGTTCACTACCAGAGAGGTCTCAAAAGATCAGGTGGCCATATATATGAAATACAAGCTGCCGTAATAATAGTTTGAGTTTAAGCTGTTTTATGACCAGTAAACGCAACTCTCTTAATGAGGGCATGCCTGTATCCGAGTCCTTTCTACCCCGGGCATCTAGAAGAGGAGAAGCCTTTCATTCTACAAGCAACCAGTCTGTGTAGCACCATCTGGAAATGTTCATTGGGTACTTTTTGAGGTACCACCTCCATTAAAGTGAATGTGGACACTGAGGCAGTCAGGGGAAGTCA